>NC_059200.1:27754623-28422363 GCF_020615455.1 Coregonus clupeaformis
GGAACCCAATGTCCTAACATTTAACCCGAATGTCCTGAAAAGGTAGGAAAAGAAGAACTGTTTTGAAAAGTCATGACTTTTTTCAGGTCCTGAATTTGTTCAAATGCTATTTGAAGCTTAAGGCTTAGGTTTAGGGTTCTGGGATTAAGGTTAGGGTTAGGGCTAGGGTTGGGTTTTGGGGGTTAAGGGTAGGGTTAGGTTAAGGGTTAGGGGTAGGGTTAGTGTTAGTGTTAGGGTTAGAGGTTAGGGAAAATAGGATTTTTAATGGTCAAACATTTTTACACTCCAAAAAGTCCTGAGATTTCACCAAAACAAAGCTGTTTGTGGTTTTGTGTGCATGTGTTTGTGTGTATGTGTGGTTGTGTGTTTGTGTGTATGTGTGGTTGTATGTGTGTGTGCTTGCGTGTAAGGGTTGGATGTGTGGAGAGTCAGTGTAAACAATCTCTCAGGTGCAGATAGTCTCGTTGGTGCAGATAGTCTCGGTGGTGCAGATAGTCTCGGTGGTGCTGTTCAACAGTCTGATAGCCTGATGGTAGGTACTGTCTGAGAGCCTGTTGGTCCGAGACCCGATGCTCCGGTACCGTTTGCCAGATGGTAACAGATTGAATAGTCCGTGGCTCGGGTGACTGGAGTCCTTGACGATCTCCCTGGACTTCCTCAGACACCGCCTAGTGTAAATGTCCTGGAGGGCAGAGAGCTCGCCCCCATTGATGTATTGGGCTGTCCGCACCACCATCTGTAGAGCTTTGCGGTTGAGGCCAGTGCAGTTGCCATACCAGGCGGTGATGCAGCCGGTCAAGATCCTCTCGATGGTGCAACTGTATAACTTCTTGAGGATCTGAGGGCACATGCCAAATTTCTTCAGTCTGCTGAGGTTGAAGAGGCGCTTTTGTGCCTTCTTCACCACGGTGTCGGTGTGATTGGTCCATGTCAGTTCCTCTGTGATGTGCACGCTGAGGAACCTTAAGCTTTTGACCCTCTCCACTGCAGCCCCGTCGATGCAGATGGGACTGTGCTCCTCCCCAATTTCTGTAGTTCACGATCAGCTCCTTGGTTTTGTTGACTTTGAGGGAGGGGCTATTCCCCTGCACCACTCTGCCAGGGCTCTAACCTCCTCCCTCTCATCCCCGTCTTGTCGCTGGCAAACTTAATGATGGTGTTGGAGTCATGCGTGGCCACACAGTTGTGAGTGTACATGGAGTACAAGAGGGGGCTGAGCACACATCCCCTTGAGCACCGGGGGCCCTCGTAGGAGGATCGCTGTTGTTTACCTCGAAGAAAACATAAAAGGCGTTTAGCTCGTCTGGGAGAGAGGCATCTGTTTTTGCCACATAGCTGGGTTTCCCTTAATAAAGGCGGTGATATTGCTTTATGGGTCTGTATGCAATGATGAGGAAGTGTGCTTATTGCAGGTTGTAAAAGCCCAGGTAGCTACAGTATAGTGCTGGTAAATTGTTCAACTACATAGTGAGAGTTTAATGACCTTCAGCTCAAACAGCCCTGGACCCGTATCCAAAAAGCTTCTCAGAGTAGGAGTGCTGATCTAGGAGTCTAAGTCTAATAAATCCATGTAATATAGCCTACACCATCACAATAAATCCATTATTTATTTTAGACAGTTCTAAAGAAACATGATATGAAGAAAATGTAGTCTATTTCAGAAGAACAAAATAGCATACTCTGAGTTGTCCTTATGTTAGGCCCTGATCTGGCTATGCCATATGGCTGTGGGCTACACTAGCTCATTTATGAAGAATACAATTGAACATAGCTGAATAAAATAGAAAGTATATTTTCTCCAAACGATTTGAGGAAGTGCGCACATGCGGCTATTCTGTGTTGAGCGGTTAACAAAGAAACAGGTAGTCCTATATGCTTAATTTAGAGTTATTTATGTAACTTTAGTTGTGATGCAAATGTTGGGCTATATGTTTTGATTTTTAATACATTCTAAGGCTGCATAATGCTACTCTAATGATGATTTGAAAAAAGTTGCATGAAAGGCATGAGATCTGCTTTGTTTTTTGTGCAGGCTGTACACACTTCATCAGTCTCTCATTCACAATTTGACAAGCACTGGATAATGCCTTGAATTTCCTGGCTGCATATTGGAAGAACTGCCCACATTTACTTTTAGTCAGCCAACAAGATGAGTAGGCCTACCGAACAGCAAAAGCACTAGCCTATGTCAATCTACTATCCCCCATAGTACAAAAGTTGACCTATTCTGTGATATAAATAAATATTCCATACATAGTCTGGGACAGTTGTGGGATGTGATAGATCCCAAATTAATACAACCACTAGCATCAAAAAAACTGTTTTAAGCAATGAGCCTGATGCAACAGATGAGAATGTTTAGCTTCAAATGTTGATAAACTATTAGACTATTTCTTCACATTATAAGCGCAGCAATGCGCACACGGCATTAGGCTATAAGCGCGAATGTTCCATTAGTAGGAAAACACCATTCTCAAAAGTGACCACAAATGCGATTATGCATGTAATGCTTTTATTATAAAGGTGCATTTTTATGGTGAAAATTAGTGCTAGCTGTGCCACTAGAGATCCTGGTTTGAATCCAGGCTCTGTCGTAGCCGGCCGCGACCGGGAGACCCATGGGGCGGCGCACAATTGGCCCAGCGTCGTCCAGGGTAGGGAAGGGAATGGCCGGCAGGGATGTAGCTCAGTTGGTAGAGCATGGCGTTTGCAATGCCAGGGTTGTGGGTTCGATTCCCATGGGGGCCAGTATAAAGAAATAGAATTTAAAATTTAAAAAAATTATGCACTCACTAACTGTAAGTCACTCTGGATAAGAGCGTCTGCTAAAATGACAAAAAAATATATAATATATATATAGGCCTATGGGCTAGGCTACATGAGGTGTGCGACTATGATTTGAAAAAGTCACACAAAAAAGCATGATCTGTTTCTTGCCTTAAGCTGGGCATCATTCACAAGTGATAATATATCATTCACAAGTGATAGGCTGATATTGTCACCCATCAGACTATTCTTGATTTAATCTTGTCTTTACATATACTAAATATATGTGTGAAATTTGTTTTGATTTAGAATGGACCATTATCATGCACCTGTCTGAAACTGAAAAAAAATACATGTCATCTATGCACTTAAATAGCGAATGGAGGATGCTTTTCCCGTGGTTAATTTTCATGCCAGCTAGGTAGGCTATACTCCTGTTGTAAAGAGAAGCAAATGTGCTTAATATTAGGAAAGTTGAGAAATAAATATAGTAGGCCTAGCCTATAGAAAGCTGATGGGGATCCTCCTCTTTTTAATAGAGGCCATCACTCTGTTTTCTCACGCAATTGCATAGCCTATAGAAATGTTGCGCAACATGAGCTCATGGGCTCTCATTAAGTGTTTGAAAAAAACATTTTCCTTGGTTTGACCAAATATGGAGATATTCTTCTAGGTAATTGCTTAGAAATTAGGTTTTACTAAATGCTTACTGCAGCAGGAGATATTGGCACACAAGGGTTATTCTCTTGGTAACAGTCACCATGGTGATAAACACTTATATAAAGGCTGATAATTGTGAGACAAATCTACAGGACAGCCTCACTCAATCCACTATTATTATCAGCATCAATTATTTTCTGTGAATTCAGTAAAAATAGGATTTGATTCATTCTAGCGGTTTATCAAAAACATTGATCTCACTACCAACAGTGCAGTTGACTGTAAGAACGGATTGTATATTTATTTTGATATCTCACACTCACAGGTTCTAGAACCCAATATCCCAGATCAAGACAGAACATAAATAATACCTTTCATCTCCTGATTCTCCTCATACATAGTAACGTGGAGTCGGAGTGTCCCATGTTGTACTGTGCCTTCAGAAAATATTTTTCCACATTTTGTTGTGTTACAGGCTTAATTTAAAATGGATTAAATTGAGATTTTGTGTCACTGGCCTAAACACAATACTCCATAATGTCAAAGTGGGTTTTCGAAATGTGAACATATTTATAAAAAATGAAAAGCTGAAATGTCTTGAGTCAAGAAGTATTCAACCCCTTTGTTATGGCAAGACTAAATAAGTTCAGGAGTAAAATGTGCCTAACAAGTCACTTAATAAGTTGCATGGACTCACTGTGTGCAATAATAGTGTTTAACATGATTTTTGAATGACTCCCCCATCTCTGTACCCCACACATACAATTATCTGTATGGTCCCTCAGTCGAGCAGTGAATTCCAAACACAGATTCAACTATAAAGACCAGGGAGTACCACTCTTCATATTTTCAAGCATGGTGGTGGCTGCATCATATTATGGGTATGTTTGTCATCGGCAGGGAATAGGGAGTTTTTAGGTTAAAAACAAATGGAATAGAGCTAAGCACAGGCAAAATCCTATTGGAAAACCTGGCTCAGTCTGCTTTCCAACAGACACTGGGACACAAATTCATCTTTCAGCAGGACAATAACCTAAAACACAAGGCCAAATATACACTGGAGTTACTTATCAAGACACATTGAATGTTCCTGAGTGGCCTAGTTACAGTTTTGACTTAAATCGGTTTGAAAATCTATGGCACGACTTGAAAATGGCTGTCTAGCAATGATCAACAACCAACTTGACAGAGCTTGACATTTTCTTGTAAGAATCAGCTCTTAAAGACTTACCCAGAAAGACTCACAGATGTAATCGCTGCCAAAGGTGATTATAATATGTATTGACTCAGGATGTGAATACTTATGTAAATTGGATATTTCTGTATTAATTTTCAATAAATTAGCAAAATGTTCTACAAACATGTTTTCACTTTGTCATTATGGGGTTATTGTGTGTAGATGAGTGAGACAAATATATATTTAATCAATTTGGAATTCAGGCTGTAACACAACAAAATGTGGAATAAGTCAAGGGGTATGAATACTTTCTGAAGACACTTACAGTTGAAGTCGGAAGTTTACATACACCTTAGCCAAATACATTTAAACTCAGTTTTTCACAATTCCTGACATTTAATCCTAGTAAAAATTCCCTGTTTTAGGTCAGTTAGGATCACCACTTTATTTTAAGAATATGAAATGTCAGAATAATAGTAGAGAGAATTATTTATTTCAGCTTACATTTTTTTCATCACATTCCCAGTGGGTCAGAAATTTACATACACTCAATTAGTATTTGGTAGCATTGCCTTTAAATTGTTTAACTTGGGTCAAACATTTCGGGTAGCCTTCCACAAGCTTCCCACAATAAGTTGGGTGAATTTTGGCCCATTCCTCCTGACAGAGCTGGTGTAACTGAGTCAGGTTTGTAGGCCTCCTTGCTCGCACACGCTTTTTCAGTTCTGCCCACAAATGTTCTATAGGATTGAGGTCAGGGCTTTGTGATGGCCACGCCAATACCTTAAGCCATTTTGCCACAACTTTGGAAGTATGCTTGGGGTCATTGTCCATTTGGAAGACCCATTTGCGACCAAGCTTTAACTTCCTGACTGATGTCTTGAGATGTTGCTTCAATATATCCACATAATTTCCCTTCCTCATGATGCCATCTATTTTGTGAAGTGCACCAGTCCCTCCTGCAGCAAAGCACCCCCACAGCATGATGCTGCCACCCCCGTTCTTCACGGATGGGATGGTGTTCTTTGGCTTGCAAGCATCTCCCTTTTTCCTCCAAACATAACAATGGTCATTATGGCCAAACAGTTCTATTTTTGTTTCATCAGACCAGAGGACATTTCTCCAAAAAGTACGATCTTTGTCCCCATGTGCAGTTGCAAACCGTAGTCTGGCTTTTTTATGGCGGTTTTGGAGCAGTGGCTTCTTCCTTGCTGAGCGGCCTTTCAGGTTATGTCGATATAGGACTCGTTTTACTGTGGATATAGATACTTTTGTACCTGTTTCCTCCAGCATCTTCACAAGGTCCTTTGTTGTTGTTCTGGGATTGATTAGCACATTTCGCACCAAAGTACGTTCATCTCTAGGAGACAGAACGCGTCTCCTTCCTGAGCGGTATGATGGCTGCGTGGTCCCATGGTGTTTATACTTGCGTACTATTGTTTGTACAGATGAACGTGGTACCTTCAGGCGTTTGGAAATTGCTCCCAAGGATGAACCAGACTTGTGGAGGTCTACAATTGTTTTTCTGAGGTCTTGGCTGATTTCTTTTGATTTTCCCATGATGTCAAGCAAAGAGGCACAGAGTTTGAAGGTAGGCCTTGAAATACATCCACAGGTACACCTCCAATTGACTCAAATGATATCAATTAGCCTAACAGAAGCTTCTAAAGCCATGACATCATTTTCTGGAATTTTCCAAGCTGTTTAAAGGCACAGTCAACTTAGTGTATGTAAACTTCTGACCCACTGGAATTGTGATACAGTGAATTCTAAGTGAAATAATCTGTCTGTAAACAATTGTTGGAAAAATTACTTGCGTCATGCACAAAGCAGATGTCCTAACCAACTTGCCAAAACTATAGTCTGTTAACAAGACATGTGTGGAGTGGTTGAAAAACGATTTTTAATGACTCCAACCTAAGTGTATGTAAACTTCTGACTTCAACTGTATGTCAGTGTCAGTGTAGGAATAAAACAGGAAAATGTGATTCAAGGAGGTAACCTACCTTCTTCATGCAACTTAATTCCACTTCCATACAAAGAAAATGTATTTAGCCGTTCAGGTCTGCAAAGTACAACTGTTGGTGATTCACATTGGCAGAATGAATAGAGACTACAACACATCAGTCTCTACAGAACACAGACTTTCTACACAGTAAACAGAAACCCAAAGGGTGATCACTAGGGCTGTTGCGGTGACCGTATTACCACCCCACCGGAGGTCATGAGTCATGACGGCAGACAAATTCCACGTGACCGTTTAGTCACGGTAATTAGGCTTCTCCAAGCTCTGATGCTGCTGATGGTCAATAGTAGCCTACCAAACTTGCTAACTGCCTAGTACTCAGCACTCTATTGTCCCTCAATCTGATGTCCGTGTACAAATCTAACCGAGGTGTTGATTCTGCTAGATCTGTCCAAAATTATAATTTTGATTAGTCTTTCCGGACCCAGTTCAAGACAGGCGTTTGGCAGGATCTGCGTTGGGAGGATTTTGCTTTCAAGCAATTGCCAGTATAAATATGCACTGTTACATTCCCACTGAGTAATAGTGACTGACAGTACAGAGTACATTAGCTTTTTTTGGTCGTTTCTGTTAGCAGTGTGCCTCGATTAGTGACGTACATGAAGCCTGGATTTGATCAGTCCGCAGTAACCTCTGGAGATTCAGCGGGGTTTAGTACAGATGTTGGGATTGGTTACATACTGTATCACCTCTTGGCTTTGATTAAGTTGGATTAAGAGTTTATTAAAGGTTTATTTACATTTGTTAGCTTTGATATGAGCATTCCATATCAACGTGTTGGCTTTGACAGTTGTTGATACAGCATTGCTAATTGGTTTTGTGATTTTTTTAAGGCAAGCTCTACTCCACATTGTGCAGCAATACAATTAAATCAACTCTGGACAAACATTCCATATAACAAAGATTAAATGCATTCTATAAATGATAGACCTCCACACTCACATGCCTAAGGCATTCTCAATTAACTTGCAAACAATAAAATGTAAATGCGAAGAGTGCCATTTTGTGTTTGTTTATTAACAACCACTCTAAGCACTGGTTTTATAAGCAAGCAAATTCATGATGTTACATGACAGGCCTGAGTGGTCACCTGTAGAGGACAGTTATGGATGAGAAAGAGGGAGAGAGAGGTCACTGGTCATTCACTGTGTCTTACACGAGACACTGCCTTACTCTATAGGCTATCAGTATTGTGCCTATTAATACATGGGCTGAGATGGCCCAATGACACTGGTGGTAAATCATGTTTTACTATGATGCTTGTGGTTAGATATGTTGTCAGGGGACGGTTCTTCATAAAGGAAAACCACAAGAAATCAGCCTAGACAAATCTTTATGTCTCTGAAACTGATTATAAAAAGCCATAGATTCTGATATCAGCAAATCCATTTAAGAAAAAGTTGTATTTCAGGAATGATTGTTTTTAACTTAGGTGAAATGAGAGATCAGAGATATGATTGTCACGCCCTGACTCAGGGGACGCTTATATGTTGAGTCAGGGTGTGTATATTCCTTGTTGTGCCTTTTCTATGTATAGGATCTAGTATGTCTAGTTCTATGTTGGCCGGTGTGGTTCCCAATCAGAGGCAGCTGTCGCTCGTTGTCTCTGATTGGGGACCATACTTAGGCAGCCTATTGGCACTGTCTAGTTGTGGGATCTTGTTCCTTGTAAGGTATGTTGTGTGTTCTACCTTGGACTTCACGTTTCGTTTCCTTTGTTGTTTTGTCATGTTGTTTATTACCTTAATAAACATGTACGCATATCACGCTGCGCCTTGGTCTGACCCGTCATTCAACGAACGTGACAGAAGATCCCACCAAACAAGGACCAAGCAGCGTGCCGAGAAGGAGCAAACGCCTGGGACTCAACAGGAGGTTACGTTAGTAGATGTCCTCCTCGGTTGGGGGAGAATTACGGAGGAGGAGGCCGTCCGTTATCGGAGGGCGATGAAGGAGGATGCCCAGGTAGGAGAGGAGAAACGGCGCCAACAGTGCCGACGACGGAGACCCGAGAGGTAACCCCAAGAACATTTTTGGGGGGGGCACACGGTGTGGACGACGAGGCAGCAGGAGGCCGTTAAAGGGCGGATCTGCAGGTTAGGAGAGGAGGCCACCATGTTACGGGGGCTATTGGTTCAGAGGGAGCAGGAGTTATTCGGTCAGAGGGAGGCGCTACAGGAGGCTAAAAGGGAGAAGGAAAGAGTAGAGGCACGGCGAGAGGAGCTGGTTAGGCAGCAGAAGGAGCGGGGGTTAATAAAGGAACCCAGTCCTGCTCCTCGCACCAAGCAAGTGGTGCGTGTCGCCAGTCCGGTCCGGCCTGTTCCTGCTCCTCGCACCAAGACAGTGGTGCGCGTCGCCAGTCCGGCCCGGCCTGTTCCTGCTCCTCGCACCAAGCCAGTGGTGCGCGTCGCCAGTCCGGCCCGGCCTGTTCCTGCTCCTCGCACCAAGCCAGTGGTGCGCGTCGCCAGCCCGGCCCGGCCTGTTCCTGCTCCTCGCACCAAGCCAGTGGTGCGTGTCGCCAGCCCGGCCTGGCCTGTTCCTGCTCCTCGCACCAAGCCAGTGGTGCGCGTCGCCAGCCCGGCCCGGCCTGTTCCTGCTCCTCGCACCAAGCCAGTGGTGCGCGTCGCCAGCCCGGCCCGGCCTGTTCCTGCTCCTCGCACCAAGCCTGTGGTGCGCGTCGCCAGTCCGGCCCGGCCTGTTCCTGCTCCTCGCACCAAGCCAGTGGTGCGTGTTCCTAGTCCGGTCCGGCCCGTGCCTGCTCCTCGCACCAGACCAGTGGTGCGTTTGTCCACTCCGGAGCCAGAGCAGTCCGCTCCACCGGTGCCTGATCCAGCTCCGGTCAGCGGCTCCACTCCGGAGCCAAAGCAGTCCGCTCCACCGGTGCCCAGTCCAGCTCCGGTCAGCGGCTCCAGTCCAGACCATGACGTCAGCCCCTCTCCAGGTTCGGGGTCTCCCACACCAGGGTCCAGACAGGGCCTGGCGTATTGTGGGAGGAAGGAGAGGGGAAGCAACGCGCCGAGGTCTAGACCAGACCAGGGGCGCAACAGGGAGGCGGAGAGGGAGAGGTCGTCACGCCCTGAGCCGGATCCGCCTCCGAGGCGGAATGCCCACCCGGCCCCTACCCTGTTATGTTTATGTTGTGCGGTCGGAGTCTGCACCTTTGGGGGGGGTACTGTCACGCCCTGACTCAGGGGACGCTTATATGTTGAGTCAGGGTGTGTATATTTCTTGTTGTGCCTTTTCTATGTATAGAATCTAGTATGTCTAGTTCTATGTTGGCCGGTGTGGTTCCCAATCAGAGGCAGCTGTCGCTCGTTGTCTCTGATTGGGGACCATACTTAGGCAGCCTATTGGCACTGTCTAGTTGTGGGATCTTGTTCCTTGTAAGGTATGTTGTGTGTTCTACCTTGGACTTCACATTTCGTTTCCTTTGTTGTTTTGTCGTGTTGTTTATTACGTTAATAAACATATACGCATATCACGCTGCGCCTTGGTCTGACCCGTCATTCAACGAACGTGACAATGATCAAAAGAAGGCAAGTTTTTATGAAATCGTTTTCATTTATTCAAAGAAAACAAACTTGACTGAGCAGTTATTTTTTTACTTGGAAGAATAAGCCAGATCCAGGCAATAAGGCTGTAACGTGTGGGTTCGATTCCCAGGACCATCCATATGTAAAATGCATGCACGCATGACTTTAAGTAGCGTCTGCTAAATGGCATATATTATTATTATTATAATGTCTTGATGTAATAGTGGAAGACCGTGGAAAAATGGGGGGGAAATGACTTTATAACCTGGGGGCACCTTACGAGTTCTGATCTGTTCCAGTTTAATAATAACGCTTCCAGTACTTTCTTTGACATCAGCAAGTTGTAATACACATAGTTCACCATGTTGTATTGTATTACAAATGTACTGTGAATTTCTAAAACACTTATTTATGGAATTTCACGATTATGTTATATAAATTGTTTACTTCTTCTCACAATATCATGCTGTGCCCCCTTGGCACATACTAGGGTTGAATCAAACTAAATAAACATGGTTGATCCAAACCACATAATTTAATATATTTTAACTGTACTAACGTCAGAACTCAGCCCCTCTAGGTTCTGCATTCTTTAGTCAAACCAGGTGTTTGTTTACTGCACAGAATAGACTTATGATGGACTCAACGGAAGCTTTTATGAACACTACATCAAAGTGTAGTGTTCATGTGTAATTAATATGCATGTTTTGAAACTCAGTAATGTTAAATTTACTTTTTCACATAAAATAAGTTTTGTGTTATGTTTATTTTACCAGAGCTGGTTGATGCTTGATAGATCCCTTCAGTGACCTAACCTGTGGAGATTTGGCTACCTGCTGAGATAGCAGGGCTCAGATAGCAGGGTCTCTCACACACAGCCCCTCACTCCTGTCCTGCTCTGACCATACTGGTGGTCATCTGGTTATGATCAAAGGTTTGAGTTTAGGACCACAGGATTGGAGAATTTAACAGTGTGTCTCAGCCTCAATCCAATAAACCCCATACAAACTGAAACTAGTAACGTCCACATACCAGGGATCAGACGAGCTGATCCGGATGGCAATTTTAGTTGTCGTCAGTGACTGAGTTATGCAGTGCAAAATGAATGGATGGATAGGTAGATGTGAAAGGATAATAAAATATAAGATGTTTTCATCTATTATATAGATGTTTTCATATATCAGAATAGTATATTCTAGACCTACTGTACCAGCGGCACAATACCTTGGATAATGGTCTTGGTTCCTCTTTGGGCAACATACTGCTGTTGTGCCCTCTTCAATAGAAAAACATGTTTTTTGTTGTTGTCTGGGAATAAACAGTTGTAAAATGTACCGTGACAACATTTGAACAAATATTGCACCATAGATGGGTTTGGTTGTAATTCATTTGAGACTAGCTGGAACTTAGGGATTTGATAGAGCTGCAAAAATGCAATTTATTTGTTTTCAGAGGCAGAACAAATTATTCGTAGCATGTTTTGGCAGTAAGAAATTCAGGGTAGTGAGGTACCCAAGGGACTCAAGTCATTTTCTGTTTTCTGAACCCTGTGAAATAAGGTAGAAGTGTCTGTAATATATACTGTAGATCAGGGGGTGAGGAATACTTTTGGCTTGAGGGCTGCACAGATTTTCTTTCTTGGACCGATTTGTTTGTCAAATGAAATTTAGGAAAAATATCAGTTATTTGAAAACATATAGGTCCATTATAATTTCTACATACTTTGTATCTAGTTTTAGATGTTGAAGAGTCGCCTGGAGTGATTTTATTATTATTTTTTACTCAAACCTTCCGCGGGCCAGAATGAATGGGCTCGGGGGCTGGATCCGGCCCACCCCTGTTGTAAGCTCTATTTCTACATTCCTTGATGTGTCAGAAGAAAATCATATCATTATTAAACCAATCAACATGCAATCCCCATGGCTCCTTGTGTCTGCTCCTTGTGTCTCCTCCAGGCTTCAGAGTTTATAGTTTAACCTCTACGGGATCAGTGTCCCTTATACGGGACAGTTGTTGCTCAATATGCGATATGTGACTAGAATGGTGTTGTAAACAACAGCCAACTTTCTGGGACATAGACATGTCTTATATGGGCAGAAAGCTTAAATGCTTGTTAATCTAACTGCAGTGTCCAATTTACAGTAGCTATTACAGCTAAAGAATACCATGCTATTGTTTCAGGATAGTGCACAACAACAAAACACTTTTATCATGGCAACTGGTTTGGTAATTCACCTCTGAAGGTAAATAATGTACTTACATTCAGTAATCTTGCTCTGATTTGTCATCCTGAGGGTCCCAGAGATAAAATGTAGTGTAGTTTGAAAAATAAATGTTTATATTCAAATGTAGGAACTGGGTTCTACAGTTTGACCTCTGACTCCATACCCACCTCGCCCGGCCATCTAGATGTGTGAAGGTTAGGGTATTTTCTGTAGGGAAGCTAATGATCCATCATTTATGACATTCATAGGAGTGTGCAAACTTAAATGTTGTATTACCATAGCATTTTTGTATGTTCTCTATAGTTATGTACTTGAAAACCAATTCGGCACATTTGGGAAAACTCCTGGCAGACTTGATACAAAATATTGTGTAGCGATGTAATTCTTCACTGGATCAGTCTGAAACTTTGTACACCCACTGCTGCCATCTGGTGGACAACATCCAAATTACACCTATATTCCTACATCACTGTCTGGCCTTTCTCTTGCATTTCAAAGATGATGAAGTTTTTTTGTTTGTATTATCTTTCACCAGATCTAATGTGTTATATTCTCCTACATTAATTTCACATTTCCACAAACTTCAAAGTGTTTTCTTTCAAGAATATGCATATCCTTGCTTCAGGGCATTGACCTACAGGCAGTTAGATTTTAGTATGTCATTTTTGGCGAAAATTGAAAAAAAGGGTCCTATCCTTAAGATGTTTGACTGATCACATTATATGTTGAAAAAAAGAAGGATGTGGACCAGCGCCCGAGGAATTAAGACTAAATTAAACAGAAAATAAGTCAATAAAACCTTTCCCTGGACACGTTCAACTGGTCGCCCTTCGTCTCTGTTGATGTACAGTGCATTCGGAAAGTATTAAGACCACTTCCCTTTTTCCACATTTTGCTACGTTACAGCCTTATTGTAAAATTGACTAAATTAACTTTTTTCCTCATCAATCTACACACAATACCCCATAATGACAAAGCGAAAACAGGTTTTTAGAAACTTTAGCAAATGTATTAAAAATTAAAATCAGAATCCTTTTTTACATAAGACCCTTTGCAATGAGACTTGAAATTGAGCTCAGGTGCATCCTGTTTCCATTGATCATCCTTGAGATATTTCTACAACTTGATTGGAGTCTACCTGTGGTAAATGCAGTTGATTGGACATGATTTGGAAAGGCACACACCTGTTTATATAAGGTCCCACAGTTGACAGTGCATGTCAGAGCAAAAACCAAGCCATGAGGTTGAAGGAATTGTCCGTAGAGCTCTGAGACAGGATTGTGTCGAGGCACAGATCTGGGGAAGGGTACCAAAACATTTCTGCAGCATTGAAGGTCCCCAAGAACAGTGGCATACTGATGAAACCAAGATTGAACTCGTTGGCCTGAATGCCAAGAGTCATATCTGGAGGAAACCTGGCACCATCCCTACGGTAAAGCATGGTGGTGGCAGCATCATGCTGTGGGGATGTTTTTCAGTGGCAGGGACTGGGAGACTAGTCAGGATCAAGGGAAAGATGAACCAAGCAAAGTACAGAGAGATCCTTGATGGAAACCTGGTCCAGAGTGCTCAGGACCTCAGACTGGGGGCGAAGGTTCACCTTCCAACAGGACAACGACCCTAAGCACACAGCCAAGACAATGCAGGAGTGACAAGCTTGTAGCATCATACCCAAGAAGACTCGAGTCTGTAATTGTTGCAAAAGGTGCTTCAACAAAGTACTGAGTAAAGGGTCTGAATACTTATGTAAATGTGATATTTCCGTTTTTTATTTTTAATACATTCGCAAAAATTTATAAAAACCTGTTTTTGCTATGTCATTATGGGGTATTGTGTGTAGATTGATGAGGGGAAAATACAATTTAATCCATTTTAGAATAAGGCTGTAAT
This sequence comes from Coregonus clupeaformis, assembly GCF_020615455.1. NCBI lineage: Eukaryota > Metazoa > Chordata > Actinopteri > Salmoniformes > Salmonidae > Coregonus > Coregonus clupeaformis. The sequence continues at coordinate 27,768,901 of NC_059200.1, forward strand.
GTAACAAAATGTGGAAAAAGTGCACTGTAGACCTCATGTGTATTAGATTCAGGTTTAGCCCATGTCAGAGACTTGTTGAAGTTCTCGCAGAGGTTATTGGATAATAAACATCTGGACTGCTCCTGAAGTACTGCTCCCACTAGCTGCTCTAATGGTTATTGCTATCTGGGATCCTTGGGACATCCCTGCCCCCTATTGAAGTTGACATTTAAAATGGTTAAGGTTAGGGTTAGGTAATGCCTCGATCACACGACAGCGTCATTGCATTTTGGTACACCCATTTCCAATGGAACGCTGCGTTTGCCTTACAGCATTGCATTAAAGAGGCAGTTGCAGTGCGTTCTGTGTGGTGCAAACATTGGATATACAGTGGGGAGAACAAGTATTTGATACACTGCCGATTTTGCAGGTTTTCCTACTTACAAAGCATGTCGAGGTCTGTAATTTTTTATCATAGGTACACTTCAACTGTGAGAGACGGAATCTAAAACAAAAATCCAGAAAATCACATTGTATGATTTTTAAGTAATTAATTTGCATTTTATTGCATGACATAAGTATTTGATACATCAGAAAAGCAGAACTTAATATTTGGAAACCTTTGTTTGCAATTACAGAGATCATACGTTTCCTGTAGGTCTTGACCAGGTTTGCACACACTGCAGCAGGGATTTTGGCCCACTCCTCCATACAGACCCTTCTCCAGATCCTTCAGGTTTCGGGGCTGTCGCTGGGCAATACGGACTTTCAGCTCCCTCCAAAGATTTTCTATTGGGTTCAGGTCTGGAGACTGGCTAGGCCACTCCAGGACCTTGAGATGCTTCTACGGAGCCACTCCTTAGTTGCCCTGGCTGTGTGTTTCGGTCGTTGTCATGCTGGAAGACCCAGCCACAACCCATCTTCAATGCTCTTACTGAGGGAAGGAGGTTGTTGGCCAAGATCTCGCGATACATGGCCCCCATCCATCCTCCCCTCAATACGGTGCAGTCGTCCTGTCCCCTTTGCAGAAAAGCATCCCCAAAGAATGATGTTTCCACCTTCATGCTTCACGGTTGGGATGGTGTTCTTGGGGTTGTACTCATCCTTCTTCTTCCTCCAAACACGGCGAGTGGAGTTTAGACCAAAAAGCTCTATTTTTGTCTCATCAGACCACATTACCTTCTCCCATTCCTCCTCTGGATCATCCAGATGGTCATTGGCAAACTTCAGACGGGCCTGGACGTGCGCTGGCTTGAGCAGGGGGACCTTGCATGCGCTGCAGGATTTTAATCCATGACGGCGTAGTGTGTTACTAATGGTTTTCTTTGAGACTGTGGTCCCAGCTCTCTTCAGGTCATTGACCAGGTCCTGCCGTGTAGTTCTGGGCTGATCCCTCACCTTCCTCATGATCATTGATACCCCACGAGGTGAGATCTTGCATGGAGCCCCAGACCAAGGGTGATTGACCGTCATCTTGAACTTCTTCCATTTTCTAATAATTGCGCCAACAGTTGTTGCCTTCTCACCAAGCTGCTTGCCTATTGTCCTGCAGCCCATCCCAGCCTTGTGCAGGTCTACAATTTTATCCCTGATGTCCTTACACAGCTCTCTGGTCTTGGCCATTGTGGAGAGGTTGGAGTCTGTTTGATTGAGTGTGTGGACAGGTGTCTTTTATACAGGTAACGGGTTCAAACAGGTGCAGTTAATACAGGTAATGAGTGGAGAACAGGAGGGCTTCTTAAAGAAAAACTAACAGGTCTGTGAGAGCCGGAATTCTTAATGGTTGGTAGGTGATCAAATACTGCAATAAAATGCAAATTAATTACTTAAAAATCATACAATGTGATTTTCTGGATCTTTGTTTTAGATTCCATCTCTCACAGTTGAAGTGTACATATGATAACAATTACAGACCTCTACATGCTTTGTAAGTAGGAAAACCTGCAAAATCGGCAGTGTATCAAATACTTGTTCTCCCCACTGTATACAACGTATGCATCAAGGTGAATGTTGAACTTTTGTTGCACACATATCCAATGAAAATGTTTATTACATAATGAAAAAGTTTATTATGCAGCATTGATGCAATGACGCTGTCGGTCTGATGGAGGCGTAAGGGTTATGGTTAGCGTAACGCCTTGATCACACCGACAGCATCATTGTGCAAAAAAGTTCAACATTAACCTTCTACCATTTCTGTCAAGCTGTCTACGCATACAGTTTGATGCATACGTTCGATAAATCCAACGTATGCACCACACAGAACACACTGCAACTGCCTCTGCAACGCAATGCTGCAAGGCAAAAGCAGCGTTCCATTGGAAATGAATGTACTTCTGGTGTACCAAAATGCAATGACACTATTGGTGTGATCGAGGCGTAAGGGTAGGGGTTAAGGTTAGAGTTTAGGGTAAGGATGTCCCAAGGATCCCAGATAGCCCTAACCCTGCTCTAATGCTGCAGTAATCACAACTGAGATCTACAGTCTGTGGAGGATGTGTTAAGTGTGATCATGCTATAATAATGGATATGATGGATGTTTCTCCATCTCCATGATATGGCTGATAGTCAGGGACGAATTGAGAAATCATAGGCCCCAGGGCTTTTTTGTTTTGTTTTGTGGAAACACTTTCTCTGGAGTGATGAATCACTCTTCACCATCTGGCAGTCCGACGGACAAATCTGGGTTTGGCGGATGCCAGGAGAACGCTACCTGCCCGAATGCATAGTGCCAACTGTAAAGTTTGGTGGAGGAGGAATAATGGCCTGGGGCTGTTTTTCATGGTTCGGGCTAGAACCCTTAGTTCCAGTGAAGGGAAATCTTTAATGCTACACTATACAGTAACATTTTAGACGATTCTGTGCTTCCAACTTTGTGGCAACAGTTTGGGGAAGGCCCTTTCCTGTTTCAGCATGACAATGTTGGCCTGCACAGAGCCCTGACCTCAACCCTGTCGAACAGCTTTGGGATGAATTGGAATGCAGACTGCGAGCTAGGCCTAATCGCCCAACATTAGTGCCCGACCTCACTAATGCTCTTGTGGCTGCAATGTTCCAAGTGGAAAGCCTTCCCAATAGAGTGGAGGCTGTTATATCAGCAAAGGGGGACCAACTCCATATTAATGCCCATGATTTTGGAAAGAGATGTTCGACGAGCAGGTGTCTACATACTTTTGGTCATGTAGTGTATATACAGTATATATATCACAGGCTACAGTAGGCTACTAAAAAACAACATTTCTAGTGGCACACTGATTCAGCTAATGACGAAGATGAAGCCATAGGCTACTCACGGTGATGGCCAATGCACTCGTCGTGGCAATAGCCTATCTCCAGATGAGCTACTTAGAAAAACAGTGCTGCTGTTAGCTACAAATTGGGAGTTGTTGAGAAAAAAATATATATATACAGACAGATTAGTCTTCTCTTTTCAGCAGTAGGCATTTGCTTTCCAAACTGTACGTTTTTCCCGCAATTGTATTTTGAAATCTGCAAAAGGCAAACTGACAACTGCAACGTACCATAGAAATATAATCCATAGATGGCAGTTCCCATTCAAGTCAGGACTGGCATCCATTGCTAGTATACCCATGAGTTTAACAGTAAAAAAAGCTATACAGTACCAGTCAAAAGTTTGCATGCACCTACTCATTCAAGGGTTTTTCTTTATTTTTTACATTGTAAAATAATAGTGAAGACATCAAAACTATGAAATAACACATATGGAATCATGAAGTAAACCAAAAAGTGTTAAACATATTTTATATTTGAGATTCTTCAAATAGCCACCCTTTGCCTTGATGACAGCTTTGCACACTCTTGCCATTCTCTCAACCAGCTTCAGCTGGAATGCTTTTCCAACAGTCTTGAAGGAGTTCACACAAATGATAGTCCCACTAAGCCCAAACCAGATGGGATGGCGTGTCGCTGCAGAATGCTGTGGTAGCCATGCTGGTTAAGTGTGCCTTGAATTCTAAATAAATCACAGACAGTGTCACCAGTAAAGTACCCCCACACCATACCTCCTCCTCCATGCTTTACGGTGGGAACTACACATGCGGAGATCATCCGTTCACCCACACCACGTCTCACAAAGACATGGGGCGGTTGGAACCAAAAATCTCAAATTTGGACTCCAGACCAAAGGACACATTTCCACCGGTCTAATGTCCATTGCTCGTGTTTCTTGGTCCAAGCAGGTCTCTTCTTCTTATTGGTGTCCTTTAGTAGTGGTTTCTTTGCAGAAATTCGACCATGAAGGCCGGATTCCACAGTCCCCTCTGAACAGTTAATGTTGAGATGTGTCTGTGACTTGAACTCTGTGAAGCATTTATTTGTGCTGCAATTTCTGAGGCTGGTAACTCCAATGAACGTATCCTCTGCAGCAGAGGTAACTCTGGGTCTTCCATTCCTGTGGTGGTCCTCATGAGAGCCAGTTTCATCATAGCGCTTGAAGGTTTTTGTGACTGCACTTGAAGAAACTTTCAAAGTTCTTGAGATTTTCCGTATTGACTGACCTTCATGTCTTAAAGTAATGATGGATTGTCGTTTCTCTTTGCTTATTTGAGCTGTTCTTGCCATAATATAGACTTGGTCTTTTACCAAAAAGGGCTATCTTCTGTATACCTTGTCACGACACAACTGATTGGCTCAAACGCATTAAGAAGGAAAGAAATTCCACAAATGAACTTTTAGGAAGGCACACCTGTTAATTGAAATGCATTCCAGGTGACTACCTCATGAAGCTGGTTGAGAGAATGCAACAAGTGTGCAAAGCTGTCATCAAGGCACAGGGTTGCTATTTGAAGAATATAAAATATATTTTGATTTGTTTAACACTTTTTTGGTTACTACATGATTCCATGTGTTATTTCATAGTTTAGATGTCTTCACTATTATTCTACAATGTAGAAAATAGTAAAAATAAAGAAAACCCCTAATAAACTCAGCAAAAAAATAAACGTCCTCTCACTGTCAACTGCGTTTATTTTCAGCAAACTTAACGTGTAAATATTTGTATGAACGTAACAAGATTCAACAACTGAGACATAAACTGAACAAATTCCACAGACATTTGACTAACAGAAATCAAATAATGTGTCCCTGAACAAAGGGGGGGTCAAAATCAAAAGTAACAGTCAGTATCTGGTGTGGCCACCAGCTGCATTAAGTACTGCAGTGCATCTTCTCCTCATGGACTGCACCAGATTTGCCAGTTCTTGCTGTGAGATGTTACCCCACTCTTCCACCAAGCCACCTGCAAGTTCCCTGAGATTTCTGGGGGGAATGGCCCTAGCCCTCACCTTCCGATCCAACAGGTCCCAGACGTGCTCAATGGGATTGAGATCTGGGCTCTTCGCTGGCCATGGCAGAACACTGACATTCCTGTCTTGCAGGAAATCACGCACAGAACGAGCAATACGGCTGGTGGCATTGTCATGCTGGAGGGTTATGTCAGGATGAGCCTGCAGGAAGGGTACCACATGAGGGAGGAGGATGTCTTCCCTGTAATGCACAGCGTTGAGATTGCCTGCAATGACAACAAGCTCAGTCCGATAATGCTGTGACACACCGCCCCAGACCATGACGGACCCTCCACCTCAAAATCGATCCCGCTCCAGAGTACAGGCCTCGGTGTAACGTTCATTCCTTCGATGATAAACGCAAATCCGACCATCACCTCTGGTGAGACAAAACCGCGACTCGTCAGTGAAGAGCACTTTTTGCCAGTCCTGTCTGGTCCAGCGACGGTGGGTTTGTGCCCATAGGCGACGTTGTTGCCGGTGATGTCTGGTGAGGACCTGCCTTCCAACAGGCCTACAAGCCCTCAGTCCAGCCTCTCTCAGCCTATTGCGGACAGCTGAGCACTGATGGAGGGATTGTGCGTTCCTGGTGCAACTCGGGCAGTTGTTGTTGCCATCCTGTACCTGTCCTGCAGGTGTGATGTTCGGATGTACCGATCCTGTGCAGGTGTTGCACGTGGTCTGCCACTGCAAGGACGATCAGCTATCCGTCCTGTCTCCCTGTAGCGCTGTCTTAGGCGTCTCACAGTACGGACATTGCAATTTATTGCCCTGGCCACATCTGCAGTCCTCATGCCTCCTTGCAGCATGCCTAAGGCATGTTCACACAGATGAGCAGGGTCCCTGGGCATCTTTCTTTCTGTGTTTTTCAGAGTCAGTAGAAAGGCCTCTTCAGTGTCCTAAGTTTTCATAACTGTGACCTTAATTGCCTACCATCTGTAAACTGTTAGCGTCTTAACGACCGTTCCACAGGTGCATGTTCATTAATTGTTGATGGTTTATGGATTTTTACTAATTATGTTTGAAAGACAGGATCCTGAAAAAGGGACGTTTCTTTTTTTGCTGAGTTTATATACTGGGGCGCACATTTCACTGGGGTTGGGGGGGACATGTCCCCCCACATTCTGAAATTTCATTTTTGTTCCCCCCAGTTTTATCATTGGAATGTGATAAAAAACGAGGCAATGGTGTGCTTTAGGACCATGGGGACGCCTCCGAGCGGTCGGGTAGGCTGTTTGGAGTGTTTACCCGACTGGATAAAAAATAGATATATATGTCCCCCCCCACTTCTAAAACCAAAGTTGCGCCCCTGACTGTATATATAATAGATACAATATATATTTTGGTAATAAATATATATTTTATTTTATTGGGGGCTGCATCTTGGGCCCCCCACAGGCCTGGGCCCAGGGTCTTCAGGACCAGTAATCCCTGCATTAACCCAGCCCTGCTGATAGTGATGGTTGAGTCATAGTCAGAGAAAGATGCTGTTGCTTAGCAGTGGAATGCGTGTGGTAGTGTGGTACATCTCTAACATACAGTCAAAGACAAGGTAGTCAGTGAAGTTAGCTAGAAAAGAGAGCAAATCTTATGTTTAACTACTGTAGGTGTTGGTTGAGGTTGATGCTTTTATTTGTGACAGGGATCCATACAAAACCAATAATACTGACTGTGAAACCACTCAACAGCAGAACAGATGTGGTGTTTGGCCCAGTACACCATACACCTACCAGAATACTACGCTGTAAATAGATTTGCATTTTTTTATTTCTATCCTGGAAAAGATTTGTGACCCGTTATTGTCCATCAGTCTTCCTGTGGGAAAAATATTTTATTCGCAAACCCCTAATGGCTAAATGCTCCACAGCACACAGATAAGGGTTTGATTATTTGATATACTCAAAAAAATATTGCCATGAAATGGAGCATAGAGAAGAAGAGGTCATGTTCCCATTATGGTTCGATGTTCCCTCTTCACTTGCCTAAATGTTGTATTAAGTGACAAAGATCTAAGCTAATAAACTGAATCAGCTTTCTCATGCTCACTACACATTCTCTTTCGAGGAGTTGTATAGAGTTGGAGGGAAGTTGGAAGGTTTAGGCCAAATTGGACATGCACTGCATAGTATCTATATAGTTATAGTGCTTCTTTTGATACCGTATGTTTATGTTGAGTGCTTGACCCCAATTGGGTTTATTTTGGCACTTGTTCTTTCAAAACAGTACATCCTGGCTGGAGGTCTCCCTGTTTTCAAAAATCTGGACAACACATTTTGTTCTTGTAATGAAGTTTGCACTACAGCCAAAGATATCAGTTGGATTTACTGCTTGCCTTAGTGTAAGAGATAGGGTGACATCTCTGCCAAGCATTTGCATGATGTGAAATGTAGTTCAAGGTTCAGGGTTCACAATGGGGAGCCCAGTTTTTATAGATCCCAGTTTTTATAGAATCCATTTTGGTCAAACGTGGGAATGTCCATTATGGAGATCTATTTTAGTTCTTTAACCATAAACATCTTAAGCAAAATCATATGGCATGTAGGTGAAAGGAACCATATACAGTTGAAGTCGGAAGTTTACATACACTTAGGTTGGAGTCATCATGGGAAAATAAAAAAGAAATCAGCCAAGACCTCAGAAAAAACATTATAGACCTCCACAAGTCTGATTCATCCTTGGGAGCAATTTCCAAATGCCTGAAGGTACCACGTTCATCTGTACAAACAATAGTACGCAAGTATAAACACCATGGGACCACGCAGCCGTCATACCGCTCAGGAAGGAGACGCGTTCTGTCTGCTAGAGATGAACGTACTTTGGTGCGAAAAGTGCAAATCAATCCCAGAACAACAGCAAAGGACCTTGTGAAGATGCAGGAGGAAACAGGTACACAAGTATCTATATCCACAGTAAAACAAGTCCTATATTGACATAACCTGAAAGGCCGCTCAGCAAAGAAGAAGCCACTGCTCCAAAACCACCATAAAAAGGCCAGACTACGGTTTGCAACTGCACATGGGGACAAAGATCATACTTTTTGGAGAAATGTCCTCTGGTCTGATGAAACAAAAATAGAGATGTTTGGCCATAATGACCATCGTTATGTTTGGAGGAAAAAGGGGGACGCTTGCAAGCCGAAGAACACCATCCCAACCGTGAAGCACTGGGGTGGCAGCATCATGCTGTGGGGGTGATTTGCTGCAGGAGGGACTGCTGCACTTCACAAAATAGGTGGCATCATGAGGAATGAAAATTATGTGGATATATTGAAGCAATATCTCAAGACATCAGTCAGGAAGTTAAAGCTTGGTCGCAAATGGGTCTTCCAAATGGACAATGACCCCAAGCATACTTCCAAAGTTGTGACAAAATGGCTTAAGGACAACAAAGTCAAGGTATTGGAGTGGCCATCACAAGCCCTGACCTCAATCCTATAGAAAATTTGTGGGCAGAACTGAAAAAGCATGTGCGAGCAAGGAGACCTACAAACCTGACTCAGTTACACCAGCTCTGTCAGGAGGAATGGGACAGAATTCACCCAACTTATTGTGGGAAGCTTGTGGAAGGCTACCCGAAACATTTGACCCAAGTTAAACAATTTAAAGGCAATGCTACCAAATACTAATTGAGTGTATGTAAACTTCTGACTCACTGGGAATGTGATGAAAGAAATAAAGCTGAAAGAAATCATTCTCTCTACTATTATTCTGACATTTCACATTCTTAAAATAAAGTGGTGATCCTAACTGACCTAAAACTGGGAATTTTTACTAGGATTAAATGTCAGGAATTGTGAAAAACTGAGTTTAAATGTATTTGGCTAAGGTGTATGTAAACTTCCGACTTCAACTGTAAGGGTGCTGCTCAAGAAATGTATCATTAGCATTCAAAAGGTTTAATTTGTGCTATATGCCTTCGGTTCTCAGTGGATATCACAACTGTCTGATTCCATGCATGCAGCCCTCAGGTTTGAGCTCGCTCTACTCTAGCGGGCATAACATTAATAATCTAGAAATAACATTGAACATGTCTTGTGTATTTTGTCAAACAGGAACGCATGTTATGAGGTCCCTTTGTCGACCCTGCAGGAAGTTCTGAAACATAACTGCAGTGGACAAGTCCAGTGCCACAGGATGCCATAGGTACAGAGTGATTCTGTTACTGTGTGTGGTGTGATGCCACAGTGTGTCATCGTGATTCATTCCATTTAAGTGGCATCATTACACTGCCAAAATAAACGGGCATAGAATAGGCACTGTAGCATATAGCATCTATATATAGTATATATACAGTGGGGGAAAAAAGTATTTAGTCAGCCACCAATTGTGCAAGTTCTCCCACTTAAAAAGATGAGAGGCCTGTAATTTTCATCATAGGTACACGTCAACTATGACAGACAAAATGAGAAAAAATCCAGAAACTCACATTGTAGGATTTTTTATGAATTTATTTGCAAATTATGGTGGAAAATAAGTATTTGGTCAATAACAAAAGTTTCTCAATACTTTGTTATATACCCTTTGTTGGCAATGACACAGGTCAAACGTTTTCTGTAAGTCTTCACAAGGTTTTCACACACTGTTGCTGGTATTTTGGCCCATTCCTCCATGCAGATCTCCTCTAGAGCAGTGATGTTTTGGGGCTGTCGCTGGGCAACACAGACTTTCAACTCCCCTCCAAAGATTTTCTATGGGGTTGAGATCTGGAGACTGGCTAGGCCACTCCAGGACCTTGAAATGTTTCTTACGAAGCCACTCCTTCGTTGCCCGGCGGTGTGTTTGGGATCATTGTCATGCTGAAAGACCCAGCCACGTTTCATCTTCAATGCCCTTGCTGATGGAAGGAGGTTTTCACTCAAAATCTCATGATACATGGCCCCATTCATTCTTTCCTTTACACGGATCAGTCGTCCTGGTCCCTTTGCAGAAAAACAGCCCCAAAGCATGATGTTTCCACCCCCATGCTTCACAGTAGGTATAGTGTTCTTTGGATGCAACTCAGCATTCTTTGTCCTCCAAACACAACGAGTTGAGTTTTTTACCAAAAAGTTATATTTTGGTTTCATCTGACCATATGACATTCTCCCAATCCTCTTCTGGATCATCCAAATGCACTCTAGCAAACTTCAGATGGGCCTGGACATGTACTGGCTTAAGCAGGGGGGACACGTCTGGCACTGCAGGATTTGAGTCCCTGGCGGCGTAGTGTGTTACTGATGGTAGGCTTTGTTACTTTGGTCCCAGCTCTCTGCAGGTCATTCACTAGGTCCCCCCGTGTGGTTCTGGGATTTTTGCTCACCATTCTTGTGATCATTTTGACTCACAGGGGTGAGATCTTGCGTGGAGCCCCAGATCGAGGGAGATTATCAGTGGTCTTGTATGTCTTCCATTTCCTAATAATTGCTCCCACAGTTGATTTCTTCAAACCAAGCTGCTTACCTATTGCAGATTCAGTCTTCCCAGCCTGGTGCAGGTCTACAATTTTGTTTCTGGTGTCCTTTGACAGCTCTTTGGTCTTGGCCATAGTGGAGTTTGGAGTGTGACTGTTTGAGGTTGTGGACAGGTGTCTTTTATACTGATAAGTTCAAACAGGTGCCATTAATACAGGTAACGAGTGGAGGACAGAGGACCCTCTTAAAGAAGAAGTTACAGGTCTGTGAGAGCCAGAAATCTTGCTTGTTTGTAGGTGACCAAATACTTATTTTCCACCATAATTTGCAAATAAATTCATTAAAAATCCTACAATGTGATTTTCTGGATTTTTTTCTCTCAATTTGTCTGTCATAGTTGACGTGTACCTATGATGAAAATTACAGGCCTCTCATCTTTTTAAGTGGGAGAACTTGCACAATTGGTGGCTGACTAAATACTTTTTTTCCCCACTGCAGCTGTGCATTACTGCAGCTTTAATGGCAGATCAGTAGTGTAAATATGACCTAAGACAATCGCAATAAACTATTTATAAACCATTTGTCATTCCTGCCAAAAAAAGTATGTTTGAAACATCAGTGTAGGAGTGATAACACATGTCCAAGTTTGGATGTCCTGGTGACATTTTCATGTTGTCAAGTTGATCATGACAATGCCTGACATGACAATGACCTCCCATTCTGTACAGGCTTAGACAAAAAGCATCTGACATTGTTCGTCTGGGTATGATAAGTACTTGTTTGATAAATAGAGACTTCGAGAGCTCTATTTTGACAGTAAACGGTCTTCTGAGAGAACAGACTGCATTTGGAGGTTGATTGATTGAATTTATTAGACAATTTTTTAATACATACATAAGGGCGCTCCAGCCAGTGACGCCTCCACATACGATTTAAGAAAATCATCAAGGATAACACAAGGCTTAAAAGCTTATTTCCATTTTGGTCCTTTTGGAGGGGGAGGGGGGATGCAGCAAGGTTAGCCGGCAATGGTAGTGGCAATATACAATGACAGACAAAATTGTTGTTTGTTTCATAACATGAGATACAGTTCCATAAGGGCGCTCCAGCCCAGTTTCCTAATGAACAACTATGGACTGGTACATCTCCCTTGTCTCACATGGAGGATCATTTTTTAAAAATAGTAATTAAGAATCCACGTCTTGAGGCGTGAGAGATGTGTCTATTCTACTGTTAGCGTAGCTGGTTGTGTAACAATATCTGGTATCTGCCCTGCCTTCTAGAAGCCTTCTACAGTATACGTTCTATACCAAAATAACTGCATTATAACTCTAGAGAAACAGCACCAGTATACTAATACATCAACATTTGTCAAGAGCTGTCTTTTTTCAGATTCACTTTCCATTGGATATCATCAGTCTTTTACTCTGACCCTCATCAGCTCATAACTCTAACTAACAGCATTCTTTTAATTTCCCCCTTCTAGACTATCCTTCCTTCCCAACGGAAGCTACAGTGAAAACAGCAGGAGGATTTTATCCAATGAGCTTGAATCTCAGGACTCCATGGGTGGACTGTCTATAGCCCAGAGATAATGACCTAAACCTGCTTATGTCTTACACCAGTTGAACAAGTGAAATACAGTATGTATTAATGGGGACATATGGTCATCACAATGAGATTCTGGTCTGAAGGACTTGAGGACTACAGTCTGATAGTGAAGAAGTCAATCATTTGCTTATTGAATTACCAGATCATGGTTTATGAATGTACTGTGTAAAAGCACTGTCCTGTCAGAGGGTTTTTTCCCCAGGTGAAGACAAATCAGACAAAGAAGATACATGAAGAGATCAAAAGCCAGTTAGAGTGCCTGTGGAATGAATTTGAGCATTACGCCAAGATGTAGATTAATATTCTACGGGTCCCTATGAAGTTACAAGCTATTGTTGTTAGTGTAACCAGTTGGCCCACCAGTTTTGTCAGTGTTCCCCCTATATGCATTTTACTAGCATCGCACCGCCGCTGCTAAATCGTGGCCTACACTGCAAAAAAATAAAAAATCATTTTGGGGATGGTAAAACGTTTTAAATGTAAACTTCAACGACTAAAACCAGATAAGGTATGTATAAAAGATTATGGAGCAAAACATTTTTTTAATAAGATAATCTTTGAGAACTAACAAGCACCAAAATAAAAACTCCCGCGACCGGGAGACCCATGGGGCGGCGCACAATTGGCCCAGCGTCGTCCAGGGTAGGGGAGGGAATGGCCGGCAGGGATGTAGCTCAGTTGGTAGAGCATGGCATTTGCAACGCCAGGGTTGTGGGTTCAATTCCCACGGGGGGCCAGTATGAAAAAATAAAAAAAGAATGTATGCACTCACTAACTGTAAGTCGCTCTGGATAAGAGCATCTGCTAAATGACGTAAATGTAAATGTAGACAGTCAGGGAGAATCTGAAATTCCAAAAATGTCACGGCATTGATTTTGTTACGTTTGTGTCACTCAGATAGCATAAGAACAAGGCATAAGGCATGGCAAAATGTATAGAATTGTAGGAAACTCGCTTTAAAACTGTAAACATTTTCTCTCTGCCCTGTGACAAAATGTGTCGAATTGCAGGAAATTTCCTTTAAAACAGCAAAATGTCTGCGTCCAAGAGGGCGGCCTCTAAAACCGGCCACACCCACTACCATAACCCCCCGCTAAATTTGCCACCGCTGCTGAAAAAAATCCTAGGGGAAACACTGTGGATGAAAGCATCTCATTCCTGGTAGTGACTTGTGTATGTTAATTAAGGACAATGGCATTTAATTATGTCAATCAATTTAGCATTTACTATTTATATGCAGTTTTGACTCTGACAACCATTTCATGTACATTTTAATCTGAAGAGAACTGATGGTATAAAATACTTATTTACAACATTTTATTTATTTCAGCTTCAGAAAATAAGGAGCAATGTATTGTTACTATGTGACAACTTTTTAGTCAGATTTCTTTTTGCATTGTTGGATATATTATTTGTGATAATAATAATAAATGTGTAACTTCACAATTTTGTGTGCCAAGAATTCAGCAAATAACAAAATTGCTTTTCGAGTGGATCAGGGTATTATTCCAACTCATTGCTGTCTGTAATCCAGCCTTGGATTTATGATCATGCAGCCTAGACAAATTGATGGAGACAACTGAATAGCAAACAGCTTTAATTGCATAATACTGTGTTGCCTTGAAAGCATTTAAACATGTTTGACCATGATGCTATTATTTCAGTGAGGCAATTACACAGCAAAAAGCCTCTTCTCCCTTTTCATAAATGACTAACTTGATTATTCATGATAATTACATGGTTTCTACAATCCCACTCATCGGTCAAAGGTAGAGGAGTGCTTTACCTCAAGGTCAATGATACAATCCAGGATTGACTGTGCAGAAGAGGAATTCATATTCTCGATAACCACAAGTTTACAGGGCCTGGTTCAATTTAAGGACTCTCGCTCTAACTGAACACTCCCCCATATGAAAAAAGACAAACTCTCCTCTGGTTTAATGTGTATTATGATTTACCGTAGATAAAAACTCAAGACAGGTGTCATATTGAAATATATATATATTTATTAATTGGTCAAATATAAAAGAAACCAAGTAAAATGCACGTTGACAAGACAAGGCACACGTCAAGACAAAACACATTGTCAAGACCGTATGTGCAGTAAGAAAAGTATATTTTCAAGAGAGCAATATTTACATACAGAAAGAGCTGCATGTAGTTCTGCTGGAAGGTCTGTATCGAAACAGGATGCTTCCTCTGGTGGAGCCTGGCCATTTATAAACAAGTCAAATATTTATAAGGAATATCAAAGTACTGCATGTAACATCCAAGGGGCTCTACCTTCAAAAAAGTATCAAACTTGTGCATCACTTCCCTGGACGGCAGAGTATTAATAACTGGAAAACATGGCTTTATGACAGTTTCATCCACACCTGACACATACAATTGCAATTTACATTTACTAGTGCAAGACGTACAAGTCCCTTTCGACCTATTCACTTCCATACAGAGTGTCAAAAATAAGAATTACTATACAAAAGGCTAAATTGGTCAGATTTCAAAGTAACAGCAACTACCAAAAATTATTTACATCAAGATATCAAAGACTTGTCCCTTGAAGCTTGCATTACCTGAAATGCTCACTGACCATTACAAACACCGGCCGTATAGCCACGAGAGGAGAGGAGTGCCAAGTGGACACAACACAACCTATGAGGGGTGAACTGCACACACACACACACACACACACACACACACCTCTTAAAACATTGGGTCCATCGTGAGAAAATCAGAAAAGGTCCTTTGCTGTCGAATTGAAAACTGCGTCATTTGTCTTTTTGGACAGGTCACCCTGGGGGGAATGAAAGATACATATTTTAATAACAGATATACCCCCAGCCCACTTTTTAAAAAGCAGTCTAGAGGAGTAAGTAGTGTCATGGAATGGATTATTGAAGTACACAGTGACAGCAGCGTAGAAGGCTGGTCTTACAGTGAAGTAAACTTGGATCGATCACCAAACCTTTCTGCAGAAAAGCCAAAGATAAAGCCTTGAACGCCTATTATTATGATTGTTTTGAATTCATCTTGCGCTGCTGGCGGTAGGTGCACTTGATTCAGAAGCCCTGCGCGCCAGGTAATCAAAGTACTCCCATTATGAACCATTTAATTTGTCTGAAGGAACAAACTGCCTACCCGGCGGACCAGGAGAGCTAAATCAAGTGCGCCTACTGCGCTGGCCAATCGAATTGCTCAAATCACCATGCCTACAGCTTCCATGACCCCCAACCTACATGAGATTTTCCAACTTTTAAAACCATGATCAGAGAGAGACTGTTAAAGAATACAGTGAGTATGATGGTTTCAAGTTTTTATTCAGCAATGTCAACACTGTTTTTATTCAAAACCTTTACAAAATGCGCTTCACCCTACTTCCACTCCCACCAGAACTGCAGCTGCAATGAAGGAGTAGCCAAGTGTATCGTCAGGCCTGCGCTTTTATTATTATTAGCAGCTCGTCGTGTCTATTTTAATATCGAGAAATATTTCACTTTCTCTGGTCATAAGAACATGAATTTGTGCATGCGGCAGAAATTATGTGGTGCGATTCGAGTTTCGCCAACAGGTGGAAGACAGTGTCCCCTCTCTCTGGTCAGTCTCAACAGAGGAAAGGAGAGCTTTCTCCCTCCGCTGAGACTGATCATCAGATAGCAGCTAAAATGTATTATTTTAATTTATGCTCAGCTGGGCCTCGCAAGTGATACAACTGATCTATTTTGTTATCAAAGCTAGAGTTTTTTAATATAATATGTCTGAGAAGAACAAGATTGGCAGTCCAAGCATAGCCAATATGCTGTGATAATGTATTAGGCCTACTGCACAAACCTCATTCCTACAGAAGTGTTTTTATTAGGTTCATGTTGCATAGGCCTACATTTAAATCATGTTTTTAAAGAATTCCAAGCGGTAGATCTCAACTTGCATTTTGACTCCGAAAGTTATCTTGACTCAGAAAAGGTTGGTGAACACTGAGTTAGAGTATAGTTTAAAAGGCTGGTCTTACAGTGAAGTCAGAGTAGCTGATGTCAACAGGTTGTTTCCCCTCTGTACTGTTGTACTCCTGCAGGGGCGTTCTCTGACTATTGCTGCTGTTGCTCCTCTCAAGGGACTTGGTTTTCTGCTCAGCCAATGAGTGGACAAACAAACACAGCACACCAGGGTCAACAAACTGAGCATGCAACACACTTCCTCCCAGCAGCCTCTGCTAATCCATTTGAAGTATTATATTTTTGCATCTCTTGACCAGAATGATTGACCTTGGAAAGAAGTTAGATTCTAAAGACAAGTTTTGATTTTGCTGTCAATATTGTTTCTTATAAACCTAAGTAGACTGTGGAAAGTGGCCGAATAGCTTACCGCTCAAATAAGCAACATTTTATAACAGCATCACCTAGTGGTTGTTTTAATAGTTGTCCAGCTATATAAAATGGAAGATGTTGACCATCCAAGTTGGATATATGTGTGCAAGCACAAGAACCAAAGATGGGCCATAGTTTTGAATGAGTGCTGTGTTTGTGTACCTGCATCTGAACCTGGGAGATAGGAGGCTTGCTGCTGGGCACACTGATGAAGGTGCTGGATGAGCTGCAGCTGTAGGACCGCACCATGGTAGGCTGGGTAGGAGTCTGCTGAAAGGACAGCAATGGGGGTCAACGTCAAGACTGGTGACAATAGTAAAGTGACCAATTGGTTTTGGAGGGGAGTGAACTAGCCCTATGTGGACCACTGCTAGTTACTGTACCTTCCTGATCTTGTTGGGGGTGGGGGCGTTCATCCCTACATGGGCCCTCTTCGTGGGAGTTTTGAAGAGAGTCATCATTTCCCCCTTCTTTGATGTCTGCAACACAGAGGCAAACAAAGCCTCAGTCACAGACCGGTCAATAACAAACAGTGCCCCAGAATGGTCAAATCCCTGTTTCCCACCATTGCCATTCGGCGGTTACACATGCTGACCACCAAACTGTGTACAAGTCTATTTTAATCCAACTTCAGCACAGTAAGTTTTAGAATTGGCCTTTTGCACATGGGAACAGGGAGATCAGGTTTTATGATAGTTTGTAAAGAAACCCCCCTGAAGCCTCTATGGACCAGTACTGGGCTGACTGGGGAACACTGCTGGGTCAATGGGAGAGCATTAAGAGGGCCTGGACTTACAGCGGCACGTTCACTCTTCTCCTTGCCCCTCTGCTGTTTGTGCTCCTCCCATTGGCTGGAGATATAGGTCATGACTCTCTGGCCCTGGACCAGGAAGGCAGAACCCTGGTCCTTCTCCCAGCTCTCAACACCCATCTTCAGCTCTTCCTCCAACTAGGCAGATCACATAACAGGGAGGATCAACATCACTTTTCCTTTGTCAAAAGCCTTTATATACACTTCACTGGCATTTAAACTGTATATGTAATTGGCATTTTACACAAGGTGACAACCTCACTGACGCCATCATATACTCAGCATACAGTGGGGTAGCAGCATACAGTGTGGTGAGATTTGACCTTGAATAAACTGCACATTGGATGCTCCAAGTGAGCGGTTGTGAAAAGAAGCCATGCTGATTAAACGCTCGATTGCCTCATCTCAGCAGGAGGCGGTGATCTTTTGATTACCATCAACCATATTGCTGCCACTTTTCATAGACATTACATTTTAAATGTACATTATATTTCAAAAATATATATACACAGAACAAAAATATAAACGCAACATGTAAAGTGTTGATCCCATGTTTCATGAGCTGAAATAAAGGATCGCAGAAATTTTCCATTCGCACAAAAAGCTTATTTCTCTCAAATTGTGCACAAATTTGTTTACATCCCTGTTAGTGAGCATTTCTCCTTTGCCAAGATAATCCATCCACTTGACAGGTGTGGCATATCAAGAAGCTGATTAAACATCATGATCCTTACACAGGTGCACATTGTGCTGGGGACAATACAAGTTTGCAGTTTTGTCACACAATACAATGCCACAGATGTCTCAAGTTGAGGCAGCGTGCAATTGGCATGCTGACTGCAAGAATGTTTTAGAGAATTTGGCAGTACATCCAACCGGCCTCAACCACAGACGTGTGGGCAAGCAGTTTTCTTATGTCAATGTTGTGAACAGAGTGCCCCATGGTGGCGGTGGGGTTATGGTATTGGCAGGGATAAGCTACGGAGAACGAACACAATAGCATTTTATTGATGGCAATTTGAACGCACAGCTATACCGTGACTTGATCTGAGGCCCATTGTGGTGCCATCCATCCGCCGCCATCACCTCATGTTTCAGCATGATAATGCACGACCCAATGTCGCAAGGATCTGTACACAATTCCTGGAAGTTGAAAATGTCCCAGTTCTTCCATGGGCTTCATTCTCAGACATGTCACCCATTGAGCATGTTTGGGATGCTCTGGATCAACGTGTACCACAGCCCTACTTTATTATTTTTTTTTATCTCCCCCTTCCTCCAACTGCCATATAAGGTTATAGACGGACATGTTGATGCATCAAATCCAGCCTTACCTTTGGCAACATCTTCTGAACTTTGACCCTCTCTTTGGCCTCTTTGAGAAGGGCTCCTCCTCTGTTGGAGAAGCGGTTTGGATCATTGGCCTTTTTCTGCAAAGAGAGGTTTAAAAATTAGATGACACGTTTTCTATGTCAAATGACATAAGAATTAAGAAATTCTGCACCACACTGAACATGTATCAGAAATAAGAGCAGCTAGTATCTACTGTGGATATTTCTTATGGTTTTCAATCAAAAACACATTACATGCATCAAGCGGTGCACAATTTAAAAATGTATTTGCAATTTATTTCATAAACATAACTTGACCGCAAATTCCAGCATTACCTCAAAGTCCTGGAAGAGGGCCCAGTACTTCTCCCATTTCTCCAGGACCTCCAGTAAGGGTTTAGCCTGGTCGTAGTAATTCTTAATCTTCAATAGCTCGGCATCATGCAGCGCCAACAATTCCTCTGTGAAGTCATCTAGGGAAAGACGGATCGGTTCGATCAGTATGTATGTGTTTTGCGTGTGAGTGAGAGAATAAGTATTTCCAGCATTGTTCTACCCACCGTCACAGAAGTGGGCATTGAAGGTTTCACTCTGCTCAGGGCCCTGGTTGCACTTGTCCCAGAGAGCCACTAGTTCCTGTCGGACCTTGTCAATCACATCCTCCAGCATGGCTTTCTGCAGGACTGTCAGACGGTCCACCTCCCCCTGCCACTGGATGGGACAACAGGGTCAGGTTCAGTAGGAAGAAAAATAAAGGCAAAGCTCAGAAACAGTGACACGAGGAGGTACCATCTGAACTCATTCATTAAGAAACACATTTCATTTTCTGTATGCCCTAATGCAACCCCAGTCCTGAAACCCTCATATTAAACACCAATGGTATTCACCAAGTCAGTGTTTCCCAACTTCGGTCCTCCAGTACCCCCAACAACACACATTTTTGTTGTAGCTCCGGACAAATTCACCTGATTCAACTCATTGAGGGCTGACAAGTTGATTTGGGTGTGCTGGTCCTGGACTACAACAAAAATGTGTGCTGTTGGGGGTAATGGAGGACTGGAGTTGGTATACACTGCCCTAATGAACACTAGCAGATTCAGGACCGTCTCAAACACTGTGGTGTGCTAGCACCATTGTAGAGGTATTCTCTGTTAGCCAATTCTGGGGAAACATAATAGTTATGGTGCCATGTTTACTGTTTTGCACAATGGTGTGTGGTATGCAGGTGAAGCTTCGTCCAACACAGTGGTGTGTGGTATGCCGGTGAAGCTTCTTCCAACACAGTGGTGTGTGGTATGCCGGTGAAGCTTCGTCCAACACAGTGGTGTGTGGTATGCCGGTGAAGCTTCGTCCAACACAGTGGTGTGTGGTATGCCGGTGAAGCTTCGTCCAACACAGTGGTGTGTGGTATGCCGGTGAAGCTTCGTCCAATACAGTGGTGAAGGAGAGGTATAAAGGAGGAGTCAGTTCCAACCTGTGTGATTTGGTCAGAAAGGGTACCCTGCACGCTCTCCTGGAACGCAGTGCGATCTTGCTCTAGCGCTTCCAGACGATTCCACAGGCACATGGCTCGTTCTTTCAGCTCAGCCAGAGTATTCATCAGGGAGTCCTTCTTGACCTCCATCTAAAAAAATAATACACATATAATAGGTCAAAAGTCCTGGAACCAAAACATCAAAAATCTTTGAGTAATCATTTGTAGGTTTTATCAAATTATTTTCAGTACCTGGGACAACAGCAGTTGGAGGGCTTTGATGTTTTCATGCGTGAGCAGGAATATCTCCTCATTGTGACACACCGACTCTTTCTCCAGACTGGTTTCTGGTTCATGACCCATGTCCTCCATGAGCTGCCTGATGTCCTCACGCAGCCCTGAGAACACCTTTGCACGACTCTTCTACAGAACAGGGGAAGGGAGGGAGGGACAAGAGATTAGATGCTTTCAACAAAAGACAAAAAAAAAAGACTTAAAAGAAGACAAATTAATAATGTGTGCTTAGTAATACTTGAGTCAGGTATTCATGACATTCACACCAAACAGTATTGCAATACCTTTTCTTCAGTGAGGGTCTTGAGGTGCTCCCGGAGCTCCTGCAGCTGTGTGCGTGATGGCATGCTGCCAGTCGGGACATAATAGGGCGTGACGCACAGCTCCACGCACAGCTCCTTATCCTGCTGCTGCAGTCCGTGTAGCTCCTTCAAACGCTCCCCCTTCTCCTTGGTCAGAACCTCCACACGCAGACGCAGGTTCTTCTCCATCTGGAGGACTGTCAGACCCTCCTCCAACTGACAGGTGGACAAGATGGAGACAGGAGGTTAGCACAAAGGAAGGAAACGAGTCAAGGGGTGGAAGCCGCTAAACTATTGCGACACAACCCCTTTAAAGGCCGACCTTTACTGCTGTTGTTAAGCCTGAAAAAAGTACCACTTACTTTGTATGGATCCATTGACATTTCCAAACACAAGGTAACCAACTGTTTTTCAAAAGTGATGATATTGGTTCGGATGCGGTGCTTCAAAGCTTCCTCCTCTGTGATCATGTCATTCAAAAGGCCCTTTAGATTAGGAAAGGAATGTCATATCAAGTCTTAATTAGTTAGTTGACAAGGCTTCCGTTTCATTTTCAGTTAATCTGCATTTCCTGTTTTCTAAAGCCTCACCTCAATGTGTTTCTTCACCGTCTCCATCCGCTCTACCCTCTGCTCCTCCATGATGCCCATGCTGTCCCAGATGTCCACCAGCCTGGCCATGGCATGGTTTATACCAGTCACTAGCGAGAAAGCCAGGGCTTCACTGCAGAGATGAGTGACAAGACAATCACATTTGGTAACTTCAGCTGGCTAGGTAGCCAGCTAGCAAACACATTGCCTAATAAATCTGACTATGATACCAATTATTGGTATACAGTTTGAAACCAAGCACTGCAAAACTATAACTTTTTTTTTAGGGGGTAGATCAGCTTTAATATTGCAGATAGATTGTGGCTTCCATCAATGTACAGTGGGGAAAAAAAGTATTTAGTCAGCCACCAATTGTGCAAGTTCTCCCACTTAAAAAGATGAGAGAGGCCTGTAATTTTCATCATAGGTACACGTCAACTATGACAGACAAATTGAGAAAAAAAATCCAGAAAATCACATTGTAGGATTTTTTATGAATTTATTTGCAAATTATGGTGGAAAATAAGTATTTGGTCACCCACAAACAAGCAAGATTTCTGGCTCTCACAGACCTGTAACTTCTTCTTTAAGAGGCTCCTCTGTCCTCCACTCGTTACCTGTATTAATGGCACCTGTTTGAACTTGTTATCAGTATAAAATACACTTGTCCACAACCTCAAACAGTCACACTCCAAACTCCACTATGGCCAAGACCAAAGAGCTGTCAAAGGACACCAGAAACAAAATTGTAGACCTGCACCAGGCTGGGAAGACTGAATCTGCAATAGGTAAGCAGCTTGGTTTGAAGAAATCAACTGTGGGAGCAATTATTAGGAAATGGAAGACATACAAGACCACTGATAATCTCCCTCGATCTGGGGCTCCACGCAAGATCTCACCCCGTGGGGTCAAAATGATCACAAGAACGGTGAGCAAAAATCCCAGAACCACACGGGGGGACCTAGTGAATGACCTGCAGAGAGCTGGGACCAAAGTAACAAAGCCTACCATCAGTAACACACTACGCCGCCAGAGACTCAAATCCTGCAGTGCCAGACGTGTCCCCCTGCTTAAGCCAGTACATGTCCAGGCCCATCTGAAGTTTGCTAGAGTGCATTTGGATGATCCAGAAGAGGATTGGGAGAATGTCTCATGGTCAGATGAAACCAAAATAGAACTTTTTGGTAAAAACTCAACTCGTCGTGTTTGGAGGACAAAGAATGCTGAGTTGCATCCAAAGAACACCATACCTACTGTGAAGCATGGGTGTGGAAACATCATTCTTTGGGGCTGTTTTTCTGCAAAGGGACCAGGACGACTGATCCGTGTAAAGGAAAGAATGAATGGGGCCATGTATCGTGAGATTTTGAGTGAAAACCTCCTTCCATCAGCAAGGGCATTGAAGATGAAACGTGGCTGGGTCTTTCAGCATGACAATGATCCCAAACACACCGCCCGGGCAACGAAGGAGTGGCTTCGTAAGAAGCATTTCAAGGTCCTGGAGTGGCCTAGCCAGTCTCCAGATCTCAACCCCATAGAAAATCTTTGGAGGGAGTTGAAAGTCCGTGTTGCCCAGCGACAGCCCCAAAACATCACTGCTCTAGAGGAGATCTGCATGGAGGAATGGGCCAAAATACCAGCAACAGTGTGTGAAAACCTTGTGAAGACTTACAGAAAACGTTTGACCTGTGTCATTGCCAACAAAGGGTATATAACAAAGTATTGAGAAACTTTTGTTATTGACCAAATACTTATTTTCCACCATCATTTGCAAATAAATTCATTAAAAATCCTACAATGTGATTTTCTGAATTTTTTTCCCTCATTTTGTCTGTCATAGTTGACGTGTACCTATGATGAAAATTACAGGCCTCTCTCATCTTTTTAAGTGGGAGAACTTGCACAATTGGTGGCTGACTAAATACTTTTTTTCCCCACTGTAATTGTCTGCATCATTTCCAATCCCCCATATTTTTTTGGTAAAAAATAAAATAATTATCATATACTACCAGTCAAAAGTTTGGACACACCTACTCATTCAAGGGTTTTTCTTTATTTTTCACATTTTTTTTTTTACATCATAGAATAATAGTGAAGACATCAAAACTATGAAATAACACATATGGAATCATGTAGTAACCAATAAAGTGTTAAACAATTAAAAATACACTGCTCAAAAAAATAAAGGGAACACTTAAACAACATATCCTAGATCTGAATGAATGAAAATCTTATTAAATACTTTTTTCTTTACATAGTTGAATGTGCTGACAACAAAATCACACAAAAATGATCAATGGAAATCTAATTTATCAACCCATGGAGGTCTGGATTTGGAGTCACCCTCAAAATTAAAGTGGAAAACCACACTACAGGCTGATCCAACTTTGATGTAATGTCCTTAAAACAAGTCAAAATGAGGCTCAGTAGTGTGTGTGGCCTCCACGTGCCTGTATGACCTCCCTACAACGCCTGGGCATGCTCCTGATGAGGTGGCGGATGGTCTCCTGAGGGATCTCCTCCCAGACCTGGACTAAAGCATCCGCCAACTCCTGGACAGTCTGTGGTGCAATGTGGCGTTGGTGGATGGAGCGAGACATGATGTCCCAGATGTGCTCAATTGGATTCAGGTCTGGGGAACGGGCGGGCCAGTCCATAGCATCAATGCCTTCCTCTTGCAGGAACTGCTGACACACTCCAGCCACATGAGGTCTAGCATCGTTTTGGATTAGGAGGAACACAGGGCCAACCACACCAGCATATGGTCTCACAAGGGGTCTGAGGATCTCATCTCGGTACCTAATGGCAGTCAGGCTACCTCTGGCGAGCACATGGAGGGCTGTGCGGCCCCCCAAAGAAATGACTGACCCACCGCCAAACTGGTCATGCTGGAGGATGTTGCAGGCAGCAGAACGTTCTCCACGGCGTCTCCAGACTCTGTCACATGTGCTCAGTGTGAACCTGCTTTCATCTGTGAAGAGCACAGGGCGCCAGTGGCGAATTTGCCAATCTTGGTGTCCTCTGGCAAATGCCAAACGTCCTGCACGGTGTTGGGCTGTAAGCACAACCCCCACCTGTGGACGTCGGGCCCTCATACCACCCTCATGGAGTCTGTTTCTGACCGTTTGAGCAGACACATGCAAATTTGTGGCCTGCTGGAGGTCATTTTGCAGGGCTCTGGCAGTGCTCCTCCTGCTCCTCCTTGCACAAAGGCGGAGGTAGCGGTCCTTCTGCTGGGTTGTTGCCCTCCTACGGCCTCCTCCACGTCTCCTGATGTACTGGCCTGTCTCCTGGTAGCGCCTCCATGCTCTGGACACTACGCTGACAGACACAGCAAACCTTCTTGCCACAGCTCGCATTGATGTGCCATCCTGGATGAGCTGCACTACCTGAGCCACTTGTGTGGGTTGTAGACTCCGTCTCATGTTACCACTAGAGTGAAAGCACCGCCAGCATTCAAAAGTGACCAAAACATCAGCCAGGAAGCATAGGAACTGAGAAGTGGTCTGTGGTCACAACCTGCAGAACCACTTCTTTATTGGGGGTGTCTTGCTAATTGCCTATAATTTCCACCTGTTGTCTATTCCATTTGCACAACAGCATGTGAAATTTATTGTCAATCAGTGTTGCTTCCTAAGTGGACAGTTTGATTTCACAGAAGTGTGATTGACTTGGAGTTACATTGTGTTGTTTAAGTGTTCCCTTTATTTTTTTGAGCAGTGTATATTTGAGATTCTTCAAATAGCCACCCTTTGCCTTGATGACAGCTTTGCACACTCTTGAAATTCTCTCAACCAGCTTCATGAGATGGTCACCTGGAATGCATTTCAATTAACAGGTGTGCCTTCTTAAAAGTTAATTTGTGGAATTTCTTTCATTCTTATAATAATATGCCATTTAGCAGACGCTTTTATCCAACGCGACTTACAGTCATGAGTGCATACATTTTTTACCTATGGGTGGTCCCGGGGATCGAACCCACTACCCTGGCGTTACAAGCGCCATGCTCTACCAATTGAGCTACATCAGTTGTGTTGTGTTGTGATAAGATAGGGGGGGTATACAGAAGATAGCCCTATTTGGTAAAAGGCAAAGTCCATATTATGGCAAGAACAGCTCAAATAAGCAAAGAGAAGCGACAGTCCATCATTACTGTAAGACATGAAGGTCAGTCAATACGGAAAATCTCAAGGACTTTGAAAGTTTCTTCAAGTGCAGTCGCAAAACCATCAAGCGCTATGATGAAACTGGCTCCCATGAGGACTGCCACAGGAATGGAAGACCCAGAGTTACCTCTGCTGCAGAGGATAAGTTCATTAGAGGAGTTACCAGCCTAAGAAATTGCAGCCCAAATAAATGCTTCACAGAGTTCAAGTAATGTATATAGTATACATCTGCAATATTAAAGCTGATCTAGCCCCTAAAAAAACAAAACAAATTACAGGTAAAAAATAAAATAAAGACATCAACATCAACTGTTCAGAGGGGACTGTGTGAATCAGGCCTTCATGGTCCCATTGCTGCAAAGAAACCACTACTAAAGGACACCAATAAGAAGAAGAGACATGCTTGGGCCAAAAAACACGAGCAATGGACATTAGACGGGTGGAAATGTGTCCTCTGGTCTGGAGTCCAAATTAGAGATGTTTGGTTCCAACTGCCGTTGTCTTTGTGAGACGCGGTGTGGGTGAATGGATGATCTCTGCATGTGTAGTTCCCACCGTAAAACATGGAGAATTAGGTGTTATGGTGTGGGGGTGCTTTGCTGGTGACACTGTCGGTGATTTATTTAGAATTCAAGGCACACTTAACCAGCATGCCTACCACAGCATTCTGCAGCGATACGCCATCCCATCTGGTTTGGGCTTAGTGGGACTATAATTTCAACAGGACAATGACCCAACACACCTCCAGGCTGTGTAAGGGCTATTTGACCAAGAAGGAGAGTGATGGAGTGCTGCATCAGATGACCTGGCCTCCACAATCACCTGACATCAACCCAATTGAGATGGTTTGGGATGAGTCGGACGGCAGAGTGAAGGAAAAGCAGCCAACAAGTGCTCAGCATATGTGGGAACTCCTTCAAGACCGTTGGAAAAGCATTCCAGTGAAGCTGGTTGAGAGAATGCCAAGAGTGTGAAAAGATGTCATTACCTAATTAATTGGCTATGATACCAATTATTGGTATACAGTCACACCAAGCACTACAAAAACTTGGAAAGTTTCCTTATAAGCCAGAATGTTGTATAAAATTACATTTGCACTTACTCTACTGGTTGTCTTTGCGGTTGGTCCTTCAGCTGGTCAAAATATCCACAGGAAAGTGTTGTTTAGCTGAATTTTTAGAGCGCCGGTACTGGCGTTGAGATATCTGTCACATGCGTATACCATGCAAACACCTGCAAGACTTCTGTTGCATGCATGCATCCTCTGCATGTACTTCCGTCTTGTGCATGTGCCTTAGCCGATGAGCAAACAAGTATTGACTGCCACACAGAGATCCGCGGTTGTCTGTTTAATAACATTTTCCTGTGGATATTTTGTCTCAAACACGTCGCAGACTATTCAGATTGAAATGGCAAGCGTGGAAACCATATAATTAAAATGTACTACAACTTCCGTTTAAGAACCCAACCGCGTTCAACAGACAAAACGTTTAACAGAATCGGCATAATGAATACACCCCTGGCCCGGGAAGATGTAGTTTGCAATGGGTGAAAAGTGATTGCATTCATTGGCGAAGTTGCCTCAAAACAAAAGTGAGATTAAGCACGTGGAGTAAAGAGTACGAGTCTGTTTTCACATGCAAAAGTGATTGCTTTTGATGAAAACGCTCTGCCTTTCCAATGAAATCTAGTTTGCAAATGTGAATATATACTTTATGGAAAGGAGTTGTACAGTGAGGGAAAAAAGTATTTGATCCCCTGCTGATTTTGTACGTTTGCCCACTGACAAAGAAATGATCAGTCTATAATTTTAATGGTAGGTTTATTTGAACAGTGAGAGACAGAATAACAAAAAAATCCAGAAAAACGCATGTCAAAAATGTTATAAATTGATTTGCATTTTAATGAGGGAAATAAGTATTTGACCACTCTGCAAAACATGACTTAGTACTTGGTGGCAAAACACTTGTTGGCAATCACATAGGTCAGACGTTTCTTGTAGTTGGCCACCAGGTTTGCACACATCTCAGGAGGGATTTTGTTCCACTCCTCTTTGCAGATCTTCTCCAAGTCATTAAGGTTTCGAGGCTGACGTTTGGCAACTCGAACCTTCAGCTCCCTCCACAGATTTTCTATGGGATTAAGGTCTGGAGACTGGCCACTCCAGGACCTTAATGTGCTTCTTCTTGAGCCACTCATTTGTTGCCTTGGCCGTGTGTTTTGGGTCATTGTCATGCTGGAATACCCATCCACGACCCATTTTCAATGCCCTGGCTGAGGGAAGGAGGTTCTCACCCAAGATTTGACGGTACATGGCCCCGTCCATAGTCCCTTTGATGCGGTGAAGTTGTCCTGTCCCCTTAGCAGAAAAACACCCCCAAAGCATAATGTTTCCACCTCCATGTTTGACGGTGGGGATGGTGTTCTTGGGGTCATAGGCAACATTCCTCCTCCTCCAAACACGGCGAGTTGAGTTGATGCCAAAGAGCTCCATTTTGGTCTCATCTGACCACAACACTTTCACCCAGTTCTCCTCTGAATCATTCAGATGTTCATTGGCAAACTTCAGACAGGCATGTATATGTGCTTTCTTGAGCAGGGGGACCTTGCGGGCGCTGCAGGATTTCAGTCCTTCACGGCGTAGTGTGTTACCAATTGTTTTCTTGGTGACTATGGTCCCAGCTGCCTTGAGATCATTGACAAGATCCTCCCGTGTAGTTCTGGCATGATTCCTCACCGTTCTCATGATCATTGCAACTCCACAAGGTGAGATCTTGCATGGAGCCCCAGGCCGAGAGAGATTGACAGTTATTTTGTGTTTCTTCCATTTGTGAATAATCTCACCAACTGTTGTCACCTTCTCACCAAGCTGCTTGGCGATGGTCTTGTAGCCCATTCCAGCCTTGTGTAGGTCTACAATCTTGTCCCTGACATCCTTGGAAAGCTCTTTGGTCTTGGCCATGGTGGAGAGTTTGGAATCTGATTGATTGCTTCTGTGGACAGGTGTCTTTTATACAGGTAACAAACTGAGATTAGGAGCACTCCCTTTAAGAGTGTGCTCCTAATCTCAGCTCGTTACCTGTATAAAAGACACCTGGGAGCCAGAAATCTTTCTGATTGAGAGGGGGTCAAATACTTATTTCCCTCATTAAAATGCAAATCAATTATAACATTTCTGACATGCGTTTTTCTGGATTTTGTTGTTGTTATCCTGTCTCTCACTGTTCAAATAAACCTACCATTAAAATTATAGACTGATCATTTCTTTGTCAGTGGGCAAACGTACAAAATCAGCAGGGGATCAAATACTTTTTTCCCTCACTGTATGTTTCTTAACAATGGATCATGCTGCCTTTGTTGACAACATAACCGAACGGCGCAGATTGGGTTTTCACCGGGTTGTCACTAGTTACCACAGCCAAAATTGACTATATTGTTAAAATCCATGAAAACTAAAATTTGCTTTTTGGTCTTAATTTAAGGTTAGGCATAAGGTTAGCAGTGTGGTTCACATTAAAATCAAATTTTAATTAGATAAATTGTAGAAATAGGCAGGGTTTAGCCATAATTATGACTTTGTGGACGTGGCATTGAGATAGAGGACTCATCTTTGTATCCTTGCCATTATAGTGTCTGTGACAGCATGGGCAGCACCATCACAGATAGAACAATGAGCCAGATATTTCACCGGATGTATAAATGTGAAGCATCTGGTTGGCGTTTTCCTCTCACTACCAAATATGGTGATGAGAGGAAGCCCAGTGGTCGGCAGTAGGAGAAGATTGAGCGAGATGGATTTCACAGAGTAGGCATTCCCTAATGGCAATATGCAAATACATACTAGAATGCCCAATAGGATCTCGCTAGCTCGTGCACTGCACCCCTCCTTGCTTGTTGTGCCCACTAGGACTCATTTGTTCCCATTGGAAACGACAGGCTGTGGTCCATCTTGGGGTAGTTATAAAAATCTTCGGCGCCATTGAGGCTTTTTCTTCTTCACGATTGCCTGATCCCTCCTGATGACCCGGTTGGAAATGGCTCGAATAGGGTCACCAGGAGGGATCAGCCAATGAAGTTGGAAGTGCCACCCAGTTGACTACATTACAACGGTGGAAGCCCTCAATGGCGCAGCCCATGCTAATGATGCCTTTTGGCCACTAGAGAGACCTATATCATTCTCTTTGGGCTGTGGTAATTAGTGTTGACCCCCTCCTGGGTGGGCCTCACTAGTTCTGGTCCATGTGTTGGATCTGTACTATGACGCATAAACATGGACTCGGGAGATCACGTTAATCTGCTGGTTCTAGCAGAGAAAAGTTCGTCAGTACTCAGCAGCATCTTTTACTTTAATGATTAACAAAAAGTGTGTTAAAGCCAGTCACTAATGAAAATGTGTGATGTGGGGATGAATGTAACGATAAAGGGCGTTGAAGACTCCTCGTGCCGCACGTCAAGCTCTGGACCAGGGGTGTTTTCATTGCGCCTATTCTGTTGCAAAACATTTCTTAAAACGGAAGTAAACGAAACGGTGAGGGACCTGAATTTGTCCAATAAGTTAGTTTAGTCTAACTAAGTCGCTCTGGATAAGAGCGTCTGCTAAATGACTAAAATGTAAAAATGTAGTTTGCTTCCGTTTGGTCCTTAAACGGTAAACGTTTTCTGTAATGAATACACCCCTGAACTAGCAAACAACGTTTGCTTGTAACTATTGGTGCGTTCAAGACAACTGGGAACACAGAAAAATACGTGGTAAAATCATGACGTCAGTGATCTTCAGTTCGGAAAGTCGGAGCTCTAGAAAGAGGCCGAGTTGGAATTCTGAGTTAGATGACCATTAAACTATTTCCCAGTCGGAGCTCTTTTTTTCTCGAGTTCCCAATTGCCTTGGACGCATTAAAGTCTGAGATTTACGAGTTCCCAGTTGTTTTGAACGCGGCATAACCTAATTTAACTAGCCTACTAGAGTCATTGTCAGTATCAGTCTGGTTAGTATGAAACTTTCCCCTATCCCTGCAATGCCATTAGCTTTTTGTATTGTGGTAGCTACTTCTAATTTTATTCACACATTGCTACAGCTAACTTAACTAGAGATACTCCTAACAAGTAAAGCTAACGTTAACTCGTTCTAGCCTGGCTAATGATAGTCACTTTAGCTAGCAAACCAAGTCAACTTACCTCCTCCGGCTTGACATAGCTGCTCCGAAAACTAGGTAGCTATTGACGAATATAAATGTTTGACATTAAATCAAAAACACGTGTGGATGGCTGGCTGATTTGAATTGTCAATATAGTGGCGCCGAAGCAATAGCGCCTTTTCAGCTGTTTGTGCTAAAAATTCAAAAATGGTTTCCTTGTTCAAGAAGGGCTGTGATTGGCTATTCAGTCACTAATGACACTCCCCCTTTCGTCCTTTGTTTAGAGGGGCTCTCTGCCTCCATCAAGTGGATAGTAAGCTACATTGCAGTTTCACTTCAGTACTGAATGTAGTAAGTCAAAATACTGTAGCCAGCTATTGCTGATTAGATGGACACATTAGACAGTGCATTCAATACATTTTTAATAAACAGTCAGGAAAGATCACATTGTAATCAATGTCTGTAATATTCTGGACAGATGTTTGAACCTGCAATAGGAAAAGTCACCAAAATGCATGCCAATGCCCATAGTAAACGGTTCTTTATGTCATACCGATGCAGCAAATTGTGAAATGATTCAACAAAGTAGTAGGCCTAGGCTGTATATGGCTGAGCACAGACAAAATGTTACAATGCTACATGTTATTTTGCTAGTTAATAATTGACATACCGTGTGCTGAAAATGGCATTCATTATAACTTCACAGTTTCAAAATCATTAGTCATTTAAGTTACACAATGTATTGTAGTTTATTAAACCATGGATTTCAAGATACTGTATAAATATACACAATTATTGTTTCTATTGGTAACTCAAATGTACAGATTTTAACAAATATTATTAAATAGGAATTTAACAATTATTTGATAAGATTCCAAACTTCAAATGTTAATCTGAAACTTCAACTAATGTTGTAAATCTTGAGGTAACATATTGGATTAGTAACCAGAGGTTGTGTTTTACAAAATAAATTGTGAAGTCGAAATGTACTATGTTATGGCGAATCTGGCCTTGTCAAACTCAAAATGTAACATAAAATAGATTGATACTCCCTTGATTATTAATTGGATGGTCAATCATAAATCCCCTATAAAACATCCAGCGCATTAACAGTATCACTGACACATGGTCATCACTGTACAAAAGCTTGCTTGTCTTATAATTCAAGTATAACATTAAGGGAATATTTTGTTGTTGAAAAGTTCAATAGGTTCCTATAACGTTAACTGTAGCTGTAGGCTATGTATTGATTGAGGAGTCAAGTAAAATCTCCTTCCAAATGCTTCCCTTTTGGCATTATTCAATTTCAGGATTCTTAATCAGCGTATTAATCTATTAAAATATAAAAAAATAATGTTTTGATGCCTCTAAGTGAGGAGAAAAATTCAATTTTAGTCATTTAGCAGACGCTCTTATCCAGAGTGACTTACAGTTAGTGAGTGCATACAATTATTATAAAAAAAAAAAAAAAATCATACTGGCCCCCTGTGGGAAACGAACCCACAACCCTGGTGCTGCAAACGCCATGCTTTACCAGCTGAGCTACACGGGACCTGTTTGCTCACTTTACCTTTCATTATCTTGCATAAACGCACTATTTAACTCTTCAACTACTCATTCTCCCTCACGTAAAAAAAAAACGTGTTCTTCTGTCTCAGTCTACACCAGAGCCATTTAGTTAAATTTCCATTTATTTGGATATACAGTATATGGTTCTGGTCCAGTGGAGGCTGCTGAGTGGAGGACGGCTCATAATAATGTCTGGAACGGAACAATTGGAATGTCATCAAACACCTGGAAACCATGGAAACCATGTGTTTGATGTATTTGATAGACTTCCACCTTTTCCGCTCCAGCCTTACCACGAGCCCGAACTCCACAATTAAGGTGCCACCAACCTCCTGTGCGGCACCAATGGATGTAGATCGGGGTTCTTCAACCCTGTTCCTAGAGAGCTACCCTCCTGTAGATTTTTACTCCAACCCCAGTTTTAACTAACTTGACTCAGTTTATCAACTAGCAACTGTGCTAGATTAGGGTTGGATCGAAAACCTACAGGACGGTAGCTCTCGAGGAACAGGGTTGGAGAGCTCTGATGTAGATGATGTCCTGTCATTGGCAAATTGAACTGCAGCATGTACAGTACAGAATGACACATTTTCCATGTCTTTGTCAGCCTTCCCAAAGAAAGAACCTTGTCTGAGAGAATCTATGACCGTGGTGTTACAGCTCGCTAGCAGCACTGTGACACCCACCTCCTTATAGTCTTTAATGATCCCTTTGAAGGTTTGCATCCCTGTTGAGTCTATGAAGGGCATGGCAGAGCAGTCTAGGATAATCGTGTGGAAGTCAAGTTCTCTGGACCCCAACCCTACCTTCACCTCTCCGTTAGTCTTGTCGGCTCTCCCAGCCTCCTTCGCTGCCAGTGTTTCCACTTTTTTCTCTGCTTTCCTCCTCCTGGTCATCTCCAGGAAGGGTTTCACGCCCACGGCTTTGTACAGCGACTTCAGGAAGAAGTCCTTGTTTGCATAGTACAGCGGGGCCTGGAAGCGGAAGATCTTCACTTTAGGGAGAGACATTAGGTTTTCATACTCCTCCATATCCTCGTAGTGGGTAGTGTCATGGATCTGTCCCAGCAGAGAAACCTTGGGCTTCTGGGTCTGGACGATGATACAGAGCATAGAGAAAACTACCCCAACCACCAGCCCCATCTCCACACTGATCAGAGCTGAGGCGCTCATCGTCACCATCCAGACGACAGCATCCATCTTACTGACGCGCCACATACTGGGCACGTCTCTGAACTTACGGAGAGCGCCCCTCAGGCTGACGATGATGATACAGGCCAGGACGCACTTCTGGAGGGAGTAAAATAGGGGGGCAAAGAAGAGCAGGACCAGGAGAACGACAAAGGCACTCACAATGCTGGAGACCTGAGTCTGGCAGCCTGTGGAGTCTTTCACCATAGTCTTAGCCAGGGCAGCGCTGGTGGTGAAACAGTGGAAGAAAGAAGGGATGATGTTACAGAAACCAATGGCCATCATCTCCTGGTTGGGGCGGACGGTGTAGCCGTTCTTCTTGGCAAACATCTCAGAGAGGGAAACCGTGAAGGCAAAGCTGATCACAGCCAGTAGGATGGCGTCGAAGGCCACCCGGGGCATCAACCCAAAACTGGGCACCTTAGGGGGGATGAAGCCTGTGGGGATAGCCCCAGAGACATTGGAGTCGTACCATCCATGAAAGTCTCCAAAGTGGGACGCCAGTGTAGCGATCACCACTACCACCAGCTCTGTGGGCAGGGGGATCTTAAGACGGTCCTTGTAGCGCTCTTGGAGCTCCTTCCCCGCCACCAGGACAGAGATGCAGATGGCACTGGTGATGAGGTCACAGTAGTTGGTATTCTGGATGTTGCTGAAGATGTGGATCCAGGTGACCACCACAGTTCCGTAGCCCTGGTGGCGAGGGATCTTGAGCCCCAGGAGGTACTTGGCTTGGACGGTGAGGATGGTGAACGAGGCACCGGTGGCGAAGCCGTCCAGCATGGGAGCAGAGAGATAGACGGAGACAAAGCCCAGTCTGAACACAGCCATCAATACCTGGAAGGACACAACCATTTTTATCAGATAGGTCATTTCAACTAATCTGAAGGTCAATATATTCAGCACAGTCATCTTTGATGTACAGATGTAGGATCTTAGTTTGATCACTCTTTTGTTGCTGAGAACTTTCCTGTACAGCAGGAAATGCAAACTTGTATTCAAGGCTATAAAAGGCTTCTAAAGTTTGTAACTTCCACGTAAAAATGTCAGACTTGATTTGCCCTAACAAAGAATTGATCAAATCCTACAATAAATTCCCATTAATTATAATCTACATAATTATTTCCTGTTGCTGCAGGATTTATTTTCTGCTTTGGAAATATGGTTCAAATTAAGATCCTACATCTGTAGGTGATATATAAATGTTTATGACATGAGTGTTTAATCAAGTCAAATAATTTCAGGAGTAATCGTTACTTCTGTTTCACAAAATGTTTAAAGCAGTTTTGAGAGTGCTGAATCAGAGTGGTTGAATTGAAATTGTACCTGGTAAATCCCAGCCAAAAACGTCATGGCTGCTGCGATACTGATGGCATAACATTCTTTCCCACATTCCATGCCGAAGGCCCCCATGGTCAGGTTGACTGCTGAGCTGTCTGAGTCTCCTGTCACATTCAAGATTCCATCTGTTTTGGTGTCATCCAAATCAAACCCTGCCATATACACCTCTCTGTCCACCACCTGGCCCACCATAAGGCTCATCAGACTGAAGATGCCCACAGACACGTGCCTGGAGGTCCCCATGAAGAAGTAGATGATGTTGGCGAAGAAGGAAGTGTAGAGGCCATAGATGGGGTCTACTCCGGCCAGCAGACAGTAGGCGATGGCCTGAGGGACCAGGATGATGCCTATGACTAGGCCCGACATT
The DNA here is from genome assembly GCF_020615455.1 of Coregonus clupeaformis. NCBI lineage: Eukaryota > Metazoa > Chordata > Actinopteri > Salmoniformes > Salmonidae > Coregonus > Coregonus clupeaformis. The sequence goes on from NC_059200.1 coordinate 27,804,114, forward strand.
AGATCACCCCAGATATACTCTTTCAGCTTGTATTTGGGCAGCCAGAGCACCACAGGGAATAACCCAGTCAGGGTAGTCTTGACCCTGGGCACGGAGCAGGACAGGCTACTGCTCAGCTTGGTTTTCAGGATGGCCATGGGATCTTTCCGCTTCCCGACCCTCCGCTCCAGGTGGGGAACTTCTGTGACCTTGGCTTCCTCCATGGCCTCTAGAAGTGGTGGGCTGTGGTGGTGGTGGTGGTGTGGCGCTTAGCCGTGCTTCTGGAATGAATCAGACAGAGAATCTTCACTCATCATGGCACTCTTTGATCATTAAGATAGTGCTTCCTCCCTGAAAGGAAACAATGATTAAACACAGCAACTTCCAAGCTAGCATTTGAATTCAAGGGGTGTTACATCACTCACATAGTTTGCTCGTTAAACTTTGATGGGTAGTGTAGAGTAGACAAATGAAACTGTAAGTAATTGAGTGAAAACAGCTTCACTGTATGGATAACATGAATACATTGAAAAGCAATAAACATGTCGTCATATGTGAGAGATAAGTTAGACCATCCTCATAGAACCTGCTGTTGATGTGCTCCCACATCCAGTTCAATATTACACAGTGATGTTCAGCACAGTGGCAATGGAAAAACTTACTCAAGGACCATATCTGTCAACCCATCTCAGATTGCCCCTCAATCCAAAGACAAACACAGACAATGTATTGACAGTCCATTTACAGTGCCGTGAAAAAGTATTTTCCCCCTTTCTGATTTTCTCTATTTTTGCATATTTTTTAAACAAAATGTTATCAGATCTTCAACCAAAACCTAATATTAGATAAAGGGAACCTGAGTGAACAAATAATACAACATTTTGATACTGCTGTGGGTCACTCTGGATGGGAGCGTCAGCTAGATGACTGAATGTAATGTAAATGTTGAGCGGCTTCACTGCAAGTATGTTTTAAAATAAATAAAATCAGTGTGATGTTTTTAAAAATATGTAACGATTCACTGATACACATTGGTCCCCGATTCAAATGTTTAAGATACTAGTGCATCGGTCCAGTAGACCCCAAACTGATCCAAATGTAGCATGCATCAGTCAGAAAATCAATTCAAACGTTACAAATAGCAGGTTCAAATTTTTTTTGGGTTGCTCATATTACATTATTTTTTCCTTCCAAAAATACCTAATCTTTTGTGACAACTGATGCGTCCCCTCATTCAGTGTCGAACTAAGCATGTAACTGTGTTGACAGTCATTGATCTACAAGTCATTTTGCATGCCGAACAACCCCAGGCAATATTAGTAGCCTACTGTAGTCAAACTGCGCACTATGCCCAGCTTCTCGCGCTGACCAACACGAGGTAGACGGCCTGTTCTTGCACATCTGCGCGGCACCTTCAGCATTCAAATGCTAAAATGGCTTGCGTGATATTAGGGCTTTATTAGTTGTGAGAACCTATTCGGAAAGTATTCAGACCCCTGGACTTTTTCCACATTTTGTTACGTTACAGCCTTATTTTAAAATGGATTAAATTGTTTTTTTCCCCTCACCAGTCTACCCACAATACCCCATAATGACAAAGCAAAAACAGTTTTTTATAAATCTTTGAAAATGAATAAAAAAACAACAACTGAAATAACACATTTACATAAGTATTCAGACCTTTTACTCAGTACTTTGTTGAAGCACCTTTGGCAGCCATTACTGCCTCGAGTCTTCTTGGGTATGACGCTACAAGCTTGGCACACCCGTATTTGGGGAGTTTCTCCTATTGTTCTCTGCAGATCCTCTCAAGCTCTGTCAGGTTGGAGTGTTGCTGCACAGCTATTTTCAGGTCTCTCCGGCCACTCAAGGACATTCAGAGACTTGTCCTGAAGCCACTCTTGCGTTGTCTTGGCTGTGTGCTTAGGGTTGTTGTCCTGTTGGAAGTTGAACCTTCACCCCATTCTGAGGTCCTGAGAGCTCTGGAGCAGGTTTTCATCAAGGATCACTCTGTACTTTGCTCCGTTCACCTTTCCCTCGATCCTGACTAGTTTCCCAGTCCCTGCCACTGAAAAACATCCCCACAGCATGATGCTGCCACCACCATGCTTCAATGTAGGGATGGTGCCAGGTTTCCTCCAGATGTGACGCTTGGCATTCAGGCCAAAGAGTTCGATCTTGGTTTCATCAGACCAGAGAATCTTGTTTCTCATGGTCTGAGAGTCCTTTACGTGCCTTTCGGCAAACTCCATCTGGCCACTCTACCATAAAGGCCTGATTGGTGGAGTGCTGCAGAGAGTTGTCCTTCTATAAGGTTCTCCCATCTCCACAGAGGAACTCTGGAGCTCTGTCCAGAGTGACCATCGGGTTCTTGGTCACCTCCCTGACCAAGGCCTTTCTCCCTCAATTGTACAGTTTGGCAGGGTGGCCAGCTCTATGAAGAGTCTTGGTGGTTCCAAACTTCTTCCATTTAAGAATGATGGAGGCCATTGTGTTCTTGGGGACCTTCAATGCTGTAGACATTTTTTGGTACCCTTCCCCAGATCTGTGCCTCGACACAATCCTGTCTCGGCGCTCTACGGACAATTCCTTCGACCTCATGCTTGGTTTTTGCTCTGACATGCACTGTCAACTGTGGGACCTTATATAGACAGGTGTGTGCCTTTCCAAATCAATTCCAATCAATTGAATATACCACAGGTGGACTCCAATCAAGGTGTAGAAACAGCTCAAGGATGATCAATGGAAACAGGATGCACCAGAGCTCAATTTCGAGTCTCATAGCAAAGGGTCTGAATACTTATGTAAATAAGGTATTTCTGTTTTTAATTTTTTATAAATTAGCAAACATTTCAAAAAAAACAAAACGTTTTCGCTTTGTCATTATGGGGTATTATGTGTAGATTGATAGTAGAATAGTAAGGCTGAAACGTAACAAAATGTGGTAAGATACTTTCTGAATGCACTGTATGTAACGCCCAATGCCCCTGTGTGGAAAAGTAATTGCCCCCTACACTCAATAACTGGTTATGCCACCTTTAGCTGCAATGACTGCAACCAAACGCTTGCAGTTGTTGATCAGTCTCTCACATCGCTGTGGAGGAATTTTGGCCACTTTTCCATGCAGAACTGTTTAAACTCAATGACATTTGTGGTTTTCTGAGCATGAACTGCTCTTTTCAGGTCCTGCCACAACATCTCAATCAGGTTTAGGTCTGGACTTTGACTAGGTCATTCCAAAACTTTAAATGTGTTGCTTTTCAGCCATTCTGATGTAGACTTGCTTGTGTGTTTTGGATCATTGTCTTGCTGTATGACCCAGCTGCGCTTTAGTTTCAGCTCACAGACGGATGGCCTGACATTGTCGTTTAGAATTCTCTGATACAGAGCAGAATTCATGGTTCCTTCAATGGTGGCAAGTCGTCCATGTCCTGAGGCAGCAAAGCATCCACAAAGCATCACACTACAGAATGCAGTGTTTGGTTTTCACCAGACATAACATGGGTCATGTCATCCAAAAAGTTGACTGAAGTTTGCCAAAAAGCACCTGGAAGCACCTGGATGATCGTCAAGACTCCTGAAAGAATGTTCAATGGACAGATGAGTCAAAAGTGGAACATTTTGGACGACATGGTTCCCTTTATGTCTAGCAAAAACCAAACACTACATTCCACAGTAATACGGTCTAGCATGTTGGTGGTAGTGTGATGGTTTGGGGAGGCTTTGCTGCCTCAGGATCTGGACGACATACCATCATTGAAGGAACCATGAATTCTGCTCTGTATCAAATAATTCTAAAGGTGAATGTCAGGCCATCTGTCTGTGAGCTGAAGCTGAAGCACAGCTGGTTCATGCAACAAGACAATGATCCAAAACATACAAGCAAGTCTACATCAGAATGGCTGAAAAGCAACACATTTAAAGTTTTGGACCTAAACCCGATTGAGATGTTGTGGCAGGACCTGAAAAGAGCAGTTCATCCTCTAAAAACCCACAAATGTCGCTGAGTTTAAGCAGTTCTGCATGGAAGAGTGGGCCAAAAGAGTGGGATAAAAAACTACAGGAAGTGTTTGGTTGCAGTCATTGCAGCAAAAGGTGGCACAACCAGTTATTAAGTGTAAGGGGGCAATTACTTTTTCACACAGGGGCACTGGGTGTTGCATAACTATGTTTATTAAATAAATTAAATACGTATCAAAATGTTGAGTTATTTGTTCATTCAGGTTCCCTTCATGTAATATTAGTTGTTTTTTTAAAAGATGTGATAATGTTCAGTGTAAAAAATATGCAAAAATAGAGAAAATCTGAAAGGGGGCAAATACTTTTTCACGGCACTGTATGTACTTTTATATTTGCTTATATTAATGAGGGATTGTATTACTTTTTATCCTGCTGATTAGCTTGTGTATGTGATGTAACTGTGTGTCTTGAAAAGTGTTTAAAATATTTATTATTATTATTATTTATTTTTAGATTTTAGTCATTTTTAGCAGATGCTCTTATCCAGAGCGACTTACAGTTAGTGAGTGCATACATTTTTCATACTGGCCCCCCGTGGGAAACGAACCCACAACCCTGGCGTTGCAAGCACCATGCTCTACCAACTGAGCTACAGGAGGGCCATTATCATATAAAACTCCAATAAATCTTAAATGGGACCTAACCGGAAGTATCAAAGCATGCCTCTAATAATATCTGTGAAGAAAAAAAAAAAACGTTTCCCGCTGTGGACAATCTGAACATCCCTAGATTGAGATGAATGGGTCATCCAGACATTCACCATAGAGCCGATCATGTCTCATCATGTCACGATCGTTGACTGAAGACACGGACCAAGGCGCAGCTTGATAAGCGTACATTTTATTTGTACTGAACACGAACCAAAACAACAAACCAAACGATACGTGAAGTCCTAGGTTAACACAAAACAAACCTTACGGAACAAGATCCCACAAACTAACTGGTGCCAACAGGCTGCCTAAGTATGGTCCCCAATCAGAGACAACGAGCTACAGCTGTCTCTGATTGGGAACCACCCTGGCCAACATAGATCAACACGATCTAGAACAAAAACATAGAAAACTAAACAATGAAAATCCACACCCTGGCTCAACATTTAAGAGTCCCCAGAGCCAGGGCGTGACACATCATGTCTTCAGAAACACTAAACTATACAGTATATGATAACTAGGATGATAACCCCTTACAGTAGCAGTAAACAGAAGATCAAGTATTATCATTGTGCCCCATCCTAGCCTCATTACAGCTGTCTGATGGGCTTTAATTCCTGTTTTTGCTTTGTGTGCCAAAGTCAACACCCACCCCTCATGTACAGCACTAACTGCACTAAGGGGACTCAAATAGTAATAGCAATTTTAGGTCAAAAATCAAATTGGTAGACACTCCAGATTTTAACACTATTTTTAACACTCTCTCCTCGAAATGCTATTCTATACCTGTATTAAAACATCTAAGTGCATGAAATGTCACACATACTGTAGGTTATAATCTTAGGCTACTTGTTATTCTAGCAACGTTCAGGCTGAGGTAAAACAATAACTCACCCACACTGTGTTCTGCCAACCCAAAGAGGAATGCAAATTGGGTGTCAAAGTTTTATAGTCAGGTACATGTATCCTCAGGTATACCCGAAAAGAATCACTGCTATCTGTACTGTCCCTCACACTCACAGCCAACATGTGAGTGTCACACGCTCTCTCTCTCTCTCTCTCTCTCTCTCTCTCTCTCTCTCTCTCTCTCTCTCTCTCTCACTCTCTCTCTCTCTCTCTACTTTTGTCTAGTTCTGTCTCCCCTGTCTCTGTTGCAGTGTCATACATGCACCTCTCTTGCTTCCCCCGAGCAGAATGACAAAAACGGTTTCTGTGGTAAATGTATGTTGGATGAGAATAAAGGTAAGGGCAACCCTTGGCCTGACACTGATCATTGTCATAGGCTGGACAGCCTGGGGGGCGGGGCGGGGGGTGGGGCACTGTCTCATCGAATCAAGACCAGGGCAATAGGTTAACAAAAGTCAATCGTTTACTGGCTGGTGTGCTTTATCTTCCAGTGTTACTACTCAGACCTAACCTGGGATCTGGTTGTCCAACTGAAACTGAAGAAGAAGGGTCACATGGTTCCAGTTGACACCGTGGCCTGGTATGGTTGCCTTACAACAGACAGGGGCTTCATTCACTATTGACTGGACACCAGATTACTGATCCCTGCTCTCAGTTTATCAATGTATTGCATTAATTTATATAATGTATGTGATTATGTGACAAATATGGAAATGAAAAAACAAATGCACATGCTTTTCAGAACCAGACTTTTTTCATTAGACAGAATGTCCTGTTTCTAGAGGCCTAGGGCTTAGTAAGGTTTGTGTTCACATACATCATTTTTTACTTCTGCTTTGTATATTAGTCATCATTGATGGACTACTAGAATATGAGTTGTGTTTCTGGTTTCTAGCTATATCAATGACTTAAAGGCCCAGTGCAGTCAAAATTCAGTTGTTCCTTTGTTTTGTATCCTATTGTACAACAGCTGATGAAACTAACACTGTAAAAGTGTGAACAAATTTAATCAGTGTTATTTCTTGATAGTTGCTGGTTGAAAATACAATCTACACAGGACCTTCTAATCAGTAGGTTTGCATGGGTGGGAGTTTCGGCTTGCCTGGTGACATCACCAGGAGGTAAATTGGTTAATAGACCAATAACAAAGAGAGTTCCAAACCTCTTTGCCAATGACAGCTATTTTTATTTTTTCCCCTCCCCACTCAGATTACTCCCAGACAGTCTGAGCAAAATTCTTGAGAGACATTTATTTTGTTGCTAAAAGGCTAGTTTTTTTTCCACGTTTTTGTTATTTTATATTTTATTTATTTATTATAACATACAACACATATAACACAACACAAAAACAAAAATAAAATGCCCACTATACAAAACATTCTCTAAGATTTTGGAACCAGGACTTAAGGGTGTTATCATTAAATTCTGAAGGTAAGGTGGGGTTATTCCAAATAGGGGTGCCTGGCGATATTGGTTCTTTCCACCTCATGAATTTATGTACATTTTCCCAAATACGAATGGAATTGAGAATCATTGGATTGTCTGTTTTTTTCTTCAGTGCCTTGGACCCAAAATAGTAAATATGTTTTAGATCATACTGTATTACATTTGTGGCTTCGGTACTCCTCCATGCACAAGGATAGTCTGCTGTCCATTGTTTAAGTGAACGCAGTTGTGCAGCCCAGTAATACATCTTCATATGAGGTTGTCCAAGACCTCCAGCTTTATAAGGTAAAACCGTAAATTTGACTCTTGAGGTCTTTTGTCAAACAGGAACGCATGTTATGAGGTCCCTTTGTCGACCCTGCAGGAAGTTCTGAAACATAACTGTGTGTGGTGTGATGCCACAGTGTGTCATCGTGATTCATTCCATTTAAGTGGCATCATTACACTGACAAAATAAACGGGCATAGAATAGGCACTGTAGCATATAGCATCTATATATAGTATATATACAGTGGGGGAAAAAAGTATTTAGTCAGCCACCAATTGTGCAAGTTCTCCCACTTAAAAAGATGAGAGAGGCCTGTAATTTTCATCATAGGTACACGTCAACTATGACAGACAAAATGAGAAAAAAATATCCAGAAAATCACATTGTAGGATTTTTAATGAATTTATTTGCAAATTATGGTGGATATGGTGGATATTTGGTCAATAACAAAAGTTTCTCAATACTTTGTTATATACCCTTTGTTGGCAATGACACAGGTCAAACGTTTTCTGTAAGTCTTCACAAGGTTTTCACACACTGTTGCTGGTATTTTGGCCCATTCCTCCATGCAGATCTCCTCTAGAGCAGTGATGTTTTGGGGCTGTCGCTGGGCAACACGGACTTTCAACTCCCTCCAAAGATTTTCTATGGGGTTGAGATCTGGAGACTGGCTAGGCCACTCCAGGACCTTGAAATGCTTCTTACGAAGCCACTCCTTCGTTGCCCGGGCGGTGTGTTTGGGATCATTGTCATGCTGAAAGACCCAGCCACGTTTCATCTTCAATGCCCTTGCTGATGGAAGGAGGTTTTCACTCAAAATCTCACGATACATGGCCCCATTCATTCTTTCCTTTACACAGATCAGTCGTCCTGATCCCTTTGCAGAAAAACAGCCCCAAAGCATGATGTTTCCACCCCCATGCTTCACAGTAGGTATGGTGTTCTTTGGATGCAACTCAGCATTCTTTGTCCTCCAAACACGACGAGTTGAGTTCTTACCAAAAAGTTCTATTTTGGTTTCATCTGACCATATGACATTCTCCCAATCCTCTTCTAGATCATCAAAATGCACTCTAGCAAACTTCAGACGGGCCTGGACATGTACTGGCTTAAGCAGGGGGACACGTCTGGCACAGCAGTATTTGAGTCCCTGGCGGCGTAGTGTGTTACTGATGGTAGGCTTTGTTAATTTGGTCCCAGCTCTCTGCAGGTCATTCACTAGGTCCCCCCGTGTGGTTCTGGGATTTTTGCTCACCATTCTTGTGATCATTTTGACCCCACGGGGTGAGATCTTGCGTGGAGCCGCAGATCGAGGGAGATTATCAGTGGTCTTGTATGTCTTCCATTTCCTAATAATTGCTCCCACAGTTGATTTCTTCAAACCAAGCTGCTTACCTATTGCAGATTCAGTCTTCCCAGCCTGGTGCAGGTCTACAATTTTGTTTCTGGTGTCCTTTGACAGCTCTTTGGTCTTGGCCATAGTGGAGTTTGGAGTGTGACTGTTTGAGGTTGTGGACAGGTGTCTTTTATACTGATAACAAGTTCAAACAGGTGCCATTAATACAGGTAACGAGTGGAGGACAGAGGAGCCTCTTAAAGAAGAAGTTACAGGTCTGTGAGAGCCAGAAATCTTGCTTGTTTGTAGGTGACCAAATACTTATTTTCCACCATAATTTGCAAATAAATTCATTAAAAATCCTACAATGTGATTTTCTGGAATTTCTTTTCTCAATTTGTCTGTCATAGTTGACGTGTACTTATGATGAAAATTACAGGCCTCTCTCATCTTTTTAAGTGGGAGAACTTGCACAATTGGTGGCTGACTAAATACTTTTTTCCCCACTGTATGCTTTAAGAGCTTCCCACACAATAGTTGGGCATACTTCATTATCTACAGTACATTTATTTCCAAAAACATGTCTATCTGTGTGTTGAGATATGAGGTAAACACCTTATCGCCAAGTAACATCGTGTTGAATTGCCATGATTTTGCTATTGGCATAAGATATTTTGTCAATTTTTATGGAAAACTATTACAATAAGGTACTTAATTGTTACCAACAAATTATTTGATATTGATATAAAAAGGGCTGTATTTGGCCTTTAAGATTTTGCAAATGAAGCCATTGATTAGTCTCGGAATCCCAGACCTAGGCAACATGCAGGAACATTGGTACATTGTGGGAGGCAAGCCGTCTGTCTAGAGAGAATAGCCATTGATTGCATCACTACAAATTTGCTATGTGAAGTCCCAGTGTCCTCAATGTTATGGCACAGAAATCGATCTGTGACTGTAGCTAATAGTTCCTGTCTCGTGACCTGCAGTGATGTCATATGTGGACCCAATATTAATTAATAAACTAACTTGAAATCACATGTGAAATCACATTATGATATGGTATGATTCCATTCCAAGACAGACTGTTTATGTGCCACATGGTCTTTGCACTATTGTGCCATGAGAGAAAAGTTGTACAGTCGTGGTCAAAAGTTTTGAGAATGACACAAATACTAATTTTCACAAAGTCTGCTGCCTCAGTTTTTATGATGGCAATTTGCATATACTCCAGAATGTTATGAAGAGTGATCAGATGAATTGCAATTAATTTCAAAGTCCCTCTTTGCCATGAAAATGAATTTAATGCCCAATAAACATATCCACTGCATTTCAGCCCTGCCACAAAAGGACCAGCTGACATCATGTCAGTGATTCTCTCGTTAACACAGGTGAGAGTGTTGACAAGGACAAGGCTGGAGAGCACTCTGTCATGCTGATTGAGTTAGAATAACAGACTGGAAGCTTTAAAAGGAGGGTGGTGCCTGAAATCATTGATCTTCCTCTGTTAACCATGGTTACCTGCAAGGAAACACGTGCCGTCATCATTGCTTTCCAAAAAAGAGCTTCACAGGCAAGGATATTGCTGCTAGTAAGATTGCACCTAAATCAACCATTTATCGGATCATCAAGAACTTCAAGGAGAGAGGTTCAATTGTTGTGAAGAAGGCTTCAGGACGCCCAAGAAAGTCCAGCAAGCGCCAGGATCGTCTCCTAAAGTTGATTCAGCTGCGGGATCGGGGCACCACCAGTGCAGAGCTTGCTCAGGAATGGCAGCAGGCAGGTGTGAGTGCATCTGCACGCACAATGAGGCGAAGACTTTTGGAGGATGGCCTGGTGTCAAGAAGGGCAGCGAGGAAGCTACTTCTCTCCAGGAAAAACATCAGGGACAGACTGATATTCTGCAAAAGGTACAGGGATTGGACTGCTGAGGACTGGGGTCATTTTCTCTGATGAATCCCCTTTCCGATTGTTTGGGGCATCCGGAAAAAAGCTTGTCCAGAGAAGGCAAGGTGAGCGCTACCATCAGTCCTGTGTCATGCCAACAGTAAAGCATCCTGAGACCATTCATGTGTGGGGTTGCTTCTCAGCCAAGGGAGTGGGCTCACTTACAATTTTGCCTAAGAACACAGCCATGAATAAAGAATGGTACCAACACATCCTCCGAGAGCAACTTCTCCCAACCATCCAAGAACAGTTTGGTGACAAACAATGCCTTTTCCAGCATGATGGAGCACCTTGCCATAAGGCAAAAGTGATAACTAAGTGGCTCGGGGAACAAAACATCAACATTTTGGGTCCATGGCCAGGAAACTCCCCAGACCTTAATCCCATTGAGAACTTGTGGTCAATCCTCAAGAGGCGGGTGGACAAACAAAAACCCACAAATTCTGCCAAACTCCAAGCATTGATTATGCAAGAATGGGCTGCCATCAGTCAAGATGTGGCCCAGAAGTTAATTGACAGCATGCCAGGGCGGATTGCAGAGGTCTTGAAAAAGAAGGGTCAACAAATAGCAAATATTGACTCTTTGCATAAACTTAATGTAATTGTCAATAAAAGCCTTATGGAATGCTTGTAATTATACTTCAGTATACCATAGTAACATCTGACAAAAATATCTAAAAACACTGAAGCAGCAAACTTTGTGAAGACCAATACTTGTGTCATTCTCCTGAGTGGCGCAGTGGTCTAAGGCGCCGCATCGCAGTGCTAACTGTGCCACTAGAGATCCTGGTTCGAATCCAGGCTCTGTCGCAGCCGGCCGTGACCTGGAGACTCATGGGCGGCGCACAATTGGCCCAGCGTCGTCCAGGGTAGGGAAGGGAATGGCCGGCAGGGATGAAGCTCAGTTGATAGAGCATGGCGTTCACTAACTGTATGTCGCTCTGGATAAGAGCGTCTGCTAAATGATGTAATTCTCAAAACATTTGACCACGACTGTACAAAGGCGCTTAACATTATATCCAGATTAATTAAATCACATGTTGACCAGTGAGGTCTCGTGAGATGTGTGTGAATTGATTAGTGCCACCTCTTGGCATACATAACTTATCACTCTGTTTGACCAGTTTAGTTGGAACGCACTCTCCATGAGGCCCATTACAATTTGATGTTCTGGTGCCATTCAGGCAATTTAAAGTGTTGATTGAGGACCTAGTAGCTGAGGAATGTAACTGTTTTTCTTGCGTTTTGGGTTGTGCTGTACTTTATTTTATTTTACATTTTATTGTTTGCTGTTTTGTCTCACATTGTATTTGATTTTTGTGTTACTGTGATCAGGGCACCCTTGAGAATGAGACCCTGGTCTCAGTGGGTTTTCCCTGAATAAATAAAGAATAAAAAATTTATTAAATTACTGAAGGTCTGGGTCTTTAATATGAAATAAAAGTTGTGTAAACATGAAATAAACTATATGTATGGGGTGATCCTTGTGTATAGAATGATATTATAGAGCAGGTGTAGACAACTTGATTCGGCCGCGGGTTGGATGGTCGGGGGGCCAAAACATAATTATTATAATTTAAACACTACATATTAACCACAACTAAACCCAACAAGAGTTGTATTTGAAAATAACAATAATTTCATACCTTGATTACATTGAGACGTGATCATATATGTCTCGTTTTTTATTTGTGGGAACACTTGGGAACAGATTTCCTAAATCATTAATTTTTTTGCTGGTGATTTTCATCTTTTATTTTATTTTTTACACTGAAATCCCTCCCCCCCCAATAAAAAAAGAAAAGCATTTTATTTGTATTTTTACTAAAGACTGGGGGGGGCACAAAAAATACTCAGTGACCGGTTTTGGCCCGCAGGCTGCCTGTTTCCGACCCCTGTTATGGAGCATTTTATAACAGAATAGCTTAAACGCCAACTAAAGAGGGCTTATTCACTATTAATTTAGTCATTTTATATAGGTTTTTGCTTTGTGTGGCTGTATTTCATAGTGAATGGCAACAATGTTGGTGGGCTGAAGACGTGGCATTCAACAGACCCCTCTCCAACAGAGTAATAATAATAAATAATATAATATGCCATTTAGCAGACGCTTTTATCCAAAGCGACTTACAGTCATGCGTGCATACATTTTTTTTGTGTATGGGTGGTCCCGGGGATCGAACCCACTACCTTGGCGTTACAAGCGCCGTGCTCTACCAGCTTGTAGAGCTGATGGTACTAAATTACTGTAATCTGTAGAGGGAGGGGTCACTCATTGTTGTTTAAGTGTGACAATGTGCAACACAATACAGTTCATCATCTGTATATGTACAATGCATTCCAGACAGAATAAACCTCTTGAAAAACCTGTATATGTGAAAAACATGCAGAGAGGAATACATCATGCTGTTGAAACATTTACCTTTCAAGTTAATATTGAAACGAGGACGTTATTATAAAATACATCAATAAATAAGGCAATACCTTGTTTTATAAATGTGTAAGTATATACTGTAGAAGGCGTGACAGATCTGAGAGGATTAATGCTCTGTCTCTTTAAATACACCAGAGCCGGGGTGTTCTCTGATGTACTATTCATTCTCCGTCTGGACATGTATCTGTTTTATCTACAAAAGCCTCTCTGCAGGGGTCCATCTGTGGCTGCACAGAGACAGAACCCACACTGTGGACAAGGAGAGGAGACTCACCCTGACATAAGAAGTTTGGAGGCTTGTGAGAGGACACAGTAGCCATGCCTCCTCTTCTGAGATCTTCACTGTGCGCACACACACAGGCCTGATTCCGTACAACCGGATGGAGCAAAGGATGATGGGAATAGCAGCCTCACTCTCATCCAGGCACCATTCATCTAATCCTCCAATCACAGAGAGAGAGAGGAGGGGACAGGGGGATGGGGTGTGTGGGCTGGGTTGTTACCATGGAGACTGAGGTATCCATTCACTGATGGGACTGAGAGTCAGTGTGAGGGGGTGGAGTGAATGAACAGTCTCTCTCGAAGGCACAGAATGCTCATAAACAGTGTTGTGCTTGTTATATACACTACCAGTCAAAAGTTTGGACACACCTACTCATTCCAGGGTTTTTCTTTATTGTTACTATTTTCTACATTGTAGAAGAATAGTGAAGACATCAAAACTATGAAATAACACATATGGAATCATGTAGTAACCAAAAAACGTTAAACAAATAAAAATATATTTTTGATTCTTCAAAGTAGCCACCCTTTGCCTTGATGACAACTTTGCACAGTCTTGGCATTCTCTCAACCAGCTTCACCTGGAATGCTTTTCCAACAGTCTTGAAGGAGTTCCCACATATGCTGAGCACTTGTTGGCTGCTTTTCCTTCACTCTGTGGTCCAACTCATCCCAAACCATCTCAATTGGGTTGAGGTCAGGTGATTGTGGAGGCCAGGTCATCTGATGCAGCACTCCATCACTCTCCTTATTGGTCAAATAGCCCTTACACAGCCTGGAGGTGTGTTGGGTCATTGTCCTGTTGAAAAACAAATGACAGTCCCACTAAGTGCAAACCAGATGGGATGGCGTATCGCTGCAGAATGCTGTGGTAGACATGCTGGTTAAGTGTGCCTTGAATTCTAAATAAATCACAGACAGTTTCACCAGCAAAACACCCCCACACCATCACACCTCCTCCTCAATGCTTCACGGTGGGAACCACACATGTGGAGATAATCCGTTTACCTACTCTGCGTCTCACAAAGATATGGCGGTTGAACCCAAAAATCTCAAATTTGGACTCATCAGACCAAAAGAGCGATATCCACCGGTCTAATGTCGATTGCTCGTGTTTCTTGGCCTAAGCAAGTCTCTTCTTCTTATTGGTGTCCTTAAGTAGTGGTTTCTTTGCAGCAATTCGACCATGAAGGCCTGATTCAAGTAGTCTCCTTTGAACAGTTGATGTTGAGATGTGTCTGTTACTTGAATTCTGTGAAGCATTTATTTGGGCTGCAATCTGAGGTGCAGTTAACTCTAATGAACTTATCCTCTGCAGAAGAGGTAACTCTGGGTCTTCCTTTCCTGTGGCGGTCCTCATGAGAGCCAGTTTCACCATAGGGCTTGATGGTTTTTGCGACTGTACTTGAAGAAACTTTCTAAGTTCTTGACATTTTCCGGATTGACTTACCTTCGTGTCTTAAAGTAATGATGGACTGTCGTTTTTCTTTGCTTATTTGATGCTTTCTCTAGGACATTGTCACATCACTAGCACTGTTACTTTGTCAAATGTGTCACTGCCAAGTGTTCTATTATCTCCCCAGGTAGCCCACCTCAGCAATAATATCTAGGTGTTCTATTCTATTCTTTGGTCCTTTTTGCAGTATTGGCTGGACAGAGAGGACTTTTTTTATGCCAGTTCAGTCTTACGTACATGAAACTTGTGGTGTGAGTAAGGTTGCAAAATTCCGGGAACTTTTAATAAATTGCCTGGTTTTCCAGAAATCCTGGTTGGAGGTAAACGGATTTCCTGCTTATTCCCTCCTGATTCCGGCTATCCTCAAGCCGGGATTTGGGGAAAAGCTTTTGAACGTTCCAGGAATTTTTGCAACTCTAGATGTGAGAGTGATTATAAGTCCTTTACACATTAACTTCCTTTGAAGAGAATAAACAGTTTTTTTGTATCAACATGTAAATGTTTGAATAGGATTAGTCAGCGAGAGTGGAAAAGTGACCTATTGGTAGCCATCTCATCCATCTGAACATGTGCATCCAGGTTTACAGCAGGTAAACTCTTGGCCTTGAGATCCACACTAACTGATACCCCTTACATACCAAGACATTTAGCCACCAACTGTACCATGCCACCAACTTTTTGCTGCCTTTTCTTTATATCTGAAAGGTATTGCCATTAACAAAGCCTGTAGTCTACTTTTATTTCCAGCAACGAAGGTAGTCATGAATGTGGTAGAATTCTGCCTATGGCTTATAATGAATAGAATCAGGGCTTGAGCAGCAACATTGAACATTCCCCCTTTGATCCTAACAAGATTGATGGTATCAAATTAATGAGACATTTATGATCCTCGAATACTGATTTCTGCTCAAACAGGACAATGATGTGAACTCCCTCCAAACAGCGGTTAAACCTTATCAAGAGGACATGCAACATCATGCCATATTTACACTTTGTTGCTGGTATTTTGGCATCTGCCCAATGATGAAAGGAAATTCTTATCCAGCTCCCTTTGCTTACTTTGGGGTTTTGTCTTTCCAACATGTTCTTATCTTTACATACTTATGTCACATTAATTAGGAACAGGCATTGCCGTACTTAATAAGAGAGATATGTAGTTGCAAAACATACTTTGGCTTGCTTAAAGTTACATTTTCTATAAGGCAATTTGTGTCATGAAAAAGTAAGCTTTGTTTCCAGCTCAAAGTTCCACAGTCATCGTTTTCTAGTGATTGTTGTTGTGAAGTTCTTTGTGTGATATTGTAACCATAGAATAATTAGTTTTTACATCTAAAATCTTAGGTCTAGCTAGAATGCTGAGTCACACTAAGTTCACTATAAAATTTACATTTGTTGTTTCTTAATCGGTCACCAATTACTTTCTGGTTTTGTGTTTTTAGGACTGGGGTGAGCTGTTGTTTAGGGAAAAAATAATGCATACAAAATAGATTTGAGATTCATAAATAAAAAAACAAAAAAACATAATCATTGCACGTCACTCATTCTTCCCCATGAGTGTGGTAGTACCAAAGATGGTGGACAAATAAGATAGTTTATGCGTGTGAACAACAGGCACAACTCCTATATGAAGTGTTTTTTCTTAAAGTTGCCGGGATGTCACGTTTCTTACTTATATCAGTACACTCGTAACAAACTAAGCATTAAGAAACTTCTATTCAATAAAATAAGCAGGATGGCCCTGCTCCGATCAGAAAAAATGTGGGTTAGGGTCGAGTGTCTTGCTTTTTCTTCCGTCTCTGACAGTACCACTGGTAGGCCAAATTAAAAATACCATCTGCCACTAGAGGGCGCAGTCTCCTATCTTGAGTTCTCACCATGACACCACCATCACTGTTGAATAGGACAGAAAGGAAGTTGGAAAAGGCAATGTAAACTGCATGACAATGCAACCAGCCTGTTCTCATAGACTAGATGTAACATAGTAAATGTAAATCCAGGACACTCAAATTAGAATGATATGTTACATTTGGTATGGTTACATAAGACAGAAGGTTACTAGGCACTTGTCCGGCTGGATGGTAGCGTATAACGCAAATGTCTAAGCAACCCAAAGGTTGTGTGTTATTAAAATGTAATCACAGACAACATTATAATTTTAGCTAATTAGCAATTTTGCAACTACTTAGCATGTTAGCTAACCCTCTAACCCTAACCTTAACGCTTTAACCTAACTCCTAACCCTAACCTTAACCTTAACCCTAACCTTAACCCTAACCTTAATACTTAACACTAACCCCTTGCCTAGCTAACGTTAGCCACATAGCTACACATTTACTACATATCATAGTTTTGCAAATCTTAACATATTGTACAAAGTGCAATTCGTAGCATATTGTATGAATTGCAATTCAGAACATTTAATATGAAATGGATGATGGACATTCACAAATGAATACATACCATACGAAATGTAACATATCATACTAAATCGAGTGTTCTAGATTTACTTTACTATGTTAAGTCTACCCCTGAGTCCAGGTTGATGCAACAGGTGTTTGTGAATGTTAACTTTATCTATTGATTCTTATGATATAACTACAGTATTTCTCAGTGGGTGATCAGAGTTTGAATCTAACTTTTTGGCTAACTCCAAATGGAGATAAGAACACAGTGTATTTGTAAAGAACCTCTCAGGCCAAATAGGTCCCCAGATAGGCCCCTAAACCTTTATGTATTTTAAAGAGCTAGCCTAGCTAATGATGATACATTAATGTTTTTGTGATCCAAAGAGTTCATGAGCGAGGGAATGGACTGGTAAATACAAAATGTATTACAGGATTACAGGATTGGTTACATTGATTACAGGACTACATTTTCTGCGGAGAAAACAGTTCCTGTATAACTAGCTTGATAAGCCTATTGCAAAACTACAACTCAGCTATTCTGTTAATACACAGTCACATTTTGTGTGGGCCATATTCACATGGGGACTTTAAAGGCTTTGAAGGCTCACACAAATAACTACATATTAGAATAACCTGATAATTTAATAGGATCTCTGTGGATTCAGGAGTTGAGGCCGTTGAGCTGGTGTGAGAGAGAACTGACTTCCAGAGCTGACCTAGACTGGACCTAGTCTGGACCTAGTCTGGACCTAGCTGGACCTAGCTGGACCTAGCTGGACCTAGTGTGGACCTAGATGTACCTAGTGTGGACCTAGCTGGACCTGGACCAGTGGAGTCTCAGTCTGCCAGTATTCACAGTTCAGAGCCAAGACTACTGGAGAACAACTAAGCAGGTAAATCCACTTATATTATTAACCATGGCTCTTACAAAGAGGTTCTGTGAGGAGAAGCTTTAATTAGCAATCTGGCGTCTGTGGGGCTGGTGAGTGGGACCATCTGGACCAGTGGAATACAAAACAACAACACAATAGACTCAAAACAAACTAGCTACACTGTTAAACAGGCCAGCTCTTTGAAACTACTAACCCTAACCTTAACCCTAAACTTAAATCTATAACCTAACTCCTAACCCTAACCTTAACCCTAACCTTAACCCCTTAACCTAACTCCCAACCTTAACCATAACCTTAACCTCTAACCCTAACCCCTAGCCTAGCTAACGTTAGCCACCTAGCTAACGTTAAGGTTAGCCACCTAGACACCTAGCTACAAATTGTAGTTTTTTTTATTATTATTATTATTTTTTTTTTATTGATTATTATTTTTTTGTTACATATCATACCTTTTGCAAATTAATAACATTTTGTACGAAATTACAATTAGTGACATATTGCACTAACTGCAATTCGTAACATATCATATGAATTGTAATTCGTAACATATTATACGAGATGTATTATGGACATTCACAAATGAATACATACCATACGAAATGTAACATATCATACACATTTGAGTGTCTCGGATTTACATTTACTATGTTAAGTCTACCCCTGTGTCCAGGTTGATGCAACAGGTGTTTGTGAATGTTTACTTTATCTATGCCTTCAGAAAGTATTCATATCCTTTCTTATTCCACATTTTGTTGTGTTAAAGTCTGAATTTCACCCATTACACACAATACCCCATAATGACAAAGTGAAAACACATTCTTAGAAATGTTTGCAAATGTATTGAAAATGAAATACAGAAATGTCTCATCTACATAAGTAGTCACACCCCTGAGTCAATACATGCTAGAAGCATCTTTGGCAGCGATTACAGCTGTAAGTCTTTCTGGGTAAGTCTCTAAGAGCTTTGCACACTTGTCCTGGATTGTACAATATTCACAAATGATTCTTAAAAAAATTATTCAAGCTCTGTCAAGTTGGTTGTTGATCATTGCTAGACTGCCGTAGATTTTCAAGCCGATTTAAGTCAAAACTGTAACAGGAACATTCAGTGTCGTCTTGGTAAGCAACTCCAGTGTATTTGGCCTTGGGTTTTAGGTTATTGTCCTGCTGAAAGGTGAATTTGTCTCCCAGTGTCTGTTAGAAAGCAGACTGAACCAGGTTTTCCTGTAGGAGTTTGCCAGTGCTTAGATCTATTCCGTTTCTTTTTATCCTAAAAAACTCCTTAGTCCTTGCCGATGACAGGCATACCCATAACATGATGTAGCCACCACCATGCTTGAAAATATGAAGAGTGGTACTCAGTGATGTTTTGCATTGGATTTTCCCCAAACATAACACTTTGTATTCAGGACATGAAGTTAATTTTTTTGCCACATTTTTTGCAGTTTTACTTTAGTGCCTTATTGCAAACAGGATGCATGTTTTGGAATATTTGTATTCTGTACAGTCTTCCTTCTTTTCACTCTGTCATTTAGGTTAGTATTGTGGAGTAACTACAATGTTGTTGATCAATCATCAGTTTTCTCCTATCACAGCCATTAAACTCTGTAACTGTTTTAAAGTCATCATTGGCCTCATGGTGAAAACCTTGAGCAGTTTCCTTCCTCTCCGTCAACTGAGTTAGGAAGGACGCCTGTATCTTTGTAGTGACTGGGTGTATTGATACACCATCCAAAGTGTAATTAATAATTGTGTGTAGGCCAGTGACACATATTCTTAGTCTGGACCTAGTCTGGACCTAGTCTGGACCAAGTCTGACTAGGTCCAACTAGGTCGCGGTCTGAAGAGAATGGACTCGCTGGATTATTCTTCATATTTAGTGGATTTTTTCCCATCACTCATAGCAGAAGATATTAACATTTTATATTCATCCAATGTCTGCCATGTTTTTGTATGACGTGATGACGTCATCGCTGCTTGCGCTGCTCAAATCAAACCAAATCAAATCAAATTTGATTGGTCAAATACACATATTTAGCAGATGTTATTGCGGGTGTAGCGAAATGCTTGTGTTCCTAACAGTGCAGTAGTCTCTAACAATTAACAACAATACACAAATCTAAAAGTAAAATAATGGAATTTATAAATATATAAATATTAGGATGAGCAATGTTGAGTGGCATTGACTAAAATACAGTAGAATAGAATACAGTATATACATATGTGATGAGTGTGATGGAAGGAGTCAGGCGCAGGAGGGTAATCACCGAATACAGAGTTTATTCCTTCGTTACACAAAATACGCTGGAATAGCGACAAACAAAACAGGCACAGGGGAAACTATCTACCCTGGCAATACACTGTAATGGTATCTCCATAAAATACATAGGCACAGGGGAAGTATCTACCCTGGCAACAAAATGGTACGAGTAGCTCCACCGAGCCGGGTGGTAGCCGGCTAGCGATGGCTATCTAACAGTCTGATGGCCTTGAGATAGAAGCTGTTTTTCAGTCTTTCGGTCCCTGCTTTGATGCACCTGTACTGACCTCGCCTTCTGGATGATAGCGGGGTGAACAGGCCGTGGCTCGGGTGGTTGATGTCCTTGATGATCTTCAAATCAAATTTTATTTGTCACATGTGCCGAATACAACTGTGAAATGCTTACTTACAAGCTCTTAACCTACAATGCAGTTCAAGAAATAGAGTTAAGAAAATATTTACTATATAAACTAAAGTAAAAAAAATCTAATCAAATGAAAAAGTAACACAATAATATGACATAACAATAACGAGGCTATATACAGGGGGTACCAGGACCGAGTCAATGTGCAGGGGTACAGGTTAGTCGAGGTAATTTGTAAAGTGACAATGCATAGATAATTAAACAGCGAGTAGCAGCAGTGTAAACATTTTTAAATAGTCCAGGTGGCCATTTGATTAATTGTTCAGCAGTCTTATGGCTTGGGGGTAGAAGCTGTTAAGGAGCCTTTTGGTCCTAGACTTGGCGCTCCGGTACCGCTTGCCGTGCGGTAGCAGAGAGAACAGTCTATGACTTGGGTGACGGGATCTTTGACAATTTTTTGGGCCTTCCTCTGACACCGCCTAGTATATAGGTCCTGGATGTCAGTAAGCTTGGCCCCAGTGATGTACTGGGCCGTACGCACTACCCTCTGTAGCGCCTTACGGTCAGATGCCGAGCAGTTGCCATACCAGGTGGTGATGCAACCGGTCAGGTTGCTCTTTTTGGCCTTCCTATGACATCGGGTGCTGTAGGTGTCCTGGAGGGCAGGCAGTGTGCCCCCGGTGATGCGTTGGGCAGACTGCACCGCCCTCTGGAAAGCCCTGTGGTTGCGGGCGGTGCAGTTGCTGTACCAATCGGTGATACAGCCCGATAGGATGCTCTCAATTGTGCATCTGTAAAAGTTTCTGAGGGTCTTAGGGGCCAAGCCAAGTTTCTTCAGCATCCTGAGGTTGAAAAGGCGCAACACCACACTGTCTGTGTGGGTGGACCATTTCAGATTGTCAGTGTTACGCCGAGGAACTTGAACCTTTCCACCTTCTCCACTGTGGTCCCGTCGATGTGGATAGGGGAGTGCTCCTTCTGATGTTTCCTGAAGTTCACGATCAGCTCCTTCGGTTTGTTGACGTTGAGTGAGAGGTTATTTTCCTGGCACCACTCCACCAGGGCCCTCACCTCACCTAGGCTGTCTCGTCATTGTTGGTAATCAGGCCTATTACTGTTGTGTCATCTGCAAACTTGATGATTGAGTTGGAGGCGTGCTTGGCCACGCAGTCATGGGTGAACAGGTAGTACAGGAGGGAGCTGAGCACGCACCCCTGTGGGGCCCCTGTGTTGAGGATCAGCGAACCCCCTGGGGGCGGCCCGTCAGGAAGTCCAGGACCCAGTTGCACAGGGCGGCGTTCAGACCCAGGGCCCCGAGCTCAATGATGACCTTGGAGGGTACTATGGTGTTGAAGGCTATAGTCAATTAACAGCATTCTGACTTAGGTATTCCTCTTGTCCAGATGGGATAGGGCAGTGTACAGTGCGATGGTGAATGCATGGTCTGTGGATCTATTGGGGCGGTAAGCAAATTGAAGTGGGTCTAGGGTGTCAGGTAAGGTAGAGGCGATATGATCCTTAACTAGCCTCTCAAAGCACTTCATGATGACAGAAGTGAGTGCTACGGGGCGATAGTCATTTAGTTCATTTACCTTTGCTTTCTTGGGTACAGGATCAATGGTGGATATCTTGAAGCAATTGGGGACAGCAGACTGGGATAGGGAGAGATTGAATATGTCCGTAAACACTCCTGCCAGTTGGTCTGCGCGTGCTCTGAGGACGCGGCTAGGGATGCCGTCTGGGCCGGCAACTTTGCGAGGGTTAACACTCTTAGATGTCTTACTCACGTCGGCCATGGAGAAGGAGAGCCCACAGTCCTTGGGAGCGGGCTGCGTCGGTGGCACTGTGCTATCCTCAAAGCGGGCGAAGAAGGTGTTTAGCTTGTCTGGGAGCAAGACGTCGGTGTCCATGACGTGGCTGGTTTTCTCTTTGTAATCCGTGATTGTCTGCCACATATGTCTCATGTCTGAGCCGTTGAATTACGACTCCACTTTGTCTCTGTACTGACGTTTTGCCTGTTTGATTGCCTTACGGAGGTAATAACTACACTGTTTGTATTCAACCATATTCCCAGTCACCTTGCCATGGTTAAATGTGGTGGTTCGCGCTTTCAGTTTTGCGTGAATGCTGTCATCTATCCATGGTTTCTGGTTTGGGTAGGTTTTAATAGTCGCTGTGGGAACAACATCCCCTATACACTTCCTGATGAAATCAATCACCATGTCCGTGTAAACGTCATTGTTATTCACAGAGGCTACCTGGAACATATCCCAGTCCGCGTGATCAAAACAATCTTGAAGCATGGATTCCAATTGGTCAGACCAGCGTTGAATAGACCTTAGCACGGGTACTTCCTGTTTGAGTTTCTGCCTATAGGAAGGGAGGAGCAAAATGGAGTCGTGATCTGATTAGCCGAAGGGAGGGCGGTGGAGGGCCTTGTAGGCATCTCGAAAAGGCAAGTAGCAGTAATCTAGTGTTTTCCCTAAGCGAGTACTACAGTCAATGTGTTGATAGAACTTCAGTAGCATTTTCCTCAAATTTGCTTTGTTAAAATCCCCAGCTACAATAAATTTGGCCTCAGGATATGTGGTTGCCATTTTGCATAAAGTCCAGTGTAGTTCCTTGAGGGCCGTCGTGGTATCGGCTTGAGGGGGAATATATACGGCTGTGACTATAACCGAAGATAATTATCTTGGGAGGTAATACGGTCGGCATTTGATTGTGAGGTATTCTAGGTCGGGTGAACAAAAGGACTTGAGTTTCTGTATGTTATCACAATCACACCATGAGTAGTTAATCATGAAACATACACCCCGCCTTTCTTTTTCCCTGAGAGTTCTTTATTCCTGTCTGCGCGATGAACTGAGAACCCAGCTGGCTGTATGGAAGGGGATAGTATATCCCTAGAGAGCCATGATTTCATGAAACAGAGTATGTTACAGTCTCTGATGTCTCCCTGGAAGGGGATCCTCGCCCTGAGCTCGTCTACTTTATTGTCCAGAGACTGAACATTAGCGAGTAATATACTCGATGGATGGTGTGCACGCCTCCTGAGTCAGACTAGAAGTCCACTCCAAATACCTCTTCTCTGCCGGCGGCATCTTGGAGCAGCCTCTGGGATAAGTTCAATTGCCCTGGGGGATATGAACAAAGGACCCAATTCGGGGAAAGTCATATTCCTGGTTGTAATGCTGGTGAGTTACCGCCGCTCCGATATCCAAAAGTTATTTCCAGCTGTATGTAACAACACAAAAAACATTCTGGGTTAATAAAGTGAGAAATAACATACAAAAAAACAAAGTACTGCAAAGTTGCTTAGTAGCTAGAAGCAGAGCTGCCATGTCATCTTGCTCCCTGTGCGCACTGAGTGCTAGTGCGCATGTGATGTTGGTCCGTATAAACGGTCTGACATATTAGATACAGTCTGTGGTAAAATGTCACAACTCTTAGTACAAACCTCAAAACAGATAATCAAAAAGTATGTTTTTTCAAAACTTTAAGCACATTTTCAATTGACTAAGTACAACACACAAAATCACACAGTAGCCTTTTCACCAAACCTAATTTGTGTTTAATCTAGAAATACCTTTCATATAAAGTAATTGCCTCTCACAATGCAATGCTGTCACGCCCTGGCTCTGGGGATTCTTAAATGTTGAGCCAGGGTGTGGATTTTCTATGTTTAGTTTTCTATGTTTTTGTTCTAGATCGTGTTGATCTATGTTGGCCAGGGTGGTTCCCAATCAGAGACAGCTATAGCTCGTTGTCTCTGATTGGGGACCATACTTAGGCAGCCTGTTGGCACCAGTTAGTTTGTGGGATCTTGTTCCGTAAAGGTTTGTGTTGTTGTAACCTCAGGACTTCACGTATCGTTCGTTTTGTTGTTTTGTTCGTGTGTTGTGTACTAAATAAAATGTACGCTTATCACGCTGCGCCTTGGTTCCACGAGTCATCAGTCAACGTTCGTGACAAATGCTCACAATACTTTTCATCACTTAATCCAACTGCACTTAATGGTTAATCACTTAACCATTTGGTAAACCTATAGATTTTAAACTGGTTTGTCTACCTTATATGGATTTTGAGAACTACAGAAATAAAATGTTTGTTTGTAAAGTATAAACATCTAAATTACATGTACGATATATGATAATCATACATAATGACTACTCGTTATTGCTAATTGATTTCAACATGGAGCAGGATAGTCAGCAAGGGAGAGGAAGAAATCAAAGAGCTCGTGGACAAGGGGCCCGTCAGAGAGGTGGGCAAGGGCCCCATCAAAGAGGTCAAAGAGGTGGCCATGGGCCCCATCGAAGAGGTCAAAGAGGTGGCCATGGGCCCGTTAAAGAGGTGGACATCAGAGAGAGGGAGGCAGACTGCAGGGAACTGTTGTGTCTAATGAAGTCCGGGCCATCATCGTTGATGATGTGGTAAACAGAGGCCTACGGCTGTCAACGACATATGGCTGTCTGAAATAAAGCAGGCCATTGAGGAGAACGATGACACCTTTGCCAATGTGGCATCCATCAGCCTACCAACAATTGCCCACCTTTTGAAGAGGCACCATTTATCTATGAAACACATTTACCTGGTGCCTTTTGAGAAAAACAACGACTGGGTGAAACAACTGCGGGCAGAGTATGTTCTGGTACGGCCCTATATACTGTATTTTATTGTTACTATTTGATGCACATGCTATTTCACAAGGTGGAAGGTGTACGATCGCCATCCCCATGAGCGTGCCACCCTCCTTCTGGCCATGGGGGAGGCATGCAACGACATCAATGCAGACCAATCTTGGATTCGCCATGCCAAAAGGTTTTTCCCGAGGTGCATGAACAATGAGGACATTCACTGTGATGTGGATGAGAATTTATGGCCAAATGGTCAAGACAGGCTTGATGCAAATGATTGCATGCTAAATGTTATGTTTAATTTTCCTTCATTTGATTTGTTTCATTGAATTTCTTACATTTGATTACAGACAGTACACCTATGATTGTAGAGGATGTCTTCATTGATCACACCTTTGATTAAACATTGGATAGATATTATGGATATTTTTTTGTTGGGTGTTATGATGAGTTCTCTGGTATCAAGGAATTCAGGATGCAAGAAGATAATTAAACAATTGTATGGAGAGTTGATACAATGTATTTAATAATACGGTACCGGATTCAACACAACAAGACACAAGTCTCTTGCTATTTGAATGACAGACACAGAGATCTCTCAGTTTATATACTGCATTGTAAACCAATTCTAGCCAACAGTTGCCAACCATTATTGGGTGACACTCCCAACTACAATGGTATCATCTTGCACCCCAGTCAGGACATTCCATCACGTACTCATTCTAAGATTAACACCTGTGCACCCCCCCCAGCCTTTCTGGCACTCAAACTTTCTGGCACCCACCAGTGACATAAATGAATGGAATGTCCTCATCCTCAAAATCCTATGTAACATGTAATATCAGTTCCCCCATTTTATTTATTTAGCTGTTGTAAGTAAAATTCCACAGATATAACATTACTTTAACTAAACAATTCACATCACACTCCACAATAAAATATGATCCAATAGTGGTATAACTAGGCAAGTCAGTTAAGAACAAATTCTTATTTACAATGACAGCCTACACCGGCCAAATTGTGCACCGCCCTATGGGACTCCCAATCACGGCAGGTTGCGATACAGCCTGGAATTGAACCAGGGAGTCTGTAGTGACACCTCAAGCACTGAAATGCAGTGCCTTAGACCGCTGCGCCACTCGGGAGCCCAATATATTATTGGAGTCTAAACTATTCCATATAACTGAAACTTCATCCCCCTCTACATTCTCTATACTTAAATCCAACCTGATTCCCAATAAATGTAATTAACAAAGGTATAAACTCTCAGTCATCTGGATCATGCACGATCAAACATCTCAAACCTATATGCACTTGGTCTGAGTAAAATATCAATACATGACTAACTAATACAGTTGAAGTCGGAAGTTTACATACACCTTAGCCAAATACATTTAAACTCAGTTCTTCACAATTCCTGACATTTATTCCAAGTAAAAATTCCCTGTTTTAGGTCAGTTAGTATCACCACTTTATTTAAAAAATGTGAAATGTCAGAATAATACTAGAGAGAATGATTTATTTCAGCTTTATTTCTTTCATCACATTCCCAGTGGGTCAGAAGTTTACATACACTCAATTAGTATTTGGTAGCATTGCCTTTAAATTGTTTAACTTGAGTCAAACGTTTCGGGTAGCCTTCCACAAGCTTTCCACAATAAGTTGGGTGAATTTTGGCCCATTCCTCCTGACAGAGCTGGTGTAACTGAGTCAGGTTTGTAGGCCTCCTTGCTCACACACGCTTTTTCAGTTCTGCCTACAAATTTTATATAGGATTGAGGTCAGGGCTTTGTGATGGCCACTCCAATACCTTGACTTTGTTGTCCTTAAGCCATTTTGGCACAACTTTGGAAGTATGCTTGGGGTCATTGTTCATTTGGAAGACCCATTTGCGACCAAGCTTGAACTTCCTGACTGATGTCTTGAGATGTTGCTTCAATATATCCACATAATTTTCCTTCCTCATGATATCATCTATTTTGTGAAGTGCACCAGTCCCTCCTGCAGCAAAGCACCCCCACAGCATGATGCTGCCACCCCCGTGCTTCACGGTTGGGATGGTGTTCTTCGGCTTGCAAGTACCCCCTTTTTCCTCCAAACATAACGATGGTCATTATGGCCAAACAGTTCTATTTTTGTTTCATCAGACCAGAGGACATTTCTCCAAAAAGTACGATCTTTGTCCCCATGTGCAGTTGCAAACCATAGTCTGGCTTTTTTATGGAGGTTTTGGAGCAGTGGCTTCTTCCTTGCAGAGCGGCCTTTCAGGTTATGTCGATATAGGACTCGTTTTACTGTGGATATAGATACTGTTGGTGAACACATAATACGGAGAGGGAGTACAAACCAACGACGCTAGACAGAG
This sequence comes from Coregonus clupeaformis, assembly GCF_020615455.1. Classification (NCBI taxonomy): domain Eukaryota; kingdom Metazoa; phylum Chordata; class Actinopteri; order Salmoniformes; family Salmonidae; genus Coregonus; species Coregonus clupeaformis. Next base: position 27,831,762 of record NC_059200.1, read on the forward strand.
AGGAATTTGCTTAAGCAAAAGGCAGTTTATTAAACACAGAGATATCTTGTACTGTTTTGTTAACATGCATGGACCTAATCATATAGCACTCTAATAGTGTCAGCTGAGAAGGATGTTTAAACAGAGTTTACAGCATTACTTATACAATGTAACATAAAGGGAGGGATTCTTCTCCTAGTCCCTCGATTGGTTCCAGAGGCATAGGAGGCGGGTCTGCTCTGTCCAGAGTAGAAGCCCCATTGGTGCACGGCAGAGTCCTCTGCCCTTGGCACCCGACCAGTAGACAGGGGAGTGGAGTTTGAGTGTGCGTGCACAGTGAAATGTCTGTGTGTGTCCAGGTAACTCGTGGGGAGTAACTGGTGATTTATGGCCGGAGGTGGGGGTGTTGTCCTGTTATCGCATTCCTGCAAGACTAGGCCATCTGGTGAGAAGATATGGTGTTCTCCTCTGTCCTTTGTTCTCTGACCTGGAACAGCATTTATTGAAAACAGGCTCCCAACACAAATGGGTCTTGCACAACATTTTAGTCAGACCAATCTATAACATTTTATATTTACTACGGTAAATTATATTTACTACGACAAATCCCCCTCTTCACGTCTCCCAGATGTGATCCATTAATTATGGTGGCATGAAGCATAGTTGAATCAGTCTTAAAAGAAAAACAATAATGCAGTAAAGAAAACAAAACTAGCATACTAATTATATGGCTAGTTAATTAAACAATGTTAGTCCCCCTCTAGTGAGTGAATACAACAATCAGAGTTGGTCTTCGAAATCGCTAACCTCCAATTGTCGCTGTTCAGGTTTGTAATCATGACAGGCCCATCCACCCCCAGGGACAACACCATACAGACATTCAGGATTCCCAAAAGGACAATCAAGAGGTCCACCTTTAACATTACATAAGGGAGGATAGTCACTTTCAAAATCGTCCAGTTCCATATCATTATTTCCCAAAAGCGGATACATCTGGGCTTGGTCATTGTGAATTGGTTCAATAGCAGTGGTTATTATACGGTTAATCAGAGTGCGGGCACAGGGAATACAACAACATCTACACAATGTAAGAATTGATACAAAAACAGCAATAGAAATTAATACAGATGAAATAAGGGTTTTATATTTACCAAAAACATCCATCCAGGAATCCCACATAGAGGTATCAACCCCAGAATGATCTTTCATTTTACCATTAAGAGTCCTCAAACCTTCCAAAACAATTGTCAAACTTCCATCTGCAGCAGTATTGTTTGGAGATGAAAGTACAGCACATATATCCAAACAAGAACACAAACCCCGTCCCGCTCAGCCAAAAGCATATCTAAAGCTATTCTATTCTGCCATGTCATTAAGCTAGTTGCCGCTGTCTGCTCAGCTAATCCCTTTATTGCATCACGAGTGTGGTTTATAAATATTTTGCTGGTTATATTAAATATAATTTATCCAATCTACATTTTTATTAATTGTTGACCACCAGAAAATACTTGATTCAAACCCAGCTGCGATCTGATTGTGGATCCCATCAATATATATCCTTTCATCAAAGGATCCCGGGAGGAGGTCCTACTTTCTATGTGACAACTCACCAGTCTCTGACACGTTTGATTGTTTGCGTATGTAGGTGAGTTCACAATCAGTTATCACCACACAACCATCAGATGTCAGCACGGGCCTGGTTTTGGCTCCTAAAATCCTCTGGCTGCAACAAAGAGGAGAGATTAGTCATGGTCTCTTTAGGTGTGACATTCTCTGTGTGGGAGCAGGAGCTAAGATGCCCTACCCTGTATCCTATCCTTACTAGTCCTAGAAAAACAATAATAAGAATCCCCTGAGACTTCAAACGGAGGCAACCCAGGTCGGGATGACTTTGTTATCGGGGGAAACAGATAGTGCAAGTTACCATAAGACTCTTTCACCACATTCCCAGGTGGCTTGCATGGAGGATAAACCTGACAGAGAGTTAAAGCCTGTCAAGGGGAACGGAGTAGTTGTTAACCCTGGTTTGGCTGTCCCACAGGCAAAACAGTCCTCTTTAGACATAGTTCTTGCCGTATACTGAATCCATTCCAACCACAGGTTAAGATTTCTATACCCCGTTTCCACCTGTACTACTTCCTTCAGGTCTATAGTTTTGCACTATCTTCACCACAGCCCCGGTCTCACTACCTCCCTCAGAGAGGTTTACTCTATAGGGTGCCCCAGTTGAAGAGGATATCTCACTTATCAGGTCTGTAACCTGTTTTAGCGTATTTCAGACTTTCAGACAGTACCTACCCTCATATGGGTCGCACTGCCATTTTCTGGTAATTCCCTACTTTCACAATACTCCACCTGTCCTTAAACTGTGTATGGAGATTGACATATTCCCCCCCGCTTGGTATAATCAACTACATAGTCCCAGGATGTACATGGTGACATACATATGGTGATGTCCTTCCCTAAAGTCCCTAGAATTTCCCCTTTCCCTACGTCTAGCTGTCTCCTATGCCTTTTCAACTTGTGTTAGGTTAACTACCACTTCTGGCTGAAACAGGAGGGTCCGTGTGTGTTAGGAATATGGCCCCCACAATCAGACAGCTACCTACCGTCGGGAGACCTGTGAATCCCCACCCTTGCCCTGAGAACATGTCAGATGCCAGAGGCCAACCCATTGCTTTACCTTCTATCGAACTCACACAGGGATGATCAGACAGGGTAAGGGAATCTTCGTTAAGGAGCCAACCCCCGAGCCCTAGTGGTGATCGGATCTTTCTCCTAACTCTGTGTTTGTTCGTCAGGTGTAGCTGGTTTTGCCTTTTTACAGTGTGTGACATGCACCCAGATGGATCTCTCAGCTATTCTGCTGGCAAAGGCAGTACTTGGTAGGGCCCTTCCCGCCAGGCCTGCTTCAGTCTCCTGGTTAGATAGAGTGGGTCACCTTCTCCTTTAATTCACCTGTGGGGGCACAAAACCTCTGACATACAGGTGTGGTTAATAAACGACCTTCTCACGTGTTCTGCTAGGGTGCTCTCTAGTTCTATGTCTGCCTGTCTGGTCCTGCCAACTGTGGCATTCTGTAAGGTCTTCCAAACACTTTCTCAAAGGGGGATAACCCATCTTTATCTGGGGTTACTCTAAATTTCTTCCCTTCACTCCGTGATGACTCTATAAAATCCATTTCCAATTGCTGGAAAGGGTACTTAGCCGGAGGATACTCACCCTGAGGTGCCCTTTGTCTGCCCTGGTGATTATTTTGAGCACAGAAACACATCTTTTTTTTTTTTTTTTTATAATTAGTAATCCCATGTGCAACAAAGTGTTGTCTAATCTGTTCTACCATCCATCCCTCCTTTTGACACATGTCACTGCCCATGTGTCAATATTATCACCTACCTAACAATCACTTAGGTAATATTGGTAATTTATCATCCAATTGCCATCCCTTATTTTTTATTTATTGGTCAAATAAACTATCTTAAAGTCCTCCTCTCATGCTTTTAGAATTTACCAGTGTGGATGATTAATTAACACCAGAAAGTTAAAACAGAGTTCAGAGGCAATTGAAATTCCATCCCATAGTATACCAAACATTACCATTATTCTAAATATTTAATACATGTTACTTATCCCAAGTGTTCATTAATCCTCATGACATTCATTCTCATAAGAAATCTCAGCCAAAACCTAAAAAACTCCATAAAATTCACTGTGTGCTCCTCTAAGACCTATCACCCTTGACCTGCTGAAAACCCTCCAAAATTGAAACAACAAGGCTTTATAAACATCATACTAGGTGTGTTGTTTTCTATTTGAAAACCCCAATTAAAAAACAACAACCAAACAGCCAGGTCATGAGGACTCCTGATTTCTCTCTTCCCCTACTGCCTACAGTTTCTTAACTGGTGCCCTTTCCTTGCAGTAACTACACGGTTCCTCACATTCTCTAGCAAAATATCCCGTTTTGTCACAATTGTAACACTTCCACTCACTCCTGTCTGACTTTCTCTCATGATGGATTGCATGTCTCTCTGAGGCTATTACACAATTCAGTTATTTTCCCAACATACTCTCCGTAATCGGCCCATGGCAAAAGTGTCCTCTGGGCATCCCCTGAAACCCACTGCCCTCTAACGGCAGCCCAAACCTTACTATTCCTGTTTTGGGGTGGGTCATTCTTTCTACCGCTCTGGCCACGTCCTCTGTGTTCATGGCCTGTCTGCTAAATGGCATATTATTATTATTACTGTATACATCTAAGGTTGCTGGGGCCCCTTTCATTCCCCGCCAATAGATTAGGTAAGGCTATCAGTGGGTACTGGCCCCCTCTCTCTCTCTCACTGCTTATTTCTCCTTTACACACCTTATGTATCTGTTTTAAGCATGGATTCGAGTTTATCTACGTCCAGACGTCCCTCAAAACCATACCTCTCCCTCCACCTGGTTATATAATGGAGATTTCTTCTATCCCTGGATTCCATTTTAATTACATCAAGCATTTCTCATCCCCAGTAAATTCTGGGACCTCTTGTGAGGATTTGCCCCCCCCATGGTTGGTACTGTTAAAAATCCCTTAGCCACCTCTTCTATATTACAAGTCAATTTAACAAGTAATTCAAAATAGCTTCACACAACAACACCTCATAAGGAGTGCCCAGCAGGAGTCCAATTCCTATCAGAAAACATACATACAAACATTCAGACACTCCCAATCTCTCCCAGGGGGAAAAAGTTCTCCTTCTCCCTGTGTGAGATTGTTGTTCCCATAAGGGTTTCTTCATTGTGTTGTCAGGATTGGTTCTCGCTGCTCAAATCAGCTCTTACTTCAGTCAGTGTTCTAGAAGGAGTGGGGGCTGGTATGCAGTGTGTTAGATGGTGCCAGGGTGCGCCTGATTTACCTCTGACCTGGACTGAGTGTGAAGTAACCTCCTTCACTTCGTACGGTCCAGTCCACCTGGGTTCCAGCCACTTTCTCTTGTGGACTTTTACCCTCACCCAGTCTCCCACTTTTACCTTCAGTGGCAGCGTACTTCCCGACAGCTCCCCCTCTTGGGCCTTCCGTACCTGAGAAGAGAGTGCTGCAGAAAGTTCCGTCAATTTCTTCACATAATCAGACATTTCTATCTGTTGTACATCAAGGGCGGGCATATGACCTCCCTCCCTTGGTGGACCTGGCATTGCTCTCCCTGTCATTATCTCATGAGGAGAGAGATGGGTCCCTGCCCCTGGTGATGCTCTCATAGCCATCAAAGCCAGTGGCAGGGCTTCACTATAACTTCCCATCATCCATTACACGTTATAATACATCAAAACACACAAACCAAAAGCCAATTGGAATTACAATGCTTAATGTATTCAGGCTATCAAAGCGTCCTAAAACACATTCTCAGTTCGACTGCCACCCTTCACACGTCCTTATGTAAGGACCAATTTTACATGTGAAGTCACAGAAGCAACTAATGAATTTGGATTACCAGAGCATCCTAAAACATAGTCTCAGTTCGACTGCCACCCTTCACACAACCTTATTTAGGCACCTTCATTATGTGAAGTCACAGAAGCAACTGGATCCCTTAGAGACTTTTGTCTTCAGGTTAACTGCACCTTTCACACAACCATTTAGTAGGAACGTTTTAAATGTGAAATTACAGAGATAGCTGGCATCCCCGGGAATTTAGTACCTCTGGTCAATTTCGGTGATTCTCCCCCACCTAATGATGGGTCAAATTTTATCCACTCATACGTCAAAACCCATTCCCCACACAACCTATCTAAAAATAGGACCTTTTAAATGTGAAAACTTATACAAAAGCACATCCCCCACACAACCTATCTAAAAATAGGACCTTTTAAATGTGAAAACTTATACGTGTGACAACACACTTCCCACACAACCTATCTAAAAATAGGACCTTTTAAATGTGAAAACCCCACACAACCTATCTAAAAATAGGACCTTTTAAATGTGAAAACTTATACGTGTGACAACACACTTCCCACACAACCTATCTAAAAATAGGACCTTTTAAATGTGAAAACCCCACACAACCTATCTAAAAATAGGACCTTTTAAATGTGAAAATTATACGTGTGACAACACACTTCCCACACAACCTATCTAAAAATAGGACCTTTTAAATGTGAAAACCCCACACAACCTATCTAAAAATAGGACCTTTTAAATGTGAAAACTTATACAAAAGCACATCCCCCACACAACCTATCTAAAAATAGGACCTTTTAAATGTGAAAACTTATACGTGTGACAACACACTTCCCACACAACCTATCTAAAAATAGGACCTTTTAAATGTGAAAACCCCACACAACCTATCTAAAAATAGGACCTTTTAAATGTGAAAACGTATACGTGTGACAACACACTTCCCACACAACCTATCTAAAAATAGGACCTTTTAAATGTGAAAACCCCACACAACCTATCTAAAAATAGGACCTTTTAAATGTGAAAATTATACGTGTGACAACACACTTCCCACACAACCTATCTAAAAATAGGACCTTTTAAATGTGAAAACCCCACACAACCTATCTAAAAATAGGACCTTTTAAATGTGCAAACTTATACAGAGATACATTTCTCTTATTCCTCACACAACCTATCTAAAATAGGACCTTTTAAATGTGCAAACTTATACAGAGATACATTTCTCTTATTCCTCACACAACCTATCTAAAATAGGACCTTTTAAATGTGCAAACTTATACAGAGATACATATCACAGTACCAGATATCTCACTTATGCCTTAATTCATTCACAGATTCCCCTGAATAGGGACAGAAGATTTGTCCATAGATTTTTTCCACAACACCAAAAGAACCCTGGAATCGGTAGAATTCCTAGTTTAGAAATACGATAGTCTTCTCCCATGTTCTCAAACTGTCAGCTTCCTGCCTCCTGTTTGTCTCCGGGCCTCTAGAGGTCATCTGTGTTCCCCTCTGCCTTAGTTCTTCCTCGTGTGTGTCAGCTTCCTGCCTCCTGTTTGTCTCCGGGCCTCTAGAGGTCATCTGTGTTCCCCTCTGCCTTAGTTCTTCCTCATGTGTCCTAATTAGCTTGATCCAGGTCACCTGTGCCTTGTTTCCCCTTGTGTATTTTAGCTGTGTGTTTTCCCCTTGTTTCTCACTTGGTTATTGCGTCCTGACTATGTGTCTCCTGCTTTGTCCCACCGTGTCTGTCCTAGTAAGTTGTTCAAAGTTATCTTTAGTTTGTTTTTCTCCCCTCGTGGAGTTGTTTTGTTTTGCCTCCTGTTTTGGAACATTAAATCTACTTGCCTGAGTATTGCCTTGGGTGTTTCATTTGGGTCCTACAACACCTCCTCTGTGGCTAAGGGGTAGTACCCCCAGCTCTCCACATCTGAGACCGGAGTTTCTAGCCCGGCTTGTGACAGAATAACCAAGACCAATCATGGACCCAGAAACACTCAGTTCCCCGGACCTGTTGGCGGTGATCACTCGACATGAGGCTTCTTTCCAGCGCCATGAAGCCGTTCTCAGCCGACAAGAGGAGCTGATGGCTAGTCATTCTCAACTCCTGGCCGAAATGATGAGTTCCCTCCGCCAGCTATTTGAACACCTCCCTGGTCCTCTCCCTTCCCCAGGTCACCCCCCAGTGACGACAGGTCATCTCGGTTGGCGGAGCCCCGACTACCACCTCCCAAGCCCTTTTCTGGGGATCCAAGCTCTTGCCAGGGTTTCCTCACCCAATGCTCCCTCACCTTCGAGCTCCAACCCTCAAGTTTTCCCACAGACCGTTCCAAGATTGCCTACATCATTACCCTTCTTTCAGACAAGGCGCTCGCCTGGGCTTCTGCGGTGTGGCAGTCCCAGGAGGCCTGTTGTGACTCCCACGCTGCATTTGTAGAAGAGTTCAAGCGGGTGTTCGATCATCCTGTCAGTGGGCGGGAGGCTTCCAAGCGCCTACTGTCTCTCCGTCAGGGGCCCCAAGCACGGCAGATTTTGCCATTGATTTCCGGACCATAGCAGCAAGGAGCGGATGGAATGATGAAGCGCTGAGGGTCTGCTTTCAGGGAGGGTTATCTGAGCCCCTTCAAGATGAGTTAGCCACCCGAGAACCAGCTGGTGATCTCGAGTCCCTCATAGCCTTGGCCATCCGCCTGGACAATCGTCTAAGAGAGCGGAGAACGGCTCGCCGTCAGGTGTCTCATTCCCAAGTTCCTCTGAGCAGCTCTGTTTCTCCTGTTTGGACTCCGTCATTCAGAGCTTCCCCGGCTCCTGAACTGCTCCAGGATTCCCCGGAGAGCATGCAGTTAGGCCGTTCCAGGCTTTCTCCCAACGAAGGGAACGTCGCATGAGGGAACGTCGGTGCCTCTACTGCGGGGTTGCCGGCCACTTCCGCTCCACTTGCCCCGAGCTTTCGGGAAACGCCTGTCCCCGCCCAGCTACAGGAGGGCTGTGATGGGGAGAGTTAGAGCGCCTCCTACTAACGCTGTCCTGGCTATTCCAGCCACTCTGTCCTGGGGGGGCCACCAGCATCGGGTCCAGGCTATGATCGATTCCGGTGCCGCAGGTGATTTCCTGGATGTAACCTTGGCTAAGGAACTTAAGATCCCTACCCAACTACTTCCTCAACCCCAGGCAGTTACAGCCTTAGATGGCAGACCTCTGGAACCAGGAAAGGTTACCGAGGCGACTCAGTCCCTGCGACTTACCATCTCTCAACACCAGCAGGAGGAGACCTTCTATCTCATTGACTCTCCCGAGTATCCTATTATCCTGGGTCACCCTTGGCTATGCAGACATAATCCCCAGATCGACTGGCCTACGGGCACCATTCTAAGCTGGGGTCCCGCCTGCCAACTCACCTGCATGCTTCAGAGTCCCTCAGCCCCTAGTACCCAGTTTCAAGAGTCTGTTGACGTCTCCCGAGTCCCCAGTGTTTACCATCGGTTCAAGGCAGTGTTCAGCAAGGCCCGGGCTACTTCCTTACCGCCTCATCGCACGTATGACTGTGCCATTGATCTACTCCTGGGTGCTGCCCTCCCAGAGGTCGGATCTTTTCCTTGTCCTCCCCGAGCACGCAGCTATGGACACCTACATTAAGGAGTCCTTGGCAGCCGGCCTCATCTATGCCTCTACTTCCCCGGCTGGGGCGGGCTTCTTTTTGTTGAAAAGAAAGACGGGGTCTTAGGCCTTGTATTGATTACCGGGGACTCAACAAGATCACGGTTCGGAATCGATACCCCCTTCCTCTCATGGCCACTGCTTTTGAGCTGCTTCAAGGGGCTTCCCATTTTTACTAAGCTGGATCTCCGCAATGCTTACCATCTCGTGCGGATCCGGCAAGGAGACGAATGGAAGACGGCGTTCAACACGCCCACGGGGCACTATGAATATCGGGTGATGCCGTTCGGGCTCACCAATGCCCCCGCAGTATTCCAAGCCCTGATTAATGATGTTCTCCGGGATATGCTTAATCTGTTCGTCTTCGTGTACCTGGACGATATCCTCATCTTCTCGAGGTCACTGAAGGAGCATGAGGGGCATGTTAGCAGGGTTCTCCAGAGGCTCCTTGACAATCACCTCTACGTTAAGCCTGAGAAGTGTGAATTTCATGTTTCTCAGACTCAGTTTCTCTGGTTTATTGTCACTCCCGGGCACCTAGAGATGGATCCCAAGAAGGTCAAGGCGGTCCACGATTGGCCCACACCTGCCACGGTCAAGGAGGTTCAACGGTTCATTGGCTTTTCTAACTTCTATCGGAAGTTCATTAAGAATTTCAGCTCGGTGGTAGCCCCCTTGACGACGCTTACCAAGGGAGGAGGGACCAAGATTCACTGGGGTCCGGAAGCAGCAGGGGCCTTCGAGGATCTCAAGCGCCGCTTCACGTCTGCTCCGATTCTGGTGACCCCTGACCCAGAGAGACCTTTCGTGGTGGAGGTGGACGCCTCAGAGGTGGGGGTGGGAGCCGTCCTGTCACAGAGGGGTGCGGATGGGAGATTACACCCTTGTGCCTTCATGTCTCGCCGCCTGTCTGAGGCCGAGCGCAACTACCACGTGGGGGATCTAGAGTTGCTTGCGGTAAAACTGGCATTGGAAGAGTGGCGCCATTGGCTTGAGGGGGCTCAGCACCCTTTCCAGGTTCTCACAGACCACAAGAACCTGGAATATCTCCAACAGGCTAAGCGGATGAACCCTCGGCAAGCACGATGGTCCCTTTTCTTTAATCGATTCCAGTTCCTCCTGACTTACCGACCTGGCACCAAGAACGTCAAGCCGGATGCTCTGTCTCGAGTCTATTCTCCCGAGTTACAAGAGAAGCCCTTGGCATCGATTATTCCGAGGTCTAGGATCGTCGCACCTCTTCAGTGGGAACTAGAAAGAGGGGTACGAGAAGCTCTTGTCCAGGAGCCCGATCCAGGCGGTGGTCCTGCCGGTCGCCTGTACGTTCCTCTCTCTGTTCGGGGCCGCGTCTTGCAGTGGGGTCATGAGTCGCCCTTGACATGCCATCCAGGCAGTGCTCGCACACTGGAGTTCCTCCGACGGCGGTTTTGGTGGCCGTCCATCAAGAAGGACGTGCAGGTCTATGTTGAGGCCTGCCCTGTGTGCAACCAGGGAAAGTCGACACGCCAGCGACCCCAGGGACTGCTCCATCCCTTACCTGTTCCTCGAAGGCCATGGTCACACCTTTCTCTGGACTTTGTTACGGGACTTCCTCTATCCCAGGGCAACACCGTCATCCTAGTGGTGGTAGACCGGTTCTCTAAGGCTGCCCGGTTTATTCCCCTGCCCAAGCTGCCCTCGGCTAAGGAGACTGCTGAGCTCCTCATGAACCATGTCTTCCGGATATTTGGTATTCCCCTGGATGTGGTCTCTGACCGAGGTCCCCAATTCTCGTCCCGGTTTTGGGGGGCCTTCTGCAGGCTTGTTGGGGCCACAGCCAGCCTATCGTCGGGGTTCCATCCAGAGTCTAATGGCCAAACGGAACGGATTAATCAGGATCTGGAGACCACCCTGCGGTGTATGGCGGCCAGTAATCCCACGTCTTGGGCCACCTATATCATTTGGGCTGAATATGCCCACAACACCCTCCAGTCCTCAGCCACCGGATTGTCCCCCTTCGAATGCCAGTTCGGTTACAACCCTCCATTGTTTCCAGAGGAGGAGGCGCAAGTTGGTGTTCCCTCGGCCCAGCGCTTTGTCCAACGCTGTAGGCGGACCTGGAAGAAGGCCAGGCGTGCCCTCCTTCGGACCTCCCAGAGATACCAAAGTCAGGCTAATCGCCACCGCCGGGACGGTCCCTAGTTTCCGAGCTGGTCAGAGAGTTTGGTTGGCCACTAAGAACCTGCCCCTCCGGGTCGAATCCAGGAAGCTTTCCCAGAGATACATCGGGCCTTTCCGCATTGCTAGAAAGGTTAACCCTGTGTCGTATCGTTTGGTTCTCCTCGCTCCCTTAGAGTTAACCCCACTTTCCATGTTTCACTCCTTAAACCTGTCTTGTCTTCTCCCTTTGCCCCCCCACGCAGACCCCCGCCACCTCCCAGGATCATTGACGGCCAGCCAGCCTACACAGTCCGCCGGATACTGGACTCCCGGAGGGTCCAGAACTCTCTGCAGTATCTGGTGGACTGGGAGGGCTACGGGCCGGAGGAGCGCTCCTGGGTTCCAGCCAGGGACATCCTGGACCAAGGTTTGATCCGAGATTTTCGCACCCTGGGGCCAGGGTGTTCTGGAAGGAACATCAGGAGTCGTTCCTAGAGGAGGGGGTCCTGTCAGCTTCCTGCCTCCTGTTTGTCTCCGGGCCTCTAGATGTCATCTGTGTTCCCCTCTGCCTTAGTTCTTCCTCATGTGTCCTAATTAGCTTGATCCAGGTCACCTGTGCCTTGTTTCCCCTTGTGTATTTTAGCTGTGTGTTTTCCCCTTGTTTCTCACTTGGTTATTGCGTCCTGACTATGTGTCTCCTGCTTTGTCCCACCGTGTCTGTCCTAGTAAGTTGTTCAAAGTTATCTTTAGTTTGTTTTTCTCCCCTCGTGGAGTTGTTTTGTTTTGCCTCCTGTTTTGGAACATTAAATCTACTTGCCTGGAGTATTGCCTTGGGTGTTTCATTTGGGTCCTACAACACCTCCTCTGTGGCTAAGGGGTAGTACCCCCAGCTCTCCACATCTGAGACCGGAGTTTCTAGCCCGGCTTGTGACACAAACATCATGAGACATTGAGAAGCTCGCAAAAACCCAATATCTATTGCTGAAAACTCGTCCCTCGGTCGTCCGTTTACGCACACATCAAATACAGAAGATGCATTTACCGTAGCTGATATTTTAGTGGGTACAATTGATAAATAACTAGGTACTTGAATTACATGTATCTTATAGAAAATCGGACATCCTGTAACGGATGGAAAATGTTCCGGTATCGCGAATATGGTTGAATGAACCTTATGCAAATCTATACCATTATCCTGTCTTACAGAGATGTTAGAATAAATGACATATTGAGACATCTTATGAAGAATCCCTTCACTCTTGATTATCATGTTATTGGTTTTGCCTATGTAAATGTTATTTGGCAAAATCATCGGCCTGACTGATTTTAATCCCATCGAAGGATGAGTGTTTAATACATACTGGTAAGCAAGAATGCACATTTTTGGCAATCCTTCTGACCCCTGGAGTGGTACCGCCCAATAAGGAAATAAATCCTCAGTTGATTTAGGAATTAGTGAACAAACATAACAGGAATTTTGAGTCAGTTTTATAACTTTCTGCTTAAGTGTTTTGTACCATAAATTAAACGCGATGGTGTGAATAGAATTGACTTGCGAATCAATATCATCATAGATAAGAGCTTCCTCCTTCTTTACTAACTCAGCCTTAGTATCCTCCGGTAAAGTCGTTGGCCATGTAATTGGAGCGTCTATTCCTCCAAATACCACTTTCCTTGGTATCCAGTAAGGGGCGCAAACACCTTGCCAATATTGTGGAAGCTAATTATATAAGTGATCTCCACAATACCATACCATGCAATCAGTTGCCGGCCATGGTAGATTCGGATCTAAAAAAAATCATTTTATTTGGACAACCTTGTGTAATCCACATTTTGTGTAGAATTGTATGACAAGTTATCGAAGTCACACAGGTTAGAGGTGCTTCTTTCTGTATAGTCCTAATTGCTACTGGTTGCATACTTGCATAAGCCTGCAAATCTCTTTGAACCAAAATGTTTGGTATCAACCCTTTCCATAATGCGTTACAGTATTCAATTGAGGGTGTGTTAGCACCTGTTGCTGCTAATGACCGTATACGTATTAATATTTCCTCTCCCTCAACAGATTCATATTCAACCTTGACCCCTGTAAATCCTTCACTTAGAACTACAAAAGTAACATTATTAACATAAAAAGGCTTACTCCCTGTAGCTCTGAGTGGATAATATAGACAATGCATATCATCCTCAGACACAGGAACCTGTTCCATTACTTCCATTGCTATGTACGACTCAGGCTTTCTAACCTGTCTATGTGTACGCTCATGGTGTTGGTCATTGTCGCTAATGCTCATGCGTATATTTGTTGTCCTATATTCATGCTTCAAACTTCCATTCTCCTTTTCAGATTCTCTTGAATCGGTATCGTTAATAACCATCTTCTCCCTCAGGTTAGAATTATCAATCAATAGCTTAGGATGTTTAGGATAGCATGAGTGATGGACAGGATACTGATGTCGTGTATTAGGATTATGCCTTTAGCTAACTGTTTTTATGAAGAAATGGAATGTTGTTTATCTTAGTTCAAATGTAGCCGTTTGGAGGGTGACGCCCCAGGGGAGACTGGTGATTGGCCAGAAGAGGGAGCAACCCATCTGTTTGCATTGTTTATAAGTATGGGTTAGACAAAGAGCGGGCAGAAGCATTCAGATTAATTTGGGAAGGTGCTTCTCCAGACACCGCGGGTCTGTAATTTATGCTGTAAACGTGTGATATTAATAAAAGCCTCTAATCACGGTGCAGCCTAAGCGGACTCTTTGATTGACAGCAATAAGCCACCAACAGCAGACGCGACACGATAAATGGGGGCTCGTCCGGGATTCTGATTTCATCGTTCTTGGTTCCTTTCCTGAGTCGTGAGTTGACTACTGCCCAAGCCGGCTTTAAAGGTGAGATTACTCACAAAATTTGGGCATTAGTTATTCCGCTGATTCATGAGAGGGCATTGAAGGTGTACAGTTAAAAGTACTTGGGTCGTTGTTGATGTGGCGCTATTGTGGTCGACTAGGAGTCTGTAATAATATTCTAAAATGTGATTCCATTGGTAAACGGCAGATAATTGGAATTTTAGAGCATAAAACGGGAGGAATTAAGTATTGAAGGTGTACAATTAAGGCAGATATGCATACATTAGAGCGCTGTACCGCGTAAAGACCCCGGAGTGGGCCATTTAGAATGGTCAGAAAAGCCGCTTGCACGATAGAATGTGCAAGTCTGTGTGTTTTTTAAAGAAAAACTCGGGTTGATGGAATTTATCTGATTTGTGATTATTGCTCGACTTTCGTCCGACGGGGGGTCTGCTTGGGTCTAATTTCTCGGTGAATGGTCATTAAATCCCACGGTAGCACAAAACGGTAGGAAAATATGTCAAAAAGGAAAAGGGCAGCGCAGGATGCTTATTTGTGTGTGGTAGGCCGCAGTTAGCTAAAGGCTAAGGCTAATGTTAATGCTAAATGCTGGATTGGGTTGCATGCTACATTGTACATAGCGGCTAATGCTAAATGCTAAGGCTAATTGTGTTGCGTGCTACATGCTAACGTGTCCTTAGAGGTCTCATTGCGATGAGATAAGCCTCTTAAACTTGTTTGTGTGTGTGGAATTCAGAGTTCTACGCAAATGTGAGCTCTGTTATGTGTAATTGTTCGATTATAAGGTATAAAATAGTGAAGCTGTAGCGTAATGCTATCGTTCTATTGTCTGGGAATCGTATCATTGAATGCATTTGCGCATGCGTTTAATTTTATGACACTACACAACAAAACGTGGGAGTTGTAGTTTATGGCACGAGATTATGAGACGTTGGGTTCCGGTACTAAACTACAACATGTTGTTTGCTAAAACTACAACACGGGATTGTGGGTAAAGGGTCATATTTCTGTGGGGTTGCGTGTCGCAGGGGGAGACAGAGAAACACAGACGAGGGAACAAAGAGGAAAGATTTGAAAATGAATTAAATCTTCTAGGTGTTACATCGGCTGTTGGTTAAAGATGAAACTTGTTTTGTGACCTATTGAATTGATAAATTAGATATATGTTGACAATTTATAATACATTAAATTAAATGACGATTAAAATAAATAAAAATTAAATAAAAATGTTATTGATCTATTTAGTCCTGAGTGGATTCTTAGAGCGAATGTGAACGAAGGAATATTGAATATGGTTGAAATAACTCAGTGATTGCAGTAACTACTAAAATCTTTTCCTGTGTCTCTGTTCTTTTGTCATATGAGAGGAACAATGGAGAGAGAAGGAGAGGGGGTGCTGACGTACACGTCACGTGACGCGACAGAGGATCGAGTCAAGGGGTTTTGTTACTGGTCTGTTACAAAATCTTCCCCTACAGGATATCTGATGTTATGACAATTTCACATAGGCTTGGCAAATACTATTTCATTAAAAGTTGCATTTTGGAGGCTATGTGCATCACTTGGGTTGATTGGAGTTGTGTTGGGAATCAAGGACTGACATTATTCTGTAAATTTAAGATAATTAGGTGCTTATAGAGCAAGGGAATTGTAGTGTTGTAAGGTTAGAAGGCTTTGTTTTTGGGATTGCTTTGAAGTTGACTAACTTACATTTACTTTCCTGATGGGTTGTGGTAAGATAGCCACCACTAATTGATAAATTGGTAAGTTAGGATATAGAAATAAAAAATTGGTTTTAATTATTCATAATTTTTAATTGATTTTTTAATTGATTTTTTATTTTAATTAGAAATGGTTTTTGAATAAAGATTTTAATTGAATTTTATTTTTATTATTTTTTGGGTTGTTTGGTTTATATTAATAATTAAAGGGGGGAAGCCATAGGCTATATAGTCTAAAATAAAATAATTCACGATAAAGGAATATAAAAGGGTTGTTACAATGGGGAAAAACGACATCAAGGCTATGAAAGTCATTACACCGGTTGGTATAGTACAAAAGAGTAACCCTTTAACTAAAGTATTGCTAGGTTATCCGGCAAATGAAACAAAAGTTGCCCTTCATTCTCAAACAAAAACTGATAAAAGATTCCAGCGATAAGATAAACAAAGGTATAGAGAAGGTGACAGGAAAACTAATGGCAGAAGTTAGTACACCTTTCTCACATACGGATTCAGCAAAAAGACACCCACCTTATGAGAAGGAAGTAGAGCTTAGGGATGTTTATTCTCAGCTTCCAGTGATCATCCAGCAGGGTGATTATTGCATCAGAGATGAAGATGAACAAATAATAGATAGAGGACAAGCAGAAACGACAATGAAGATGAATCCAAAACTCCAGAAGTAAGAAAAACCGAGATGTCTGGAAACTAAGAGAAGAATGAGGTTCGGGAAGATGAAGACTTCGAGATTAAAGGTGCTTTATGTTCAAGAGGATTTTATTCAAGAGGACGAGAAGGCTTAGAAGGAGGAGGAAGATTTCAGCTACACTTCCAGCAACTTTCAGAAGACTGTTATAATTATGGACAGGTTGGTCACTTTACCTGTGAGTGCAACAAGTCAGGAGGAAACAACAGAGAACATTTTTAAGGAAGCTACAGGGGCCAGTCAAGATCACCTGTTCTCCAGGTGAACCCTAAAGATTCTAGAGTGCCTAGAAGATACGAAGGGGGGTGTCAGCTGATAGCACCGATTAGAGAAGAAGAGAAAATATCTAACAATTGAAGTAAAAGCAGAGGACTATGAGAAATAATGGTGAATAGTGGAAAAACTTATCTGTGTTCAGCCTAAAGAGGTTAAACATCTCACTATGTAAAATTAACTAATTAGGATAGGGATTTGAGGTAGTAAAACAGTTAATTACTCTTAAGGAACCAATTGAGCTCTGCTATAAAAATCAAAGAGAAATTAAAA
Source organism: Coregonus clupeaformis (assembly GCF_020615455.1). Lineage (NCBI taxonomy): Eukaryota > Metazoa > Chordata > Actinopteri > Salmoniformes > Salmonidae > Coregonus > Coregonus clupeaformis. Next base: position 27,848,823 of record NC_059200.1, read on the forward strand.
TAGACATACTAATATTAGAACATATACCTATTGCATTGTTGGGAAGAGATGCATTGTTTAAATTGAATTGTACAATAAGATGTACACTAAACGGCTGTCTGGTAGAAGATTTTAAAAAGTAGGGTTTTTGGGAATCATATTTGCTTAAAAAGATAATATCATAGGAAGGATGATAATCTATTAGACTGCCTATTAGACAATCTGTCTGAAAAATAAAGTTAAAAGGGGTGACTGTTATTCTGGGTTACATTCTTACACCAAGGGATTTCAGGCTAGGCTAAAAGGTGTTTAGTCGTTTGCCAAGTCTGTGTGTAAAGAAGTCAGAAGCAGGTGGGGACTTCCCCGATCACATATCCTAAAAATTTGGTGGTAAAGGGATTTTGTGAATAAATCAGTGGAAAAGGTTTTTAAAGGTTAGGAGAAAAGATTAGATTAAAATAAGTTAGGAGAACTAGGTTGAAGGGACTCTAAGACAGTAAGCTAAGTTTCAAAGTTAGTAGTAAGAGAGAGAACAGTGGTGAAGGACATTTTAGAGTTTAGTGGGAAGATATGGTAGGAGTTTAGATCTGTTAGGAGCAGATGCATTGAGAAAGTATGTGTTGCTGAATAATAAGAGAAGATTGAGGGTGATTGAGTATCTATATTTACAGTTCCCAGCAGGGAGATCAAGGTAATTATAGGTGTATTTTTTATAATCAAAAGTTTGAAAGTCAGGGATTAGAGGTAGGACTGAGAGTTGGGAAAAAGTGACACTAGTGGTGATAGATGGAAGTACAAGCAAAGACTTCAAAGCTTTGGGGAAAATGGATGAAGTAACTAAGGACATTAACACTTCAGTCTATTAAAACAACAGTGAGAAGCAATTTAACTCTTTCAACATTGATAGTTATTAAAGCCATAAATATATCGCATTTGATTATAAGGGAGCCAATGGCTCCAGCACCAATTTTAGAGGAAAAATACTTATTAGGGTTAGGATGGGGACGTTCCTCCCACATGGAGAGATAATTATGGAGAAGAAGTATTGTTATCAGGACCAGAAGTAGAAGCAAGCTGTTGCACCTAATCAAAGGAGATATGGTTTGTACAACGATATGAAGTGGAAGAGGGTTATGAGTGATTGTTCATTTATTTTGCGTAATGTTACAGAGAAAGATCAGGGAGAATATATGTGTACTTATCTAGTGCAAGCATAAAAATTTGTTCCGGTTAAGAATTATTGGTTAAAGGGCTATGTAATTCATAAAGTGACGCTTATAATAGAAGATTTGAAGTCTGTTGAAGTTTCCACGGTCACCAAAGGAGTTCAGGAAGAATATGTTACAGTAGTCACTCCAACCGTAAATAATGCACATAGGATATCGGTAGGTTTCCCACTATAAATAATTAAGGTTAATACATCAACTAAATCAACTACTTTAATGGTAACTTTGGAAGGATTTAATGGTACGACGGCAATAACAAATGTAGGAAGTATGACACAGACACAAACAACAACTTAGTAAGGATAGGGTTAAAAAAGGAGAGCAGATAGTAGTAGAGAGAATATAGATTCATCTGAAATAGTGAAGGATACTATCATGGAGGTACAGGATGAGGTCTTTAATTTTAATGACAGACAAGGAGAGGTATCTGATCAGTACCGTTCGTTAGGGAAGAGAGAAACTAAATGGATGGGTTTGATTCTTCTGTTGTGAAAATTAGAGATAAATGGGCAGGTAGGAATCTTTGGTTCCAGTAACTCATTCTGTAATATCAGTGAGGAATCTTGAGGGTCCATGTCTGTTGAGAATTCCAGTCAAACATTTTAGAGACGGTCGCTCGACCTCTATCAAGTATGTGTCAATCTTATGCTTTGTCATGACTGTGGTATCAGCAACAATCAGTAACCGATAAAATAATGTCGTTGTCAAAACATTTGTTTAAGCCTAGGGTTAGGTGGTATTGGGTTAAATGAATTAACTTGTGTGCATTTGTTAGATGGGAAGGAAACTCAGGTAACAGCAAACCCTGAAACATTGGAGGTGAAAGCAGTGAGGGCTAAAAGTAGTTTGGTTCTAATAAAACATATGAGGTAAGGGGTATGTTTATGGGAATATCAGATTGTGATGTTATATGATAACTTTGGGTAAGCATGACCTTAAGGGTAGTAATGAGAAATATAAATGTAACTTTTTATGTTCCAGGTAGTAGGAACAGCAGGACTTTGATGGTTAAAAGATTAGCTTTTGCCTGTCAATGTAACTATTGGGAATTTTAGAGATATTTGGTGGGTTTGTGGTGATAAAGCATATATATTCTTACCCTATGGATGGACAGGATGTTGTTACATGTCAACGTTGAAGCTTCCATATGAGGTTTCTACCATTATAAGAGGGGTAGCACCGGACACAGATAAATCTAGGGTTAAAAGGGTGAAAAGAGACATGTTATAGTCTTCAAGTCTATCATTGAAGGATGAGTCCAAGGGAGAAGGGGGGACTTTTTCCATGGTAACATTTGGGAAGATCCTATTGATAATGTTAGTTATACTTTGAGTCCAGATAGTTCAGATATTATCACTAGGGTTATATATGCATTGAAGAATATAAGGGATGCATTTGGTAGATCTGAAGGAGCGGAAGTCAGCGAAGACTTGGTTGCAAGATCAGGTAGGCCCAGTAGGGGCAGTGATGGTTCAGATTTTAGTTGCAGCTTTGATAGCACTGTGTGTGATGTTTGTAATTTGTTACTGACCTTTGAGAAAGCTATGATATTGAGATAGGTTGGAGAGTGATGCCTGGAGACAACACTCAGATGACGTTGTTGACTGTTCCTGATCTGGATGAAGATGGACAAGGGGGTCTGGATGGAGTACTAAGGGATAAATATCCTTTTTGTTTATTTGATCATTTTTCAAATTTATTTTTCAATATTAGGGTGATTTTAGTATGATTTTATGAATCAAAGGGGGGAAGTGTATGAATGAATAATTATCCTAGATCAGTATTCTATCATTTATATTGATTCATACATCATTTATATATAATTTTTATATTCGTAGTTGATATTGATGTTTAATTTGAAAGTGTTGTTTTGCAAAAGATACTGTTTGGTCTTTTCTTTTCTTCCAGAAGCATTTGGGGGAACATGTGGAGATTGAAATACTCAAACAAGGACAATATGAAAGGACAATATGAAGGGACAATATGAAAGGACAATGACTGGAGGAGATGGAACCAGAAAGGGGTGGAAAGATTCCGATTCCATCATCAACAATCCATTGGAAGTCGGGACTACGGAGGAGATGAAGTGTAGTGGACTACATTCCAGTGTCTGCAATGAAATATAGACATATTTGCATGTGTAATACATAATTTGTGTCATATTCTTAGGAATTAATTTTTGTAGAATGATATTTGATGTTATTGAATACATGTGGGGAACTTAGATGTTTTTGTTTATTTCGTGAATGCTTAGGGACAGGGAGTCTAGGCAGGGAGAGGTCCACTGTAGGGTCCAATAGGTTGACCAGCCTTAGAGTGGACATTTTTGGATAGTATTTTGTTTGCAGGGGCTTACATGTGTATTTAATTGCATCATAGTTTCAAATGCATTTACATGGTTTATGAGTTTATCTGGAGTATCTAGGTGGTTGCCTGGGGCAGAGGGACCGTGAGAGAATTTTACTGTCTTGATTGATGGATGGATATCTGGAAAGATGGCTGCCGGACAGTTTTTCGCTCTTACACTCCATAAAGATTTGTTCATATTTCATAGTAATGTATTCATACTTCATAAACAGTTATTCATATTTCATAGAAAGGTATTTACACTCTAGAGAATAATGTTTTTGGTTTAATGTTAAAGATACTCAATAAGATAAATTGTCACTTGTCATAATCCTATTCTGTTTGGTTTCGAGACTTTTAGTTAGTCTCGAAGGGGGGAAATGTCGTGTATTAGGATTATGCCTTTAGCTAACTGTTTTTATGAAGAAATGGAATGTTGTTTATCTTAGTTCAAATGTAGCCGTTTGGAGGGTGACGCCCCAGGGGAGACTGGTGATTGGCCAGAAGAGGGAGCAACCCATCTGTTTGCATTGTTTATAAGTATGGGTTAGACAAAGAGCGGGCAGAAGCATTCAGATTAATTTGGGAAGGTGCTTCTCCAGACACCGCGGGTCTGTAATTTATGCTGTAAACGTGTGATATTAATAAAAGCCTCTAATCACGGTGCAGCCTAAGCGGACTCTTTGATTGACAGCAATAAGCCACCAACAGCAGACGCGACACGATACTGACTTGGGGTAAGGGGTGATGAACATCAAAGACAGGGAGTGCCCATGGAGACTTACCAGATGTATGCCAAGAAGAGGGTAATAGAAGGTATATAAGGTAGAGTGTTTCCTTTGTTCAAGTTAGTTCGTAACACCAAGGACAAAGCTCTGGTCATTATTGTAACGAACCCGGTACCGATCATTAAACATTTGCATTAACTTTCTACAAAGTGTCTAAATATATTCTTGCATCCTTGATTACTTGAACACCCGAGAAACTCATCATAACAAACACCTTCGTATAATAAAAGAAAAACAAATACACAAAAAAACAAAATAAATTATAATGATTATAAGATTAATACAACAATATAATGAACATCAAATCCTATACAAATGTCCTCTCAATCTCATTCCTTCCCAACTACCCCGAAGTTGATGTTTGCCTCGCAGGTGCAACTTTAAGCCTGGATGCATGTCCTGGATGTCAGGAAGCTTGGCCCCAGTGATGTACTGGGCCGTACGCACTACCCTTTGTAGTGCCTTGCGGTCGGAGGCCGTGCAGTTGCCATACCAGGCGGTGATGCAACCAGTCAGGATGCTCTCGATGGTGCAGCTGTAGAACTTTTTGAGGATCAGAGGACTCATGCCAAATCTTTTCAGTCTCCTGAGGGGAGTAGGCTTTGTCGTGCCCTCTTCACGACTGTCATGATAGTTTGTTGGTGATGTGGACACTAAGGAACTTGAAGCTCTCAACCTGCTCCACTACAGCCCCGTCAATGAGAATGGGGGCATGCTCTTTTCCTGTAGTCCACAACCATCTCCATTGTCTTGATCACGTTGAGGGAGAGGTTGTTATCCTGGCACCACACGGCCAGGTCTCTGACCTCCTCCATATAGGCTGTCTCATCGTTGTCGGTGATCAGGCCTACCACTGTTGTGTCGTCGACAAACTTAATGATGGTGTTGGAGTCGTGCTTGGCCATGCAGTCATGGGTGAACAGGGAGTACTGGAGGGGACTGAGCACGCACCGCTGAGGGGACCCCGTGTTGAGGGTCTGAATACTTATGTAAATGTGATATTTTCGTGTTTTAATTTCAATTTTAGAATAAGGCTGTAACGTAACAAAATGTGGAAAAGTCAAGGGGTCTGAATACTTTCAGAATGCACTCTATATTTAAGGAGAGAACATTGATATACAATCCCGAAATCAGCTGTGACTGTCAATAACTTAAAACGATGTTTGAGTGAGCCCTGAATACAGAAAATGAATGGGGAAGTTGCTTGCAGTCACGGTAGACTCCTCCTCCTCACCACCCCATAGATCTCCATTTATTGTATGTAAGTCAGTACTCATGGTTATTACTTTCTATTCTATCCCCTTAGAACCACATCTTATAAACTCTGACTTCTGTGAGCTGTCAATACAGAAGACTCAGTGTGGTGTGGTTGAACCCAATATCTAATAAACCTGTTCTAAAGACATTGAGACTTGTTCTTGCAGGACAGACCCCATAACCACTAGCACCTATTGCCTGTTATCCCGGATCAGCCTTTAGTATTTTCCATACACTTTAACAACAACACTGCATTCATTCATAGAATAGAGTGATCTATTGAATATGCAATTAATCTGTTTCTTTTATAATTACTGTATCCCATCCTATATTATTCCTAGGCCTATATTATCATTCAAATAATTTAAGAAAATACAGTATTTTATTAAATTTTTTTACCAATTGTTAACACACGTTTGCTGAAACTACATCTCAGGTACTCACAACTCCAAACACAACACACAAAACAGTTAGCCAATTTCCCCAAACCCCACAGACATCTTGCAAAATGAAACATCAATCAAAATCATGTACTCCCTGCTCAAAATGAAACTCTGCATACAAATGAGACACACACACACACACACATCAAATGAATCTAACTTAGTGACAACCGAGATCACACCAATGTGACATATTCAAAACACTACTATCAGAACCTATTTCAGTGTAAAGACTAAGATTTTATTGTTATGCTGTATATTATTTGTGTGTACTCAAACAAGAAAGAAAATGTAAGTTTTATATTTCAACATGACTCAATACATTTCAAACAGCATACTGTAGGCACACATACAGTATAAATGCAAACATACGGTAAATATTTTTGCATATGCAAAGGAAGAAAAGTAAGCCTATTTGTACTACTGTACTGTGTGTTAGATCAATTGTACGGAATAGATAAAGAAACTGTCAAAATACAGTAAAATCAAAATCATAAGTCAAGAAGCAAATACTCCATTGCGAAAACAAAATCAGTAATATCTGTTGTTTTGGTTCGGCCACAGATTTTCATCAACATCACAGGCGATATTCTCCTTAGCCAGACAGCAGGGAAAATATCTTCTGGCATGACACATCCACCCCTGACAGGACTGGAACGTCACCACCGGCCTCCTCCATTGCCTGGAGAACGGCCATTCGTTCATGGGGTTTGCGATCATACACCTTTCACCCCTATGCTGAAAACAACTCCTCAATGGGGTTGAGAAATGGGGAATATGGTGGGAGATAGAGAATTGTAAACCTGGGATGGTCATGGAAGCAGTTTCGGACCTGAGCAGTCCAATGGAAACTCATGTTGTCCCAAATTAGAACATACATTTGCTGCTCAGGATCGCCTGGCCCTCTCTGCTCTGGATGAAAAAGATTGTCATGTAAGGTGTTCAGGAAATTAAGGAGATGGATGGGCAGTGTTGTATGGTCCAAGGGTGGCAAGGCAGTGGAGGACCCCATTGTGGCTCATAGCTGCGCATATGGTGATATTTCCCCCGCGCTGACCAGGTACCTCAATGATGGCTCGTTGACCAATGATGTTCCTTCCTCTCCTCCTCGTCTTTGCTAAATTGAATCCAGCCTCATCTATGAATATGAGTTCCTGGGGGATGGGACTTGCATCCAACTCCATGATTCTCTGAAATGACAGTAAATACTGTAATTGCTGTATAGTAAAGTTCACTGCCAACATCAATGAATCTCTAATTTTTCAAGATTGTAATACTACTATATTGCTTACTTGCACATATTTGTACCGTTTATCCTTCACTCCTTGGGAATTCCTTTCAAATGGGACTCTGTAGATTTGCTTCATCCGGAGATGGTGTTTCTTAAGGATGCGGGCTATGGTTGATAAGCTCACTCTGATGTTATGGCAGGGTTTTCAATAATCTGTTGTTGGATTTCCCGCAGTTTTATGGCATTCTTTTCAACTACCATTTGCACAATGGCAGCCTCCTGTTCATCTGTAAATAGACGCGTTCTACCACCACGTACGTGGTGGTCGTCTTTCAATTCTACAAAACAAAATAGCATGCAGTACAGTGAACACTACAGTAATACAGTATACAAGATAAACATGTTACAAAGTAGTATAGCTCCCAATTTCATACATACAGTAATACATGAAACATTGACTTTGTTTCTCCTTACAGTATGTATTGGAATCTACAGTCTTTACTGTGCTTCATGTTGTACTGCTGTCAAGTAGTAAAAGTAGTAGATAGGTCCAATGTATGCAGTAAATACCTATTCTCATTTTGGAACGCCCAGATGATGGATGCTACGGTGAAGCGGCTCAGATTGGGCAGCACTCTCTGCCCAGCCTCTCTGAAGGTCAAACCATGGTTCACCACATGGTCCACCATAGTTGCCCAAATTTAATCAGCGATTACTATCCTTATTCTTGGTCTTCCTCCACCTCCACCTCCACCTCCACCTCCACCTCCACCTCCACCTCCACCTCCACCTCCACCTCCACCTCCACCTTGTTGAACAGTCTAGCTTGTTGAACAGTGTTGCTTTTCATTTGCACACACAATAGATTTTACTTGTGAAGGTTGTGCCAAAGGTAGAAAATAGTGTGACGTGTTTGCCAAATGTTTGTTATAGAATGAATTGCAATCTGAGTGTAAAGCAAAATATGTGCCAGTAGTATTGCATATTTGGTGTATGGTTCTACTAGTTTTTTACCATCACTTTGGCACCAATTTCAGAACCTTGACGTCATTTTTCAAAACTCTAGACACAAATCTCACAACCAATGATCAAAATGCAAAATTTTCAAAACTCCAACACTTTTTTCAATTGCTTGGATACAATACACATAAAACTAAGATCATTTGTTCATTTATCAAAAATCACCTGTTCAATATGACACAACTTAACATCAAAGTACTACTATTTCAAAAGGCAATTCACACATTACATTTCAGATGAGTGTCTATTCATTTCATTACAATTATCCAACTATCAATTGATACAACTGCTCAAAATGACTCTTAATGCATAGCTGTATGGAAGAAGACAAACAATATTCCATGTTTAGATCATGAAAGTTTCAAGATAACGAGATTCATTGTCACCAATTAGCGTGGAGCATGAACCAATTAGACTACATTATCTATGGATGTAATATTTCATCATCATTATTTATCAGACACCGTTTCTATGGTCCCATGTACCACCTTTTCACACTATTTACAGTATTGACAGTACTGCACTGTATGGATGCAGGCCCTTGTAATTGCTTGTCCAATTCTGCCAACTCGTTACTGATGATTGAGTTCACATTGTGGAACGAGTATATAAAGAATTGATTGGGATTCACTGGCAACAACATAGCGATACGTACTGTAACATGGAGCCGGCAGGTGATCCAGGTCACAATAGAGGTCAAGCAGTGGTGGGAGGAAGACGAGGAAGACGTGTTGGTCAAAGGAATGGCAGGGGACAAGCACCCCTTCTGAGAGGTGGTCGTGGGCCTCGTTTGAGAGGTGTGGGGGAACGTGGTAGAGGACAAGGCCACGGACCAAGACAGCAGCAGCAACAGCAAAGAGTGTCCAATGAAATCCGAGCAATAGTTGTAGACCATGTCATAAATCATGGCATGACAATGACTGAGGTGGCTACAATGATACAACCAAACCTCAGAAGGTCAACCGTGGCCTCAATAATCAGAACTTTCCGCAACGAGAACCGGTAAGTCGTCAGCATGCACTAAACATTATGCTGATCTCAATTGTCAAATGACTGCATACCAATGTGTATCACAGAGTAGGTGATGTGACCAAGTGTCTTCTTACTGTAATGTTCCCTGTAGAATTGAGACTAGGTGAAATAGGGGAGGCAGAGGCAAAATTCTGACTGACCAACAAGAGCAGGCTGTGGTCGATTTGGTTCGGGACAGAAATGATATTCGCCTTACAGAAATTTGCCAGCATATCTTGGACAATGAAGACATGTTTAACAATGTGGAATCCATAAGTTTGCCGACTATTGCACGCATGCTGAAAAGGCACCAGGTGTCTTTAAAACAACTATACCGTGTGCCTTTTGAAAGAAATGCAGACAGAGTGAAGCAAACGAGGACTGAGTATGTTCAGGTATGTTCAGTTTCAAGATGGCTATTGTAATAAAATCCCTAATAATTCTACATTGTACAGTAATCAGTAAATATCTTTCCAAAATGTATATTTAGAGGGTGATGGAGCTGGGTGCTGATGACAACCATCACAAATTCATATATTTGGATGAGGCAGGCTTTAACCTGGCCAAGACAAGGAGGAGAGGTCGGAATTTCATTGGCCAGCGGGCAACCATCCAAGTACCTGGACAACGTGGGGCCAACATTACCATGTGTGCGGCTATATCAGAAGATGGTGTGGTGGGATGCAGACCTCGTATTGGATCATATAATGCAGCTCTCCTTGTAACCTTCCTTGATGAGCTCGATCAGGTCTGTAGAGCTGATGGCATGACCTATGTCATTGTGTGGGATAATGTCAGGTTCCACCATGCTCATATGGTGCAAGCATGGTTTCAGGCCCATGCACAATTTACCACCCTGTATTTACCCCCATACTCTCCTTTCCTTAACCCGATTTTAGGAATTTTTCTCCACATGGAGATGGAAGGTTTATGATAGGCGCCCTCATGAACAAGTCACTCTTCTCCAGGCCATTGATGACGCATGCAATGACATCACGGCAGACCAGTGTCGGGCCTGGATTCGCCATGCACAAAGGTTTTATCCAAGATGTTTGGCTAATGAAAACATCCATTGTGATGTAGATGAGAACCTGTGGCCAAATCCACAAGACAGAGTTGATGAAAATGTAGAAGTACAGTAATCACTCCTATGTTTAGCTTTTTACAGTACAAGCAAGCAAGTTAAGGAACACTGCATTTGATGTTTTATAGTACTGTATTATTTTTCATCAATATATTTCAGATTTTGTTCAATGATTCCACTGTGTCTGTAGTATTCTCTCTACCACTGCAGTACTTTTACAGGGATGTATTTACATGTAGTACCATAATGAAACATGTATCACCTTTTGTACTACAATATTAAATGATTGTACGAACAATGACACAGTGAAACTATCGGTTGCTTGTGTGTGGGTGATCTAAATTAACGTTTCATTGGTATTTCACAATACATTTGTTTTTTGAACCAATGATTGTGCAAGTGCAATATTTCTTTAAAGATATGAAGCACAATACAATGTTTTGAACATTGGACAGCCTGTGTTACAAGTGATGACCGTTTTGAGTTTTGTGTCTAGAGTTTTGAAAAATGACGTCAAGGTTCTGAAATTAGTGCCAAAGTGATTGTAAAAAACTGTAAATGAGTTACAGGTTTGGGTCATGTTGCCTCATGGGCCAGTTTCAGTGTGTAAACAATTGGGAAAAACTGTAACGCTATCTTCACTCTTGTATTTGGTATGCAGCATTACCAAAGCCTGTTTATATTGATCTCTGCACGTTCAGGTGTGTTCCGTGTTGTTCTGTGTTGTTCAGGTGTGTTTTGTGTCATTCAGGTGTGTCTGTGTTGTTCAGGTGTGTCTGTGTTGTTCAGGTGTGTCTGTGTTGTTCAGGTGTGTTCTGGGTTGTTCAGTTGTGTTCTGGGTTGTTCAAGTATGTTGTTCAGGTGTGTTCTGGGTTATCCAGGTGTGTTGTGTTGTTCCAGTATGTTGTTCTGTGTGTTTTGGGTTATTCAGGTGTGTTCTGGGTTGTTCAAGTATGTTGTCCTGTGTTTTTTGGGTTGTCCAGGTGTGTTCTGGGTTGTCCAGGTGTGTTATGTGTTGTTCAGGTGTGTTGTTCCAGTGTGTTGTACAGGTGGGTTATCGCCACATTGTTTATTGTCAGCGATTAACGAGCTTCTACTGTCCAGCTGTTCTACTGTCCAACCTTTTTTGATATACTAAGAGGACCGTTATTAGCATGTTTTAACCACTCCTATGTAAATGGTAGATTATCTGACACTCAAGAAGAAGGTCTGATCTCATTATTACTGAAACAGGATACAAGTGGAAAATATAAAGATCCAGTCCATTTACAAAATTGGAGGCCCCTTACACTTCAGTGTTGTGATGCGAAAATCCTGGCAAAATGTATAGCGCATAGAATTAAAAAGGTATTGTCGGATATTATTCATTCTAATCAGACAGGTTTTTTACATGGAAGATACATTGGAGATAATATAAGGCAAGTATTGGAAACAATAGAACACTATGGAAAATATGGGAAACCAGGCCTGCTATTCATAGCAGACTTGGAAAAGGCATTTGATAAAGTTCGACTGGAATTTATATATAAATGCCTGGAGCATTTCAATTTTGGAGAATCTCTTATAAAATGGGTCAAAATCATGTATAGTAACCCTAGGTGTAAAATAGTAAATAATGGCTATTTCTCAGAAAGTTTTAAACTGTCAAGAGGAGTGAAACAAGGTTGTCCACTATCGGCATATCTATTTATTGTGGCCATCGAGATGTTAGCTATTAAAATCAGATCCAATAATAATATCAGAGGATTAGAAATACAGGGCTTAAAAACAAAGGTGTCATTGTACGCAGATGATTCATGTTTTCTTTTAGATCCACAACTAGAATCCCTCCACAGCCTCATAGAGGATCTAGATACATTTTCTAACCTCTCTGGATTAAAACCAAATTATGATAAATGTACTATATTACGTATTGGATCACTAAAAAATACAATTTTTACATTACCATGTAGTTTACCAATAAAATGGTCTGATGGTGATGTGGATATACTCGGAATACATATCCCAAAGGAAATAAATGATCTCACTTCAATAAATTTTAATAGAAAGTTAGCAAAAATAGATAAGATCTTACTACCATGGAAAGGAAAATACCTGTCAATTTGTGGGAAAATCACCCTGATTAACTCTTTAGTATTATCCCAGTTTACCTATTTGCTTATGGTCTTGCCTACGCCTAGCAAACAGTTTTTTAAATTATATGAGAAAAAAATATTCAATTTTATTTGGAACGGCAAGCCAGACAAAATTAAAAGAGCATATTTATATAATGAATATGAATTCGGAGGACAGAAATTATTAAATATTAAAGCATTAGACCTATCACTAAAATCTTCAGTCATCCAAAAGTTATACTTAAATCCGAACTGGTTCTCAAGCAAATTAGTAAGATTGTCTCACCCACTGTTCAAGAAAGGCCTTTTTCCCTTTATTCAGATTACAACCTCTCACTTTCAGTTATTTGAAAAGGAAATAATCTCCCAAATGTCACTATTTCTAAAACAAGCCATAGAAAGTTGGTTGCAATTTCAATTTAATCCTCCAGAAACGACAGAACAAATAATGCAACAAATATTGTGGTTAAATTCAAATATACTAATTGACAAAAAACCTTTATTTTCTGACAGAATGTTTAAAAAAAGGTATAATCTTCGTAAATGATATCATCGGTAGGACTGGTGGAGTTATGTCGCACATGCAGCTAACAAAAACATATGGAAATGTCTGCTCTATCCAAAATTACAACCAAATAATTGCAGCCTTACCGCAAAAGTGGAAGAGGAAAGTTGAAGGGGGAGAAAGTAAGGAACTTGTCTGTCGGCCTTGCATTAAAGAACATAATTGGTTAAGGAAAACTGTGATAAATAAAAAAGTATATCAGTTTCACTTAAGGACCAAAGGATTGACAGCCGTCCCATATAGATTGCAAAATAGTTGGGAAGAGATCTTTGACGCTGCGATCCCATGGCATAGTGTTTATGAACTGACACGCAAAAACGACACTGGATTCAAAAATTAGAATCTTTCAATTTAAATTATTATATAAAATTCTTGCTACCAATAGAATGTTATTTATATGGGGGATACAATCTTCCCAGCTCTGCAGATTTTGCTGTGAAGAGATAGAATCATTAGATCATTTGTTTTGGTTCTGTCCATTTGTAGCTTGTTTTTGGACACAGGTCCAGGAATGGCTAAAGGATTGCAATATTTACCTGGAACTAACCTTGCAGATAGCATTACTGGGTGATCTGAAAAGTCATAGTCAATCAATCAATAATATAATAATACTTTTAGCAAAAATGTTTATTTTTAATTCACAATCTGTAGAAGCAATGAGAATAGAAAGGTTCAGAACTTTTGTAAAACATCACAGTACGGTTGAAATATATATGGCAAATAGAAATCCTATATGGATGGTGTTAAGAGATAGATGGGAGGTATTGAATAGAGTTGAAGGATGGGACTAATAACAAATAACAACAAATAATAACAAAGATAGCTAATAATGTAAGCATACTGTGTCCATAATAAGTATATAGGTTGTATGTTGGGAGCTTTTGGGAAAGAGCACAGTTAGAAAGATATGGCATTTAGAAGCAAACCGGATGGACATCATGAAAATGATCGGAGAGGTTGAGAGTAGAAGAGGTTCAGGAGCAAAAAAATTAATAAATATATATATATATATATATATATATATAGAATTATTGTAAAATTAACTCTGTCCATAAGGTGTAGATAGTAAGTATAGACCGGAAGTAGAGGCCTGGGCGTTGTTGTTCACTAATTTACTCCAAGTAGGGAAAGGATGGTGGGGTTGAAAAGTAATAAAGGGGAATATATATATACAAAATAAAAAAAACATGGGGGATTGGAAGTGATGCAGACAATTACATTGATAGAAGATACAATCTATCTGCAATATTAAGCTGATCCATCCCCCCAAAAAAAAATAAATAAAAAAAATAATAATATATATATATATATATATATATATATATATATATATATATATATATATATATATATATTTCAGATTTTGTTCAATGATTCCACTGTGTCTGTAGTATTCTCTCTACCACTGCAGTACTTTTACAGGGATGTATTTACATGTAGTACCATAATGAAACATGTATCACCTTTTGTACTACAATATTAAATGATTGTACGAACAATGACACAGTGAAACTATCGGTTGCTTGTGTGTGGGTGATCTAAATTAACGTTTCATTGGTATTTCACAATACATTTGTTTTTTGAACCAATGATTGTGCAAGTGCAATATTTCTTTAAAGATATGAAGCACAATACAATGTTTTGAACATTGGACAGCCTGTGTTACAAGTGATGACCGTTTTGAGTTTTGTGTCTAGAGTTTTGAAAAATGACGTCAAGGTTCTGAAATTAGTGCCAAAGTGATTGTAAAAAACTGTAAATGAGTTACAGGTTTGGGTCATGTTGCCTCATGGGCCAGTTTCAGTGTGTAAACAATTGGGAAAAACTGTAACGCTATCTTCACTCTTGTATTTGGTATGCAGCATTACCAAAGCCTGTTTATATTGATCTCTGCACGTTCAGGTGTGTTCCGTGTTGTTCTGTGTTGTTCAGGTGTGTTTTGTGTCATTCAGGTGTGTCTGTGTTGTTCAGGTGTGTCTGTGTTGTTCAGGTGTGTCTGTGTTGTTCAGGTGTGTTCTGGGTTGTTCAGTTGTGTTCTGGGTTGTTCAAGTATGTTGTTCAGGTGTGTTCTGGGTTGTCCAGGTGTGTTGTGTTGTTCCAGTATGTTGTTCTGTGTGTTTTGGGTTATTCAGGTGTGTTCTGGGTTGTTCAAGTATGTTGTCCTGTGTTTTTTGGGTTGTCCAGGTGTGTTCTGGGTTGTCCAGGTGTGTTATGTGTTGTTCAGGTGTGTTGTTCCAGTGTGTTGTACAGGTGGGTTATCGCCACATTGTTTATTGTCAGCGATTAACGAGCTTCTACTGTCCAGCCATGATCTCATCAGGAGTAATCCAGTCTAACCTCTTATCTCCCAACTCTCACCATGGGGTGGAAATGGATCAGATCAACGTGAAAACCCACTTCATCTCCGTAGGCCACTTCTGAGACACCTTCCAAGCTGTCCCTGTTTTAACCTCAGGCATATGGGTGAGATTATGGACAGTGCAGTATGTAGGTCGGGGGTGGGCAAACCTTTTGGCTCAAGGGCCACATCAAGATTTCGTAATTCAACGGAATGCCGCAAAGATTTGTTTTTGACTGATTTGTTTGTCCAAATCAATTTGCTGGCCAGAAAAAGGTCAGCTGATGAAACTGTGGGTTTGCACAACCGAAGAATTTCTGCACAAACTGTCAGAAACCGTCTCAGTGAAGCTCATCTGCATGCTCGTTTTCCTCTCTAGGGTCTTGACCTGACTGCAGTTCGGCATCATAACCGACTTCAGTGGGCAAATGCTCACCTTAGATGGCCACTGGAGAACTGTGCTCTTCACGGATGAGGCCCATTGTTGTGCCATTCATCTGCTGCCATCAGCTCATGTTTCAGCATGATAATGCGCGGCTCCATGTCACAAGGATTTGTACACAATTCCTGGAAGCTGAAAATGTCTGATTTTCTGATCCATGCTCTTATCTTTTTTTTATAGTATATGTGACCAACATATGCATATCTGTATTCCCAGTCATGTGAAATCCATAGATTAGGGCCTAATTTATTTATTTCAATTGACGGATATCCTAATATGAACTGTAACTCAGTAAAATCTTTGAAATTGTTGAATGTTGCATTTATATTTTTGTTCAGTGTAACTTTGAGGTTCGTTGTGGCGCTCTGTCTCAGTGTTGATCTCAAAGGTACCTCAGGTATGGTTCTCAGTTTAGTGATGTATATCGCTCTTTATAAACTGGGTGTTTTGAGCCCTGAAAGCTGTGGTATATCAGACCGTATACCAAGGTTATGACAAAGCATTTATTTTTACTCTTCTAATTACGTTGGTAACCAGTTTATAATAGCAATAAGGCACCTCAGGGGTTTGTGATATATGGCCAATATACCACGGCTAAGGTCTGTATCCAGGCACTCCGCGTTACCTTGTGTGTAAGAATATCCCTTAGCCACGGTATATTGGCCATATACCACACCCACTTGGGCCTTACTGCTTAAATACAGTCTTGATCAAACTTGGATGCAACTCAGAGATTTGTTGAAAAAAAAAAGATTTATTTTCACACACACACTTGACTTGACAGAACACACCAACCTAATTGAGCAACCCTTCCCTTCAGACAATGGGTGGCAGAGGTGAGCTTCTTCCCTCTTGCCTCGCAACACGGTCTATTCATTTCTACAGCGCTGCTATGGATCCATCCATCGGCCCTGGATGCCTCTTCTCATGCCAGCATGCTTAAGGAATTCAGCACAGGCTGTGCTGACAACTTAGCAAGCTCCTGTAGAGGAAAGAGAAACATAAGTTAGGTTAGGGAGCATGAATAAGTTATCTTCCTAAGATTGTGAATATTTCTGATTGTATTTTAACTACAACTCTAAGCTCCCTCTTATCTTTCATTCATTCATCAGGAATCTTTGCTTCATGTTCATTGCAATTATCTAGATGTGATCTCATTTGTTTTCATGCTGTGTCCCTATAGACAGGTGTCCAACTCACCGGACTGCAGGACAGGCTCGAACTGGCCAGCCATGCAGATCTCCTCCTGTTTCCCACGGACGATGCGCTGGATGGCTGGGGGCAGGCCACGGGGGTTACGGGAGAAGATCAGGGAGTAACCATCCTCACAGCTTCCATCCTCCTTCAGGGTACGGCAGGCGTAGGTGATGGCATAGTTGTCATAGTCGGTGTCAATCACCCAGTAGTTGTCACCTCCACTGGACAGGTAGCTGGCTAACCCCTGGTAGTTCATAAACATCTTGCCGGGGGTGGTGGGGTTAGGCACACTGTACTGGGCAGCCATGTCAGCACACACAACCCAGAACCTGTCATCACAACAACACACACTCATTAGAACACAACCCAGAACCTGTCATCACAACAACACACACTCATTAGAACACAACCCAGAACCTGTCATCACAACAACACACACTCATTAGAACACAACCCAGAACCTGTCATCACAACAACACACACTCATCAGCACACAACCCAGAACCTGTCAACACAACAACACACACTCATCAGCACACAACCCAGAACAAACTCAAACTCATATCAGCTCTCACAAATCAGAACCGGTGGTCAAATACAAACACAACATTATTGCGATCTATAACCTACACTGTAAACTGTTGTCTATATTTCCTGTCCACAAAATCTTGTGGTCTAACAGACAAATAGTTTATATTAATGTTCAGATATCAATCCACATTCTTCCGTACAATTAGACAATTAGTTTAGCCTCTATGCTTGATATGCTAGTTCTTCCAAGTTGATATAGATCTGCTCACCCGAAGAGAGTAACACGTCCCTTGGAGGAGGCGGTCATGGTGCCGTCATCATCGATGGTGTACTCAGCAGAGATGTTGTCCTGGAGGAACAGTCCCTCAGGGTCCTTCTTCTGAAGAGCATACCATTTCCCTGCATACTGCAACAGAGAGAACCAGAATAAAACCAGAAAGGTGAGAAACACTCTCACACACCGTAGACAGTGATGGAGATGAGGATGGAAATCCAGAGCACTAAATGTATATATGGAGATTCAAGACTTTATCAGTAGATCATTATAGTCATCTCTTATGCATTTACGTTACACATTCTCGTATAGCCATGTTTATCCGATCATGTTTAAAACTGACATTTTTCGCTTGTTTTTGTTTGTCTAGGGATGTGACCCATAATGTATGTACTGTAGCAAAGCTCACCCTCTTCGGTTCAAAGTCCTCCTTGACTGTGAAGCTGTCGACCACGCAGGAGGCAGACCAGGCGTGTTCCACGCAGGCCATCAGGACCATGAGGAGAGCCAGCTTTGATGATCCCATGCTGCACAGCACAGAGAGAGAGAGACAATGGGGATTAACTGATACACACCAGATCAGGCGAGAGAGCCTCAAATCAAGTTAGTAAACATTCAATGCATTCCTAGAGACACTGTAGTAGTTGGAGTAAAATTATATCAAAAATAGCTGTTCTTATAAAATAAATTGAGGTACGATGGTCATTCTGTTACATATTCATAGGGTCTTGAGGTAGAAATGAGCTGTCTAATCCCATATTTTGCATGCACATCTATACAAAAGCACAACTCATTCTTAGCTAGGTAGTATCTTCCAAAAACAATTCTTACTGTATTTAAGAACAATATTTACATTTTCAGTAAGATAATCAAGTTCTATTATAGCATAAAATATATCCACGGATCCTCTCTACCAAGTCGCTGGACCTTACCTGTCTTTGTAAAGATGAGCAGCAAGTAGAATTCAGTGATCTCTGTTTTGTGGTTGTCCGTTAGGTTATGGAGTCTCTTGTGTTTGGGGTCCTTTATATACACGAACACAGACAAGCTTACTGATTATTTTCACTTCTTGTAAGTAAATAAGGTGATTAAATCGCGGGTTAATCCGGTTGGTGAAATTCCGACTGTAATCTGGCTTCACCTCTGAACCCGCCCACGCCTCCCGTAAAAACAATTAGGGCTTTATGTAACTGCAAAGAAACAGACACACAAACACATACACACACACACACACACACACTTACAATGGGAAAATGTATTGTCCAAACACAGAGGACCAGTAGGATTAGAGAAATCATACCCAGCACTAATAAGCATTAGTTGTTCTGTTCCAGCACATACAGTGGGGAAAAAAAGTATTTAGTCAGCCACCAATTGTGCAAGTTCTCCCACTTAAAAATATGAGAGAGGCCTGTAATTTTCATCATAGGTACACGTCAACTATGACAGAGAAAATGAGGGAAAAAAATCCAGAAAATCACATTGTAGGATTTTTTATGAATTTATTTGCAAATTATGGTGGAAAATAAGTATTTGGTCAATAACAAAAGTTTCTCAATACTTTGTTATATACCCTTTGTTGGCAATGACACAGGTCAAACGTTTTCTGTAAGTCTTCACAAGGTTTTCACACACTGTTGCTGGTATTTTGGCCCATTCCTCCATGCAGATCTCCTCTAGAGCAGTGATGTTTTGGGGCTGTCGCTGGGCAATACGGACTTTCAACTCCCGCCAAAGATTTTCTATGGGGTTGAGATCTGGAGACTGGCTAGGCCACTCCAGGACCTTGAAATGCTTCTTACGAAGCCACTCCTTCGTTGCCCGGGCGGTGTGTTTGGGATCATTGTCATGCTGAAAGACCCAGCCACGTTTCATCTTCAATGCCCTTGCTGATGGAAGGAGGTTTTCACTAAAAATCTCATGATACATGGCCCCATTCATTCTTTCCTTTACACGGATCAGTCGTCCTGGTCCCTTTGCAGAAAAACAGCCCCAAAGCATGATGTTTCCACCCCCATGCTTCACAGTAGGTATGGTGTTCTTTGGATGCAACTCAGCATTCTTTGTCCTCCAAACACGACGAGTTGAGTTTTTAGCAAAAATATATATTTTGGTTTCATCTGACATTCTCCCAATCCTCTTCTGGATCATCCAAATGCACTCTAGCAAACTTCAGACGGGCCTGGACATGTACTGGCTTAAGCAGGGGGACACGTCTGGTACTGCAGGATTTGAGTCCCTGGCAGCGTAGTGTGTTACTGATGGTAGGCTTTGTTACTTTGGTCCCAGCTCTCTGCAGGTCATTCACTAGGTCCCCCGTGTGGTTCTGGGATTTTTGCTCACCGTTCTTGTGATCATTTTGACCCCACAGGGTGAGATCTTGCGTGGAGCCCCAGATCGAGGGAGATTATCAGTGGTCTTGTATGTCTTCCATTTCCTAATAATTGCTCCCACAGTTGATTTCTTCAAACCAAGCTGCTTACCTATTGCAGATTCAGTCTTCCCAGCCTGGTGCAGGTCTACAATTTTGTTTCTGGTGTCCTTTGACAGCTCTTTGGTCTTGGCCATAGTGGAGTTTGGAGTGTGACTGTTTGAGGTTGTGAACAGGTGTCTTTTATACTGATAACAAGTTCAAACAGGTGCCATTAATACAGGTAACGAGTGGAGGACAGAGGAGCCTCTTAAAGAAGAAGTTACAGGTCTGTGAGAGCCAGAAATCTTGCTTGTTTGTAGGTGACCAAATACTTATTTTCCACCATAATTTGCAAATAAATTCATTAAAAATCCTACAATGTGATTTTCTGGATTTTTTTTTCTCATTTTGTCTGTCATAGTTGACGTGTACCTATGATGAAAATTACAGGCCTCTCTCATCTTTTTAAGTGGGAGAACTTGCACAATTGGTGGCTGACTAAATACTTTTTTTCCCCACTGTAAATCATTACTATGCTGGTGATGGAATACTAGGGTCGTTCCACAAAATAAGTGTATTTTGTGTCCCTTTGATATTTTAAGTAGACATTTTGCACCAATATTGAATTTTAAAAGCCTGTTATATTCAATGAAGTTCCCTTTAATATAGACCACACAGAGAATACAATAAATCAGATATGTTATGCCAAAATAAAGACTTGCAAGTGCCAAAATTCAGCATTTTGACATGTTCCTCCATGCACCCTCTGTGACTTCCAGGAATATTTGTACCTACTTAACCCAAGTTTAAGATTTCACCATAATTGTAAAGCCCTAGTTATTTTGTTGCTTTGACAAAGTCATTTTTGAAGATTATTATTATTTATTTCATTTTAAGGTCAACCCTGCACTCTTAGAAAAAAAGGTGCTATCTAGAACCTAAAAGGGTTCTTCGGCTGTCCCCATAAGAGAACCATTTGAAGAACCCTTGTTGGTTCCAGGTAGAACCCTTTTGGTTCCAAGTAGAACCGTTTTGGGTCCCATGTAGAATCCTATCCACAGAGGGTTCTACATGGAACCCAAAATGGTTCTAAATAGAACCAAAAGTTTTTTTTTATCAGGAACCAAAAATGGTTCTCCTATGGGGACAGCCAAATAACCCTTTTTTCTAAGAGTGTGTTACTTGAACTTAAATCTCATTTTTACATTTTAGCCATTTAGCAGACGCTCTTATCCAGAGTGACTTACAGTAATGAGTGCATACATTGTCATTCTGGTCCCCGGCGGAAATCAAACCCACAACCCTGGCATTGCAAGTGCCATGCTCTATCAACTGAGCCACACGGGACTACTCTCATTTTAATATGTTGAAACTATTCCTTAAACTTTTTGTTTTGAAACTTTGAACATCTAATAGTCAAATCATAGTGTAAAAGCAGGTGAGCTGGTTCTACTCTTTTTGGCCATTTTCTGGTGTTTTGTGTTGGCAAACTGAGTAGGTCAGGCATAACACGTCAACCCTGTTACCTATAGATAGACAGGCTAGAAATGTTCTAAAAATGACATTTGTTTTGTGAAGCTTGCATTCAATTGGCCCTCCCTGTTGCACACAAGCTTCCATTCCCGCTGTCACAAGGGGATTTATGGCTGATTGAAAATGAAATCGTCAACCCTGTTACTTTATCTGTACTTACTTACTTATATTTTTGACAACTTTTACTTTTACTTCACTACATTCCTAAAGAAAATAATGTACGTTTTACTCCATATATTTTCCCTGACACCCTAAAGTACTTGTGACATTTTGAATGCTTAGCAGGACAGGACAATGGTCCAATTCACACACTTATCAAGAGAACACCCCTGGTCATCCCTACTGCATCTGATCTGGCGGACTTACTAAACACACACGCTTTGTTTGTAAATTATGTCTGAGTGTTGGAGTGTGCCCCTAGCTATCCGTGAAAAAAATAAAAAATTGTGCCGTCTGGTTTGCTTAATATAAGGAATGTGAAATTATTCATACTTTTACTTTTGATACTTAAGTATATTTTAGCAATTACATTTACTTTTAATACTTAAGTATATTTAAAACCAAATACTTTTAGACTTTTACTCAAGTAATATTTTACTGGGTGACTTTCACTTTTACTTGAGTCATTTTCTATTAAGGTATCTTTATTTTTACTCAAGTATTACAATTAGGTACTTTTTCCACCACTGTCCACCTGTTACCAGTATAAGACATGTGCACTCCAAGGTGTAATCCCAGTACCTGAAGCCTCCTGCCAGGAGCTGTCTGGAGCTGTCTGGAACTGTCTGGAGCTGTCTGGAGCTGTCTGGAGCTGTCTGGAACTGTCTGGAACTGTCTGGAGCTGTCTGGAACTGTCTGGAGCTGTCTGGAGCTGTCTGGAGCTGTCTGGAGCTGTCTGGAGCTGTCTGGAACTGTCTGGAGCTGTCTGGAACTGTCTGGAGCTGTCTGGAGCTGTCTGGAGTTCTCTGGAGCTGTCTGGAGTTCTCTGGGGACACCTGACTCTGAGGAGTGGACACAGAGGATGATGGCAAAGGGCCTGAATGATTGGCTAACGGGCTCAGCAGAGGAGTGGCACCACCCCTCTTCATTCCCTCTTCATTAATTTAACTAAAGGCACTTCCGGTAGTTAGCGCATTGTGTACTGTAGTCTTCCTCAACACTACTTTGAGGCATTACACCCAGTGTTATTGTCTATTTCTGGGATAGCTCTTTGGGCATTAGTAGTTATTTAGTTGTTCTGTAGTTCTTTAGTTGTTCTACAGTTCTGTAGTTCTTTAGTTGTTCTGTAGTTCTGTAGTTGTTCTGTAGTTCTTTAGTTGTTCTGTAGTTCTGTAGTTCTTTAGTTGTTCTGTAGTTCTGTAGTTGTTCTGTAGTTCTGTAGTTCTTTAGTTGTTCTGTAATTCTTTAGTTGTTCTGTAGTTATTTGAAAAACCACATACTGTGCTTGCAAACTCCAAGCTGATGCCTGTACTATATTTATGCTTGTAATCACACACTTGATCTTAGGCCTCAGGGAAGATTGTTGGCACATGGATGTCTGTTGACAATAGCATACAATATTGTACTGCGTTAGACAACCCACAGGTTTTTCTGTACAGGCGTTCAATGTTGGTATTTTAGTTACCAGGTTACAGTAATCATTTAGACCAGTGGAAAGTGAGTCTAGGTGTGTTGTTGCTTTTTATTCATTTGAACCTTTGGTAAAGAGGCTGAGAGGGAGCATACATTTGCTGACTATATCTAGCATATCAAATAAATTGAAATGACATTGAAGAATTCTAGTGCCAATAGAAAATAACGGAAGGCGTATGACAAACAATCAATGGTTCTAATAGGTACTGGTTAAACAAAATCTCTTGAATAGAATTTCGATGACATGAATCTCAAAGGCATGGTCAGCCTCAGCAGCAATGATTAACAGTACAAGCTCAATTAGCTTGGTCCTTAGTATGAGCCGGCTGCCATCTTGTGTTGTGTTGTAGCACTGTATCTCTAGGTTAAAATGTGACCCATGCACCATGGACATAATGCACCACAAGGGGTCAACAGTTCATTGGTGACGAACAGGTAATTTGTATTTGTATTTGTATTTGTATTTATTATGGATCCCCATTAGCTGCTGCCAAGCCAGCGAAATTAAGGCAGTTATACAAATGTAAAAACATGACAATACATTCATAACAGATTTCACAACACACTAAGTGTGTGCCCTCAGGCCCCGACTCCCCTAACACATATAGTGCATTCGGAAAGTATTCAGACCCCTTCATTTTTTCCACATTTTGTTACGTTACAGCCTTATTCTAAAATGGATTCAATAAAACAAATGACATCAATCTACACACAATGCCCCATAATGACAAAAGCTACAATTATTTTATATGTTTTTTGCAACTTTATAAAAATGTTCAAACAGAAATACCTTATTTATTTAAGCATTCAGACCCTTTGCTATGAGACTTGAAATTGAGTTCAGGTGCATCCTGTTTCCATTGATCATCCTTGAGATGTTTCTACAACTTGATTGGAGTCTATATAAGGTCCCACGTTTGACAGTGCATGTCAGAGCAAAAACCAAGCCACGAGGTCGAAGGAATTGTCTGTAGAGCTCCGAGACAGGATTGTGTCGAGGCACAGATCTGGGGAAGGGTACCAAGACATTTCTGCAGCTTTGAAGGTCCCCAAGAACACAGTGGCCTCCATCATTCTTAAATGGAAGAAGTTTGGAACCACCAAGACTCTTCCTAGAGCTGGCCGCCCGGCCAAACTGAGCAATTGGGGGAGAAGGGCCTTGGTCAGGGAGGTGACCAAGAACCCGATGGTCACTCTGAGAGAGCTCCAGAGGTCCTCTGTGGAGATGGGAGGACCTTCCAGAAGGACAACCATCTCTGCAGCACTTCACCAATCAGGCCTTTAGGGTAGAGTGGCCAAACGGAAGCCACTCCTCAGTGAAAGGCACATGACAGCCCACTTGGAGTTTGCCAAAAGGCACCTAAAGGACTCAGACCATGAGAAACAAGATTCTCTGGTCTGATGAAACCAAGATTGAACTCTTTGGCCTGAATGCCAAGCGTCACGTCTGGAGGAAACCTGGCACCATCCCTACGGTGAAGCATGGTGGTGGCAGCATCATGCTGTAGGGATGTTTTTCAGCGGCAGGGACTGGGAGACTAGTCAGGATCGAGGGAAAGATGAACAGAGCAAATTGCAGCGAGATCCTTGATGAAAACCTGATCAGGACCTCAGACTGGGGCTAAGGTTCACCTTCCAACAGGACAACGACCCCAAGCACACAGCCAAGACAACGCAGGAGTGGCTTCGGGACAAGTCTCTGAATGTCCTTGAGTGGCCCAGCCAGAGCCCGGACTTGAACACGATGGAACATCTCTGGAGAGACCTGAAAATAGCTGTGCAGTGGCGCTCCCCATCCAACCTGACAGAGCTTGAGAAGATCTGCAGAGAAGCATGGGAGAAACTCCCCAAATACAGGTATGCCAAGCTTGTAGCATCATACCCAATAAGACTCAAGGCTGTAATCGCTGCCAAAGGTGCTTCAACAAAGTACTGAGTAAAGCGTTTTTTATTTCTAATACATTAGCAAATATTTCTAGAAGCCTGTTTTTGCTTTGTCATTATGGGGTATTGTGTGTAGATTGATGAGGGAAAAAAACAATTGAATCCATTTTAGAATAAGGCTATAGCGTAACAAAATGTGGAAAAAGTCAAGGGGTCTGAATACTTTCCGAATGCACTGTATCTACAACACAAAATCCATGTGGACGTGTGTATAGTGCACATGTTATCATGTGTAAGGGCGTGCAATGGTAATGTAAAGGCGTGCGATGGTTGGATTAATATTACAGCTAGTATCATTAGATGCGTACATTTGTTAAATCCCTCATATCCATGTGTAGAGAGTAGCTTAGATTAGTATATTGCCTTGGGATCATATGCATTGACTGATCCACACTAGTTTCAGAGGTTTGTAATGTAATTGTGATGAAATAACTATTGAATCAATTTGATATTTATTATAAAATAATAGTAGTTATATATATATATATATTGAATAACAAACATTACAGACTGTACTGTTTTATACACACTCATAAGCAAATGCTCGTAAGCATATACCCTCAAACAAAGAAAGACACGCGCAGGTTCATATGAACAAACGTTTTACTATGATACACCTCCCTCGCCAGCCTCATCTCACTCACAGGTAGCAGATCTGATAGTATGAATCTATTCATGTGGAGATTATCCAGCTGACCTTTTGTATAAGATGGTTAAGGAACCTTAATATAGCCGGGGTGGAAAGATTATTGGCATTTTATTATCAGGCTTGTCTTATTGTCTCATAGACCCCCATACATCTCTGTCTGTCTCTCTATCCGTCTGTCTCTCACCTAATCATTACTATTTATAAATTCAATATTGTGATTGTATGATAACAGATACTGCAGCATAATCATTGAACTTACATCTTAAGTAAAGCTTTCTTCTCCACAAACCTTAAATGTAATGTGCTTCAGATGTGTTAAACAGAGGCTGTTGAAATATAACTAGTTAACTAAGGTTTTTCTGCTTCTGAAGGCTACTACCAGCAGAGTCCTGTGAAGGCTATAGGCTCCCATAGCAGTAGAACTGACTGAGGAGACTAGAATTGGGGTGCTGAGATAATCAGTTGGTGGCCTGGCTAAATAGGGCTTAGCAATGAGGAGTGCTTTTTTAAAAATAAGAACATTAAGAGCTTTTACCTGGGGCAAGAGCAGGCTACAGTTGGAGACAAACCAAATGGGGGACATCTTTAACTAGGCTATCTGGTTTCAGATAGGTGACTGTTTGAGGGGGTCCGGATCTCTTCTCCTTCAAGCTTGTTTGCTAAACCTGTCGAGGGGCGAAGGAAGAGGAGGGAATGGGTCAATGATAGGACTGGACTGGGTTGGCCTCCTTCATAGTGATCACCTGATCAGTTTTGCATGAGCAGATCCTGGTTCACCTTCAACACTATTAAGAGAAAAGCTTGCTGATGACAGTGGGATTGGACTCAGCCCTCCCTCCCCTGCCACTGCAGCGGTCTCCTCTGTTCACACCAGGACCTAACTAACCTGCCTAACCTGCCTGCCCTCTTTTTTCATTACATGGTGTGAATGTATCCACTTTTTATTTGCAAGTAATTAATAGATAATTGGTTTTGTCGTCTTTTTAGAGACTGTTGGTTTGAATACAGGGACTGGGGTAGAACCAGTACATCCCTAACCCAAGATGAGTGCGACAAAGGAAGATGTTGAGAAGTTCCTGGATGGAAACCCAGCTTTCGCCCAGGGCTACTTCAACAAGAAGCTCACACCAGGGGCCCTCTCTGTGATGGCGGGGATCCCGGAGTCCAAGGTAGATTTTGGGATGTTACAGGAGCTGAGCCAGATAGAGGAAGGCCAGATCCTGTTCGACCTGATTAAAGAAATGCAGGAGAATGTGAACATGGAGAAAGTGGTGTTCAAGATCCTGAAGAGGATCGTGGCCCTGATCCAAGCCGACCGCTGCAGCCTGTTCATGTACCGGGAGAGGAACGGCATCGCAGAGCTAGCCACGCGTCTTTTCAACATCACCACCGAGTCTGAGCTGGACGACTGTGTGGTTCACCCTGACCACGAGATAGTCTTCCCCCTGGACCTTGGGGTGGTGGGAAATGTGGCCCAGACCAAGAAACACATAAATTTGAAAGATGCCAATGAGGTAAGAGTCAGATGGGGAATATGAAACATAAACGTATGTTGTGGTAGTGATTGGGACAGACAGACAGTGTCCCAGAGGCTAGGAGCCAGTGGTAGTGATTGGGACAGACAGACAGTGTCCCAGAGGCTAGGAGCCAGTGGTAGTGATGGGGACAGACATACAGACAGTGTCCCAGAATTTAGGACATAAACATTGTGGTAGTGATGAGGACAGACAGACAGTGTCCCAGAGGCTGGGACCCAGTGGCTTCAGTGAAATTGTGTCAATAATCTTTTACAAGGGCCTTGTCACACAATCCCACATGATAATATCTTCTAGCTGTACCAACTGCCACAAATAACAAACAAATACAAAATATATAGATGCATCAATTTCATGTTCAGCCAGACAAAAAAGTGAATAGTTATTTAATCCAACAAACAAATACAAAATATATAGATGCATCAATTTCATGTTCAGCCAGACAAAAAAGTGAATAGTTATTTAATCCATGACTATTTTAACATACACATAGTGTTCAAATGTTATTTTTATTAAAACACAGTGTCACATAAAGTAGTATGGCAACTATACTGTTCTGTGGGGAGCTTCTAAATGAATATCTGGAGACAATATAAATCCTCTCGACAGACATAATCCAGTTATTATATATCCCATTACCCCCTGCTGTATCTGGGATTATGGCACCTGTCCTGGGGCGTTTACACTGGGGTCAGCAGGAAGCTAACACGAATCAAATAAATTTACAGTGGGGAAAAAAAGTATTTAGTCAGCCACCAATTGTGCAAGTTCTCCCACATAAAAAGATGAGAGAGGCCTGTAATTTTCATCATAGGTACACGTCAACTATGACAGACAAATTGAGAAAAAAAAATCCAGAAAATCACATTGTAGGATTTTTAATGAATTTATTTGCAAATTATGGTGGAAAATAAGTATTTGGTCACCTACAAACAAGCAAGATTTCTGGCTCTCACAGACCTGTAACTTCTTCTTTAAGAGGCTCCTCTGTCCTCCACTCGTTACCTGTATTAATGGCACCTGTTTGAACTTGTTATCAGTATAAAAGACACCTGTCCACAACCTCAAACAGTCACACTCCAAACTCCACTATGGCCAAGACCAAAGAGCTGTCAAAGGACACCAGAAACAAAATTGTAGACCTGCACCAGGCCGGGAAGACTGAATCTGCAATAGGTATGCAGCTTGGTTTGAAGAAATCAACTGTGGGAGCAATTATTAGGAAATGGAATACATACAAGACCACTGATAATCTCCCTCGATCTGGGGCTCCACGCAAGATCTCACCCCGTGGGGTCAAAATGATCACAAGAACGGTGAGCTAAAATCCCAGAACCACACGGGGGGACCTAGTGAATGACCTGCAGAGAGCTGGGACCAAAGTAACAAAGCCTACCATCAGTAACACACTACGCCGCCAGGGACTCAAATCCTGAGTGTCCCCCTACTTAAGCCAGTACATGTCCAGGCCCGTCTGAAGTTTGCTAGAGTGCATTTGGATGATCCAGAAGAGGATTGGGAGAATGTCATATGGTCAGATGAAACCAAAATAGAACTTTTTTGGTAAAAAGTCAACTTGTCGTGTTTGGAGGACAAAGAATGCTGAGTTGCATCCAAAGAACACCATACCTACTGTGAAGCATGGGGGTGGAAACATCATGCTTTGGGGCTGTTTTTCTGCAAAGGGACCAAGACGACTGATCTGTGTAAAGGAAATAATGAATGTGGCCATGTATCGTGAGATTTTGAGTGAAAACCTCCTTCCATCAGCAAGGGCATTGAAGATGAAACGTGGCTGGGTCTTTCAGCATGACAATGATCCCAAACACACCGCCCGGGCAACGAAGGAGTGGCTTCGTAAGAAGCATTTCAAGGTGCTGGAGTGGCCTAGCCAGTCTCCAGATCTCAACCCCATAGAAAATCTTTGGATGGAGTTGAAAGTCTGTGTTGCCCAGCGACAGCCCCAAAACATCACTGCTCTAGAGGAGATCTGCATGGAGGAATGGGCCAAAATACCAGCAACAGTGTGTGAAAACCTTGTGAAGACTTACAGAAAACGTTTGACCTGTGTCATTGCCAACAAAGGGTATATAACAAAGTATTGAGAAACTTTTGTTATTGACCAAATACTTATTTTCCACCATAATTTGCTAATAAATTCATAAAAATCCTACAATGTGATTTTCTGGATTTTTTTCCTCATTTTGTCTGTCATAGTTGACGTGTACCTATGATGAAAATTACAGGCCTCTCTCATCTTTTTAAGTGGGAGAACATGCACAATTGGTGGCTGACTAAATACTTTTTTTCCCCACTGTATATTTCACATTGCCCAGATTTACATTCACTCTTGATATTGAAGTGTATTTCTTAACTGAGTAGCTACATATATCCCTTTTATACATTGTCTTTTATCTTGAATATGCAAGAGGTTAACATGTATTAATCTGTGGTCTATAATGATATGTAAACTGAAAAAGGCTCCACACCAAGCCTATGTATTGATTTATAGACCCGTCTTAACACATCCATGTGTGATCTCTGATGTCAGTAATTTGCTTTGTTTTCTGCCATACAGAGCAGTCACTTCAGCTCGTTCGTTGATGACCTGACAGAGTACAAAACCAGGAACATATTAGCCTCGCCCATCATGAATGGAGAGGATGTGGTGGCTGTGATCATGGCCCTGAACAAGACCACTGGACCCCACTTCACCACTGAGGATGAGGATGTGAGTACTGAGGATTAAGTGAGTCTGAGAATAGGATCCACACATCTCCATATGTCAGCAGGGAAATCCCACACAGTCACAATGGAAATACTATGATGAGTTCATTACATGACGTTAGAGTCTGAATTAGTTGGGGATGGGAGGCAGGTAGCCTAGCGGTTAAGAGTGTTGGGCCAGTAACCGCTGGTTCGAATTCCCGAGCAAGGCACTTAACCCTAATTGCTCATGTAAATTGCTCTGGATAAGAGCATCTGCTAAATGACCAAATAAATTGAAAACAAAATGGTAATCAAGAGGCTTTCCCCAATCCCAAAGTTTGTTCACTGAAAGCACATGCAGCATACGAACACTGAATGCTGTTGTAGAACACAAACATGTCCAACAGAGAACACATACAAACTGTGCTGCCTTTATGAAGAGGAAGGTCACATTCATGACTGATGTTTTCACATACATGCATTTGTACTTCTCGCCTTCCCTCTACCACCATAATTACACATCAATGTACGTATTTCTCTCTAAGACTAATTCATATTTTTCTGTCTCCCAGCTCTTTCTGAAGTATCTCAGAATAGCCACTTTGAACCTGAAAATTTACCAGTTGAACTACCTGTACAACTGTGAGACTCGAAAAGGACAGGTGAGTCTGCTGTCTGCGCTGATATTCAGAGGAAGGACTAGTTGTAAATTACAATATGGTGCACACACAAAAAAAGGCTCTTATTTAGCTTTCACACATTTATGGAAATAGCAACCAACTGGTTTTTAACTGATCCTTTATGGTTGTTGATTTCTGTCGGGTATAGGTCCTGTTGTGGTCCGCCAACAAGGTGTTTGAGGAGCTAACAGACATTGAGAGACAGTTCCACAAAGCCCTGTATACAGTGCGGGCGTACCTGAACTGTGACAGGTACTCTGTGGGCCTACTGGACATGACAAAGGAGAAGGTGATGTAGCCAGGTCATTCTTCAATTGCAGTGACATTTGGGCATGGCATTTTGGAATTTGTTTTGTTTAAATCTTCCTATTCCAAATCAACTAACATGGCAGTTTAATTACTTTAAATCATTTTTATCATTATGATAACATTGTGCCACCAGTAGGAGTAGTAACACCATTGACGGTAACACCATTGACGGTAACACCATTGACGGTAACACCAATGACGGTAACACCAATGACACATTTTAAGTAATTGAAAATGTTCTTAAATGGAGGTCACAGATGCTCAAATCGAAGGTCAATAACCCTTTAAAAATAATGTATTAAAGTTATATAATTAATCATTTTGCGCACAATGTAATTTCCCTGCATTTAAATTGAGTAACACCAAATACACTTTTTATTTAGACACACCAAATTTTCAATTGAATCCTGAAGTTTATGACATACTAAAAGTGTGTGATTAGCTAATCATTTTCTTTAATATATACCCCTACCCCGATAACAGTTTGCCACTGGTGCTCAATGTAATGAGTGATTTTCAAGGCAGAAACACCAATTAAATAAAACTTAGGGACACATATTATAAAAATAGGTATTTTAATAGCCTTCTTCGTTTTTATTGATCTATACAATATATTAAATACTTTTGATTACTTTCTTGCATTGAAAATAATAGATAAATATCCCCAAATCCCAAAACATGTCACTACAACTCTACTCATCACTACTGGGACAAGTCCATTTGCTTAAGTACTTTAATGCACAAACATAACGTTTTGCAGTATAAAGGAATTGCATTATGTTTTATCATTGATAAACAGTAAAATATAAACAAAAACATGTATGGTATGTAACTATTCGTCAAGTTAAAGTGTTTTTTCATGGTTGCAAAGGTGAGGGACGTAAATGCCACCACAATTCAAGAATGACCCACCCATTTAGTTATCAGAAAGAAGAGTTATTATGGGTCTCCTCTGGTAATACTGTAGCCTACATGACATAGCTCATATGGCACTACACACTATATTATTAATATGCTGTGTGTGGCAATCCATCTGTGTCATTGCTTTGTTGCTATAGGAGTTCTTTGACATCTGGCCAGTGTTGATGGGAGATCAGCCCCCCTACGCTGGACCTGTTACTCCTGACGGCAGAGTAAGTGTTCATATCTATCTACTTATTACCACATGAACTGGTCTTTACCTTTTTGCCTTTGTTTCTGCAAATTCTAATTTGTGTTTTTTTTGGGGTTATTTGTGATTCTAGGAAGTAATATTCTACAAAGTAATTGATTATATTTTGCATGGAAAAGAGGATATCAAAGTTATCGCGTATGTTTCTCTCACCTTTCTCTGAACATTTGTGTATAGTTGAAGTAGTTACAACCCTGTATAACACTGTATAGAGGAATAATCAATGTGTGTTGTCTGACTGTCTCCTGTCAACAGGACTCCCACTCCAGAACACTGGGTGTTGTGTACTGGATTGCCCACATATGTGGCCGAAACTGGTCTTGTAAGTTCCCCCTTTTAACTAGCATTCCAGCAGTGTTTGAAATACTTTCAGAATTTGGAATTGACTTCAAAATAAGAGAACGTTAAAATTGCCACAATTTGCATGTGTTGTTGATGCTGTACTGATTATTTTTAATATCTAGATATGTAACATCATGAATCCCACAACAGAGGAGATGTTCAAGTTTCAGGTACATTTTGCTTCATTATAAAATCAAGTATCCTTATATGTCTGTAATACCAACATGTTTCAAGCAGACCACCATAGTCCCTGTGCCCAAGAACACTAAGATAACCTGCCTAAATGACTACCGACCCGTAGCACTCACGTCTGTAGCCATGAAGTGCTTTGAAAGGCTGGTCATTGCTCACATCAACACCATTATCCCAGAAACCCTAGACCCATTCCAATTTGCATACCGCCCCAACAGATCCACAGATGATGCAATCTCTATTGCACTCCACACTGCTCTTTCCCACCTGGACAAAAGGAACACCTCCGTGAGAATGCTATTCATTGACTACAGCTCAGCTTTCAACACCATAGTGCCCTCAAAGCTCATCACTAAGCTAAGAAACCTGGGACTAAACACCTCCCTCTGCAACTGGATCCTGGACTTCCTGACGGGCTGCCCCCAGGTGGTAAGGGTAGGTAACAACACATCTGCCACACTGATCCTCAACACGGGGGCCCCTCAGGGGTGCGTGCTCAGTCCCCTCCTGTACTCCCTGTTCACCCATGACTGCATGGTCTGGCATGACTCCAACACCATCATTAAGTTTGCCAACGACACAAAAGCCTGATCGCCGACAACGATGAGACAGGGAGGAGGTCAGAGACCTGGCCGTGTGTTGCCAGGATAACAACCTCTCCCTCAACATGATTAAGACAAAGGAGATGATTGTGGACCACAGGAAAAGAGGACAGAGCATGCCCCCATTCTCATCGACGGGGCTGTAGTGGAGCAGGTTGAGAGCTTCAAGTTCCTTGGTGTCCACATCACCAACAAACTATCATGGTCCAAACACATAGAGACAGTCGTGAAGAGGGCACGACAAAGCCTATTCCCCCTCAAGATTTGGCATGGGTCCTCAGATCCTCAAAAAGTTCTACAGCTGCACCATCGAGAGCATCCTGACTGGTTGCATCACTGCCTGGCATGGCAACTGCTCGGCCTCCGACCGCAAGGCACTACAGAGGGTAGTGCGTACGGCCCAGCACATCACTGGGGCCAAGCTTCCTGACATCCAGGACCTCCATACCAGGCGGTGCCAGAAGAAGGCCCTAAAAATGGTCAAATACTCCAGCCACCCTAGTCATAGACTGTTCTCTCTCTACCGCACGGCAAGTGGTACCAGAGTGCCAAGTCTACATCCAAAATTATTCTTAACAGCTTCTACCCCCAAGCCATAAGACATAAGCTAATCAAATGGCTACCCGGACTATTTGCATTGTCCCCCCCCCCCCCACACCCCTTCTTTTACGCTACTGCTACTCTCTGTTTATTATCCATGCATAGTCAATTTAACTATACCTACATGTACATATTACCTCAATTACCTCGACTAACCGGTGCCCCTGCACATTGACTCGGTACCGGTACCCCCTGTATATTGTCTCGCTACTGTTATTTTTACTGTTATTTTACTGCTTTAATTTTTGACTTATCTATTGTTTACTTATTTTTCTTAAAACTGCATTGTTGGTTAAGGGCTTGTAAGTAAGCATTTCACTGTAAGGTCTACACCTGTTGTATTCGGTGCATGTGACAAATACAATTTGATTTGATTTGTAGTTTTGGCAAAAAGTTGAGCTACTTGCATAATTCCTGTTGAGCGTTTATCTTGTGTCTTCCCATGATGCAGTCAGAGCCCTTGGATGACAGTGGTTGGACCATAAAGAATGTGCTGTCCATGCCAATTGTCAACATGATGGAAGAGATTGTGGGCGTGGCTACATTCTACAACAGGAAAGATGGGAAGCCATTCGATCAGCAGGATGAGGAGCTAATGGAGGTACTTTACTATTGTAGTATATGATGAATGGTGGTCATCATTGCTGTCAACAAAAGAGTCCATCTATGCTGCATCGTGTCAGAAGTTTTTATTCATACCACGAGGTTACAGCATAAATTACAGACACGCGTTGTCTGGAGAGCAGTTGCCTCGAATTATAATAACCGCTCTGGGGTTTATTGTCCAAAACCCTTCTTATATAGACACTGCCAAAATAAGGGTTACCCCCTCTTCTGGCCAATCCCCAGTCTCCCCTGTCTACAAGACACTTCCGGTCTGTTGTATTTGGCGTCACACCCAAAACATTCCCTCTTCCTACTAACACAAACAACATTCCATTTCTTCATGAAAAACATTTAACAAAGGCATAATCTTCAGATACTATATTCCCCCCTTCGAGACTAAACTAAGTCTCGAAAACAAACAGAATAGGATTATGACCAGTAACAATTTATCTTATTGAGTATCCTTAACCTTAAACCCAAAAACATTCTCCTCTAGAATGTAAATACCTTTCTATGAAATATGAATAACTATTTATGAAGTGTGAACACATTACTATGAATTATGAACAAACTGTTTATGAAGTGTGAACACATTACTATGAATTATGAATAAATCTTTATGGAGTGTGAGAGCGAAAAACCTGTCCGGCAACCTTTGTTCCAAATCCATCCATCCATCAATCAAGACAGTAAAATTCTGCCCCAGGCAACCACCGCGGTACTCCAGATAAACTCATAGACCATGTAAATACATTTGAAACTATGATGCCATTAAATACACATGTTTCCCCTGCAAACAAAATCCTATCCAGAAACATCCACTCTCAGGCTGGTCAACCCATAGGACCTGAAAGGGAATCTCTCCCTGCCTAAACGTCCTTTCCCTAAACCCCATCGAAATAAACAAAAGCATCTAAGATCCTCATCTGCATTCAATAACATCAAACATCATTCTACTAAAATCAATACCTAAGAATATGACACCATTATGTATTACACATCAAATATGTCTATATTTCATTGCAGACACTGGAATGTAGTCCACTACACTTCATCTCCTCCGTAGTCTCCACCTCCACTGCATCGTTGATGATGGAATCGAAACCTTTCCACACCCTCCTTGTTCCATCTCCTCCAGTCATATTGTCCCTTCATATTGTCTTTGTTTGAGTCACATGTTCCCCCAAATGCTTCTGGAATGAAAAGAAAATAAACGACCAAACAGTATCCTTTGCAAAACAACATTTTCAAATTAAACCTCAACATCAATTTAAGAATATAAAAATGACATATAAATGATGTATGAATCACATTATCCATTCCCCCCCTTGATTCATAAAATCATTCTAAAATCATTTTAAAATCACCCTAAAAAAATGTTTTCCTTGAAACAATAAAAATAAAATGATCAAATAATCAAATATGATATTTATCCATCAGTAGGCCACTTGTCCCTCTTCGTCCAGATCCGGAACAGTCAACAATGGCATCTGAGTGTTGCCTCCAGGCACCACTTCCCCAACCTATCTCAATCTCATAACTTTCTCAAAAGTCAGTAACATATTTACACAGTGCTATCAAAGCTGTGATTAAAATGTAACCCATCACTGCCCCCTACTGGCCTAACTGATCTTGCAACCAAATGCATCCCTGATATTTTCCCATGTATATATATATAACCCCAGTAATATTCTCTGAACTATCCGGACCCAAAATATAACAAATATTTATCAATATGATCTTCCCAAATGTTTGCACCATACCATGACTAAAAATCCAAGTCCCCACTTCTCTCCCAGACTTATTCTCCAATGATAGGCTTGAAGACTATGACATGTAGCCATGTCACCCCTTTTAACCCTAGATTTAGCTGTGTCCGGTGCTATCCCTCTTATAATAGTAGAAACCTCATATAGAAGCTTCAACGTTGACATGTAACCAAATCCTGTCCATCCCTAATGTAAGAATATAGATGCTTTATCACCCCCAAACCCCTAAATATCTCTAAAATTCCCCATAGTCACATTGTCAGTCAAAAGCTAATCTTTTAACCATCAAAGTCCTGCTCTTCTTACTACCTGGTATATAAAAATTAACCTATTATTTGTCATTACTACCCTTAAGTTCATACTTATCCAAAGTTATACTATACTCATCACACTCTGATATTCCCATAAACATACCCCTTACCTCATATGTTTTATTAGAACAACAACAACTTTTATCTTCACTGGTTCACCTGAATACTTCAGGTTTCCACTGTTACCTGACTTTACTTTCCATCTAACAATTCCCATAGGGTAATCCATTTACCCAAGAACACTTAAACCCTAGGCTTAAACCACTGTTCTGACAATGACATTATTTTATCGGTCAATGACTGTTGCCGATACCACAGTCATGACAAAGCATAACTCTAACCCATACCTGACAGAGGCCGCGCGACCGTCTAACACGTCTTGGGCTGGCATCCCCAACAGACATCAACCCTCAAGATTCCTCACTGATTCTTACAGAATGAGTTAATCTATCTCTAATTTTCACAACAGAGGAACGAGCAGTACTGATCAGATACCCCCCCCCTCTGTCATCAAAATCAAAAGACCCCATCCTGCAGCTTCCATGATGAATCTATATTCTCCATTTCAGATTAATCTATATTGTTTCTATCTGTTCTCTTATTTTAACCCCATTCGTACCATAACCTCCTGAGTCCCTCTTGCTACCTCTACTTTCAGAACAGTTGTTGTCATCCTTCCTACATTTGCTATTACCATCGTATCATTAATCCCTTCCCAAAGTTACCATTAACGTTGTTGATTTAGTTGATGAATTAAAACCCTTAATTCCCTCTAGTGGGAAACTACCAACATCCTATTCGATTATTCCCTGTTGGAGTGACTACTGTAATAAACTTATCCTTAACTCCCTCTGTGACTGTGGAACGTTCTACAGACTTCAAATCTTCCATTATAAGCATCACTTTACGAATTACATAGCCCTTTAACCAATAATTCTTAACCGGAACAAATTTCTATGCTTTCACTAGATAAGTACACATTCTCCCTGATCTTTATCTGTAACCTTACGCAAAATAATCCCTTGTTTGACTAAATGCAACAGCTTCTACTTCTGATCCTGCTAACAATACTTATTCTCCCTAATTATCTCTCTCTCCCTGTGAAAGAAACGTCATCATCCTAAATGGCATATTATAATTATTATTCTCCTAACCCTAATAACAGTATTTTCCCCCTATAATTGATGCTGGACCCTTATAATCAAATGCGCTATATTTATGGCTTTAATAACTATCAATGTTGAAAGAGTTAAATTACTTCTCACTGTTGTTTTAATAGACTCACGTGGTGATGTCATTATTGTTACTTCCTCATCCCTAGTTTTCCCCAAAGCTCTGAACTCTTTACTTGTACTTCCATCCATCACCACTAGTGTCACTTTTTCCCCCTTTCAGTTCTACCTCTAAACTTTAAACCTTTTGATTATAACAAAAGGTACCCACAATTACCTTGATCTTTCTATTCTAAAGTGTCATTCATTACTGTTCTCTCTCTCTCTTACTACTAACTTTAAAACTTAGCTTACTGTCTCAGAGTTCCTTCAACCCTAATCTACTCCTAACTTATTTTAATCTAATCTTCTCCTCTCATAACATTTAAAACCTTTTCCCCTGATTTTCACAAAATCCCTTCCCCACCAATTTTTAGAATACGTGATTGGGAATTCCCCACCTGCTCCTGACTCCTTTACACAGACTTGGCAAATGACTAAACACCTTTAGCCTAACCTCAAATCTCTTGGTGTAAAGATGTAACCCAGAATAACAGTCACCCCTTTTAACTTTATTTCTCAGACAGATTGTCTAACAGGCAATCTAATAGATTATCATCCTTCCTATGATATTATCTTTTAAGCAAATGATTCCCAAAAACCCTACTTCTTAAAATATTCTACCAGACAGTCAGTCGTCTAGTGTGCCTCTGATTGAACACTTCAATTTACACCATGCATCTCTTCCCACAATGTCATTGATATATTGTCCTAATATTAGTATGTCTATTTTAATTCCTATTTGACTTCTATAGCAGAGCTCAATTGATTCCTTAAGAGTAATTAAACTGTTTTACTACCTAAAATCCCCATCCTATCCTAATTAGTTAGATGTTTAATTAGTAAGATGTTTAACCTCTTTAGGCTGAACCCAGATAAGTTTTTCCCCTATTCACTATCACTTCTAATGGTCGGTTGTTTTTACTTCAATTGTTGGCTATTTTCTCTTCTTCTCTAATCGATGCTCTCAGCTGATACCCCCCTTCCGGATATTCTAGGCACTCTAGAATATTTAGGGTTCACCTGGAGAACAGGTGATCTTGAATTGCCCCTGTATCTTCCTTAAAAATGTTCTCTTGTTTCCTCCTGACTTGTTGCTGTGGATATGGAACATCTGGTACCCACCTTGGCTGGTACAATTGCACTTGACATTGTCCAGTTGAAGCTGTAACAGTGATTGTTGATTTGGTTCACTCTGATTCTTCATAACCAAAACTTCTCTTCTCCACCAGTTGTATGATTGAGTTTTCAGAGTTTCTTCGTCTTGTTCTTTCTCGTTGTTGACATATCAGTATTCTTCAAAAGGTTATCTTCTAAGTTCTGTTCTTGAAATATCATCTTCTTACTAGTGGCCTTTCCTTTGGCCTCACTGTATTATTCTTCTCCTTCAATTCTTGAGGTCTTCATCCAGTCGTGTTACTTCTTCCACTTCTCCATTTCTTCTTTGCTCTTGTACCTTCAACTTTCATCAGAGATCAAATCTCTAGTATCCATTTCTTCTTTCCTCTCTTGCCACTTCCTTCTGATCACAGAGTCACCTCCACCCATGGCCTCTCATCAATCACTCTCATCTTCATCCTCCTCATCTCCTTCACGTTCCATCCTCCTTAACCTCCCTCTTTTTCCCAGACATTCTCCTATTGTTGGGATCCTTTTCTTCATCAGTTTTTCTTCTCTTCATCTTTATCTTCATCTTTCTGAACCTCATTCTTCTCTTCGTTTCCAGACATCTCGGTTTTTCTTCCTTCTGGAGTTTTGAATTCATCTTTACCGTCGTTTCTGCTTGTATTCGTCTTCATCTCTGATGCCATAATCACTCTCCTGGATGATGACTGTAAGCTGAGAATAAACCTCCCTAAGCTCTACTTTTTAAACCTATCTTATTGCTGACATATTTTATCAATTTCTGTTTGAGAATGAAGGGCAACTTTTGTTTCACTTGCCAGATACCCTAGCAACACTTTAATTAAAGGATTACCACTATTTCAACCCGTGTAATGACTTTCATAGTCCTGATATCTTTTTCCCCATTGTAACAAGCCTTTCTATTCCTTTATTGTGAACTATCCTATTTTAGACTATATAACTTATGTAGGCTTCCCCCCTGTAATTCTTAATATAACCTAAACTAAATTATTATTATTATTTTTTTTTTTTAAATTTTTTAAATAAATAAACGGACGAAAATATGACTATCAAAAATTCAATTCAATGTTTTATTCAAAACCCACTTCCAATAAAAATTAAAAATCAATTAAAAATCTAATTTAAAAAAATGAATAATTAAAATCAATTTTTATTTCCCTATCTTATCAATTTAGCTATTAATGGCTCTCTCACCATAACCCATCAAATGCAAGTATTAAACTTCAGACTATAATCCTAATACAAAGCCTGTACCCCTACAACACTACAATCCCCATAACCCCTTGTTTCTTCCTATGATATAATCCCCAAGTATCATCATTGCAAAATAATGTCAGTACCTGATTTCCAATCGAACTGTAATCCAGCCCAGTGATGCACATAGCCTCCAAAATGTAAACTTTATTAAAATAGTTTTTGCCAAGCCTATGCAAAATTGTCATTTTATCACATTTCTTTAAATTGGAAAATGTTGTAACCTAGCCTGATATCGGATCTTCTGTCACGTCATGTGACGTCACGTCACGCCACGCACCCGTCAGCCCCTCTCTCTCTCCTCCTGTCGTCTCGCTCCCTGTTTCTCTCATATTTCAAAAACATAGAAACACACAAGATTTCAGCAGTTTATGCAATTAACCAAGTTATCCACATTCAATATTCGTCCGTTCTACATTCGCTCTAAGACTTTAACTCAGGACTAATTATAGATCGCCCAAAA
The DNA here is from genome assembly GCF_020615455.1 of Coregonus clupeaformis. Classification (NCBI taxonomy): domain Eukaryota; kingdom Metazoa; phylum Chordata; class Actinopteri; order Salmoniformes; family Salmonidae; genus Coregonus; species Coregonus clupeaformis. Next base: position 27,889,800 of record NC_059200.1, read on the forward strand.
ACCTTGATTTTAATCCGTCATTTAATTATCTAATTCACTCTATTATAATCCGTTACCATATATTTAATTTATAAATTCAATAGGTACCCAAACAAGTTTCATCTTAACCCACCGCCGTTTAAACTTATAAGATTCGTGTTAAACTCTCCTTGTGCCTATTTGTTCCGTCGTCTGTGTTCCTCTGTCTCCCCCTGCAGTTTAACCAATGTGTTGTTTTACAGAATTCCACGCATGCGCAAATATCATTTTCTTACATAGATCGCTCCAAAACATTTCATTTAATTTTAATCGTCTTTTAATTTAATTAATTATACTCCGTCAACATATATTTGATTTATAACTTTACTACATCTCGCCAAATAGTTTAACGTTCACATAACAGTTACTTTAACGATTTTAAAAGAGTCATGTTCACCTTTCTTTTCCGGTAGCCATTAAACCCCTAAAAGAAACCCCAAACAACATATGACCTTACGCCACCATTTTGTTTCGTAGGCTCAGCACGACCGCATGTCGTAGCTCTAGCCCTGTAAAATCACGCATGCGCACATCCAATCAAACACACGTTTTCACCTCCACTAAATCGATAACAGTCCAGCTGTACCTTTCGTTCCCCTCCTAGTCAACCAACATTTAACAGCGCTCACAAAACATACAACCTGACTTACAAACAGTGACAAGTTTAAGAGACTTTAATCCATCGCAATGGAATCTCTAAGGATATCCGTTAGCATGTAGCACGCAACACAATTAGCATGTAGCATTAGCATTTAGCTTAGCCTAAGGTACACTGCGGCACAAAACACAATTAGCATGTAGCATTAGCATCCACCTCAGCCACCATGTAGAATGTAGCATCACACCCCAGCCTTACAAAAATTAGCCTTAGCAACGATGTACCACGTGGCCCAAAACAATCCAGCCTTAGCTTCAGCCTCTAGCAAACTGCGGCCTACTAGCTATACAAATGAACACCCCGCACCGTGGCCAAATCATCATCATCGCAATTATCTCCGTCTAACTTTTTGTTGCCGTAAGTTCTGGATAATCATAGAGAGGTTACCCCATGCATTATAGTCCGTCAACCATACGATGAGTATATAACATGCATATAATTCGTCCAGCTTAATAATTCCCAGAATTAACCTTACACCACCTAACGCGTTGCAAGGATTTTATGGCCCATTCCTAAAGAATCGCCTCGATCAAGAGGTCTTTTCCGTATTCACGGTGCCCTAACTATGCAGACGTCTTCCAACATTTATTGTCTACCAATCCATTGTCCTAAAACATGCTATTATTCCCCGTTTAACCATCAACCAAATTTAGAATATTTGTTATCAGACTCCCAATCAACAGCCATAACGCCACCCGAAACACGGTCGTAAGGGTACACTCCTCCAGTGTACATAAGCAGTAACAAAACCAACAACTTAGCTGTATCTAGTCGGGTCATGACTCCAGACCAAAGTCAGCTTGAGTTAGCCTGGCGACTCCAAATGCAGCAAAGAAAGATTGCATCATCCCTCCTGGCTAGCTCGCCATTATGTAGTATATGATGAATGGTGGTCATCATTGCTGTCAACAAAAGAGTCCATCTATGCTGCATCGTGTCAGAAGTTTTTATTCATACCACGAGGTTACAGCATAAATTACAGACACGCGTTGTCTGGAGAGCAGTTGCCTCGAATTATAATAACCGCTCTGGGGTTTATTGTCCAAAACCCTTCTTATATAGACACTGCCAAAATAAGGGTTACCCCCTCTTCTGGCCAATCCCCAGTCTCCCCTGTCTACAAGACACTTCCGGTCTGTTGTATTTGGCGTCACACCCAAAACATTCCCTCTTCCTACTAACACAAACAACATTCCATTTCTTCATGAAAAACATTTAACAAAGGCATAATCTTCAGATACTATACTATACTACAGCACTCAGCTGTCTTCTCAACTCCTTCTGTCTTCACAGAGAAGTGGTCAAGTCAAGTGACTCTAGAAAGCCGCCTTCTCGTCCTGCTTTGTGTAGACCACATTGACCTGAGTGAACCTACTCTAAATTATATTATGACTGTCTGTCTCCCAATGTTTCAAATCAAAGTTTATTGGTCGCGAAATGCTTGTGTTTCTAGCTCCAACAGTGCAGTAATACTTAGCAGGGGAAAAAAGACAATATACACATAATCCAGAAATATTTTTTTATTAAGAATTTAAGAGATATTAGAACCAGCAATGTCAGAGACCGTAATATAAATATATATATATACAGTATATGAATAGAAAAGGTGTGTACAGCAGTAGTTATATGGGATGAACCATGACTATAATACAGTATATACATATAAAGTGGGTGAAACAGTATGTAAACATAGTTAAAGTGACCAGTGTTCAGTGTACATAGGGCAGCAGTCTCAAAGGTGAAGGGTAGAGTACCGGGTGGTAGCCAGCTAGAACAGTGACTAAGGTTCAGGGCAGTGTACTAGGCAGAGGCCGGCTAGTGTTGACTGTTTAACTGTCTGATGGCCTGGAGATAGAAGCTGTTTCTCAGTCTCAGCTTTGATGCACCTGTACTGTCTCCGCCTTCTAGATGTTAGCGGGGTGAACAGGCCATGGCTCGGGTGGCTGAGGTCCTTGATGATCGTCTTGGCCTTCCTGTGACACCGGGTGCTGTAGATGTCCTGGAGGGTAGGCAGTGTGACCCTGGTGATGTGTTGGGCTGACCGCAGCACCCTCTGAAGAGCCCTGCGGTTGCGGGCGGTGCCATTGCCGTACAAGGCAGTGATACAGGCCGACAGGATGCTCTCAGTGATGCATCTGTAGAAGTTCATAAGGGTCTTAGGGGCCAAGCCACATTTCTTCAGCCTCCTGAGGTTAAAGAGGCGCTGTTGCTCCTTCTTCACCACATTGTCTGTGTGAAGGGACCCTTTCAGGTTGTCAGTGATGTGCACGCCGAGGAACTTGAAGCTTTTGAACCTCTACACTACGGCCCTGTCGATGTGGATGGGGGTGTGCTCTCTCTGCTGTCTCCTGTAGCTCCTTCGTTTTGTTGACGTTGAGGGAGTCATGGGTGAACAGGGAGTACAGAAGGGTGCTGAGCACGCACCCCTGTGGGGCCCCTGTGTGGCCCCCATGTTGAGGATCAGGGTGGCGGAGGTGTTGTTGCCTACCTTCACCACTTGTCTTCACCAGGTTTTCACCATTTTGGTTACTGAATAAACCTACTCTGAATTACATGGTTTCTGTCTGTCTCCCCAGGCTATGACTAACTTCCTGGGCTGGTCCCACCTCAACACAGACACCAATGACAGGATGAAAATGATGGAGAACCGGAAAGACATAGCCCAGGACATGGTTCTCTACCACGTCAAGTGCCGTGATGACGAAATACAGAAAATCCTGGTGAAGACTTTCTCAAAGATACTGTACACACCAAAGATCTAACCCCCTTTATACGAGAAGTGTTGTTTTAATGTTTGACACTAATTGTTGTTTCATGTATGTTAGAAAACCAGGCAGTATTTCAACAGAGAGCCCTGTGACTGTGAAGAGGATGAGTTCCTGCAGATTCTGGTATTACCACGTCATATTTGTAGAATAACAATTTGGTCATCATCTGGTTGTTATAGAATTATCCCTGATTTGGTCACGATAGTATAAGATTAACTGGAACAGTTGCATTTGAAACCTCTACATTAATATGGTCGTATGTTTAGTTTGCTGTTAATAATGCCAAAATAATCATGCATTATCACACAGAAAAAAGAACTACCCGGCCCCAAGAAGTTTGAGATCTACGAGTTCGGGTTCTCGGACTTTGACCTCACAGAGCTGGAGCTGGTGATGTGTGGGATCCAAATGTACTATGAGGTCGGAGTGGTCAAGAAGTTCCAGGTTCCACAGGAGGTAACGTTAATGTACAATCATGATCTGCCCTGCAACATCTTTCAATGCTGGGGAAGTGTCAGTTTGAGCAAATACTCTGAATATACTGTATATATGAATATACTGTATGTATGCTGTTTGTCGTTAGTTACTTTATTGCTCTCCCATAATATCTGTATATGTTCTAACGCTCCACTTCCAAATCCCATGAAAACCATCAGGCATCTTTATTTATTTTAACAGGTTCTGGTGCGCTTCATGTTCTCTATCAGCAAAGGCTACAGGAAAATCACCTATCACAACTGGCGCCACGGTTTCAATGTCGGACAGACTATGTTCACACTGTTGACGGTAGGAGTGCTTATGCCTCAGTAGTAATGCACCCTAACTTAATTTTGTCTCACAGAAAATAAAAGGCATATTTTCTTACAGATATCCTAATTTGACCAATTTCTCACAGCAGGAAAATAATCCTACAGCAACAGGAAATGTGAATTGTTATGTGGATTATAAATAATGTAATTTTTGTTGGGGTTGATATGTTTTTATCTGTATTTGCCCATTAACTTAAACTGAAAGACATAATTGAAAGACATCTCTAATTCTGAAAGTCAAACTGCTGTGTTTTGTTGTGTCAGACAGGGAACCTGAAAAGGTACTACACAGATCTGGAGGTGATGGCCATGCTCACATCTGCTTTCCTCCATGATATCGACCACAGGGGGACAAACAACCTCTACCAGGTGAAGTGAGTACTCCTGGGAATCTCTGCTCTCTGAGAGTTGGTACAACCAGCCCTTCTTAAATCCTTAGGTCTCTTATTTTACTATCTCTCTCATCGCAACTGTAAATGTAGAGAAGCACTTGGATTAGCTTTGTGTGATGAATGGCTTATGATGAGCTCCCTGTACAGTGTGTGGTCTGGTCCCTCCTCATCAACAGATCTGGTAACCCGCTAGCCAAGCTTCACGGCTCGTCTGTCCTGGAGAGGCATCATCTAGAATTTAGCAAGTTCCTTCTGGCAGACGAGGTATGTAAGGCTTTTGTATCTCAACTGCTGCAGTAGCACCTTTGATGTCAATTTTTTATTTTTTTATTGGTACTCTATACTTCCATTTTGATCATGTGACGCTTTCATCTAACTCCTCCTCCCTCCCCCCAGGCCTTGAATATCTACCAGAACCTCAACAGAAGACAGAACGAGCATGCCATCCACCTCCTGGACATTGCCATCATTTCAACAGACTTGCAACTCTATTTCAAGTGAGTAATAATATTTTATTTGTCACATGCTTCGTAAACAACAGATGTAGACTAGTGAAATGCTTACTTACGGATATTTTTTCCAACAATGCAGAGTTAAAAATAAAAATACACTGAACAAAAATATGAACGAAACATGAAACAATTTCTAAGATTTTACTGAGTTACAATTCATATTAGGAAATCAGTCAATTGAAATAAATCCATTAGGCCCTAATCTATGGATTTCACATGACTGGGAATACAGATATACATCTGTTGGTCACAGATACCTTAAAAAAAAGTAGGGGCGTGGATCAGAAAACCTGTCAGTATCTGGTGTGACCACCATTTGCCTCATTCAGCGTGACACATCTCCTTCGCATAGAAATTATCAGGCTGTTGATTGTGGGCTGTGGAATGTTGTCCCACTCTTCTTCAATGGCTGTGTGAAGTTGCTGGATATTGGTTGGAACTGGAACACACTGTCCACATCAATCCAGAGCATCCCAAACATGCTCAATGGGTGACATGTCTGGTGAGTATGCAAGCCATGGAAGAACTGGGACATTTTCAGCTTCCAGGAATTGTGTACAGATCCTTGCGACATGGGGCTGTGCATTATCATGCACGACAATGGGCCTCAGGATCTCGTCACGGTATCTCGGTACATTTAAATTGCCATCGATAAAATGCACATTTGTTTGTTGTCCGTAGCTTATGCCTGCCCAAACCATAACCCCACCACCACCATGGGGCATTCTGTTCACAACGTTGACATCAGCAAACCGCTCGCCCACACGACACCATACACGCTGCCATCGGCCCAGTACAGTTGAAACCGGGCTTAATCTGTGAAGAGTATATTTCTCCAGCGTGCCAGTGGCCATCGAAGGTGAGCATTTGTCCACTGAAGTCGGTTACAACGCCGAACTGCAGTCAGGTCAAGACGCTGCTGAGGACAATGAGCATGCAGATGAGCTTCCCTGAGACGGTTTCTGACAGTTTGTGCAGAAATTCTTCAATTGTGCAAACCCACAGTTTCATCAGCTGTCCGGGTGGCTGGTCTCAGACAATCCCGCAGGTGAAGAAGCCGGATGTGGAAGTCCTGGGCAGGCGTGGTTACACATGGTCTGCGGTTGTGAGGCCAGCTGGACATACTGCTAAATTCTTTAATCAGCTTCTTGATATGCCACACCTGTCAGGTGGATGGATTATTTTGACAAAGGAGAAATGCTCACTAACAGGAATGTAAACAAATGTGTGCAAAACATTTGGGAGAAATAAGCTTTCTGTGCATATGGAACATTTCTGAGATCTTTTATTGCAGCTCATGGAACATGGGACCAACACTTTCTTCCTTCAGCTGTTCAGTGTAATAATAATAGAAATAGTGACAGGAGGAATAAATGCACAGTGAATAACGGATAACAATAATGAGTAAAAATAGCATCGCTATACAGTATACAGGGAGTACCGAGACAATGTGCAGGGCTACCAGATAATTGAGGTACCTACAGTGAGGGAAAAAAGTATTTGATCCCCTGCTGATTTTGTACGTTTGCCCACTGACAATGACATGATCAGATAATTTTAATGGTAGGTTTATTTGAACGGTGAGAGACAGAATAACAACAACAAAAATCCAGAAAAATGCATGTCAAAAATGTTATAAATTGATTTGCATTTTAATGAGGGAAATAAGTATTTGACCCCCTCTCAATCAGAAAGATTTCTGGCTCCCAGCTGTCTTTTATACAGGTAACGAGCTGAGATTAGGAGCACACTCTTAAAGGGAGTGCTCCTAATCTCAGTTTGTTACCTGTATAAAATACACCTGTCCACAGAAGCAATCAATCAATCAGATTCCAAACTCTCCACCATGGCCAAGACCAAAGAGCTCTCCAAGGATGTCAGGGACAAGATTGTAGACCTACACAAGGCTGGAATGGGCTACAAGACCATCGCCAAGCAGCTTGGTGAGAAGGTGACAACAGTTGATGCGATTATTCGCAAATGGAAGAAACACAAAATAACTGTCAATCTCCCTCGGCAAGGGGCTCCATGCAAGATCTCACCTCGTGGAGTTGCAATGATCATGAGAACGGTGAGGAATCAGCCCAGAACTACACGGGAGGATCTTGTCAATGATCTCAAGGCCATAGTCACCAAGAAAACAATTGGTAACACACTACGCCGTGAAGGACTGAAATCCTGCAGCGCCCGCATGGTCCCCCTGCTCAAGAAAGCACATATACAGTGGGGGAAAAAAGTATTTAGTCAGCCACCAATTGTGCAAGTTCTCCCACTTAAAAAGATGAGAGAGGCCTGTAATTTTCATCATAGGTACACGTCATCTATGACAGACAAAATGAGAAAAAAAAATCCTGAAAATCACATTGTAGGATTTTTAATGAATTTATTTGCAAATTATGGTGGAAAATAAGTATTTGGTCAATAACAAAAGTTTCTCAATACTTTGTTATATACCCTTTGTTGGCAATGACACAGGTCAAACGTTTTCTGTAAGTCTTCACAAGGTTTTCATACACTGTTGCTGGTATTTTGGCCCATTCCGCCATGCAGCTCTCCTCTAGAGCAGTGATGTTTTGGGGCTGTCGCTGGGCAACACGGACTTTCAACTCCCTCCAAATATTTTCTATGGGGTTGAGATCTGGAGACTGGCTAGGCCACTCCAGGACCTTGAAATGCTTCTTACGAAGCCACTCCTTCGTTGCCTGGGCGGTGTGTTTGGGATCATTGTCATGCTGAAAGACCCAGCCACGTTTCATCTTCAATGCCCTTGCTGATGAAAGGAGGTTTTCACTCAAAATCTCACGATACATGGCCCCATTCATTATTTCCTTTACGCGGATCAGTCGTCCTGGTCCCTTTGCAGAAAAACAGCCCCAAAGCATGATGTTTCCACCCCCATGCTTCACAGTAGGTATGGTGTTCTTTGGATGCAACTCAGCATTCTTTGTCCTCCAAACACGACGAGTTGAGTTTTTACCAAAAAGTTATATTTTGGTTTCATCTGACCATATGACATTCTCCCAATCCTCTTCTGGATCATCCAAATGCACTCTAGCAAACTTCAGACGGGCCTGGACATGTACTGGCTTAAGCAGGGGGACACGTCTGGCACTGCAGGATTTGAGTCCCTGGCGGCGTAGTGTGTTACTGATGGTAGGCTTTGTTACTTTGGTCCCAGCTCTCTGCAGGTCATTCACTAGGTCCCCCCGTGTGGTTCTGGGATTTTTGCTCACCGTTCTTGTGATCATTTTGACCCCACGGGGTGAGATCTTGCGTGGAGCCCCAGATCGAGGGAGATTATCAGTGGTCTTGTATGTCTTCCATTTCCTAATAATTGCTCCCACAGTTGATTTCTTCAAACCAAGCTGCTTACCTATTGCAGATTCAGTCTTCCCAGCCTGGTGCAGGTCTACAATTTTGTTTCTGGTGTCCTTTGACAGCTCTTTGGTCTTGGCCATAGTGGAGTTTGGAGTGTGACTGTTTGAGGTTGTGGACAGGTGTCTTTTATACTGATAACAAGTTCAAACAGGTGCCATTAATACAGGTAACGAGTGGAGGACAGAGGAGCCTCTTAAAGAAGAAGTTACAGGTCTGTGAGAGCCAGAAATCTTGCTTGTTTGTAGATGACCAAATACTTATTTTCCACCATAATTTGCAAATAAATTCATTGAAAATCCTACAATGTGATTTTTTGGATTTTTTTTGAGAACTTGCTCAATTGGTGGCTGACTAAATACTTTTTTCCCCCACTGTACATGCCCGTCTGAGGTTTGCCAATGAACATCTGAATGATTCAGAGGAGAACTGGGTCAAAGTGTTGTGGTCAGATGAGACTAAAATGGAGCTCTTTGGCATCAACTCAACTCGCCGTGTTTGTAGGAGGAGGAATGCTGCCTATGACCCCAAGAACACCATCCCCACCGTCAAACATGGAGGTGGAAACATTATGCTTTGGGGATGTTTTTCTGCTAAGGGGACAGGACAACTTCACCACATCAAAGGGACGATGGATGGGGCCATGTACCGTTAAATCTTGGGTGAGAACCTCCTTCCCTCAGGCAGGGCATTGAAAATGGGTCGTGGATGGGTATTCCAGCATGACAATGACCCAAAATACACGGCCAAAGCAACAAAGGAGTGGCTCAAGAAGAAGCACATTAAGGTCCTGGAGTGGCCTAGCCAGTCTCCAGACCTTAATCCCATAGAAAATCTGTGGAGGGAGCTGAAGGTTTGAGTTGCCAAACGTCAGCCTCGAAACCTTAATGCAAAGATCTGCAAAGAAGAGTGGGACAAAATCCCTCCTGAGATGTGTGCAAACCTGGTGGCCAACTACAAGAAACATCTGGCCTCTGTGATTGCCAACAAGGGTTTTGCCACCAAGTACTAAGTCATGTTTTGCAGAGGGGTCAAATACTTATTTCCCTCATTAAAATGCAAATCAATTTATAACATTTTTGACATGCATTTTTCTGGATTTTTTTGTTGTTATTCTGTCTCTCACTGTTCAAATAAACCTACCATTAAAATTATAGACTGATCATGTCTTTGTCAGTGGGCAAATGTCCAACATCAGCAGGGGATCAAATACTTTTTTCCCTCACTGTATGTACATATAGTTCTCCCGAGTGGCGCGGTGGTCTAAGGCACTGCATCGCAGTGCTAGCTGTGCCACTAGGCTCTTTCGTAGCCGACCGGGAGACCCATGGGGCGGCACACAATTGGCCCAGGGTAGGGGAGGGAATGGCCGGCAGGGATGTAGCTCAGTTGGAGCATGGCGTTTGCAACGCCAGGGTTGTGGGTTCGATTCCCACGGGGGGCCAGTATGAAAAAATAAAAAATGTATGCACTCACTAACTGTAAGTCGCTCTAGATAAGAGCGTCTGCTAAATGACTAAAATGTATATAGGTAGGGGTAAAGTGACTAGGCAACAGGTTTGGTAGAAGCAGTGTGTGTGTGGACATAAATGTGTATACTGTATGTGTGTGTTGAGGTGTGGGTAGTGTCCAGTGTGTTTGGTTGAGAGTCCATGCAGGAGTGTTAACGCAAACAAGTGTATGTAATTAACTGCAATACATTTTGTATGCCCTATACAAATCTTAGGAAGAATGTATTGTTGTTAATGTGGACTCTTTCTCTGCATATTGAATCACTGTTAATCCAAATGTTTGTTTTTCACAGATTAACTGCAACGACCATGCCTACTTAGCCCTGTAAAGTTGGGAAAAACAAGATTTGACAATGCACAGCTTCTAACTTTAACATAATGTATACATCTCTGTTTGGACTTTTTCCAATGTCACCAGGAAGCGAACAATGTTCCAGAAGATTGTTGACCTATCAAAGACCTACGAAGATGAGAAGAAGTGGGTGGACTGGATGTCCCTGGAGACGACCAGGAAAGAGATTGTCTTGTGAGTTCATGGTAGGGGGAGGATTGTAGTGATAGGGGGGATATGTAGGATTATAACATGCACATTGGATCTTATCTTAGCATTTCTACTTTGCTCTGAACCTTTAATAATTCCCCTCAAAGGGCCATGATGATGACAGCATGCGACTTGTCAGCCATCACTAAACCATGGGAGGTGCAAAGCAAGGTCAGGAGATCTTCTGATTATAGTCTAATTATATACTTTGAAGACATTTTAGCAGAAGCTTTTGTGTTTCTGTAAATCAATAAAGCTGTCCAACATAGTGAAATACATGGGACTGTCTGGCTTCTTCCAGGTGGCGCTGTCTGAAGCAGCTGAGTTCTGGGAGCAGGGTGACTTGGAAAGGGAAGTTCTTGAAAAACAACCAATTGTGGGTATATCAGTGTGTGTGTGTGTGTGTGTGTGTGTGTGTGTTGTGTGTTGTGTGTTGTGTGTGCGTGTGTAACCATGTTTTTCTCCCTCCTTTCCTCCAGACCATGATGGACAGAAACTGCGCTGGCCAACTGCCCAAGCTGCAGTGTGGTTTCATTGACTTTGTCTGCACATTCGTCTACAAGGTACAGTATGTACTACCACTCTTTCAGACTAGCTACATCTCTCAGCATCACAGCTATTGCTAAGCACAAAGTAAACCATGAATCATACCTTCTATTGGATGTACACTACCGGTCAAAAGTTTTAGAACACCTACTCATTCAAGGGTTTTTCTTTATTTTTTACTATTTTCTACATTGTACAATAATAGTGAAGACATCAAAACTATGAAATAACACATGGAATCATGTAGTAACCAGAAAAGTGTTAAACAAATCAAAATATATTTTATATTTGAGATTCTTAAAATAGGCACCCTTTGCCTTGATGACAGCTTTGCACACTCTTGGCATTCTCTCAACCAGACATGAAGGTCAGTCAATACGGAAAATGTCAAGAACTTTGAAAGTTTCTTCAAGTGCAGTCGCAAAAACCATCAAGCGCTATGATGAAACTGGCTCTCGAGGACCGCCACAGGACTGGAAGACCCAGAGTTACCTCTGCTGCATATGTGGGAACTCCTTCAAGACTGTTGGAAAAGCATTCCAGGTGAAGCTGGTTGAGAGAATGCCAAGAGTGTGCAACGCTGTCATCAAGGCAAAGGGTGGCTATTTGAAGATTCTCAAATATAAAATATATTTTGATTTGTTTGACACTTTTTTGGTTACTATATGATTCCATGTGTCATTTCATAGTTTTGATGTCCTCACTATTATTCTGCAATGTAGAAAATAGTCAAAATAAAGAAAAACCCTGGAATGAGTAGGTGTTCTAAAACTTTTGACTGGTAGTGTATATATTGACCAAATGCACAATTGTCATTCAGACTAGCATTATTTGGTTAGATAGCTTGACTGTCAGAAATAGAGCTCGCAAGTTTTTGTTTCGTTAATTTTTCTGTCAGGAATTCTCCCGCTTCCATCCGGCCATCCAGCCAATGTATGATGGCCTCCTGAACAACAGGAAGGAGTGGAAGGCCAAGCAGGAAGAGTACGAGGCCAAGCAGGCCATCCTGGAAGCCCAGTCAGGTCAGAGTGGAGGCTATATTGTATTATTGCTCTGTAGTTTAGAGGGCAGTTTGTCTGCATTAAAAGTAACACAGATGATCCTTACCATGTACTTTATTTAATATTCTTGTAATGTAAAGGGTCCAAGACGTGCTCAGTGTGCTAGAGCACAGGGCCCGTTTTGGAGGTAGATCACTCCAGGATACATCACAGCCACACAGTCTTGCGCCGGCCGGGGCAGGACCAGCCTCACCTCAAAGCAGCTGTGGAAGGACAGCCTGCACTCACAGCACCAGATCCTTGGAGAAGAGCCAGAGGGACTACTTAGCAGTCACGCAGCAAAGCCGTTGGACCTGCTGGTTACAGACCCATGTTGGCACATTATGGCCACAACAGTCCATTTTCTTCCTTCAGCTGAAGGGTAGTTATCATTAGTTGCATTGGCAAATCAACATTTTATAAATTCAAATTTTAGAAGTTCAATAAGTTTCAATACCTTCGGAGGAATCCTGCATGTTCTGATGGCAAGTAGACGTGTGGAGTAATTTTTTTTTTAACCACTTTGAACTTTTAAAACTTATGTACAATAGGTTCCTGAAGGTCTTTATCGACCAATTTAAGGAACAAGAAATCAATAACTTCTGAAATATCTGTTTCTACACGTATGTGGAATGTCATATGAATATAACATTATGCATTGCTTCTCATTTTAAACGGGTAACTGTTTCGTAACTACCTTTTTTATACATAATACTGTTAAATACTAATTACATTATTATTATTTAACAGTATTCTGTATGAAAATAATATTAAATAATATTATACAAAACCTTGGTGGATTAATCAAGAATCCAATGTTACTTCTATGTATGTTATAACAACAGTGTAATTACCATGACTTACGTTGTTCTTCATTTCCTTCCAGTCAGTCATCATTTACATGAGAGAATGTGTTTACCCTAATGGTAATCAAAAGTAGATTATGCAGTAGTAAGGTTAGCGTCCACATACGCCATAGCGGTAGGTAGTCTAGCGGTTAGATCGTTGGGCCAGTAACCGAAAGGTCGCTAATTCGAACTCCAGAGCTGACTAAGTGAAAAATCGATGTGCCCTTGAGCAAGGCACTTAACTCCAATTGCTCTAGGGTCACCATTGATAATGACTCCACTCTCTGAGGGGGTTGGGATATGCAAAAAAACACATTTCCAATTCACACAAGTATCAATACACACTTGTGTGTGTGTGAAATAGGACAAATATAAGCACCCACGTTATTATAAGAAGTACATTTTATGTTTTACTCCATTACAGGGTAATGTGACACCTTGTTGTGGGTTGTTATGTGATAGTTTTGCAATACAATAATTGTTACTCTATTGTCCAGTGCTGTTTATTGTTACTGTATTGTCCACTGCTGTTTATTGTTACTGTATTGTCCAGTGCTGTTTAAGTACAGCAAGGTAAATGTTATAGACCGACTGAAGTCAGACAGTCGAGATTCTCTGTGTGTGTACATTTACAATGTATTTTACTGAGATAGGAGAGAAAGGAGTTTACATTTTCAGGAATGTCTGTTCCTGTCCCTGGCTATCAACACTGAACTAGAAATGCTTCACTGTTTATTTTAGAATATTTGAATGAGACATACTTTTAAGGTAAAAACAAGATACAATATGTCTCAAAATATGTGTGTATGATTAATATAACAATATGGATGGATTTCCATATGGTCCACTGAGGATAATGGTCAAAGTTATTTAAGCCAGTGGCCTTGATTCTGATACTCTTGAGCCGACTCACTGGATCCATAGAATCTCCTAGTTCTCATTATGAACAAAGAATCATGTTCTTATAGCAGCCCCACTGTCAACGGGGCATCTATGCTTTTATAGATGTAATCATTTGTAAATAGTCTCCTGCTGTAAATATATAGTATAAATAGTATATTTTTTCAGATGATTAATAGGTAATACATGGATTTCCTTTCCTCTATGAACGTCAGTGCAACATTACTGTTATGCTCTGTGCCGACATTAAGAAATATGAAGTACCCATTTACTAGAAGCAGCAATTATTTTTGCTTCATCTTTCCAATATCATACCATTAAACATTGCAACTAACATTTTATTCCACAATTTGCTGTTACAAATATTTGAACGTAGATATGACCAGAATTCTGAAGCTCTGTATGTGCTATCTACAATGACCAAAATAAAGGAAATTAATTTTTAAAAGGACACATTTTGTCTAATGATATCTTGTTAGTTTTATATAACAGGAAACCTAATTTGTCAAATATCCTCCATTGTATCGTATTGTGACTCCCGAGTGGCGCAGTGGTCTAAGCCACTGCATCGCAGTGCTAGCTGTGCCACTAGAGATACTGGTTCGAGTCCAGGCTCTGTCGCAGCCGGCTGCAACCGGGAGACCCATGGGCAGCGCACAATTGGTCCAAGGTAGGGGAGGGTTTGGCCGGCAGGGATGTGGGTTCGTTTCCCACGGGGGGCCAGTATGAGAAAAAAAAAACCTGTATGCATTCACTAACTGTATAAGAGCGTCTGCTAAATGACGTAAATGTATTGTTTGTGCTAGAGCACAGGGCCCGTTTTGGAGGTAGATCACTCCAGGATACATCACAGCCACACAGTCTTGCGCCGGCCGCGGCAGGACCAGCCTCACCTCAAAGCAGCTGTGGAAGGACAGCCTGCACTCACAGCATCAGATCCTTGGAGAAGAGCCAGAGGGACTACTTAGCAGTCACGCAGCAAAGCCGTTGGACCTGCTGGTTACAGACCCATGTTGGCACATTATGGCCACAACAGTCAATTTTCTTTCTTCAGCTGAAGGGTAGTTATCATTAGTTGCATTGGCAAATCAACATTTTATAAATTCAAATTTTAGAAGTTCAATATGTTTCAATACCTTCGGAGGAATCCTGCATGTTCTGATGGCAAGTAGACGTGTGGAGTGTGTGCGTCTTAGTATATGGATATGGCCAAAGTATCTAAATTACCCCTGGCCAATCTGAAACTGTTTTCTATTTTAAGAATGTATTGTCTCGATATTAGCTCTATAGTATCACTTGCAGCTGTAATTCCCTCCCGTCGTCTCCAGGCAGTATCCAGCTCATGACTCATCTGGTAATAAAGCCTCTTTGTTTAGCCAGCACTAACTCTCAGCAGTTTCCACCAATCTTCAGACCCATGTACATGTACACATTAATCTGACACGGTTGCACTACTGAGTTGTACAGAGGATAACATTTCACACCATCTTTCATATGGCTATTGCAGATTTTTTTTTCCTCTGAAATAATTTCATTTCATTATTCAGAACACCTGTGTGTCACTATATAGCTCACTAACAGCATTGAGGTAAAAACACAATTAACATTCAACAGTGTTGGTGTTATTATCCTACATTAGATTGTTCTGCTTGTCAGGATTACAGAGCAGCATACAGGTAGAAATGCAAGAACATGTTACAGCAAAATGCTTTCAGATTATCGACAAATTATGTGCATGTCGAATATTCATTAATGTAATCACAAATTGGGCAGGTAGATGTCTATTGTGGTCCTCTGTAGCTCAATTGGTAGAGCATGGCAATGTAATGCCAGGGTAGTGGGTTCGATCCCCGGGATCACCCATACGTAAAAATGTATGCACACATGACTGTAAGTCGCTTTGGATAAAAGCGTCTGCTAAATGGCATATTATTATTGTGTTAAACCCATAGACTTAGACATCGCATCATTGTATCTGTCCCAATATGGCGTCTGCATTTCGGCACTAGTCTCCTCAGTCTATCTCTATGGTTGAACCTGGGCAGAAGAGTGTGTGGCAGTAGCATTGACTCAGCACTTTCTTAGATTGGCCTATGACCTGAATCCTGGGATTTATGCTAAACTGGGCCAGGATTACTACCTAGTCCTTCTTCCTGTCATTGAAGGGCAGGGTGACAGTCCCAGACATACAGTTTACACCTGGGAACCAGACAGGTAGCTTTACAATTTATTCCATTCCATTTAGACAGTAGAACACACAAGGGTATAGACAAATATTTTCCGATTTGAGATTTTAACACCTCTTTAAAATTATACAAATGTTTCAGCTAAGTTTCACAGAGGAAGTTTGTGAAACATCTGGGTAAAAAAAAGAGAAGACATTTGGTTGAATTTGGATGTGTTTTGTGAGTACTGGAAGTTGTTAGTATTATACTAATAATTGTAAACATCTTAACAAATATATCAGAGAAGAATAATGTAATATATTAAACTAATTATGTTTATCATTAATGTATTATTCTTCTAACATGACAGAGTAGATCCATAGACAGTTCATTTCAGGATGGTGTCTTCAGAGGCTGTGGGGGAGAAAATAAAAAAAACATGCTTCACACATGTTCAAATCAAACATTTCTTCAGTTACATCTGCACTGTATCCCCTAGCTGATGGTATCATACGGTTCTTATGCTGGGATAACCGTTGATCTCAGGCAGCTGTATAAGCATAGCAGGAGATTTTCCAACAACCTTTTCTTGGCGACACTTTCTTTGTTCTCGATTAGGAGAGGCACCGTTGCCTTATAATACTTATGTGTCCAGTTGCAGGTGGTACCCCAAAAAACAGAATATTCAGACAAACATTCAATCCAGTTTTTGCACCGCGTGAGGAGGTTCCTCACCATCGAAGCTGCTGCACATCTCGCATTTCCCAACATTTTTGCAGGAACTAGTCGTTTATATGCGATGTAGCCAAGTGTAGAGGTAGATGACAGCGCGTCACACAGTGTGACCAAAACAATGATTTACATTGTTAAAATAAAGGTTCAATAGATTCAAAAATCTCACTCGATTAATATTGTTCTGAATATTCTCTGGTTTTTGGAGTACCACCTGCAACTGGACACCGAAGTTTATAACTCTCCTAATCGTGAACGAAGAAAGTATCGCCAAGAAAAGGTTGGTCGAAAAATCTCCTATGCCTATACAGCTGCCTGAGATCAACAGTTATCCCAGCATGATAAGAACTGTATGATACCATCAGCTATTCATTTCCCCTAACATTGAGGTTTTTTTTATTTACCTTCCGCAAGCGCTTTGGCAATTTTCTCCTGTTCTTCTCGTATCTTCTTCTCTGCTTCCTCAACCCGCCTCTCTTCCTCAGCTCTTGGCTTCAGATAGTCTGTAAGGGAAATGCAGAGATGACATTCAGTGACATTGCAATAATGATCATTCAAAATACCTTCGGGTGACATTACCACAATCTTATATCTTGTAGGGAGGCAGGTAGCCTAGCGGTTAAGAGCGTTGGGCCAGTAACCAAAAGGTCACTGGATTGAATCCCCAGGCCGACTAGGTGGAAAATCTGTTGATGTGCCCTTGAGCAAGGCACTTAACCTTAATTGTTCTTGTAAATCGCTCTGGATAAGAGCGTCTGCTAAATAAAAATGTAACGTTACTTACCATATCTCTGTTTGCCATAGAACATGCCAATGAGCAAGAATGACCACCTTGCCGTCTGAAATAAAGGAAAACAGACTAGTTGATTTACCCAGCTTAAAAGTATTGACCTCTATCTAAACTGGTTGACTTTCAGTCGTCTTTTGGGAGAATATTTCATTAAAGTTAGTTTCTGACGCGCTAACTAGACTTCATCTTAGATTACTTGGAACGCCCCCAGTTAGCCATGTTAGTCTATAAAGTGGCCCGCTGTCGGCAAGAAGCCAATACTATGACCTTCCCTCAGAATTATTACAAGTCAATGAACTAAACTACTATTGTCATTGATTTTGGCTGGATTATTTAGTTACGCTAGCTGGCTAGTTTTATGGCAGGCATATCGTTAGTCAACGTTAGCTTGCTAGCAAGCTAGCTGGCTAACCCTCATTGATTGAACCAGTCAATGTCATACGATGAAAGCTCACGTTAGTAATCTAACAGTCCAGACGTCTGGTTTTAACATGACATTAAAATAACCTTTTGTATTCATCATATACTTTCAATGGAGTTAGTTATACAACACAATTTAATGAAATAAATATGGTTTTACCTTGATGACAGGCGAGACTACAACTGGAGGAACCATATTGCGGTTGTGAGATTGAGGAAGTGCGTAGCCAGGGAGGAGTGTTGATAGAAGATCAAATCGATTTTTCGGACCAGGTCTGTCTTTGTACTTTTCGTTATTTTGATTAAGGCCAGAGAAAGCATTGAAGTATCATAAATCTCATGCAGAAAAATAATGCAACTTTTATTTATTTGTTATTATGTGATTCAACGTTATTTCTATGGCATGGCCTTTATATAAAATCAATACATTTGTTCCCTCGCACTTTCATCCAGGAAGTTCAGGGCTATGACATACAATGTAATTCTTCTTCTTCGTCTTCTTCTTCTTCTTCTGTGGGTTTTATGGCGGACTACAACCCCAAAAGGTGTATTGCTGCCACCAACTGGACGGGTTGAAACCAAAACAAGGTAAAAAGAAAATCCATGCGTGATAGGGAAACTAACTTAATCCACCCAAATAAAAATAGTACATTGACAAAACAAAACAAAACTCCCACTTCTTCCTTCTTTCAATTCTCCATATCTAGGGCCTGAGAGGGTGGTACGGGTTGTGGCAATATTCCATGTAACTCCTTCGCTGAGAAATCTTTCAGCCCCAGGAACCGCTCCGCCACTTCTACAATGATTTCTATCTTCCTGGACCTTCTCTCCACCTTGGCAGTGCCATTTATCACCATAGCTATAAAGGCCACAAAGTCCACCTTCTTAACCTTTAAAATGTCAGGATCCTGTTGGTGAAAGGCAACCCTTGCAGCCTGCAGTGAAGGCCTATCCACCACCATGGACTCTTCAAGTGCATCATTCAAACCCTCAACCATTTTAACAGCTGCTGCATATGATATGCTCTGGATAGCCCTGACTTTGGCCACCTCATTCCCTTTCACCCTTGTGAGGCAATCGAAAGACGTGGCTTCATGGTTCCCACCACAATTGTAACATGTCACATTTTCATCACTTTTATAACACATTATGTGATCTTTTACACAAGTTGGACATCTCAGCTTCTCCCTTCTGCAAACACTTGAAACATGACCAAAAGCTTTACAATGATCACACTGCATTGGTCTTGGGATAAATGCTCTGATTCTGTAGTTAATATACCCTAACTGCACTTGAGTAGGGAGAGACTCCATCACTTTTTCTTCATTCACCACACGATTCATCCGACTTGCATCAATCACTCCAGGAATATATTTCATCTCTTCAACATCTACTTCCCACGAGACGCCAGATATAACCCTCTTGAGGGGTGCCCTGTTCCTAAGAGACACATACGACACTTCAAACTTATCAAATCGGGTGAGACGCAACACACGTTTCTTCTGATCCTCAGAAGCACAAAAAATCAAAACCAGCTCGCCTCTCGTTATTCTCACAGCCTTCACTCTACCCAGCACTCTCTTCACCAGTTTGGATATCTCAAATGGATTCCTCAAGATTGGTCATTCTATCAGCTGCTCCTCATTTACAAACCGTCCTCCTACAATATACAAAGTGACTTTCTCTTCACTGTACTCTACATTGCTCCGTTTTCCATTCTTTTGGACAATATTCCAATTCTCCTTGATTCTACCGTCATTAGATTCAGAATCCACTTCATCATCCGCTTCCGCCATCTTTTTTCCATCCACAACCTCCATACAATGTAATGTGGTCATGGACTCTAGTGATGGGAAGTTCGGCTCATTTTACTGACTTAGATCTTTTCGACTTGTTCAGTCAAGAAAACAAATCTTTCGACTCATTTCGTTCATTTGAGTCAGTAATGCCCAGAGCATGCAGGACCCCCTACCGGCGAACTGAACTCGAAAGACTCGTGATTCTACAAGCTTCTCGTTCACATATCGTTCACCATAAGGGGCTTATTGGAGCTGTAATTTGTGACTGAAACTTGTAAACGTGTGCTCTTCACAATGTACTTGGTTAATTGCTAGGCATACAAATAAGATTATTTCTTGATAGACCTATATTTGAAACGAGGTCTAGTTGTGGCCGCAACCGGACTAGATTGTAAATTGTAGCTCAGTTGGTAGAGCATGGCGTTTGCAATGCCAGGGTTGTGGGTTCGATTCCCACGGGGGGCCAGTATGAAAAAATATATAAATAATGTATGCACTCACTAATTGTAAGTCGCTCTGGATAAGAGCGTCTGCTAAATGACTAAAATGTAAATGTAAATTACTCTTGGCGGAATGCATTGCTTGCTGACATGACCCATGTGACTACTAGGACTTCGAGAGCTGGTGTAAGCCAGACTAGATAAGCACAATGTCGTTCGCGAATTGCAGACCCCCAAACAATTTGTGATCGAGTTTGTTGAGCAGAGGCTGTGTATGTTTTGTTTCTACAAAGCTGTGACCATCATAACATTCAATAGTCAATTAATTGCGTTCATTCTTGCACCATGCAATCAATATCAGTTCTAAACATGTATTTTTCTTCTCTATACTCATGATCTATTTCCCTGCTCGCATATGACAGACAGTTATTTTAGTTGGTGGTCGGGGCACATCTCTGGAGACGCTGAGCTGGAGGAGCATGTCTTTATCCTGCTGTAGGCCTCATTCTTATAGAGTACCACAGTATGAGTCATAATACCCATAAAACCTAGCATTCAAACAAGGAAATGGTTCCAACCAGGTTGCTGCCTGCAGGTTGTTCGCATGAGGTTCCTTGAGTGGTGAAGCGTGTAGAGTTGATCCATACTTCGGAGAATGGGAAATGGTGGCGAGTACTGGGGAAGGACTGCCTCACGGGGAAGGACTGCCCGTTCCATGATCTCGCCATCACGGTTGACAACTTTGTTGTGTCCTCCTCCCAGAGTGCGAAGAGCCTTGGCGTGACCCTGGACAACACCCTGTCGTTCTCCGCTAACATCAAGGCGGTGACCCGATCCTGTAGGTTCATGCTCTACAACATTCGGAGAGTACGACCCTGCCTTACACAGGAAGCGGCACAGGTCCTAATCCAGGCACTTCCCTTCTGGATTATTGCAACTCGCTGTTGGCCGGGCTCCCTGCCTGTGCCATTAAACCCCTACAACTCATCCAGAATGCCGCAGCCCGTCTGGTGTTCAACCTTCCCAAGTTCTCTCACGTCACCTAGCTCCTCTGCACACTCCACTGGCTTCCAGTTGAAGCTCGCATCTGCTACAAGACCATGGTGCTTGCCTACGGAGCTGTGAGGGAAACGGCACCTCCGTACCTTCAGGCTCTGATCAGTCCCTACACCCAAACGAGGGCATTGCATTCATCCACCTCTGGCCTGCTGGCTCCCCTACCTCTGCGGAAGCACAGTTCCCGCTCAGCCCAGTGAAAACTGTTCGCTGCTCTGGCATCCCAATGGTGGAACAAGCTCCCTCACGACACCAGGACAGCGGAGTCACTCACCACCTTCCGGAGACATTTGAAACCCCACCTCTTTAAGGAATACCTGGGATAGGATAAAGTAATCCTTCTACCCCCCCCCTTACCCCACCCCACCCCACCCCAGCCAAAAAAAACAACATTGTAAAGTGGTTATCCCACTGGCTATAAGGTGAATGCACCCATTTATAAGTCGCTCTGGATAAGAGCGTCTGCTAAATGACGTAAATGTAATGTAAATGTACTGCAGATTAAATTGAGTTGGTGAAGCAATAGCTGTGCTGGAATGCGAACAATATGGGTGTCAGTTCTGATGGTATGGAGAGAGAGGATGAGGATCAAGGACCAGAATGGTCGGTAGTGGAAAGACATAGGAAGAAGAGAGATCATGATACAGAAAGCAGTGGAGCGTCTAGTAAAGAAAGCATAAAGAGGGCCAAGGTAGGAAGCAAGAGTAATGATGTGTTGCAGTGGAAAGTGGTGATAGTGTTTTATGAGACCACAGGGCCTCACTTACACCCTATCCGACTAACTAATGCCGTAGAGAAAGAGGTAGGTGAAGTGAAATTAGCTCGGTTCATTGGAAATGGTAGATTGTTAATATTGTGTGGTAGCCAGGCTCAGTAAGAGAAGATTTTGAAAATGGAAAAGCTTGATTGGAATAAGATTAAAAGCCATGTCCCTGGTGCTAGATTGAGGGGAGTCATCACTGGGGTCCCAATATCTATGTCCACAGATGATATTAAAGAAAATGTGAAGGGAGGCAGAGTGATTGAGGCCAAAAGTTTAATCAGTAGGAAAGAGGGTCAAAGAAGTGAAAGCTTATCAGTGATGCTGAGGTTTGAGAAAGTCTTGCCGGGAAAAGTACAGATAGGATTCCTTAGTTTCAATGTTAGAGAATTTGTCCCATATGCACTGCAGTTTTTAAATGCCAAAGAATGGGACATGTAGCTGCTCAGTGTAAAGGAAATAAAAGATGTGCCAAGTGTGTAGGGGCACATGATTACGGTGAATGGGGAAGCAATGTGAAGGTTAAGTGCTGTAATTGTGGGGGAGAACACAGTGCAGCATTTGGTGGATGCCAGCTACAGGGAGAGGCTATAGAGGTTCAGAGATTTGGATCAGTCATGATGTATCATATGCAGAGGCCGTAAAACAGATTGGTAGAACTACAGTGCGGACTGATGTAGCTTACATCAAATCAAATCAAACTTTATTTGTCACATGCGCCGAATACAACAGGTGCAACCTTACCGTGAAATGCTTACTTACAAGCCCTTAACCAACAATGCAGTTCAAGAAAGAGTTAAGAAAATATTTGCCAAATAAACAGAAGTAAAATTTTTTAAAAAGTAACACAATAAAATAACAATAACAAGGCTATATGTGGTAGAAGTTAGTTGGGATTTATTTTGTTTTGAATTGTATTTTCATGGTAGTACAGAATTGGTCAGATCATGATTGATTGTACATTCCAGTACAGTAGGTAGCGGCATGCACTTAAACGATTGCTTGCGGATCGTCATGATATTATAGAAGAAGAAGAAGAAGAAGAAGAAGAAGAAGAAGAAGAAGAAGAAGAAGAAGAAGAAGAAGAAGAAGAAGAAGAAGAAGAATTACAATTACATTGTATGTCATAGCCCTGACCTTTCTTGATGAGTGCAAGGGAACAAATGTCTTGATTTTATATAAAGCCCATGCCATAGAAATAACATTGAATCACATAATAACACATTTATAAGTAACATTATTTTCATTGTTTCATTTTTCTGCATGAGATTTATGAGACTTCACTGCTTTCTCTGGTCTTAATCAAAATAACGAAAAGTACAAAGACGGACCTGGTCCGAATAATCGATTTGATCTGCTATCAACACTCCCCCTTGGCTACGCACTTCCTCAATCTCACAACCGCAATATGGTTCCTCCAGTTGTAGTCTCGCCTGTCATCAAGGTAAACTATATTTATTGTATTAAATTGTGTTGTATAACTAACTCCATTGAAAGTATATGATGAATACAAAAGGTTATTTTAATGTCATGTTAAAATCAGACGTCTGGCCTGTTAGAAAAATTACTAATGTGAAATGGTTCCAATGGTTTTTCCACCATTCATTTTTCCCATTGGGGATTTTCTAAACACTTCCAATAAGGGCTGTGTTTCGTGTAGGCTTACCGTGGCGTGACATTTTGATAACCGTGTAAATCTCTCTAGGAACAAGGTGACTTTTATCAATATTTTCGCCTGTATTTACCCCCCAAAATGAAATGCTAATTAGATGCTAATGTAGCTATTATAAAGAACTACAAATGCCATGATGATCTGGACGAGACTGCCTACTCGAGACAAAGGTAAGAATCTCTGGATTAACTATCTAATGTTAGCTAAATGTAGTAATGAATAAATTGGCTATATTTCTTTGAATTGACAATTCTGTGAACTGTCTTGTGCACATTTAAAATTGACACAATACCTGTTAGCAAAGGTGTCAGTTAGCGATGACGTGCAAGAGGGATTTGTAGTCTTGCATGATGTCTACTTTGATGCTAATGAGCATTTTTGAATCTGAGAGTAAATAGAGCCGAATATATTGATAAAAGTCACCTTGTCCGAGAGATTTACATGGTTATCATAACGTCACACCCTTATTTTAAGTGTTTCTAAGTTGAAAAATTAATGGTGGAAAAACGATTGGAACCATTTCTCTGTTTGACCGTTGGGTTTTATGGGTATTATGACACCTCCACCTTGGGGCTCTATTATAGCTCAGTGGTAGGATTCATTGCTGCCAGCACTAGCAGGTCAAGCGAACAACTAAAATGAACGAGTCACTCAGTCAGTAAAAAGAGTAGTTAAAAAAAACAAATCGTTTTCGAACTGCACATCACTAATGGACTCTGACTTTCAGTAGGCCTACAATACGACATAACCTGTCAAGTGATAACCAGCCAACCATATGACAACTGATCTGACATGCTATATTTGGCATCAAATGGTAAATACTTTTTTTGATGAAAATGTATCATCATCAACCTTTGTTTTCAATCAGCGTGTAATGTCTCTTGTTGAATATGGAATATAAGTATTCAAATATGGTTCAATATAAAATCTTAACATTGTATGTAATTTAGGCCTATTCATTGCAAAGTCACAATTATTCATTAAGGGAGGAAGTGTCTGTGGACTGTATTGTTCTAGAATGAAAACCACGTCACCTCAAAATAACCACAATAAATTAGATAAAGATTATTAATATAAACAAGAAAACCCCCAAAATACAAATATCGGCATCACTTTGTAGACAGTGTTCAGTCGTTGTCATAGACACAATCTGCAAAGAAATGACAACTATTAATAGAAATGACTGAAATATGTGAAAACATTTCCTCCGACATGAAAACATATCAGCACCATATTGCAAGAATTAAATTGATAGCGTTGATCACTTGAGCTTCTGATTTGGCATCTTGTATGATATTCATTATTAAATGCCATTGCATGTCAAAAGTCTGAAACGTACCATCGCCAATGTCATCATAGATATCAGCATCTCTGTAAAAGCAAAACAGTTCCGTTTAGT
Source organism: Coregonus clupeaformis (assembly GCF_020615455.1). Taxonomy (NCBI): domain Eukaryota; kingdom Metazoa; phylum Chordata; class Actinopteri; order Salmoniformes; family Salmonidae; genus Coregonus; species Coregonus clupeaformis. The sequence continues at coordinate 27,914,951 of NC_059200.1, forward strand.
GAACTGTTAATAAAATACTATACAGTATATTACGTGTATTTATGGATGTGTTTTTGTATTATCTGTATTTGTGTTGTACTTACTCTACTACAATATGGCTGGTCAAGACGTAGCCAACTAAAGGAGTGAGAGATAGGGGGAGATCATTAAAGTTAGCCCCCTTGCAGATTAGTTTTATTGCAGAATGCCTATGTATCATTGTTACTCACACTTTCCCTCCTCGTTCCTGCAGATTAGTTTGTTGTCTACAGGCTTAACGATGACATCCAGAGTCTCCCCAGGTCTCAACGGCAGATCTTTACTGCTCCACTTCTTATTGGCCAAGGTGGAAACGATGGTCACCTGATACAGTACCTGGATCTCCCCATCATACTATAGGTATGAGAGGTTAGGTTTGAGGGTCGAACAAATGTACACAAAATGTCAAATTATAAATGTAAATTGTGATAATAGCCAACTTACCTTGAACTTCTTTCTGAATTCCTTCTCTTCCTTCTCAAATTTCTTTATCTTTTTAGGATCTTTGTCCTCAACCTTACCCTTGGTTTTACTTTGTGAGAGACTGAAGAGAGGAAAACGTGACATTATCTAAATGTTTCCCAGTGGCTGATAAGGACATTCTTATGTAATTACAGCAAGTTTGTTTAAACATGGGTCAGAAAAAATCTCTCTGTCATTACCTGCTGATAGGTGGAGGCGGATGAAAGTTAGTGGCATCAACATCATCATAAATCTCTGTATCACTGACCTCAGAAGATTGTTCTATAACAACAAGAGATACAGAGAAAGAATATCAAGAACACATTGAAATGTAAGTGAAGTTAACAGTACTTCTCAAACTTCTATTCTTCAGTTTTTGTAATGCCACCGACACAGGCACACATAGTCATTCTGGATATTAAACATATTAAGTTACCAGTATTTCCTGCCTGGTCAAACTGGGAAGGTGGGGGTACTCTGAAAATGACAAAAACTGAATTAAAATATTAGTCCATGTTATGTCTGGTATAATTTGATTTGATTGATTGTGGGTTCATTGTAATCAAAAGGACACAAATCAATATAGAGAATCTAGCAATAATACCCCCCAAAAAAGTCAACAAATCACCACCAATTGAACTATGATTAGAAAGATTTTTTCACACCTGTACATAGAACATTGTAAGTAAGTGCATCTACAGTAGATGTATAGACAGAATGAAATGGAGAAGGTTGTTAATTCATTAAAGGATGTACAAAAACAGTATTTTATCTAATGATTTACAGTGCTTGACTTGGGCTGGAGCTCACCGAAGCTAAGTACAGTTACCCCAAACTTTCTACTGCTTGAGCTCCTGTTCCTCTTATAGAATATTAGCTCAAACGTATTGTGGAGCTCCTGCACCTACACTACCGTTCAAAAGTTTGGGGTCACTTAGAAATGTCCTTGTTTTCGAAAGAAAAGCATTTTTTGTCCATTAAAATAACATCAAATCGATCAGAAATAAAGTGTAGACATTGTTAATGTTGTAAATGGCTATTGTAGCTGGAAATGGCTGATTTTTAATGGAATATCTACATAGGCGTACAGAGGCCCATTATCAGCAACCATCAGTCCTGTGTTCCAATGGCACGTTGTGTTTGCTAATCCAAGTTGATCATTTTAAAAGGCTAATTGATCATTAGAAAACCTTTTTGTAATTATGTTAGCACAGCTGAAAACTGTTGTGCTGATTAAAGAAGCAATAAAACTGGCCTTCTTGAGACTAGTTGAGTATCTGGAGCATCAGCAATTGTGGGTTCGAATACAGGCTCAAAATGGCCAGAAACAAATAACTTTATTCTGAAACTCGTCAGTCTATTCTTGTTCTGAGAAATGAAGGCTATTCCATGCGAGAAATTGCCAAGAAACTGAAGATCTCGTACAACGCTGTGTACTACTCCCTTCACAGAACAGCGCAAACTGGCTCTAACCAGAATAGAGGGAGGAGTGGGAGGCCCCGGTGCACAACTGAGCAAGAGGACAAATACATTAGCGTGTCTAGTTTGAGAAACAGACGCCTCACAGGTCCTCAACTGGCAGCTTCATTAAATATTACCCACAAAACACCAGTCTCAACGTTAACAGTGAAGAGGCGACTCCGGGATGCTGACCTAGGTAGAGTTGCAAAGAAAAAGTCCAGTGTCTGTTTTCTTTTGCCCATCTTAATCTTTTCTTTTTATTGGCCAGTCTGAGATACAGCGTTGTACGAGATCTTCAGTTTCTTGGCAATTTCTCGCATGGAATAGCCTTCATTTCTCAGAACAAGAATAGACTGGCGAGTTTTAGTAGAAAGTTATTTGTTTTTAGCCATTTTGATCCTGTAATCAAACCCACAATTGCTGACGCTCCAGATACTCAACTAGTCTCTTTCGAAAACAAGGACATTTCTAAGTGACCACAAACTGTTGAACGGTAGTGTAAATATTAACAGTACCGATACCCAACATGAGTACTAGCACCTATTTCAGTCCAAGTCAAGCACTGATGAATTAAGTATGATTTCATTAAATTATTCAGTAATTAAGTAATGAATCCCTTCTGTTCCTCCTGATTAGTGATTTGGGGTTATAGGGTTAGGAGGTAATGACAGTGTATTTTCCTGATCCATCTTATAGTATTACTCAATTTTGCTGCCTGGGCTTTTCCTCCACTCCTCGAAGCCCTTAAACATCCAAGAGCGAGGTTTAGGAGGTGATCTGGAGTCCGAGGGGCTAGGGCTGCACATACACACTTATTCACATACTTACACTCACACAGACACATGCATAGAAAGTATACACTCACAGGTGAATGTACGCCAATGAATCTACACCATCATAGTGCAGCATGATATTCTCACCTGACGTCGAAGCTTGAATCGTCAAGATCATCATATATGTCCCCATCCTTCTCAGGAGGTGGAGGAAGAACCACTAGGAATGATCAAGATAAATATGTAATCTAGATTGAACTAAAGTCATTTGTGACCACATTGCCATATTGTGTTGTTCAGTTTCAATATTACGTTTTTGTCTTTTGAAACTTACCTCCTGGACCCTTGATCCCACTGGAATGAGGAGGACATCATTTCATTGGATCACATAATTACACAATCAAAACAAAAGACAGGAAGATATTCATGTAGTGCATTATTATAATAAGGTATTCATATCTTTACAATGGTTATTTGTCTCAAATGTTTTTTTTAAAGTGTCAGCGGGTTCGAGAGACATTTTACCTGCTGAGGTCATTACGAAAGTCCACATCATCGTATACCTCCGGTTCGTGTTCCATATGACTGGATATAGACACGCCCTGACGCTTCAGGGTGTCAAAGTCAATCTGAACCGACTCAGTCTTCACATAGCCATCTGCAAATATACGGAGCACATGTTAGAGTCTTACATATGAAGAACAGTCAAAAGGATGTGAGGGAGAAAAGTACTCTGTAATAGGTGCGAGATGGAGTAGAGGAGGAGGAGGAGGAGGAGGAGGAGGAGGAGGAGGAGGACCAGGAGGAGGAGGAGGAGGAGGAGGAGGAGGAGCAGGAGCAGGAGCAGGAGCAGGAGCAGGAGCAGGAGCAGGAGCAGGAGCAGGAGCAGGAGCAGGAGGAGGAGGTAGTAGAGGAGGAGGAGGAGGAGGAGCAGGAAGAGTAGGGGGAGGAGGAGGAGGAGAAGCAGGAGGAGGAGGAGGAGGAGGAGCAGGTGGAGCAGGAGGAGGAGGAGCAGGAGGAGGAGGAGGAGCAGGAGCAGGAGGAGGAGGAGGAGGAGCAGGAGGAGGAGCAGGAAGAGCAGAAGGAGGAGGAGGAGGAGCAGGAGGAGGAGCAGGTGGAGCAGGTGGAGGAGGAGCAGGAGGAGGAGGAGGAGGCAGAGCAGAAGGAGGAGGAGGAGGAGCAGGTGAGGAGGAGCAGGAGGAGGAGGAGGAGGAGCAGGAGGAACAGGAGGAGGCGGAGGAGGAGGTGGAGGAGACAGGGTTGCCACTTACAGGAGCCGTCCTGTGACCTCCCTAGCCAGCGTCCCTCTGGGTTGTCCAAAACACGCATGATCTCAATAGACTCTCCCTGCTTCAGCCCCAGGTCCGTCTTACTCCCTTTACTGTCCACTCTGGCCTGGACCCTGTGGATGACCTCCAGTGGACCAGTCAGCTGCCACATAAGGAAACATAAATACATGATAGAAGATGCAGCGTAAACACATTCACTTCACAAATATTATACCGGATGGACTCCATGATACCTACAATACGAATATGAAAAATAAATTAAAAAATAATGTATGCACTAACTGTAAGTCGCTCTGGATAAGAGCGTCTGCTAAATGACTAAAATGTAAAATGTAAATGTAAATACAGCAAGATCTAGGGGAACTACTGACCAACAGGCTTTTGCAAACACTTACTTTGAATTTCTTTCTGGCCTCTTGTTCTTTCCTCTCACGTTCTTTTTGTTCTTTCTTTTCCACCTCCTGTCGTTTTTTCTCCTCCCTCTCTCTCTTCTTCTCTTGCTCCTTTGATTCCACTGTCCCCCTGATTAGAAATAAGTGTCAGTGGTGTTAATGCTCACTAGAGGGCAGTGTTCATCAAAACCGTAGACTTGGTCTCAGACATCTCAACAGCTTTTGGGCACTATAGAGTCCTCTATCTCTATGTCTAAAACCTGTTCCACATTTCACAGATTGGTACAATAGAAAAAGTTGAATAGAAAATGGAGGCAATCTTTCTCACCATCTTTCATCAAGATCTTCATACATTTCTTCATCACTTTCACTGTCCTATTGGATGAAAAAGATGCAGTCAGAATACTGTAAGCCTGTACGGTGGTATTTTATCAAATACATAGGCCTAAATTGGACAAATAAAAAATTATAAAACATTCACCTTAGTCATTTGACTAGGATGTCCTCCAGAGGGAGGGGGTGGAGGGTTGTTCATTAACCCCACATCATCATAGTTCTCATCTGGGTCAGGTTGGATTCTGGAGGCAGAGACACAAAGTCAGTCAACTGGCCAAAATGACCCACCACATCACAATGAAAGTAAGGTCAGTGTACAAGTATCCCACTGGGCACAGACGTCAATTCAACATCGATTCCATGTTGGTTCAATGTAATTTCATTGAAATTATGTGGAAACAACGTTGATTCAACCAGTGTGTGCCCAGTGGTATTCTACTTTGAAAGTTACTGAAGGAAATAATGAATAGTAGGGTATAAACAAAACACTGGGTTTTGTGAACGGGATAGTGTGCTGTTTCTATGCTCTGAAGCAAGTACAGTGTCTCTACAGGCCTATGTGTTTTTACTTATGTATGTACTTCAATGCGAGTAGTGGTATTCTCTAATATTGGCAGTTTTTCACACGACAGTCCTCTGATTATCAGAGTCCGATACTCACATGGCTTCTGGTGGTCGCGGGGGCAGGCTAGGGGCCATGGGGTGAGAGGGCAGGGGTGGGGCCATATGGTTACTGGGGTGAGAGGCAGGGGGTGGGGGAACAGATCCCTTCCTTAACCCAGCAGGACCTTCAGGGGAGACAATACAGGCCTTTAGATTACCTCCTCACACATACAGTGAAGAAGGAAATTGCATGCACATTTTCATTTTCAAATCAGCTGCATATAGTAATTGAATAAGGCCTCAGTCCAGCTTGTTCTATGGACGTTATTCTGTAGTTGAAAGGGAGAATGGCAGAGTTTGAGATAAAATCCCTTTTACCCTTGGATACCAATGACTGAATATGTTGAATTTCATCCTGCATGTAGACAACAATCATTAGTCAAATCCATAGATAGTGTCTGTAACAGCTTTGGCCTACATTCTCACCAGGAGGAGTGTGGAATTCGCATTGGATTGTTCTCTCTGCTGACTAACAGTAATGCATGCAAACCAGGCTGAAATCTATCTTTAGTCAAAACCATATTCACATGTGGAACCTTTCACTTGAATATGTGCCTGTTTAAAGAGGAACTTCCCAGTAAGGGAGCACACATCAGCTGTAGAAAGGAGGAGGAAAAAATTGAAACTAGAGAGGGAACTTAATTAGAGGAACCATGCAATCCTGCATCTTTGGTTTTACATTTTGATGTTAAATTACAGTGCAGCTGCGTGTTTAACTTCACTTATTCTTTATGTAATGGAGCTTCTATAAAGCTGTGTGTGTGTGTGTGTGTGTGTGTGTGTGTGTGTGTGTGTGCTCTCTACTACCTGTCTCTGGGGGTTCTGATCAGTGGAGCATACAACCACATAAACCACTCTGGTCTGTGTGCAAGACTGTGAGTCTGAACAACTGGAGCATGTTTAGAAAACCACAGCAGAAGCATCTTAGCAGCTGATAGATTTGACCTTATGTGACTCATTAGTTACATTAAAGACAGAACACTTACTATCGGCACTAGCCTCTGTGCCCTTCTTGAACTTTTCCAAGTTGACCGTAGGAGGCCTGTTGGGTTTGACTGGGGCAGTCCCCAATGCCAGGATATTGGGCAGGGGGTTCCTTTTGGGTGTGGACGGGCTACTGTTGCTCACCCCCACGACCGGGGAGGTGGGACCCAGCGGCTTCTTAATAAAGCTGGGTTTCCTACTGTCTATAGGTTTAGTAAGACAAGAGTCGCTGGAAGTGAGGGGAAGTTTGGCTATTTCCTTTACCCCATTCTCAGACAGGGTTTCTCCTCTATTGAACACATTCTGTGCAGTCCTGAAGTTGGAGGGTTTGAGGGTAGAAGCTCCTCCGAACGGTTTGATTGTAGAATCCACTGCTCCAGCCACATTATCCTCTGTCTGTGGACGCATCTTTACAATGGAGCTAATGTTTTTTTTGGAAGGGGGTATTTTGGGTGGGATGGAGTTCGGGGTACCCCCACTATCGTCGGGTTTGGGGCTGCTGTCTTTGACCCAGGAGGGTTTGGCCACACCCAGCGGAGGTTTGGGGAAGGCAGGCTTGGCGTCAGACAGGGTCAAGCTCAGAGAGGGCTTCTGGAGAGGGAGTTTGGGCGGAGGGCTTTTGACCTCAGCGTCCTGGGATATCTCTGGGCCAGGTGGTTTGAGTTTAACGGGGTACTGTTTGACAACGGAGGGTTTGCTGTCCTCTTGGGCGTTTCCAAACTTACTAGGGATCGCTTTGATTCTGTGCAAGTCCCTGACTTCTGGAGCACTCAAGGTGGAGATGGTGCTCTTGAGGAATTTGGGTTTGGGCGCGGTGGAGGCTGCGCTGCCTGAGAGGCTGATCTCCAGGGCAGGTTTCTTAGGCTGGATAGGGGGTCCAGAGGACAGGGTGGGGTGCACTGCAGGTTTTGGACGTTCTGTAGAGATACCCTCTGTGGCATTTCCCCCCGCGTTGAAGCGAGCCATGATGGACTTCACATCAGACTTGTTGTCCTGCTGGCAGGAAACAGAGAGAGACTACTGAGGAGGAAGTGTGTTTTATGTATACACTTTTATATGAATTTGAGGAAGACGGAAACATTTAATGTCATTCACATCAATATTGCATTATCGATTCATTAACCACCATTGAAAAACACAGGCACATCTAATGAGGGAGCTAGAGAAAGAAGAGAGGGAGAGAGAGAGAGAGCGAGAGAGACAGGAGGAAGAAAGCAGAAGGTTGTAACAGTTGTTCAATAACTGACATTTAGAAATTCCTGCAACCTCCACACGTACAGCTTCTCATTCCAAACCATTCACAACATCTAAGAGAAAAGTTGATCCATGATTTTACAGCTCAGATTGAGTTTCTTTGAAGGACAGACTCTAAAAAGTATCCTAAGCATTATGACGAACCCCGAGTAAACTACAGTGGGGAAAAAAAGTATTTAGTCAGCCACCAATTGTGCAAGTTCTCCCACTTAAAAAGATGAGAGAGGCCTGTAATTTTCATCATAGGTACACGTCAACTATGACAGACAAAATGAGAAAAAAATTCCAGAAAATCACATTGTAGGATTTTTAATGAATTTATTTGCAAATCATGGTGGAAAATAAGTATTTGGTCAATAACAAAAGTTTCTCAATACTTTGTTATATACCCTTTGTTGGCAATGACACAGGTCAAACGTTTTCTGTAAGTCTTCACAAGGTTTTCACACACTGTTGCTGGTATTTTGGCCCATTCCTCCATGCAGATCTCCTCTAGAGCAGTGATGTTTTGGGGCTGTCGCTGGGCAACACGGACCTTCAACTCCCTCCAAAGATTTTCTATGGGGTTGAGATCTGGAGACTGGCTAGGCCACTCCAGGACCTTGAAATGCTTCTTACGAAGCCATGTTTGGGATCATTGTCATGCTGAAAGACCCAGCCACGTTTCATCTTCAATGCCCTTGCTGATGGAAGGAGGTTTTCATCAAAATCTCACGATACATGGCCCCATTCATTCTTTCCTTTACACGGATCAGTCGTCCTGGTCCCTTTGCAGAAAAACAGCCCCAAAGCATGATGTTTCCACCCCCATGCTCCACAGTAGGTATGTTGTTCTTTGGATGCAACTCAGCATTCTTTGTCCTCCAAACACGACGAGTTGAGTTTTTACCAAAAAGTTCTATTTTGGTTTCATCTGACCATATGACATTCTCCCAATCCTCTTCTGGATCATCCAAATGCACTCTAGCAAACTTCAGACGGGCCTGGACATGTACTGGCTTAAGCAGGGGACACGTCTGGCAATGCAGGATTTGAGTCCCTGGTGGCGTAGTGTGTTACTGATGGTAGGCTTTGTTACTTTGGTCCCAGCTCTCTGCAGGTCATTCACTAGGTCCCCCCGTGTGGTTCTGGGATTTTTGCTCACCGTTCTTGTGATCTTTTTGACCCCACAGGGTGAGATCTTGCGTGGAGCCCCAGATCGAGGGAGATTATCAGTGGTCTTGTATGTCTTCCATTTCCTAATAATTGCTCCCACAGTTGATTTCTTCAAACCAAGCTGCTTACCTATTGCAGATTCAGTCTTCCCAGCCTAGTGCAGGTCTACAATTTTGTTTCTGGTGTCCTTTGACAGCTCTTTGGTCTTGGCCATAGTGGAGTTTGGAGTGTGACTGTTTGAGGTTGTGGACAGGTGTCTTTTATACTGATAACAAGTTCAAACAGGTGCCATTAATACAGGTAACGAGTGGAGGACAGAGGAGCCTCTTAAAGAAGAAGTTACAGGTCTGTGAGAGCCAGAAATCTTGCTTGTTTGTAGGTGACCAAATACTTATTTTCCACCATAATTTGCAAATAAATTCATTAAAAATCCTACAATGGGATTTTCTGGATTTTTTTCTCTCAATTTGTCTGTCATAGTTGACGTGTACCTATGATGAAAATTACAGGCCTCTCTCATCTGGGAGAACTTGCACAATTGGTGGCTGACTAAATACTTTTTTCCCCCACTGTATATTGTGTTTGCACCATATTGGTATTTTTAACCTCTCACTAAAGTAAGCCAACAACGATTCACCTACCTCTCCGTGTCTTGAAGTGCTAAGAGCACTAAGCCCCTCAGGACCCAGTGTGTGACAGATCACACAGGAAATGCAACAAAGTAATGGTGCTAAACAGGAAGTGGACACATATGTGTTTTGTCCTCGCATTGCTTGATTAACCCATGCTCCGCTTTGTTTTTCATTGACAATATAGTCAATCTAACGATAATGATTCTGCTACTTACTATTTGACAAAAACAATATCTTGAATGGCTGGCTGTTAAAATAGCTGTGTAAATATAATTATGATGACCTAAGACGGCCGAAATAATCAGATTACCACTCTATGATGAAAGAGTTCTTTAACTTCTGTGTCCACCTACATTGTTGTTGTAGCTGAAGCATCTTGTTCATCCTGTATTTCCTTACTCAAGATGCAAATGACAAAAAAGTTTATCTGTGGTTTGTCTGTGGGAACTGTAGGTTCTGGGAACTCTCCTCTGGTGAGAGGTTTTGAACATGCATCTGTTATAAGCTGCACTAGTGATAGCTGCAGTAAAATACTATGCTTCATGGTGTTGTTGATAACAAGGGATAGGTGGTGGATGGCTTTCCTCTTGAGGTTTGTTTGAATCGAGACAGAGCAACCTATCATGAGGAAGTGCTGATAAGTCCAGAGGACAGACATTCCTATTGCACAAGGCTGATGGCCGCCTGGCCAGGGAGGAACAAACTGTGCTGTTGTTGAACTTCAGGGGACGGACAATGGAGACAGCTAGGGGGGCAGAAGTGTCCATAGGAAGTGGCATCAACTCATCAATTAGTTAAACATATGTTAACACTTGTTTCACAGTGTATTGTATTTCATGAATACACAAATAGCCTAATAAATTGTGTCATGTCATATAAAGAGCAATGACTTGTAACGCAGCCATAGAGGGAGATTACTTATTAGGTATCTGAATATCATTCCCACTGGTTCTGCTTAAAGCAGTCAATGCACGTGACATTTTCAATCATTAGCTAAACACTACCTTTTGCCTCATTGGTGAGCATGAATTACTATTTCTCAACTCTGTAGTTTCCCCCCAGAAACCACACGGAATCCACTTACATTTTAGTCATTTTAGCAGACGCTCTTCTACAGAGCGACTTACAGTTAGTGAGTGCATACATTTTCATACTTTTTTCATACTGGCCCCCCGTGGGAAACGAACCCACAACCCTGGCGTTGGAAGCGCCATGCTCTACCAACTGAGCTACACTTCAGCTGGAATCCACTTAATTAGTTAATGTCCCTTATAAATGTATCTATTTGGAAGCTAATCATTATTCAACAAAGATCTAAAGGGGAATGTGTCACTGTCTGTCTGTTACGGGTGTGCTGAAGGCTGTGAGACGTACAACCCACTGAACAACATTCAAAACAGGGACTCAGAGGCGGAGAAGTGTGACAATGCTATCTCATGTTTATGACCTTACAGACACAGTGGGTTTCACTTGGTTTCACAAAGACACTAAAGAAGGTCCTTTCAGCATCCTCCTGTCTCTAGTCACCTCACCAGACATGTGCTGCATTTCTAGCAGGAGTAAATTACAGCCAATAACAGAGATTCTACGGTAACACATTGACTGTTTTTATCCATGAGATTAGTTGGCTGTGAGCTGGGGATTATTTTGGTATGACACGGCCTGGAGCAGTTACATAACATCCATGGATGAAAAAAAAAAAGTATTGAGTAAAAGCAAAGAGGAACCAAAGGTTTCTTCAAGTTGAAAAGGCTGTATTACACAATCCAGACTGCCACAACCCTGTTTAGCAAAACTGGTTAAGAGCTACTCTAATAATAAAAAAAACAAAAAGACATCTACAAGTTTTCTAATCTCCATCGCATAGCGCTTTCATAAAACTTCCAAGAAAAGTTTACAAAGAAAACAGGGCACCGTATAACAAAGAAGAAAATGAAAATATAATACTGTACATTTACAAAACTATAGTAATAAATCAACGGGCTACCACCTGCTCCTACCTGCCACTAGACTACGGTGTACAACAAGGACTGAAAATACCCCCAGTAAAGCTTTCCCAAGTTACTTTTTCTGCCCTGTTTACATGTATATCCATATCCTACATGTTTTATGTATAAACCCACCTAGACCACTCCAGTATACCTGCACATTGAATAGGGTACTGGCACTGACATGTATATACTTGCATTCTCATGTTTCTTTAACTCTCATCGTAGTTCTATTTTTTTTGACTATGTTATTATTATCTATGTTATTATTATCACTTCATTGTTGGAAAGATCTCTCAAGGTTAGAATTTCACTGTACCACAGGAGGTTGGTGGCACCTCAATTGGGGAGAATGGGCTCATGGTAATGACTGGAGTGGAATGAGTGGCATGGTATCAAATACATCAAACATATGGTTTCCAGGTGTTTGATGCCATTCCATTTGCTCCGTTCTGGCCATTATTATGAGCCGTTCTCCCCTCAACAGCCTCCTGTTAACTGTACTGTCTTACACCTGTTGTATCCTGTGCACAAGGCGAATAAACGTTGAAACTTGAAGTTAGTTATACAGTAGCTAATAAAGATTTTACTTCTCAGAGTCCCAACTCATGATGATATGATTGTAAGGCAGGTACTCACCATAGTGGGAAAAGTCAGCGCCCAGAGAATCTACCTAGTCTGTACGTGGTCTGGTGCCCCTTGGGTAGGGGAGAGTCTTTGTTTGTGCATGTGAATGAGTTCCTCTGTGTGTACTGAATGTATGTGTGTGTGAGAGAGATTGAGTGAGAGTGAGTGTGTGTGTGTAAGCATTTGTGACCTCAGTGTCTGTGTGCTTTTAACTACTTCCCCTCTCTGCAGAGTGACTCCTGTTGAGTCATAAGTATGGCAGCCTTATCTCTCTCCATCTACTGTATTTGCCTATTCCAAGCAGCCCCACTGCTCTTTCCATCTCCACTGAACCACCAGTGTCACACGTCTACTGTAATGTTTGTCATGTGAAATACGGCCTCTCTCCTCCTCTGGACATACGTCATGGACTAGTATACAAAACCCTGTAATAAAATTGACTTTATTATTTGAGGGGGGGGTTAGGGGGGGGTTAGAGACACAAAGACAGAAAGTCCACTGGCAAATGCAATCAAACTTGAGGGCTCGCAAATATGTAATTGAAGGATTAATGTTGTTGTTGTTTATTGTTGAGAGAGACTGTGGGAATGAAATGAAAAGTGTCTGGATGAATGCTGTGTGAAATTTTAGATACGACCTATCCAAGATCTTCAGTGAAATAGATTGATCTGAAATTAACAACTTATTAGTCCAAACTGAAATAATGGAAAGATGGAGGAAGGTCTGTCTTTGACAGTTTTTTACTGCAAAATTTTCCCGGTGTGCTGTAACTTTCTTTTTTACTATGTGCTGCACCTAGTTATCAGCATCCAGTTCAAAGCTGATGAACATATGTTTTCTCCCCCCACAAATCCTACTTTAATTGCTCCGAGGCCCAGCATGAAAGACAACAGCCCAAAAGCCAGGTCAAATACTGTACAACCACATTCTTTAGACCCATCTTATTCCTATTCTATGTTTACAGATGTAGGATCTTAATTTGAGCCAGTTTGCTACAGCAGGAAAATATTCCTGAAGCAACAGGAAATTATTATGTTTATAATTAATGGACATTTTTGTTGGGGTTGATACATTTTTCACAATGGAAAATCAAGTCTGAAATTTCAAAGTGGAAATGACAAACTTCAGAAGCCTTTTAAAACCTTGAATACATTATAAGTTGTGCATTTCCTGCATTGCAGGAAAGTTCACCTGCAACAGGGTGATTAAATTAAGATCCTACATCTGTAGGTTAGCATGAAACACAGATAACTATTAGCCTACAACTAATCACCTGACCTTCTGTTGTCAAACCAATTTATATTCTACTACCTGGATATTAACATTAGTCTACAAGTCTATAACAAACTGTAAGAGTTGGAGTTATTTTCCATGACAATGTAGACGTGTGATTGATGTGGCCAAATAGGGGAGTTTTTGAAGCACACCTTCAGGCATAGTTTTTCATGACTTTCTTTTTTACAGCTGTCCAATTCTGAAAGAAACCAGATGTCAACGTCACAATTATAAAAACGAACCTTTAATTTCAAGAAACACGTTAAGTATTTGAAGAGTTTATTGAAGAGCTATATCCATCAATTTCTTGTTTTTTAATCAGCAATGATTGCTTATGGGTACCTTCATGTATGTGTAAAATATTACTGTTCTCTGATTTTTATTTATAGAATTTAGATTTATTTTGGGGGAGGGGCTGGGGCTGGGGCTGGGGCTGGGGCTGGGGCTGGGGCAAAACACTATATATTAATTGTTTAGCTGGAATGGAATGTTTGTGTCCTGTATATCTGACTGTGATATGTGGTTGTCTCACCTAGCTATCTTAAGATGAATACACTTACTGTAAGTCACTCTGGATAAGACCATCTGCTAAATGACTAAAATGTCAAATGTAAATGTTTTACATACAGATCTCATATTACTGTGGTGAATTATTTGTAACAACATTTTTTCAAATAATGATGTCACAAACGTATCAATTGTACTGTTCTTTATTACAAATGTAGTTATTTGTTACATTTGACTGTGTAAAACCTAGCAGTACTACTTATTTCTCTGAGAGTAAGGCGAGTATATAGCGTTTTTTGTAAAAAAAAACATGATTATTTATCTCTCTGAAATGAAACCATCAAGTTTATGTCTGTCATTGAACAACCCCATGATATTGAAAACACACACCAATCTCTTTCATAAGTTCTTTAAACAATAAAAGCTAATTTGCCAACATTTATGAAAATGGATATACAGCGTTTTGGAATGAAACCCTTCAATTGTAGATCATTTTATGTAATGTTGGCCATTTCAAAGTACAAATGCTACGCCTCTGATAAATGGATCTAGTTTGCGAAGACATTTCAAATAAAAAGCCTTTAATGGTTAAGCTTCTACCTGTTATTATGTCAAACTTTTCCCCACAACCATTTAACATTAATTTGAGCTGGCTGCCATGGGGTCTTTGAGGCCTTTTGGCTGTTTTCTCTCTTTTACTCCTCTGACCTGTGGTAAAGGTAGCTCTCATCTGCTTCCTCATCATAACCTTGGTAACTACTGCCAGTGTCCTCAGGGCAGTGAAGACCTAAAGTCCTCTGCAGCTTCTCTTCTTGCTGCCGCAGCTCCATGGAGTCCACCAGGTCATAGATATTGGCCAGAGACCACATGGGCGAGGGGAACCAGGCTTTCACGTCCCCGTCCTTCCCAACCACCAGCATACTGAAGTACTCCCGGTTGATCTTCAGCTGGTCCTGGAGACCATTGACCACGTCCCGTGACAAAGGCTCGTTCTCTGTTTGGCTCTTTCCTGTCAAGGATAAAGGAAAGGTGTTTGTCATGCTATTTCCCCATTATTTCCATCACCATTTGACTGTTAATAAATCAACTCAAAGTTGATTGGTCACGTACAAAGATGTGAAGGTGTTATAGCAGGTGCAGCTAAATGCTTATTGTACTAGCTCCAACAGTGATGTAGAATGTCTATCAAATACAATACAAATACACACATAATAAAACATCCAAACAAGAAATCAAGAAACGACAGAACAGGTCAAATTAACAACCCAGAGTAGATATATTAGAGTGATAATGTGTCAGAGTAGGAATCGAATCAGTGTGGGACATGACAGAAGGAAATAGACATATTATTTTTCTGTAGCATATCTCTTGGCGAAGGTCTGTGTATAGGAATGGTTAGATCATTCAAAGAGAGTTGGATTCCATTTCCTGCCCATCAACACAGAATGTGTGACATGTTGACATTATCTGTTGACATTATGTCAGTACACAGTATTATCTTAGAGAAAACAAACAAACTCACCATTGAGTGGAAACAGTTCCACAGAGCCTGAGACTGTTGGTCCTGTTCCGATCAACTTCAACAAGGCAAAATGACGGATGCCTGTTGGAAAGACAAACAATGGAATTGAAGTATTTAGTCATTATTCTTCCATTACTCATGAGTGAGAACTATTGTGATAATAGCATAATGTTGCTGAGGTTAACCCACAATAATTCATAATGTTGGAGATGTTTAACAGGGGGCCTAATACTGACCCATATGACAGGCCTGTCCTCTCAGCCCCTGGAGCTGTTGTTGGAAGGAGTAGTCGTCCTCAGATGGAGTAGAGATGATCAGCAGTCTCCTTTTAGACATGAACCTGGTGGAGATAAATGGCTCTATTATTATCTGTACCCTGCATTGTAAAGCACTATAACCACATTATTTACATTTTAGCAGACAATTGAATCCAGAGCAATTAGGGTTAAGTGCCTTGCTCTAGGGCACATTTTTCACCTAGTCGGCTCAGGGATTCAAACCAGTGACCTTTCGGTTACTGGCCCAACGCTCTTAACCGCTAGGCTACCTGCTGGCAGGCATTATAATGCTTTATAGCAGCTTTACAGTATTTAAGTACTATGGCATCATTACAGATACTGTGTAGACTTAATCACATACCTCAGCAGTGCCCCGCCCTGTTCTTGGGATTTGGAGCAGGCCAGTGGAGTTTTTCTCTCTCTCCCCATTTCAGATCGTCGCGATGGAAAGGTGTCAACATATTCCATCAGCGCAGATGAGGGTGGAGGTACATCAAATACCTTCTAAAAGGGATATAAACAATTAGGAGACAAATACCATATACTGCATGTATAATTGACACATTAATAAGTACAAGATAATTAATACACTTTTCTGAGGAAAGTGATCTGCTTACATTGGGCTTCAGGTCATAGTCAGTCATAGTCATGGAGAAAACCTTGGAGGACATCCCATACTGCTTCATCAGTTGAGAGATGAGATCTGGGTCAGTGAACTTCTCTGGTAGTGAGGTGAATGGCGGCTCAGAATCTGGAATAAATATAGAAATACAGAGTTTTACTGTATGAAAGCCCAAAGAGGAACCAGATTTTTTGTTAAAGACATGATCCGCAACTTTGGTGACTATCATGTATTTTTTTAACCTCCCACTTTGGGCTGGATGTGTCAATGTGTAGTTCATACATTCATAATCTATGAACACTATTGCTGTCCTACCTCAATTAGCTACAAAATCCCTAGTTTGAAAGCGACTGTTTATCTGGAAGCTGTGCTACACCATTTTCCCTACATTTTCCCCCATGTGGGCCAGCCCCCTAGCAATTCAAGTTCTAGGCAATGAGCTTCAGCCCCTCGCCATTTGGGTGACAGCTAGCAAAATGCACACACAGTAGAGCGAGAGAGAGAGAGAGAGCAATGATGTGGTGCACATATCTGCACATATGTGATGTATTACGTAATTTTCTAGGATCATTTTTGGCTCGTGAGGGCTACTTTCAGAACTACTGGCTAAAAAGTATACAACAGTACCGGATAATCTCTTTAATACTATAATGACACTATAATCCTGAAGATAAAATTATTTAGGATCAATGTAGGATCTATCTAAGGGAGATGGAGTCAGTAGACACAGACACACACATAGTAGTACCAAGTTGGTAGTTGTGCAGGGTGAGGGTGAGGGTGGTATTGGGCCCTGAGCTCAGGATGGTTGCCATAGTAACTTTTCTTAGGGCGAGGTCACAGAAATGAAGCTCGTTCTCCTCCCTCTGCTGGACATACTGAGGTGTGCTGACAGTGGGCGTGGCTATCACCTGGATCACAAATGAACGAACACATCTATCACAAACAAACAAACAGATTGATTGATACACTTAAAAGTTACCTATAAAAGCACTTACCATAAGTCTTCTCTTCCCCTTCAAATGCTCTACAAAGTCCATCAGTGCTTTCTTATCGTTCTCATTCACTTCTCTGTGGGATTTCTTCCCTCTCCCTCTCCCTTTCCCCTTCTTACCATCTTTCTTTCCCTTGCCTTTTTTGGGGGATTTGTTTTTCTCTAAGGATTCTTCTCCCCCGCCAACGTTCTCTGGTTTATTAACATTAGAGTTGGCTACAGTGTGTTTTTCTTTTATCTCCACAGTAGAAGGATATGTGTTTATTTCTGTAAAAACATTTCCATTCTTCTTTTGGTTGTCCTTTCCTGCAGCTTTGGAGTTTGCCTTCCCTGCGATGAATACTTGTGTTCCTTTTGAATCAGTGGTCGTCTTTCGAATGACGAACCTGGAGCGACCGCTGAGAATGTCCTGAATTTTGTTCTTTAGTGCAGCCTTCTTGGCCACGGTCTTCCTCTGGGTGACAGAGGTAACGTTTCCCTGCATATGGGGACTGAACACCTTATTTTTCACAGGAATCTTTTTCTTCATCAGCCTCTTCTTGGTGATTTTACATTTCAGAGGGGAGCCCTTCCTGGTGAGTTTTTCCAGCTTGCGCAAAGGGAACTGATCAATGACCTCCAGGATGGCCTCCACACGGACAGGGTAGGGGAACCGCTCACTCACTCTCAGGTTCTTCTTCATGACTAGCATGGAGAAGCCTTGATCCCCCAGCTCGAGGTAATGCAGCAGCTTGGTGACCATGTCTGAGTCGATGCTCTCCATTGTGGCCTCTCCTTGGAAGGTGGTCTTCTGGATCCTGCCTTCCATCATGGCGTTCTGGATGATGGTGACGATGAAGGTGTCCCTCTCAGCCAGGCGGCAGTTCAGCCCCTCCTGCTCCATGTCCTGGATCTGTTTCTCCATCATGCGGAGGTAGTTGTCGCTGTGTGACGGGGCCGTGATTACCCACAAACGTTTCTTACCTGCAAAATCAGCCAGGAATTCCTGTTCTGGGTCAAGGCTTGTTGCAGGACTGTGCTGGTCTCCCGCTCCGCCATGATCATCCTCCGGAGCCAGGAGACCAGCAGGTTCTTCATACTGGGGTCTGGTCTTATGTCTTCCCTTCCCTGGCCGTGCGGCAGACACCTCTAGGCTGTGACTCCACAGAGACATAAGGACAAGCAGAGCACAGAGCAACCTAGACATCCTCGGTGGGGTGGTGGTCACTTTATAATCCACAGGGAAAATGCCTTGAAGCAGACGCAGCAGACAGCTGAAGTGATGATGTCTCTCCCAAGCAGATTGGCTTGACTGGGGATAAGGAGGAATACTCCACGGCTCCTGGTTCACATTATACTCCAACATTGTTACAGGAAACTCCTGGAATTTCTTCAACTTCAAAGCATACCCTCTTAAGCAGCATGCTTGGTGGGAGCTCCTCTTCAGACTGAGACTGCCTTCAATGTGTGCGATGTGGAGTTACAGAATAACAGAGTGGAGGAGAGAAGAAGAGAGTGTGAGAGCAGAGGGGGTACTGAAACCTGAGCTTTTACAGATTCCAACATAAAAACAGTGCAGGAACAAAACAAGCATTCATCTGTATTGTACATCTAAATTAAACATGGGATATATTTATTGACAAGTAGAACAGTAAATGTAAACATCATGCAGTGCACAGGAACACACATTTTCTTCCATGGTCGTGAACAAACATACTTGGGTTTGTATTGCGATCCAGAGACGTTTGAGAGACAGACACAAGGCTTATTTGGTGCTCCATGCCTTAAAGGCTGCCACATCTGGGGCCCATTAATACACAATACACCCAGCAGCGCCTGGTCTCCATGAGAGGACAAGATCCCAACACAGCAGACCCAAGCTGGGGGAGAGAGAAGGCTATGAATAGAATATGACTTACATTATTGCTGAGATTTAGAGAATGGCTTTATTTTACAGTTTTGATCCCAGCATCTGTCAGATATTCAAGTGCTGACTTTATAGGTGATAAACAGTAACAGGTAGCTTAATCCCATGTTGATTTATTTTTTGAAAGGTAAACTTGCTCATGAATGTATTGTTTTTACAAATTCACCATCCCACTCATGAGTTTTGAGGTTTGAGGTTTGACGCTCACACCATACACCAAAGTAGTTGTTGTCCAGACTATAGCTGATAAAATCCTTTCCATGCTCAATCTTTAAAGGGGTGTTATCACTTCTACTTGACTGATGTTAAATTGGCAGGACTTTCAGATGTTGCACGTCAGTTTTAAGTTCAGCTTTTTCCAACTGAAAGGAAGAGAGACAGAGTGAGACCATCTGCTCAATGAAAGTCATGACCTTACACTCTTAGAAAAAAGGTGTTCCAAAAGGGTTCTTTGACTGTCCATTTGTCCAGGAAAACCCTTTTTGGTTCCAGGTAGAACCCTTTTGAGTTCCATAAACAGTGGGGGAAAAAAGTATTTAGTCAGCCACCAATTGTGCAAGTTCTCCCACTTAAAAAGATGAGAGAGGCCTGTAATTTTCATCATAGGTACACGTCAACTATGACAGACAAAATGAGAAAAAAATATCCAGAAAATCACATTGTAGGATTTTTTATGAATTTATTTGCAAATTATGGTGGAAAATAAGTATTTGGTCAATAACAAAAGTTTCTCAATACTTTGTTATACACCCTTTGTTGGCAATGACACAGGTCACGGACTTTCAACTCCCTCCAAAGATTTTCTATGGGGTTGAGATCTGGAGACTGGCTAGGCCACTCCAGGACCTTGAAATGCTTCTTACGAAGCCACTCCTTCGTTGCCCGGGCGGTGTGTTTGGGATCATTGTCATGCTGAAAGACCCAGCCACGTTTCATCTTCAATGCCCTTGCTGATGGAAGGAGGTTTTCACTCAAAATCTCAAGATACATGGCCCCATTCATTCTTTCCTTTACACGGATCAGTCGTCCTGGTCCCTTTGCAGAAAAACAGCCCCAAAGCATGATGTTTCCACCCCCATGCTTCACAGTAGGTATGGTGTTCTTTGGATGCAACTCAGCATTCTTTGTCCTCCAAACACAACGAGTTGAGTTTTTACCAAAAAGTTATATTTTGGTTTCATCTGACATTCTCCCAATCCTCTTCTGGATCATCCAAATGCACTCTAGCAAACTTCAGACGGGCCTGGACATGTACTGGCTTAAGCAGGGGACACGTCTGGCACTGCAGGATTTGAGTCCCTGGCGGCGTAGTGTGTTACTGATGGTAGGCTTTGTTACTTTGGTCCCAGCTCTCTGCAGGTCATTCACTAGGTCCCCCCGTGTGGTTCTGGGATTTTTGCTCACCGTTCTTGTGATCATTTTGACCCCACGGGGTGAGATCTTGCGTGGAGCCCCAGATCGAGGGAGATTATCAGTGGTCTTGTATGTCTTCCATTTCCTAATAATTGCTCCCACAGTTGATTTCTTCAAACCAAGCTGCTTACCTATTGCAGATTCAGTCTTCCCAGCCTGGTGCAGGTCTACAATTTTGTTTCTGGTGTCCTTTGACAGCTCTTTGGTCTTGGCCATAGTGGAGTTTGGAGTGTGACTGTTTGAGGTTGTGGACAGGTGTCTTTTATACTGATAACAAGTTCAAACAGGTGCCATTAATACAGATAACGAGTGGAGGACAGAGGAGCCTCTTAAAGAAGAAGTTACAGGTCTGTGAGAGCCAGAAATCTTGCTTGTTTGTAGGTGACCAAATACTTATTTTCCACCATAATTTGCAAATAAATTCATAAAAAATCCTACAATGTGATTTTCTGGAAAAAAAAATCTCAATTTGTCTGTCATAGTTGACGTGTACCTATGATGAAAATTACAGGCCTCTCTCATCTTTTTAAGTGGGAGAACTTGCACAATTGGTGGCTGACTAAATACTTTTTTTCCCCACTGTAGAACCCTCTGTAATTAGAAATGTCAGTCTTGATTTTCCCTTATGAAAAATGTATTCACCTCTACAAAAATGTCCATTAATTATAATCCGCATAATGATTCACATATCCTGTTGCTGCAGGATTATTTTCCTACGGTAACCAACTGGATCAAATTAAGATCCTACATCTGTATACTTCAAATGAGGTTGAACAACACACCAATAATGTCAAAATACCTCCAATTATCTGAGCACAATCTCTTTTTTTTTTTTACATTTTAGTGGACACTCTTATCCAGAGCAAGTTACAGTAATGAGTGTGTATATTTGTTTCATACTGGTTCACCCATGGGAAATGAACCCACAACTCTGTCATTGCAAGCACCATCCTCTACCAACTGAGCTACACAGAATATCAGTGTTGGTCTGTCTGTATGCTCCCTTGGTAGAGATGAGATTCAGCAACACTTGGAGGACAAATGGAATTAAATAAAAAGGTTTTTGGCCTTCTTCAGGGTTTATACAGAAATAATAAGGAATGAGGCTTTTAAACAGTTTAAAGTCCATATAAACCCTGAAGAACGCCGAAACGTGTTGGTTCTACTTTTAGCAATAAAGTAGAACCAAGTGTTGCTGAATCTCATCTCTACCTCCGTTTGCTCCTCAATTAATGCACCTTGGTTGGAAAGCGTGGTAGCGGCAGTGATCCCTCCCCTTTGCATTGTATACTCCTTTGGGACACTTGGTGCAGGAAGGAACAGGTCTGAAGCATGTCTTCACAGATATTTTATTCAGCACATTGCACCATGCAAATTAAGACTCCATGATAACATGGAGGATAGAAATCAGCCGAAAAGAGGAAGATGTCAGATCTTGTGAAATGAGAGTAAGCACGCATCCTCTCAGTAACAGGGATATAGCACTTTAACTATTTGCACATCGTAACAACACTGTACTGTATATAGCCATAATATGGCATTTGAAATGTCTCTATTCCTTTGGAACATTTGTGAGTGTAATGTTTACGGTTAATTTTTATTGTTTATTTCACTTTTGTTTATTATCTATTTCACTTGCTTTGGCAATGTAAACACGTTTCCCATGTCAATAAAGCCCTTTGAATTTAATTTAATTAATATAGTGACTGTAAGGTTCTGTATTTGATTTCTTAGTTCACTTTGTGTTCTTGTACATAGCCCTGTTTCTTTGTGTTCTTGAACGTAGCCCTGTCTTTCATGTTTGTTCATTTATTTCACCTGTGTTAGTTACTCACCTGGTCTCATCAGCTCCTTATTTAGTTCAGTTCTTTCTGTTTGTGCCTTGTGAGGTATTGTTCGTTTTGACTCTACTAAGCCTTTTCCTAGCTTGTTTGTGAGAACCAGTTTTAGCCTTCAGTCCTAGTTTTGTTTCACCTGCCTGTTTGCCTACCTGTGTATGACCATTGCCTGCCTGTGACCCCGATTCCTGCCTTCTGCGAAGGCGTAATAAACACCTGTCACGCTCTGCGCGTGAATCTACACCTTTTTCTCCCTGAGTATTCATTACAGTGACAGACAGATAATAATATAGGAGTTCAAGTATACTTAGTTTGCATGAAAACACTTGTGCCCCTGGTACTGACGGAGAAAATAAATATATAAGAATATGTTTCACATAATTTTTTTCCTGATTTGAATCAATGATAAGAGCCAAGACAATTAAAGGCAGCATCCGTATAAAGTTGAAATTGCTAAAAGCCCTGGTCACCACACATTCCTACTGTAACAAAGAGCCAGGTAAACAGAAACACATCAGGAAACATCTCTCCACTATAAGTAATGATAAATAAAAACCAAAGACGCATACAGTAGTATTCATATAATCTTTGATATGAGCTCCTAGCTTTGTGTCAACCCCAGACATGCTGAGTTTGACTATAGGCTATTTCAACTTCAAAGAAGCAATAACTATCAGGTAATATGTTATTATCTGTTTACACACTTATTTATACACACCTATTTTTCCAGTCATTACCTTATTGGGGAATTTGATATTATGGCACCAGACCCATGTCTGACCAACAACCATGTTGGGGAGTAGTGAAGTACATAATAGTAATTTAAGTACATTTTGCAGT
The DNA here is from genome assembly GCF_020615455.1 of Coregonus clupeaformis. NCBI lineage: Eukaryota > Metazoa > Chordata > Actinopteri > Salmoniformes > Salmonidae > Coregonus > Coregonus clupeaformis. The sequence continues at coordinate 27,938,180 of NC_059200.1, forward strand.
AGCTTGGTGATAGTTGAACTAAATTCAAATCTTGGTAGTGTTTTCAGTGGTTGCACTTTTTTTTTTTTTGCCATGTAGCGGTGTAGCTAACTACTGGAACTACACACTACATTTTCTGTAAAAAAAAAAGAAATATGGGGGAAGTAGGCAAGAACTTCCTTTCTTTTTTGGGATCAGACCTGCCGAATTCTCACTTGAAACACAGTTTTTGTGTTTACTATGCTAAATTACACATTCTGTTAACATCTGACTCCAGAGTGATCTGTTCTTGCAATTGGTAGTCTATGACATAATTTATCATGAAGTAGTTTATAAAAAGTAGCTTACAAAAAATCCTACACGAATCCTGCAGGAATTTGACCCTTTGTGAAGGAATTGTGCAGGTGTCTCTTGTAGGAGTATGACTTGTCCTGCAGAAATTTTGAAAATCCTGCACAACCAAGTACATTCCTGCAGGAATCCTGCAGGGCCAAAACCTTTAGAATTTTGATATTCATGCAGGACATGGCAATTCCTGCAGTACAAATAACATACCTGCAGGTATCCTGCAGGACCAAAACCTGCAGGATTTTGATATTCTTGCAGGACCAAATACATTCCTGCAGGAATCTTGCAGGACCAAAACCTGCAGGATTTTGATATTCCTGCAGGATATAGCAATTTCAAGTTAACTACAGGATTTGAGATACAGCATGTTGTGACAACAGAGAAAATAGAATTTTGAAATATAGTGCAATATCAGACATTTCAACAAATGGCAATGTCCAAATGCAATTCATATAGTGTATGCTACTTTTATTTGATAGATACCAACACAATTTATAATGATTTCAGTAGGCCCACAGTTCAGTCAATGTATTTATTTGTATTTATTAGGGATCCCCATTAGCTGTTGCCAAGGCAGCATTTATTCTTCATGGGGTCCAAACACATTAAGCCACATACATTACACATAAAACAAAATAACATTATTACACCATTACATATCTACAATACAAAATGTATAATAGCACCATACAACAATATTACAATGTACGTGTGTGTAGAGTGCATGTGCTAGTGTTTGTGTGTGTATGCGTGTGTCTGTACCTGTGTGTGTCTCTTCACAGTCGCCGCTGTTCCATAAGGTGTATTTTTATCTGTTTTTAAAATCTGATTCTACTGCTTGCATCAGTTACCTGAGGTGGAATAGAGTTCCATGTAGTCATGGCTATATGTAGTACTGTGCACCTCCCATAGTCTGTTCTGGACTTGGGGATTGTGAAGAGACCTCTGGTTGGCATGTCTTGTGGGGTATGCATGGGTGTCCGAGCTGTGTGCTAGTAGTTTAAACAGAAAGCTCGGTGCATTCAACTTGTCAACACTTCTTACCTAAACAAGTAGTGATGAAGTCAATCTCTCCTCCACTTTGAGCCATGAGAGATTGACATGCATATCATTCATGTTAGCTCTCAATGTACATTTAAGGGGCAGCCGTGCTGCCCTGTTCTGAGCCAATTGTAATTTTCAGAGGTCCCTCTTTTTGGAAGCTAACCACACGACTGAACAGTAGTCCAGGTGTGACAAAACTAAGGCCTGTAGGACCTGCTTTGTTGATAATGTTGTTAAGAAGGCAGATCAGTGCTTTAAAATACACTATTTTTCACATTTGTTGGCAAGTTTGTAGCCCCTTAACATTTCTTCAACAAACCTTTTGAAAGCTTGGTTTGATTATGTGCTGAATGTATTAGTGAGTAGTCTCGGGATGTGTTGGTAGAGAGTGAACATTTCCACTATTTGTCCTGGTACACCTTGAGTGCAGTGGAGGCTACTGAAGGGAGGACGGCTCATAATAATGGCTGAAATGAAGTCAATGGAATGGTATCAACCACTTGGAAACCACGTCTTTCATGTGTTTGATACCATTCCATTGACTCCATTCTAGCCATTATTATGAGCTGTCCTCGCCTCAGCAGCCTCCACTGCTTGAGTGCCATTACTACTTTCAAAGATCAATGCACTTTGAGCCCACAAATGACCCCAGTTTAGGACAGATGTAGGTGCATGCAATAGTATGTGGACATTGTAGCTGACATAACATTTCCCATACAATTGTTCAAACCTAATAACAAATTCTCGAAAGAACATCTCAGCCACATCAATGTCATGAGAGGTAACCGTGTCTATAAAAAATATATATATACAGTGGGGAAAAAAAGTATTTAGTCAGCCACCAATTGTGCAAGTTCTCCCACTTAAAAAGATGAGAGAGGCCTGTAATTTTCATCATAGGTACACGTCAACTATTACAGACAAATTGAGAAAACAAAATCCAGAAAATCACATTGTAGGATTTTTAATGAATTTATTTGCAAATTATGGTGGAAAATAAGTATTTGGTCAATAACAAAAGTTTCTCAATACTTTGTTATATACCCTTTGTTGGCAATGACACAGGTCAAACGTTTTCTGTAAGTCTTCACAAGGTTTTCACACACTGTTGCTGGTATTTTGGCCCATTCCTCCATGCAGATATCCTCTAGAGCAGTGATGTTTTGGGGCTGTTTCTGGGCAACACAGACTTTCAACTCCCTCCAAAGATTTTCTATGGGGTTGAGATCTGGAGACTGGCTAGGCCACTCCAGGACCTTGAAATGCTTCTTACGAAGCCACTCCTTCGTTGCCCTGGCGGTGTGTTTGGGATCATTGTCTTGCTGAAAGACCCAGCCACATTTCATCTTCAATGCCCTTGCTGATGGAAGGAGGTTTTCACTCAAAATCTCACGATACATGGCCCCATTCATTCTTTCCTTTACATGGATCAGTCGTCCTGGTCCCTTTGCAGAAAAACAGCCCCAAAGCATGATGTTTCCACCCCCATGCTTCACAGTAGGTATGGTGTTCTTTGGATGCAACTCAGCATTCTTTGTCCTCCAAACACGACGAGTTGAGTTTTTACCAAAAAGTTATATTTTGGTTTCATCTGACCATATGACATTCTCCCAATCCTCTTCTGGATCATCCAAATGCACTCTAGCAAACTTCAGACGGGCCTGGATATGTACTGGCTTAAGCAGGGGGACACGTCTGGCACTGCAGAATTTGAGTCCCTGGCGGCGTAGTGTGTTACTGATGTTAGGCTTTGTTACTTTGGTCCCAGCTCTCTGCAGGTCATTCACTAGGTCCCCCTGTGTGGTTCTGGGATTTTTGCTCACCGTTCTTGTGATCATTTTGACCCCACAGGGTGAGATCTTGCGTGGAGCCCCAGATCGAGGGAGATTATCAGTGGTCTTGTATGTCTTCCATTTCCTAATAATTGCTCCCACAGTTGATTTCTTCAAACCAAGCTGCTTACCTATTGCAGATTCAGTCTTCCCAGCCTGATGCAGGTCTACAATTTTGTTTCTGGTGTCCTTTGACAGCTCTTTGGTCTTGGCCATAGTGGAGTTTGGAGTGTGACTGTTTGAGGTTGTGGACAGGTGTCTTTTATACTGATAACAAGTTCAAACAGGTGCCATTAATACAGGTAACGAGTGGAGGACAGAGGAGCCTCTTAAAGAAGAAGTTACAGGTCTGTGAGAGCCAGAAATCTTGCTTGTTTGTAGGTGACCAAATACTTATTTTCCACCATAATTTGCAAATAAATTCATAAAAAATCCTACAATATGATTTTCTGGAAAAAAAAATCTCAATTTGTCTGTCATAGTTGACGTGTACCTATGATGAAAATTACAGGCCTCCCTCATCTTTTTAAGTGGGAGAACTTGCACAATTGGTGGTAGAGTGACTAAATACTTTTTTTCCCCACTGTATATATATAGTTGACTTCTGAAAAACTCAAAACGGGGTAAAAACAAGTGGCGAGGGGAACTGTGTAAGTACTGTCTGGGTAAAATCTAATTTAAACAGGGGAAGCTATAGAACAGCAGGACGTGTCGGAACTCTGTGGTTTTCTAATATTTGAGTAAATCAATTGAGCGTGCTGGTTTTGTCACATTTACAGATGGTTTTATGGCAAGCAATCTTTTGTTAATGCGCTCTATTTCTCTTCCAATGTACCAGGACTCAGGGTGATATTTGGACTCAAACCACAGTGTAGTCATTTGCCAATATATGCCAAGTAAACCCTGCAATAATGTTGAAAATGGTAGGGAACATTAAAGGAGATGGGCCCTTAACACGATGTATAATGTTCGCTGACTCTCAAGCGGATACACTGTAGTGAACCCATTTCCCTTTTCTAACACTTCTCCTTTGTGATAGCACCAGTTGCACCCATGTTCACCATTGAATTGTTTGATATTCTGTACGTTGCACTGATCAGGGGAATCACAAATACATAGTAAACTGTACACCTGTACATTTGTGGGTGTCCCTCTCAACTGGGATGTCAAGCCCTCACCCTCAAGTGAAACACACTCAGCCATAAAGGAAATAATTCATTTCTGGGCTCTTTGGCCCAAACCACAGAACCCCAAGAATGATGTGGTTCTCTATTAGGATTGGGGGAAGTTCATTAACTGTAACTTCTAGGGGCCAGATGTGAAAGGGAGAGGACTTGAATATTGAAACGCCATTCACATTCCATGAGAGTGAAAGGTTAATTAATTAACAAATCAGTGTCTTTAAGGGTGTCTATTGACTTGTATCGCACACCATCATAAATGTAATCTATACTCTATATCTGGGCTGATTTTGGACCTAGAACACTTATATTCTAATGCTTCGCAGAATTTGGGGTCTGATAACTTTTCCTCTAGTTGTTTTTTGACTGACAATTTCATGAACACTGATCCACTCTTCACAAGACATGGCATTTCCCCAGGGAGGCAACCACATGATGGGCAGTGATAGGGCACGACACAACACCTGAGCTTTGTATTGTTGTCACAATGAGGCCATTTGCATGGTTTAGAAGTAGTACTGTGCCCCTCCCATAGTCTATAAGTATATAAGGACTGAAAGGGAACGCCCTTTTCAGAGTTTTCATCAAGCTTGGATTGAGTTTGTGAACCTCTCTGGCCGTGATAATAAAGACTGATTCATTTACATTGAGTTTGAGTCCTTAGTGGTGAATTTCCACGACAACTGTATACTGCGTCCTCTGTCCCTCTCATTTCTCCGCTTTCCTACCCAGTTAAAACGGAGCCTCGCATTCACACACACAGAGTTTCTGCCATTACGTCCTATGAACTCTGCCCCTCTTATCTCTCTCCTCACCAGTTAAGACCAAGCCTATGAACAACAGGACAGCCATGCAGGTGATTCTCCTAGGAATCATATTTTGTGCAGCGCTGGAGCTGAAATGGACAATCAAACTCATCCTTTGTTGCTGCATTGAATAATACAATTGCCATGGAATCTGATATATTGTGCTTTCTGTACATTCTTTTGAAAACGTGTATTGTCTTACAGTAAATTCTCTATGAAGGATGAGGAAGGGATCCTGCAGGTTGTCCTACAGGAAAATGGCCCTGAAAATCTTGTGGAATCCTACCTACAAGATATCCCACAGGATTTTGGGGCCATTTTACTGTAGGATTTATTTTAGGACTATCTGCAGGATTCATGCAGGATTTTTCTCCTTAAGGACTACCTGCAGGTTTCCTGCTGGACCCTGCAGGAGTCCTGCAGAAATTGTCCCACAGGGAAGTGGCCCCCAAAATCCTTTGGGATATTCAGGCTCTGTCGTAGCCGGCCGCGACCGGGAGACCCATGGGGCGGCGCACAATTGGCCCAGTGTCGTCCAGGGTAGGGGAGGGAATGGCCGGCAGGGATGTAGCTCAGTTGGTAGAGCATGGCGTTTGCAACGCCAGGGTTGTGGGTTCAATTCCCACGGGGGGCCAGTATGAAGAGAAAAAAAACACACCAAAAAAACATTAGTTTTCCTGCAGGATTCCTGTAGTAAGGGATTTAACAAGTTACATCAATAAGGGATCATAGCTTTCACCTGAATTCACCTTGGTCAGTCTATGTCATGGAAAGAGCAGGAGTCCTTAATGTTTTGTACGCTCAGTGTATATATTTCCAATGCAATAAAACAATGTAGATGGAGAGAAACTGCAGGCTTCTACATTTTGGCATATTAAATTCATTTGCATTTCATGTCTCCCATTCAAATCGTAAATTTCCACTCTTGCAGCCTCCACATGAGCAAATTACTGGCCCAGTTTGGAGGGCTTGGCCTACTTAAAAGTGTCCAACAGTACCATCTGCTGTAGACATTAACATCTTACACCAAACAGCCACAGACGTCAGAAATACAAACATCCATATTTTTGTCTCATTATTTAATTACTCACTCTCAAGATAAGAAAATACACATCTTATTTCATGTTATATGTTCATGCAACCATGATTTGATTGCTACATTGATTATGTTCCCAATATGATCAAAAAAGATAAACCCACAATTCAACTTTTTATTCTTGAGCATCACTTTGACAAATAAGTATGGAGCAAATCCTTCTATTGATCATTATGGTGACTGCCTCAAAAACGCTTAAATGTCTAGCATAGGTAATATGCTGTGTATCCTGTGCTGTCCCAATTCATGTAATTTCTTCCGGTTGGAGAGAAAGTTCGGCTGTGCTGTACAAAATCAAGACAGTCTGCAAAGGTCAGTTGTGTTATTTAAAGAAAGTTTGCTTTTAGACCTGTTGGTTTATTTTCACACACAAACAGCTGTGTTGGGGAAAGTGAAAGACTTGATGGCCTCCAGTTTGATGCAAAAAAAGCATTGTTTTTCTTGTTAGTATTCGCGTTAGCTCTGCTAGTTTTGCAGCCGAGTCCTTTCATTCAACAAAAAAAAAGGAAGTGATGGTCGGCAACTGCTCTAAATCCGTTCTGAACAGATGGCTCGCTATCTGTCAAGCTAATGTACAGTATTTTGAGGCGAAAACTACAAATAATGCCATGCATTTTACACAGCAAATAATCACTATTTGCTAATTATCATCACCCAGATGGCAAATTGGTGCTGCTGCATTGAATGAATTTGATTCGGTTCGTCATTCGCTTTTGTTGGCTCGTGAGCTAGCTATGCACGGATTTTTGCATAATTATATTGGCAATATAAACTAAAAGAACTGCCGATGTAACGTACATGTAATAAAACTGTCAATCACATCAAAAGAGACCTAGTTAGCTAACGTTAGACCGATGATATCTGGCTGGACTAGTTCGATAGATAACTGGACAACAACAACAACAACAATAGTCAGTAGACGGTTTTGGCTAAGTCTGCCAGGCGAATCATATTGCTGACGTGGTATGTATTTCAGTAGCTAGCTAGAGTTTTTAAATGACCCACGTTAGTTATTCTGAAAAAATGTGAGGTCACACACAGGTTGAATCTTGCAGTGTGGAAAGGACACTCATTGTGTCTATGAACTCTGCTTGATCAGCATACAGAGCAATACATTATAGTTTAATCCGCAGGTAGCATGTCTGCCTTCATTCAGTAGCTAGCTAGCTAGCTATGTGTGTAAGGACATAATTTGTAGCATTAGCTAATGCATTCCTCCTACTAGCACAGAAACTGGTTGGGAAGATAGGCCAAATTAATTGTAAACCTTTACAGTAAACGCACTAACGCACAAGTTCATGGTTTCACAATATCTGACATTTACAGTGCATTCGGAAAGTATTCAGACCCCTTCCCTTTTTCCACATTTTGTTACGTGACAGCCTTATTCTAAAATGGATTAAATAAAACATTTCCCTCATCAATCTTCACACAATACCCCGATAATGACAAAGCAAAAACAGGTTTTTAGGAATGTTTGCAAATGTGTGTGTGTGTGTATATATATATATATATATAATATACATACTGCTAAAAAAAATTAAGGGAACACTTAAACAACACAATGTAACTCAATCACACTTCTGTGAAATCAAACTGTCCACTTAGGAAACAACACTGATTGACAATACATTTCACATGCTGTTGTGCAAATGGAATAGACAACAGGTGGAAATTATAGGCAATTAGCAAGACACCCCCAATAAAGGACTGGTTTTGCAGGTGGTGACCACAGACCACTTCTCAGTTCCTATGCTTCCTGGCTGATGTTTTGGTCACTTTTGAATGCTGGCGGTGCTTTCACTCTAGTGGTAGCATGAGACGGAGTCTACAACCCACACAAGTGGCTCAGGTAGTGCAGCTCATCCAGGATGGCACATCAATGCGAGCTGTGGCAAGAAGGTTTGCTGTGTCTGTCAGCGTAGTGTCCAGAGCATGGAGGCGCTACCAGGAGACAGGCCAGTACATTAGGAGATGTGGAGGAGGCCGTAGGAGGGCAACAACCCAGCAGCAGGACTGCTACCTCCGCCTTTGTGCAAGGAGGAGCAGGAGGAGCACTGCCAGAGCCCTGCAAAATGTGCATGTGTCTGCTCAAACGGTCAGAAACAGACTCCATGAGGGTGGTATGAGGGCCCGACGTCCACAGGTGGGGGTTGTGCTTACAGCCCAACACCGTGCAGGACGTTTGGCATCGAGATGAGATCCTCAGACCCCTTGTGAGACCATATGCTGGTGCAGTTGGCCCTGGGTTCCTCCTAATGCAAGACAATGCTAGACCTCATGTGGCTGGAGTGTGTCAGCAGTTCCTGCAAGAGGAAGTCATTGATGCTATGGACTGGCCCGCCTGTTCCCCAGACTTGAATCCAATTGAACACATCTGGGACATCATGTCTCGCTCCATCCATGCTTTAGTCCAGGTCTGGGAGGAGATCCCTCAGGAGACCATCCGCCACCTCATCAGGAGTATGCCCAGGCGTTGTAGGGAGGTCATACAGGCACGTGGAGGCCACACACACTACTGAGCCTCATTTTGACTTGTTTTAAGGACATTACATCAAAGTTGGATCAGCCTGTAGTGTGGTTTTCCACTAATTTTGAGGGTGACTCCAAATCCAGACCTCCATGGGTTGATACATTTGATTTCCATTGATCATTTTTGTGTGATTTTGTTGTCAGCACATTCAACTATGTAAAGAAAAAAGTATTTAATAAGATTATTTAATTCATTCAGATCTAGGATGTGTTATTTTAGTGTTCCCTTTATTTTTTTGAGCAGTGTGTGTATGTATGTGTGTGTATGTGTATATATATGTGTGTGTGTATATGTAAATAAGGTATATATTTTTTTATATATAAGTATTCAGACCCTTTGCTATGAGTCTCGAAATTGAGCTCAGCTGCATCCTGTTTCCATTGATCCTCCTTGAGATGTGTCTACAACTTGATTGGAGTCCACCTGTGGTAAATTAAATTGATTGGACATGATTTGGAAAGGTACACACTTGTCTATGTAAGGTCCCACAGTTGACAGTGCATGTCAGAGCGAAAACCAAGCCATGAGGTCGAAGCAATTGTCCATAGAGCTCTGAGACAGGCTTGTGTCGAGGCACAAGACTCTTCCTAGAGCTGGCCACCCGGACAAACTGAGCGAAAAGGGCCTTGGTCAGGGAGCTGACCAAGAACCCGATGGTCACTCTGACAGAGATCCAGAGTTCCTCTGGAGATGGGAGAACCTTCCAGAAGGACAACCATCTCTGCAACATTCCACCAATCAGGCCTTTATGGTAGAGTGGCCAAATGGAAGCCACTCCTCTGTAAAAGGCACATGACAGCCCGCTTGGAGTTTTCCAAAAGGCACCTAAAGGACTCTCAGACCATGAGAAACAAGATTCTCTGGTCTGATGAAACCAAGATTGAACACTTTGGCCTGAATACCAAGCGTCACGTCTGGAGGAAACCTGGCTGTGGAGATGTTTTTCAGCGGCAGGGACTGGGAGACTAGTCAGGATCGAGGGAAAGATGAACGGAGCAAAGTACAGTGACATCCTTGATGAAAACCTGCTCCAGAGCACTCAGGACCTCTGACTGGGGCTAAGGTTCACCTTCCTACAGGACAACGACCCTAAGCACACAGCCAAGACAACGCAGGAGTGGCTTCGGGACAAGTCTCTGAATGTCCTTGAGTGGCCCAGCCAGAGCCCGGGCTTGAACCCGATCGAACATCTCTGGAGAGACCTGAAAATAGCTGTGCAGCAACACTCTCCATCCAACCTGACAGAGCTTGAGAGGATCTGCAGAGAAGAATGGGAGAAACTCTCCAAATACAGGTGTGCCAAGCTTGTAGTGTCATACCCAAGAAGACTCAAGGTTGCAATCGCAGCCAAAGGTGCTTCAACAAAGTACTGAGTAAAGGGTCTGAATACTTACAGTACCAGTCAAAAGTTTGGACACACCTACTCAAGAGTTTTTCTTAATTTTTACTATTTTCTACATTATAGAATAATAGTGAAGACATCAAAACTATGAAATAACACATGGAATCATGTAGTAACCAAACTATATTTTAGATTTTAGCCACCCTTTGCCTTAATGACAGCTTTGCACACTCTTGGTCTGAATACTTATGTAAATGTGATATTTCCGTTTATTATTTTAAATAAATTAGCAAAAATTCTACACCTGTTTATGCTTTGTCATTGTGGGGTATTGTATGTAGATTGATGAGGAAAAAATACAATTTAATCAATTTTAGAATAAGGCTGTAACCTAACAAAGTGGAGAAAGTCAAGGGGTCTGAACACTTTCCGAAGGCACTGTATGTTATATCTGACAGAAAGGCACTAAATATCTGGGACCATTATTATGAATGCCCATACAACCCTGCTGAGCTGACCCTGTTTTCTGTAGTGGTGTACTATTTAATCAATACCGCCTGGAACCCCCTAGGGCCTGAACCACACCAGAGTCTTCCAGTCAAGATGTTCACTCTGGTAACAGCTCTTATCTCGACACATCAGGCCTCTGAAGTGACTAAACACACAGCTACACAGGGTCACCGGACGTTTGTGGACATTATATTTGGAGTGTCCTAGACTGCATTTTCCACCTTAGTTTACAGCTGGGTCTCTGTCAATATGAAAGCCTATTTGATTTACTAATTGAACTGACACATGCTGAAAACAGTTAAACAGGTATTTTAGTGACGCTAGCAATTTACTTGAAGTAAAATGAGATGTCCTGTTGCTGCATCATTTTAGGTGGTAAATGGGCATGTCTGTGTATAGCACACGGGTGCACATTCTTATAGCATTAACTACAGAGTTGTGTGTGTAATGAGAGATCAGCTGAGGCGGTGGTATAGGGGCTTGTGTTTAGGGACAGAGTTGGGCATGCCACGATAGGTCAGTCAGTTTCTCTACTGTTCACAGTTCCCTCTCTCACCGTCTCGCCCCCCCTTCTCTCTTTCCTGTGTTGTGGTGTGTGTGTGTGTGTGTGTGTGTATAGGAGGAGGGTCGATCCGGCTGCACAGCTCCTCCTTGTGTGTCTGCGATGGCATCGAGCCTTCTGCGTGTGGTGGCTACTAGCTGCTCTGCTCCACTGTTCAGTGGGGTGGCCTGTGTTCGGCTGCATGCTAGTACCCGGTCAGTAAAGACGCCATGCCTGCGCTTCTTCAGGACTCAGCAAGCTCTCAACCGCTGTGCCAGCCCAGGTAACTAGCATAACTACTCTCCCTCTGACAGGTACACAGCTTGAGCACAACCGCAATCACAATGCACATACACACCAACGTAAAACATAGGGTTGCCTTGTCTTATGCTTAGTCTCGTTGATAAAATATGTTATCCATAGGTTTTGTACAAACATGTAGCCTATCATCCACAGTCACCTGCTTACTCAGACAATGCATGTCTTGGTAGTTGTCCGGAGAGGACGCGTGGCAGGGGCCATTTCAATAACTTTTGCCACCTCATCTTTTTTTGCCTTTGTTGCAACCAACCAACGTCATATTATAGATACTACAGTGTACAGCCACAGGTCTTCCTCTTCCCACCCCGTTCTCTCTTGGCTGTGTGCAGCCACCAATACCTGCAACTAGAGTTAGAAATTAATGAGGTGTGTGTCTAGCCAGAATCAGCTGGCTGTTTGCATGTTCCAGCTAGGGCTGGGCGATATGGCCAAAATATCATATCACAGTATTTTACAAATTTGGGGCAGTATTTTATGTTTTTGAATAATAAAAGTTTAGCTAAATTTGCTTTATGAGTAGTGTGTGACCCTACAGTGGCAACACATACATTCTTAGTGATTTCAATGGGTCTTTCTCCATTATGATTGTTTTATACTGTTCAATTCAACTTCAACCTAAAATAATTTCCTGCATTTCCTGCACTTATTTGAGATAATTTCCACACTGCCACGTAGGGCTGCACAATATGGGCAAAAAAACTAGGCCTTATTTTTAACCAAATGTTGCAATTGCGATTTGACTTGCTATTTAGATCAAAACACTTGGGTGAACAGTTGGAATCTTGGAAATAGACTGTTTATTCTAATTCTATAGTTAGAATATACATAATAGTGGGGACTTTGAATACACTGTTGTTTGACATGACAACGAATGAAAATGCCAGGGAGGAGTTATTGTGACAGGGTAGGAACCAAAGTGATGGTCAGTGTTTTCCTAGGGGACCCTATAATCTTTGGCTACATTCAATGTTTCTACATGTAGCCAACACATTCATGCTTCACCTATTCCTCTTTGATTTGGAAGATACTGTTGCACAAACAACATGCTGATTTAGGCCTACACCAGCACTGGTATCAGGCTGTATTAGCTAGCTACATTTGCTCCGACTCAGTACATTTATTAGCTAGCTCGCTAACTAGCGATTAGCCTTAGCGGCTAACACGATTTAGCAAAAACGGCTAAAAAAATACTAACTTTTTGCAGATATAAGAAACACAAAATAATAGTGTAATTATAGAACGCTTGTGGATTTATATTAAGAAGCAAAGTGGAAACAACGTCGTTATCATCAACATTGTTGCAGGTGCTGCATTGACCATGCAGACTGAATGCAAGTGTCTCCTGGTAAAGCAATAACAATGTGCTCCTTGAGTGACATGGGGCGAGGCAGGGTTTGCAGGTCTTACAAAAATGTTGAGACCAATGAACACTCAAAACCCACCCAAAAGGCATGAAAATGAGCACAATTTTGTTTTCCCTCAGCAAGAGAGTAGTTGCCACATTTACACAATAAACCCTTTTTCCATAACGTTATCGAGCCAATTAAGAAGGAATATCACTAACTTTTAGCGACGTTATAATCAAAATTTGGTTATGATGTGACATAATAAAAGAATTTGAATATGTCTCAAGATAAAATATTATTTGCCCTTTTTAAACTCACCAGATCATTTTCCATTAATGGATGTCGATTTAACTCATTTGAGTGCTGTGCTTAAGCAATAAGGCACGAGGGCGTATGGTATATGGCCAATATACCAGGGCTAAGTGTTGTTCTTAAGCATGACGCAAAGCGGAGTGCCTGGATACAGCTGTTAGACATGGTATATTGGCCATATACCACAAACCCCTGTGGTGCCTTATTGCTATTATAAACTGGTTACCAATGTAATTAGAACAGTAAAAGTAATTTTTTGTCATACCTTTCTTTCAGGGGTCGTACCCGGTTTATAATTGTAGAAAATTCCCTTTTGCGCATGTGCATAACTAGATAAATCCGACAGGAGCGTTTGACTGATGAAAGTTGGACAGAGGATCTCGAAATCTCTGAGCAAGAAACACTTGGACGAATTAACAAAAACGAATGTTAGGCTATTTTCTGGCAATTGTGCCATTTTATGTGGCAGATGTTAAGACTACAAACTGTTATAAATGTCAATTTGCAAGATTGACTTGTCATTTCTATAGGCACAGACTACAGACAAAAAAATCAACTTTTCCATGGTTTGCTTAGCTATACTGAACAAAAATATATACACAAGTTACAGTTCATATAAGGAAATCAGTCAATTGAAATAAATAAATTAGGCCCTAATCTATGGATTTCACATGACTGGGCAGGGGCGCAGCCATGGGTGGGCCTGGGAGGGCATAGGCCCACCCACTGGGGAGCCAGGCCCAGCCAATCAGAATACATTTTTCCCCACAAAAGGGCTTTATTACAGACAGAAATACTCCTACATTTCATCAGCTGTCTGGGTGGCTGGTCTCAGACGATGTTGTGTTTATATTTTTGTTCAGTGTAGATGCAGGTAGCCTATAGCCCATGATAGGCCTACATTTAATTTCAGATAGCCTACAGGAGCCTAGGCAAGATGTAGGCGAGATGTAAACTGAACGATTTAGCAGCTTGCTTAGTTCAAATTGACAGACTAATTGATTCAACAAGAATAGTGAGGTGATTTCGAGATAAGAAGTGCTTGTTTCCCAATAGCCTGCTGGAATGGGCTTCTGAGGATGGGGTCGTAATTTCAATCACTGAATTAAATATTAATCATTTGTATATGAACTGAATATGCTTGTCAACAACAGCCAAAGTTTTTAAAAATATATTTAACCTGTAGCCTAATCTGACTGATTGTTAACGTTGATCTAATGCGTTCTAACAACTGATCGGCAGTTGCGATAGAGCTTTGATAACTTCCAATTTAGTTAACTAAACGTGACCTTTAATAATTGCATAATAACACAAGGCTACAACAACATAAACTGAAGTTATAGGCTATTTATTAAATCAGTTTGCCAGCTTCAGGTAGGCTACACAAGTGGCACAAATTGATTTGCAATGACTCCAGTGATATTGTCATTTCAACATATTTATTGTATCAAATGGTAGATTACAATGGCATAAATACTGAACAAAAATATAAACGCAACAATTTCAAAGATTTTACTGAGTTACAGTTCATATAAGGAAATCAGTCAATATAAATAAATAAATTAGGCCCTAAACTATGGATTTCACATGAATCGGCATTGGCGCAGCCTGGGATGAGGGATAGGCCTACCCACTTGGGAGCCAGGCCCACCCATTGGGGAGCCAGGCCCAGCCAACCAGATGAGGGAGGAGGATTTATTTCTTTTTTTTATGAGCATGGCCTTGTTTCTATTACAGGATATTGGATGACTGTCATTCATATTCCATTCACCCAGCTCAATGTAACATCGATAGGTTTAGGCTACTACATGATACTCAAATTTTGAGGTTGCTACAACCTAGCCTATGAATGAAAGTTTATAACTAAAATGTTAATCTAGAGAATTTTGAGTAATCACATTCAATACCGCCTTGTACACTCTTGCCTGCATCTAGCTGATCTAGGGTGTAATCATTAGTCCAACAGTTGCAAATGAGAGTTTCTGTTGGACAAATTCCATTTCGTTCCGTTTGCTTTTGTTTAAGAAAGGTTTTTCAACAGAATCGGTGGAATGAATACACCCCTGATCACACACACACACACATTTCACTTTCATAGCAGCCATATAAAAACAGCATGATCACTTTGCTCGTTGTGTATATATAATTATTTCTAGCAACTATCTATGCGCTCTCCTCCTCTCTGCTTTTCTCTTTGCTTGTTGATTTCAGTGCACAATACATCAGCTGTCTGTGACCAGGCGAAAAAACCTTTCCAAGCCAAACCTTCATATCATGACTGCTAACCGCTACACACAGCCTACATCATTGTCACCTCATCGTCAACATAACTACTAGAACTAACGCGTTAGTAAACCCACTACAATCATGCAGTACAGTGTAGTCAGAAAGCAGTTTGGCAGTTACACCAGTGGGCCCCGGTGGCAATAAATTAATAAAACCAAAAGCTTACCTTAACTTGGAAGAGTTCCGGTGTTGGATAGCAATAGCCAGCTAGCTAACATAGCATCCCTCTCTGTTTGAGCCGGGTGTTTGAGTAGGCTAAACTAGTTAGCTGCATTCAGCTAGCTAAGTGAAAGTTAAAGTTAAATTTTAAAAAATTCAACCAAATCTAGTTAGCCAGCTCTCTCTCTCGCTCGCTTCTCCTTAATTTTGGAAGAAATTAATTTGTTCAAAACTGTTCAACTATTGTTTTTCTCTCTCACCACGTTGTTATGCACTGCAGTGCTAGCTAGCTGTAGCTTATGCTTTCAGTACTAGATTCATTTTCTGATCCTTTGATTGGATGGACAAGATGTCAGTTCATGCTGTAAGAGCTCTGATATGTTGGAGGACGTCCTCCGGAAGTTGTCATAATTACTGTGGAAGTCTGTGGAAGGGACCTTCATTGCAAAACAGTGTGTTTTAATCAATTATTTGGTGATGTGAATATATTTAGTATATGAAATTCACTGAGGAGGATGGTCCTCTCCTTCCTCTTCTGAGGAGCCTCCACTGCGGTATATAGTAAAATATGATATACCGCCCAGCCCTAGTTCCAGCTTGTGTGCATTTCTTAGTGATCCTGTATGGGTGAGTTTGTGTGCCTGCGTGTGATCCTGTATGGGTGAGTTTGTGTGCCTGCGTGTGATCCTGTATGGGTGAGTTTGTGTGCCTGCGTGTGATCCTGTATGGGTGAGTTTGTGTGCCTGCGTGTGATCCTGTATGGGTGAGTTTGTGTGCCTGCGTGTGATCCTGTATGGGTGAGTTTGTGTGCCTGCGTGTGATTCTGTATGGGTGAGTTTGTGTGCCTGCGTGTGATCCTGTATGGGTGAGTTTGTGTGCCTGCGTGTGATCCTGTATGGGTGAGTTTGTGTGCCTGCGTGTGATTCTGTATGGGTGAGTTTGTGTGCCTGCGTGTGATCCTGTATGGGTGAGTTTGTGTGCCTGCGTGTGATCCTGTATGGGTGAGTTTGTGTGCCTGCGTGTGATTCTGTATGGGTGAGTTTGTGTGCCTGCGTGTGATCCTGTATGGGTGAGTTTGTGTGCCTGCGTGTGATCCTGTATGGGTGAGTTTCTGTGCCTGCGTGTGATCCTGTATGGGTGAGTTTGTGTACCTGCGTGTGATCCTGTATGGGTGAGTTTGTGTGCCTGCGTGTGATCCTGTATGGGTGAGTTTGTGTGCCTGCGTGTGATCCTGTATGGGTGAGTTTGTGTGCCTGCGTGTGATCCTGTATGGGTGAGTTTGTGTGCCTGCGTGTGATCCTGTATGGGTGAGTTTGTGTACCTGCGTGTGATCCTGTATGGGTGAGTTTCTGTGCCTGCGTGTGATTCTGTATGTATGTGTGATTATGTACTGATGTGTTGGTATAGTGCTGTGGTTGTAGCTGGACTATGCAATTCTTTTTGAGACAGGCCTGTCATGGTTGACATTCTTGGCGCTGTGACAGCTGGCAGATGCTTTTCCTGGCAGAGTATCAACTGAAGGGGCCAGGGTGTAGCAGCAATCGAGAAGACACGTCTGCTAAACACTGTTCTTTACATCACTGTCTCCATAACTGTCTCTTTCACCTATTGGTGAACCACATCAGCCTAATGTATCTGTCTCATTAGCGGCTTCATTTAAAAGTTGTTTTTAACCAGTAGCAGCACTGCTTATATCTGATACTTCAATGCCTGATTGAGCTCCAAGTCAAGGTATGAATATGTGCACATTATCTATACTGGAATGCACACTAGTGCCAGCAAATCATAATTTGCTTTCAGAAGAACAATTAGAGCTAAAACTTCTGTTCTTGGGGTCAGTCTTGTGGTTCACTCTGCTCTGGGTCAGTATAGGTTGGTGGCAGCCAGACATTCCAATGCTGTTTATCTATAGACCAAGAGTGGAAATTTCCATAGGGGGCATGTGATCTTTCTCACAATGAAGGCAGAAGACACACAGTCACAGATTCACACCTCTCCACTCCAGTCTTATGGTGTTATTGAACAGGCTGTAAACTCACTCTTGGTGGTAACGTCTTGGTAGAATTGACAAATTGTAGCCTACAAAAAGGTGAAAATGTGTTTTTGACCAGTGCCCAATGAAGAGGGTGGAGGGTGCGACGTTTTAGCAAAGTGTGTTTATTCAGAAAACGCCCCTTGTCCCCGAGTCGAGTGGTTTATTGCACACAGTAGTCTCAAAGGTCTCCAAAGTAGTGTAAAATGTCCCTCTGGTTAGCAGCGATTGTTGTAAACTACTGTGCATCATATATCCTACCCCACTAAATTCCACCTCATTCATGAGTGTTGAGAGCAGAGTAATTAATAGGGCTGGGAATTGCCAGGGACCTCACGATACGATATTATCACGATACTTAGGTGCCGATACGATATGTATTAAGATTCTCACAATTCTATATGTATTGCGATTCGATACTGTGATTTTATTGCTATTCGATGTACCAAACATTGCTCACCATATGTCTGCAACTAACGCAAAAATAATATTGCGATGTTGTGAAAACTACATGTTATGATGAGTTTCTAGGGTATCAAGTGATTACGTATGTAAGGATGTACTTAGACACTTTTGATGGGGAGTTCATATAATATATTTAATATGGTACCATGGTTAGTTATAACAGACGAAGGACATAGCCCTGCCTCTGCCATCTTCCAACTCCAGAACAAAGATCCACTCTCTCTATATATACACTATGTTACAAGTTTCTTCACGAACATCTGGTAAACCTCCATGGGCACGCCCTTTCTTTAATGTTATTACCCTTTACCCCTGTCACTATATCCTGTCCATCAATTATTCTAAGATCAACCTCAGTAATCTCCTTTGACAAAATGGAATGTAGACTCTGTGGCACCAAGCCACTTATCTACCAACTCTCCCGTCTCACACAACGCTATGCAATGACATCATTACACTATACAATACGATATATCGTCAAAGATAATATCCCAATATGTAACTATGTATTTTTTCCCCCCATCACTAGTAACATATATTTCGTTTTAAATGGGTCAACTGTTTTATGAATGCTGAATGTTTTACATAATAAGTTTGAAACCCAAGGCTCCAACTTGATATCATCTTCAGCAAGTCGGTATATTTATCACAATATATGTCAACATAACAAAATAGCAACATCTTAATATGGTCTGTGTCTAGTTTTCCGAATGCGGATGTTTTTAGGATTTACCTAGTTTTCTTCAACAAATATCTTTGCAGATTACCCTTTGCTGAATGAATAAAACGTACCTCAGTGAATTGTGTTACTGTTCTTCCAGGTATTCCCTATAAGCAGCTGACGGTGGGTGTACCGAAGGAGATCTTCCAGAATGAGCGTCGTGTGGCTCTGTCCCCGGCCGGAGTGCAGGCCCTTATCAAACAGGGCTTCAACGTGGTGGTAGAGTCTGGGGCAGGAGAGCCCTCCAAGTTCCCCGATCAACAATACATCCAGGCTGGAGCCACCATCGAAGACGTCAAAGATGTCCTGGGCTCTGATGTGCTGGTCAAGGTAAGGGAAGAGGCTATGTAAGTGATGAAAATAGGGTGGATAGTCATTTAACCCTCATTTGCTGCCATGGTAACTATTGTATCGCGTAAGGGATTTTACATCAAATGTCTCTATCGCTTGTCTGTGTGTTTGTGTCTGTGTCTCTCTCTCAGGTGCGTGCTCCCATCTTCAACCCTGAGCTGGGAGCCCATGAGGTGGAGCTGATGAAGGAGGCAGCCACTCTGTTCAGCTTCATCTACCCGGCCCAGAACCCTGAGCTGATGGACATGCTCTCCCAGAGGAAGGCCACCGTGCTGGCCATGGACCAGGTGCCCCGCGTCACCATCGCACAGGGCTACGACGCTCTCAGCTCCATGGCTAACATTGCAGGGTGAGGACATGGGACGGTATGGGTGGTGTGAGGGAGGGCGGTGGGACGACTCCCAGAGCTGGGGGGGGACTCCCAGAGCTGGGTCACTTGCCTTTTTCTTGCTAATGTGCTTTATTTGTGTAGCTTACAATGACAAATGGCTAAATGGTGAGACAATGCTGGAAGACTAGAGAGACAAGTAAAAGCTGAATCTTCAAAGGTACAAGTTTATGTCCAGGACAAGTATTTTGAAATGCAACTAGAATGAATGAGCCTGTGTCTGAGGCAGTTTGTTTTAATTAAAATGGAAAACATTTGCTTGTTGAATGCACTTCTCTTGGTCTGCTCACTACTGTGTCTGTCCAGCTGTATCATCTTGGCTCTGCTGTCTGTGTGTGTGTGTCTCGGTGTGTGTGGTCCACTTGGCAGAGTAAACCGCTGTGATGTATTTTGAGGCTGGGTAGACGTCCTCTGACAGTATTTGTAATTGGCCATTTTCTGTGCCTGTGTTTCCAGATACAAAGCTGTTGTGCTGGCAGCCAACAGCTTTGGGCGCTTCTTCACTGGACAGATCACTGCTGCTGGAAAGGTCCCACCTGCTAAGGTGCTGATCATTGGAGGAGGAGTAGCAGGTCTGGCTGCTGCTGGTACTGCCAGAGCCATGGGTGCTATCGTCAGGGGCTTCGACACTCGGTGAGTGGGACCACCCAACCCTGGATATTCAGCCATTACTTTACCAATGAAATCACTGGGACTCATTGGTTGGTTCATTATCACATTGTAGAGCTGCTCCCTTATTTGTTTTATTGAGATTTCTTTCCAAGTCAAATCCAATTTCATTTGTCACATGCTTTGTAAACAACAGGTGTAAATTAACAGTGAAATGCTTACAGACGGTCCTTCACAACAATGCAGAGAGAGAAAAAAGAGAAATAAAAAATAACACGAGGAATAAATACACAATGAGTAACGATAACTTGGCTATATACACAGGGTACCAGTACAGAGTCGATGTGCAGGACTACGATGTAACTGAGGTAGATACGTACATATAGGTAGGGATAATGTGACTATGCAACAGGATAGATAATAAACAGTAACAGCAGCGTATGTGATGAGTCAAAAGAGTTAGTGCATAAAGGGTCAATGCAGATAGTCCGGGTAGCTATTGGTTAACTATTTAACTAACTATTTAGCAGTTTCATGGCTTGGGGGTAGAAGCTTTTTTTTTTTTACCCTGATAAAATGTTACAAATGATTTCTGACCACAGATGCTTGCACCATTGCTTTTATTTCAACTACCTCACCCCAGATTGGCTGCTGACTAACTCTCGTTCATGGATTTGAAAGTGTGATGTTGCTAATTCTCCAGGTGGTGGTAGTAGCTGCATTACATATGAGAATTTGCAGCTCATTGTCTTTAGAAAACTGTAGATTGCTTCCACTTACTTAAAAGGGTGGAATAATGGGATAAAATGCTGTTTCTTTACTATTTTTACTCTCCAGATTCAAAGATTTGAATCTCACCACATTGTTTACTACTTGCAGATTTTACAACAATCATAGACATAGCCTATGCTCATGCAGTGATGCTGTAGAATGTATCAGGGGCTTTCATTAAGTGCCCCGTCCGTCCTGCCAGTGCCTTCCATGACATCCCCTGTGTTCCCTCCCCAGAGCGGCGGCCTTAGAGCAGTTCAAGTCTCTGGGAGCAGAGACTCTGGAGGTGGACATTAAGGAGGCTGGCGACGGCCAGGGCGGCTACGCCAAGGAGATGTCCAAGGAGTTCATCGAGGCTGAAATGAAGCTGTTTGCTAAGCAGTGTCTGGAAGTAGACATCCTCATCAGCACGGCACTCATCCCCGGTATGCACAGTGATATAACCAACAACACCTCACTACCCCTATCCCCTCCCATAGAGACACACCTCACTACCCCCTATTCCCTACCGTAGAGACACACCTCACTACCCCTATCCCCTACCGTAGACACACCTCACTACCCCTATCCCCTCCCATAGACACACCTCACTACCCCTATCCCCTACCATAGAGACACACCTCACTACCCCCTATCCCCTACTGTAGAGACACACCTCACTACCCCTATCCCCTACCGTAGAGACACACCTCACTACCCCTATGCCCTACCGTAGAGACACACCTCACTACCCCTATCCCCTACCATAGACACACCTCACTACCCCTATCCCCTCCCATAGACACACCTCACTACCCCTATCCCCTACCATAGACACACCTCACTACCCCTATCCCCTACCGTAGAGACACACCTCACTACCCCTATCCCCTACCATAGACACACCTCACTACCCCTATCCCCTCCCATAGACACACCTCACTACCCCTATCCCTTCCCATAGAGACACCTCACTACCCCTATCCCCTACCATAGACACACCTCACTACCCCTATCCCCTACCATAGACACACCTCACTACCCCCTATCCCCTCCCATAGACACACCTCACTACCCCTATCCCCTCCCATAGACACACCTCACTACCCCTATCCCCTCCCATAGACACACCTCACTACCCCTATCCCCTCCCATAGACACACCTCACTACCCCTATCCCCTACCATAGACACACCTCACTACCCCTATCCCCTCCCATAGACACACCTCACTACCCCTATCCCCTCCCATAGACACACCTCACTACCCCTATCCCCTCCCATAGACACACCTCACTACCCCTATCCCCTACCGTAGAGACACACCTCACTACCCCTATCCCCTACCGTAGAGACACACCTCACTACCCCTATCCCCTACCATAGACACACCTCACTACCCCTATCACCTCCCATAGACACACCTCACTACCCCTATCCCCTACCATAGACACACCTCACTACCCCCTATCCCCTACCATAGAGACACATCCGTATCTATGTCTTTATCATCTTAATCTACCTGCTTTACATCCCTTTACATCTTCTGCTGCGCTGCAGTCCTCCTAGTCTTCTGCTGCGCTGCAGTCCTCCTAGTCTTCTGCTGCGCTGCAGTCCTCCTAGTCTTCTGCTGCGCTGCAGTCCTCCTAGTCTTCTGCTGCACTGCAGTCCTCCTAGTCTGATCTGTTTGTGTTCTGGCCTACTCACTCCATTGTCATTGTCATCAAACAGTTTGACTTGAGAGCAGAACATCTGGCAACCAGGCTATTGTCACCCCTGATTTCACCCATTTTTTTTCTTCCTCGATCATGTATGAAATGCATGTACTGCTATCACCAGCTCTCATCTGTCCAATCCTCTCAGGCTCTAAGCTGCTTTAAGGCTTCTTCAGCTTAGTTACCTAGTGTAGTTAAGGTAGTGTTTAGGCCCTATCCATCTGGTTAACTCTGCCCCTCAAGGCTGAGTTGATATTATTCCGTTCCTGTAGCAGCCTATAACAGACTACAGAGACACCATAGAGAAATTGCTACGCTCAAATCAACTCAAGCTTTATTTATACAGCACATTTCAGACATGGAATGCAACGCAATGTGCAAAAAAATTAATGAAAATAATATTAGCTACACAACAAACATAAGAAGATAAAAAAACTAAAGAATAACAATAATAATGTGATCAGATATTCAGAGGAAGTTATGAATTACATTCTCCTCTCCACTGACATGTCATGTGGTTGAACTGGTGCCAAAGTCACTGATGTTGTGTAATGGTCCCAGCCCTAGGGCATGTTGTCCTGGCCGCTATACTAATGCTACTGGTCCTGTTGAGTGGAGAGACCGACTCCTTTGGTCTGGTTGACACCAGCCTACCCTAGCCTTATCAGTACTGATGTCTCCTGTTCTGACCAGTTCAACATGGTCCTCTGTAGCTCAGCGTGGTCCTCTGTAGCTCAGCTGGTAGAGCATGGTGCTTGTAACGCCAAGGTTGTGGGTTCGATCCCCGGGACCACCCATACGTAAAAATGTATGCACGCATGACTGTAAGTCGCTTTGGATAAAAGCGTCTGCTAAATGGCATATTATTATTATTATATTTATATTATTATATGATCTTGAAAGAGTTTCTGTGTTCTCATGAGATCTGTTTACTTTAAAGCTAGTGTAAATGTCAGAAGGGACCCGAAAACATTGCCTAGCGTAAACCGAGAACAACAAACTGCAATTAGTTTATTTGCCAGGGTTTGATTCATTGTCGTTAAATCCAGATTTTAAGACGTTGTTGTACAGAAGGCTGAATAAAGAGGTCAGCTGCTGATTGAGCACCCTGCTGGTACTGCAGACAAGACCCCTGTGTCACCATGGTGATGTGTCCTGTCGCCAGGTCGCAAGGCCCCCATCCTGATCACCAAGGACATGGTGGAGAGCATGAAGGATGGCTCTGTGGTGGTGGACCTGGCTGCTGAGGCTGGAGGAAACATCGAAACCACGGTGCCTGGAGAACTGTCTGTACACAAGGTCAGATGGGCCTGTCCACAGTTTCAATTTCATCATCACTATTTTCCCTTTTGAACCGGCTCCTTGTTGTCAGTCATCTTGTTAGCTTCTGTGTTTTGTTTTCCTAGCAATGAAATCATACCACCATGTCACCTTGTTACAGTATTATAATTCAGTCCCATTTTAACCGGTCAAAATGAGAATGCACAATTTTGGTCTTTCAATAAAATAACTGGTTATGTGTTTTGTTTTTAGGGTGTGACCCACATTGGCTTCACTGACCTGCCCAGCCGCCTGCCCACCCAGTCCAGCACCCTGTACTCCAACAACCTGACCAAACTCATCCGTGCCATCAGCCCTTCCACTGAGAACTTCAACTATGAGGTCAAGGAGAAATTTAACTACGGCACCATGGACCATGTCATCAGAGGATCTATTGTCATGCAGGTGAATCATCGGGGTTAATGGGTTTGGTTACCTTGGTTATCTGTTTTTTAGCACAAGGGAAGACTGGTTAATTAGATCATGGTGAATCTATACTCTCTACTTCTACAGTTAAAAAATGAAAATAGTATTTGTTGATTGGTTTGTTTGGTAATAATGGTAATGAAGTGTTTTGATAGTGTTTGGTGAAAGTGAAATGTTGATCTCAAATGTACATCCATGCATTGTTGACTTCTGTTTGGTTGGCATTCTCAATCATTTTCACCTTTCTATCTGATGCAGAATGGAACCAACCTCTTCCCAGCTCCTCTGCCCGATAACATCCCAGTGGCAGCCCCTCCCAAACCCAAGAGCAAGCAGGAGCTGGCTAAGGAGAAGGCTGCTGCCGTGTCCCCTTTCAAGGCTACCCTGACTACCACTGGCATGTACACTGGAGGTGAGAGACACCATCACTGACTGCACTGACTGCCTAGACTCTTCATTCATTTATACTTGCATTGCCTTCAGAAAGTATTCACACCCCTTGACTTTTTCCACATTGTTGTTACATTTAAAATGGATTACATTTAGAATTGTTTTTGTCACTGGCCTACACACAATACCCCATAACGTGAAAGTGGAATTGTGTTTTTCAAAATGTTTACAAATGAAAAGCTGAAATGTCTTGAGTCAATAAGTATTCAACACCTTTGTTAGGGCAAGCCTAAATAAGTACAGGAGTAAAAATGTGCTTATTAAGTCACATAATAAGTTGCATGGACTCTGTGTGCAATAATAGTGTTTAACATGATTTTAGAATGACTACCTCTTCTCTGTACCCCACACGTACAATTATCTTTAAGGTCCCTCAGTCGAGCAGTGAATTTCAAACACAGATTCAACCACAAAGACCAGGGAGATTTTCCAATGCCTCGCAAAGAAGGACACCTATTGGTAGATGGGTAAAAATAAAAAGCAGACATTGAAAATCTCTTTGAGCATGGTGAAGTTATTAATTACACTTTGGATGGTGTCACTACAAAGATACAGGTGTACTTCCTAACTCAGTTGCCGGAGAGGAAGGAAACCGCTCAGGGATTTCACCGAGGCCAATGCAATGGTGACTTTAAAACCATTTAGAGTTTAATGGCTGTGATAGGACAAAACTGAGGATGGATCAACAACATTGTAGTTACTCTACAATACTAACCTAACTGACAGAGTGAAAAGAAGGAAGCCTGTACAGAATGAAAATATTCCAAAACATGCATCAAGGCACTAAAGTAAAACTGCAAAAAATGTGGCAAAGCAATTAACGTTTTATCCTGAATACAAAGTGTTATGTTTGGGACAAATCCAATACAACACATTACTGAGTTCCACTCTCCATATTTTCAAGCATAGTGGTGGCTGCATCATGTAATGGGTAATCGTTAAGGACTGCTTGTAATCGTTAGGATAAAAAAGAAACGTAATGGATCAAAGCACAGGCAAAATCCTAGAGGAAAACCTGATTCAGTCTGCTTTCCACCAGACACTGGGAGATTAATTAACCTTTCAGCAGGACAATAACCTAAAACACAAGGTCAATTCTACACTGGAATTGCTTACCAAGAAGACAGTGAATGTTCCTTAGTGGCCGAGTTACAGATTTGACTTAAATCTCCTTGAAAATGTATGGCAAAACATGAAAATGGTTGTCTAGCAATGATCAACAACCAATTTGACAGAGCTTGAAGAATTTTGAAAATAATAATGGGCAAATACTGTACAATCCAGGGGTGCAAAGCTCTTAGAGACTTACCCAGAAAGACTCAGCTGTAATCGCTGCCAAAGGTGATTCTAACATGTATTGACTCAGGGATGTGAATACTTATGTAAATGAGATATTTCTGTATTTCATTTTCAAACAATGTGCAAAAACAAATTCCAAACATGTTTTCACTTTGTCATCAAGGGGGTATTATGTGTAGATTGGTGAGAAACAATCAATTGAATCCATTTTGAACTCAGGTTGTAACTCAACAAAATGTGGAATAATTCAAGCAGTATGAATACTTTCTGAAGGCACTACCTTGCCTTCCAGGGTCATGTTCAGTAGGTAACAAAGGGAAGAAAGCTGAGTAAAATGGGGAGAAACTACCTGGTCCAATAAGAAAGGCACATACAGTGGGGGAAAAAAGTATTTAGTCAGCCACCAATTGTGCAAGTTCTCCCACTTAAAAAGATGAGAGAGGCCTGTAATTTTCATCATAGGTACACGTCAACTATGACAGACAAATTGAGAATTTTTTTTCCAGAAAATCACATTGTAGGATTTTTTATGAATTTATTTGCAAATTATGGTGGAAAATAAGTATTTGGTCACCTACAAACAAGCAAGATTTCTGGCTCTCACAGACCTGTAACTTCTTCTTTAAGAGGCTCCTCTGTCCTCCACTCGTTACCTGTATTAATGGCACCTGTTTGAACTTGTTATCAGTATAAAAGACACCTGTCCACAACCTCAAACAGTCACACTCCAAACTCCACTATGGCCAAGACCAAAGAGCTGTCAAAGGACACCAGAAACAAAATTGTAGACCTGCACCAGGCTGGGAAGACTGAATCTGCAATAGGTAAGCAGCTTGGTTTGAAGAAATCAACTGTGGGAGCAATTATTAGGAAATGGAAGACATACAAGACCACTGATAATCTCCCTCGATCTGGGGCTCCACGCAAGATCTCACCCCGTGGGGGTCAAAATGATCACAAGAACGGTGAGCAAAAATCCCAGAACCACACGGGGGGGACCTAGTGAATGACCTGCAGAGAGCTGGGACCAAAGTAACAAAGCCTACCATCAGTAACACACTACGCCGCCAGGGACTCAAATCCTGCAGTGCAAGACGTGTCCCCCTGCTTAAGCCAGTACATGTCCAGGCCCGTCTGAAGTTTGCTAGAGTGCATTTGGATGATCCAGAAGAGGATTGGGAGAATGTCATATGGTCAGATGAAACCACAATAAAACTTTTTGGTAAAAACTCAACTCGTCGTGTTTGGAGGACAAAGAATGCTGAGTTGCATCCAAAGAACACCATACCTACTGTGAAGCATGGGGGTGGAAACATCATGCTTTGGGGCTGTTTTTTCTGCAAAGGGACCAGGACGACTGATCCGTGTAAAGGAAAGAATGAATGGGGCCATGTATCGTGAGATTTTGAGTGAAAACCTCCTTCCATCAGCAAGGGCATTGAAGATGAAACGTGGCTGGGTCTTTCAGCATGACAATGATCCCAAACACACCGCCCGGGCAACGAAGGAGTGGCTTCGTAAGAAGCATTTCAAGGTCCTGGAGTGGCCTAGCCAGTCTCCAGATCTCAACCCCATAGAAAATCTTTGGAGGGAGTTGAAAAGATTTCACTGCTCTAGAGGAGATCTGCATGGAGGAATGGGCCAAAATACCAGCAACAGTGTGTGAAAACCTTGTGAAGACTTACAGAAAACGTTTGACCTGTGTCATTGCCAACAAAGGGTATATAACAAAGTATTGAGAAACTTTTGTTATTGACCAAATACTTATTTTCCACCATAATTTGCAAATAAATTCATAAAAAATCCTACAATGTGATTTTCTGGATTTTTTTTCCTCATTTTGTCTGTCATAGTTGACGTGTACCTATGATGAAAATTACAGGCCTCTCTCATCTTTTTAAGTGGGAGAACTTGCACAATTGGTGGCTGACTAAATACTTTTTTTCCCCACTGTATCTATGTTCTGTTGCAAAACATCTTGCTACAGGGTCGCGGGAGTTTTTTAAAATGCGAATATTGGGCCGCGTCTGAGACAACCTAGTCCAATTTGGGTCCCAAGGCAAAACCAGTTGAGAACCACTGCCCTAATGAACACCACCCCGGTCTAAGTCAGTCGTTTACTTAATTATAATGTAAGGGGAATAAAATGGCTGACACAGCAGAAAGCGGAGGATGCAGAGCAACCCTGGCTGTCAGGATAATGGCCCCTAAACTGAGCCGTGTCATGAGTCTCTCTGAGCTCCTATGGTGGTCTCGCTCTCCTCACCCTGACCTGGGTTAACAGGACTATCGCGGGGGGTTAAAAGCAACATGTTAATGTTTTATTACCATTCACATTCATTACATTTTTACATTCTCTACTAACACTCACAAGCCATCCACATATCTGACTTATGTGGGAAAGGTGAGCTGTGACCCCATTCTGAGAGCAGCACCAGTCGTGATCAGACATAAAAGCTACACTGAACAGAAATCCCTGCAGATTATTTATATTGGTTACAGACGGGGGCTCAGATGTTAGTCTGTGTTAGAGAGAGGAGGCAGGCACCAACTGTCGTCTCTGTTCTGTTCTGGAATCACATCAAAGAGACCCAGAGAACACGTCCTCCTTCCCCAACATTCAGACAGACGAGCCACAATCTGGGTTCACACGTAAATAAACACCTGAGATAAACAAACAAGCACATTCATCTTCCTGTCCTTTCTTGAGTTAGTTCGCTCCGTATCTCTGTCTTTCCCTGCTGAAGCCAAGGAAGGTGCTGCTGGAGCATTGTGATGTCCTGACCACTGGATCAGCCACGTGAGAGGCCAGAAAGGATGAGAGCCCCTTTGAAATTAGGATTGGTCACCTAATTAGAGCTCAACCTAACATGGCCCCTCCCTCCCTCCCTCTCAACCCAACCACCCCCAGCCCAAACCACCACCAGCAGCCCCTTAGTGCCAGGAAACTGGGAATAATAAAATGTGGGATGTGCCCCCCCCGCTGTGTCTGTCTGAAGTAGTGTTGTATCTGTTTCCCACAGACACTTGCTCTGGTAGTGGCGACTGGAGACGGCAGGCCTGTAAACCCCGTTCACACGTTCCCCCGAGCAGCTCATTCTAGGTTGGCTGTGGTGTACAACCACAATACTTGGGTTGCTGTCTGTAATTGCGCCTAGCTAAATTTCTAACCCCAACGTGTCTGTCTCTTGTCCTCACTTAAGAAAATTAGTAGACATTAGAAAGAGTCAGCATTTCTACTCTACAATATCTAGTGTGCCTCACATGACATGGCCTAATTAAATTCAACACCTTATGACGGTCAATGATTTGTTTTGTTTTTTTTCGCTTGCATTTCAATGAGTAGAAAGCCCTTGGCTATATTACATATGGACATTAGATATGCGGCGTGGGCTAGTGTTAAGTTATTTATTAACCCTTTCCCCCTCTCAGGTCTTGGCACCATGTTAGGCCTGGGCCTGGCTGCGCCGAACACAGCCTTCCCTCAGATGGTGACCATCTTCGGCCTGGCTACCATTGTGGGCTACCACACGGTGTGGGGGGTGAGCCCAGCCCTTCACTCCCCACTCATGTCCGTTACCAACGCCATCTCTGGTGAGTGTTTATGAAGACTCCTTTTAATGAAATGGATACAGTGCAAAGAAGACTACATTTACATTTTAGTCATTTAGCCAGAGCGACTTACAGTTAGTGCATTCATCTTAAGATGGCTAGGTGGGACAACCACATATCTCAGTCGTAGTAAGTACATTTTTACTCAAAGTAGCTATCAGTAAAGTCAGTGCTAGTAATAAATATAAAAGTCAAGTTTGAGTGTTAGTTCACTAAAGGCAAGTCTAAACATAGGCAAGTCATTATTTTGTAATTTAGTATATTTAGTAATGTATTTATAGATATGAAGGGAGGTAAACTTACTGATGAAAATGCATATATGCCTACTACATTACTTCACTTGGGATTTGGCTTCAAATGAGAATAAATCTCGTTTTTAAACCCAAATGTTATTAATTTGATTTACTAGTCCATAAAAGGCAATCCTGTAACTGTCCAGAGGAGATTCCTTTACAGACCTGGTGGTGAAATCTCCCTCCACCTCCACACCTGCAGGTGCTCTCTTCTCAGTGATGAGTAAGACCTGGAGGGAACAGGAAATGATTCATGATCCTTGTAGTCTGGATGATTTAAAACTCTTCTACTCCAGAGTTGAGATCTGCTTCAAGCAACTAAAAGCATAGGTCTCAGGTTCCACTCTGAATATAGGCTAACAAATTATAGTAGATTAATCTGTAATTTAATATTTATTTGTCTGCAAATAAAAGAGAAACTGATTATTAGGCTGATTTAAAATGGTAACTCAATGCTTGGATAGTGCCGAGAAGACATTTGATCATTACTCTGTCAAAGATGAAGAAGACATTAATTTGCGTACTGGTTCCTAGTTTTGATGTCTGTGGCGTTATTAGTTGCCCCTTGCCCTCTTTCCCACCATCCACGACTACTTCATTAACATGAGGCGTTATAGAGGGTGTGTGTGTGTGTGTGTGTGTGTGTGTGTGTGTGTGTGTGTGTGTGTGTGTGTGTGTGTGTGTGTGTGTGTGTGTGTGTGTGTGTGTGTGTCTGTTCGCTCGCAGTGTTTTGATTACTCTTGACATGGGCGGAAGTGACAAGCTGGCTGTGGTATCTGGTGCTTCGTAAAGCTTTTCCTTGTTCCTCCCTGCGGCGGTAGGACAGTCGGTCACGACCAGGGTCTGGGTCCAGGAACCAGGAAAGGCTTGGTTGTTAATGAGCCCATGGTGGTCCAACATTAAAACCCCCTTCATGTCGCCACAGATGCTAACTTCAGAGAAGGCATGATGGGGGCATCCAATGGAGCAATTATCTCCCTGGACCTACTGCACAGTTCTTGTCAATTACTTTATTAGTGCACACTCTACACGTTAGTGCTGGGAATTGCCAGCGACCTCACGATAAGATAATATCACGATAATTAGATGCCGATACGATATGTATTGCGATTCTCACAATTCTATATGTATTGCAATTCGATACTGGAATTTTATTGCGATTTGATGTTCCAAACATATTACTCACGATGTCTGCCAGCGTTGTAGTACTCGAGACCAGTCTCGAGACCACATTGAGTGTCTCGGTCTTGTGTCGGAAACATTTTTACTCTGTCTTGATTCGGTCTCGGACAGTGAGGACTCGTCATTTCTTCCCGAGACCAGCGGAGTAAAAAAATCATACAGTAATTTCCGCTTCCATTCAGTCAGCGCATTAAAACCGCTATAGAATTTCCTTGATTCGCTGGTAGGGAAGAGTGGGGGGAATTGTTTGAAAGTTGCGTGCTCACTATTAGTAAGGGGAGACCGGGGGAAATTGTAGCAGTCTTGCGCAACTTATGGTAGCCTAACACCCTCACTATCACCAAAAGTGACAACAGTGACACGTCGAAGGATGGGTGACAGGCCCGCGATGCTGAAAGGACAGCGACCTTATTACCAGCGCACTCAATGTAGGAGAGTGCACTTTTTGTAAAACACATAGGGCTGCAAGAAAGACAGCAGTAACACAGCATGATGTTAAAGGATAAGCAGTCATTCACTCGGACATAAAAGGCCAGTAGGTCCCAATCATAAGAATACGAAATACAACCATTAGGCTAAGCATTTCCCAATCAAAATGTACAACTATTACTTCCCATTGCAAAAAAACATGATTCACCTTCAGCACACAATGTAACCGGTGATCTAAAGTTTAAATGCAACAATGTTTCACAAACAAGTTATTTTCAAAGAGATAGCTAACAGCAGCAATCAAGCTGCAATAAAAAACACATCTCCACTCACCAGATGATGATAATTTGAAACTTAACTTCTTGTTGAAAGTTCATCTTGAAAAGGGCGATGCTAACAAATTAGCAACAACATCCTCTTCGATTGCAGCCACTGCAAACTAGCCTAAAACAAAAGCTAGCTAGCTAGACTGTGGGAAAACTACTGCTCACTATTGTGCTGTGACCTGGTGGCCTTGGAGAAGGAAGAAGTTTCCATATGTTTTGTAAAAACGGTCCCACCCATTACAAGTCAAAATGGGATTGGTTGATTCCGTTGTCACTCCAAAATTCGGCCCGAATACAGTTGAATGACAGAAGGCATCTATCTAGCTTCTTATAGCCTAGCCAATGGCTGATTTAGCTAGCTAGATTTATCTCCCCAGTGTTAACCCTTTCCAACAAAAACTGAAGAGATTAAATCAGAACATCATTGAAAATAATAATATAATTATTATTATTATTATTTTATAAATCCTTAGCTCTTCTCTGAAGAGCTAGAAGGCCCTCGTTGTTCCCCACTGTGTTTGTGTTAGTAACAACTTGTAAAGTGGCTCTATTTGCCACCAGCATGCATTATTTTCACCATTCTGAATGTCTAAAGAATCCATATGTTCTCCTGAAATATAAACACAGAAATAATGGACATTTTGAACTCTCTTATTATGGTGGTGATTTGACAATTACAATCATGGTCTTGAATCTCGGACGTCTCGTCCCCCTCTCGGTCTTGACTCGGTCTCGAGTCGGTCTTGACTCGATTCGCTCCGGTCTTGGTCTGGAACACAACTTTAGGTGGTCTCGAACACAACACTGATGTCTGCTGCAGAGAGACAAGCGAGAGCTTGGAGTCAAATACGATATATCGTTCAAAAATAATATTGCGATATGTAACTGAATTTCTTTCCCCCATCACTACTACACATACCCCCCCACCCTAGTCAATCTCTATCCTCACACATTCTGTCTTGGGTGTGTTCCCCGCATATTTGGCATTACCTAAACGATGCCTTTTATTGTGGTCATGCAAAGAAGTGGAAACTTTGAAGCCATTGGAATTCTTGTTATTGTTGTGCCAAATGTAATAAAGCTGTAAGAGCCCGAGACGTTAGTGAAGCATAATGGAATTTGGACTTTCGTATTCTTAAGAGAGAGCGAGAAGTGCGTGTCAATCTCTGTCTGGAGCATTGGGTTACTTTTGATGGGGAACCCTTGGTTTTGCCCAATGGCAGTTATGGCGCCATCCTCCAGTCTCCTGACAGTGTCTTTAATCTACCTGAAACTATTGACTCACAATTTGCCAAAGTCTGCCCTTTCTGAAGTCTGCTCTAGGTGAGATGTGATGCACCTCCCATGGGACCTCATTTCTATTGTGTGTGGGTTTGTGTGATCAATATAGATATATAATATAGATATCACTGGCTGACTATTTAAGAGCTGTCTTGATAAGTCAGCAGGAGGTAGGTGGCATTGGTGTCTGTTTGGTCAGGTAGCCTATGTCTGTGATCTCAATGGCCTGACTATGACGCCCTTGTTTTCCAAATGTAACCTCATTGAGGGTGGAGTTAAGTCACCCTCTTTTCAAGGGAGGGAATCTTCAGGTGGGTATCTGATGGCATTAAGGTTTCAAAGTTGACCTTGTGGGCGACCATGTCTAGGATAGTGTGAGTGAGCAGCATGTCTCGCTTTTTGAGTGTGTGAGTAGATTTTTCTAACCTAATTGCCTGCTGATGTGTGCAGTGCACCTTTAATTCAACCTCTGGTCTGTCTGTGTGACTAATTGTTGCTGTGGAGTTCCAGAAAGGGACAGCCAGGAAAATCTCACCCAGTCAGTCAGTCAGACACCTGTTGGCTCTGTCTGACCAGCCTGTTGTTGTGTTGTTCACTAGAGTACAGCAGGCAGCATTTGTAAGTCATTATAGGGCTGATAGTTATCAGGATTCCCTCTGTGCTCTGACAATTTCCACAGTAAGCTGCACAGCTGTGCTCTAATGTGTAAGAAACATACCTGTCTTCACAGCACTTCAAATGTAATAAAGCTGTGTTTGTCTGACAAGGCAATTGGGTATAAAAGCAATAATCTTTTAGTGTTTTGTATTGTCATTTGTCATCAGTTCAACACGTGGGACTAAGGGTGTGTTTTCACAGGCAGACAAATTCTGATCTTTTTCCACTGAATTGGTGTTTTGAACAATCAGATCAGTTTTTTTGCCAATAATTGTGCAAAAGATCAGAATTAGGCTGCCTGTGTAAACTCAGCCAAATGCATGTCTGGAATGGGTTGACATGTGATCTAAGCTGTGTTTTTATTCTAGGTCTGACAGCTGTGGGCGGTCTGTCTCTCATGGGGGGTGGCTATGCCCCCTCCTCCTCTGCCGAGACCCTGGCTGTCGCTGCTGCCTTCATCTCCTCAGTCAACATCGCTGGTGAGTGACTCTCTGGACTAAACCAGACAGTAACTGTGAAAACAGACAGTGAATGGAGCAGACAAACTGAGCTTCAGTTACCTCAACATTGTACCCTCTTGGACCCCTTATATAAGGTCTTCCAATACGTAAGAGACAAGGATATCAGACCCTTTAGGGCCATTTTATTTCACTTGACTATATATTAAGAAAACTGGTAGAGCATCGTGGCAGGTGAAGTAAGGCTATTGCTCCACTGTGACCTCTTCCTCACCTGTGACCGTTAGTTGGTCCATGAACCCTGTTCGTGAGAGCAGACCTTCCCTAACTCCCTTCAGGTGGAAAATAAGGAATTCCACACCTGAACTGGAAGTGACTGAGTTATCTTCAAAAGGGCACCATTCATGCTATAAACCAGGCTTAGTCTAGCTCTGCTGAGAAGAAATGAGGGAACGTCGCTCGCTAATGGTAGTGTCAGGAAAGTCTTTGGTGCGTGATTCTAGACAGCCACTGAGGCAAACGCTGCAGAGGTCCAGAGGTCTCAGTCTGTGCGAGGGCACTCTGACAGGTCAGATTACCTAGCAGGGTCAAAGGTCATGCCAGGGATTCTGGCAGATTTCTGCCATTTGCTGTAATAACCAGTTATTATGACTCTCAGATCTCTTTTGTGCATGTGTTCCAGCGTGCTTAAAGTGCACCTCTTTATATATATATTTATATATGTATTTATACATATGTTTTATTTTATTTAAAGAGCAGATGTTTAATTTCAGTTTAAAGGTTCAGTTGGTTTCCATTCCACACGCAACATTTCTTAGTGGTCTATTGCGCCACCCATAAACCCTCACTAACATAAAAACGGACATTCCACCGTCTGTTTTCCTAGCCCTTCTTCTACAAGTTTTATATTGTCAAGTGAATACACAAAAAATGACCCTCCAATATTAGTTTCCATAAACTAGCCCTGAAATTTTGAGACTACCTGCTCCTTATACGACAGGGGTCAAGGAATAGTTTTTTCATCCTCTTGCTCTAGCCACAGTCTTTTTTGTTTTTCCATGTGTTTTTATAGCGGGAGCACGGAAAAATCCTTAAATACCTGCCCTTTGCATTCTTGAATCTGAATGTATTGACTTTGAGCCTCAGTCTGAAATAGTTTTTTTTTAAATGATTGGTGTGTTTAAGTGATTGAGGTCTGGGCTGGGCTAAAATTAGCCCGTACAGCTGAAGTGGACAGATGTTAGCCACTGGATAACCTGTCTGAGTGTAGGGGTTTAGTGGGGTTGAAGAGAACTCAGAGGAACGTTATCCGCCCCAGCAAAATGAAGTGTTCCGTCTGGTCGTTTATATCAGGGGATAAATTCTACTTTTGTGTGCGGTTTTAATGAGTTACTCAAATATCAAATAAGAGTGCAATAAATAATATTTGAAATATTACCGACTTCACCCTGTTATGCCTGAAGCATTCAAATTGTATTTGTCACATGCTTCGTAAACAACAGGTGTAGGCTAACAGTGAAATGCTTACGGGAAAAGTTAAACACGTTGTAATAAATACACAATGAGTACCGATAACTTGGTTATATACACGGGGTACGAGTTGATGTGCAGGGGTACGAGGTATTTGAGGTAGATATTTACATACACTGAGTGTACAAAACAACTTAATATTTTGTTTACTCAGTGTATAGTTAGGAATATAATAACCGATAATAAACAGGAGCAGCAGCGTATGTAATGAGTCAATAAAGTTAGGGCGAAAATGGTCAATGCAGATAGTCCGGGTAGCTATTTGGTTAACTATTTAAGTAACTATTTAGCAGTCTTATGGCTTGGGGGTAGAAGCTATTCAGTGTCCTGTTGGTTCCAGACTTGGTGCTGTGCGGTAGCAGAGAGAACAGTCTATGACTTGGGTGGCTGGAGTCTTTGACCTTTTTTAGGGCCTTCCTCTGACACTGCGTGGTATAGAGGTCCTGGATGGCAGGGAGCTCGTACCCACTACCCTCTGTAACGCCTTACGGTCGGATGCCAAGCAGTTGCCAAGAGCGTATGTGCAGACCGTTGTCTACCAGGTTGAGTTTGACGGGTTTAGTTCTTTTTCTCTCTCAGGTGGTTTCCTGGTCACCAAGAAGATGTTGGACATGTTCAAGCGTCCCACTGACCCTCCAGAATACAACTACCTCTACCTACTGCCCACCGGGGTGTTCGTTGGGGGCTATGGAGTTGCCTTGCAGGCTGGCTATAACATTGAACAGGTGAGCATCACCTAACCCTCAAACCGGCAGCGGGGTCAGTAGTTGTGTTCAGTAGGTTGTGTTAAAGCTGCAATATGTAACTTTTTGGGCGACCTGACCAAATACACATAGAAATGTGTGTCATAGATCTGTCATTCACATTGAAAGCAAGTCTAAGAAGCAGTATATCTGTTCTTTGTGCGCTATTTCTAATCTTCCGGTTCTTAAGTTTAGTTTTTGTCTTTTACTTTCGGTTTTGTACACCAGCTTTAAACAGCTGAAAATAAAAAATGTTGGGTTATGGAAAATATATTTCACAGCAGTTTAGATGGTACAATGATTCTCTACACTATACTTGCTTGTTTTGTCACATCAACTGAAATTAAGCGAACTATTAGAATTGTAGTGATTTCTGCATAGAACACCTTTAAGTAGGCAGGAAACTTGAGTGAAACAGGCATGTATTACCTAAACTTGTCCAATTAGAACAGCAAAACGTGTTGCTATAGTGTGCCTTCCGGAACATGGCACAGGTCTAAGTCACAGCTGTGCGTCTATCCCTCTCTCTGTAGATGATGTACCTGGGCTCCGGTATGTGCTGTGTGGGAGCCCTGGCTGGTCTGTCTAACCAGTCCACTGCCCGTCTGGGTAATGCCCTGGGTATGATGGGGGTGGCAGGGGGCATCGCTGCCACCCTGGGCTTCCTGAAGCCCACCCCTGAACTCCTGGCACAGATGAGTGCCGCCATGGCTGTGGGTGGCACTGCTGGTAAGTGTGTATGTCTGTGTGTGGCAGTAAATGAAATGTGTCTGCCATTTGTATGTTTGAGTGTTCTGTCTGAACATATTGTCTAAACATAGTGAACAGCAGGTGGCGGTCTGTAGTCCTCATGTGGGGGTCTGCTTCAAACTGCTGTACTACGGTGGTGCCGAGGTAATGGTCACCATTATGTCTGAATCACCAGTATTACCCAGCAGACCTCTGGAGCTCTGCATCCTTCTTGATGGTAATTTTTTCCTGGAATCAAGCTGGAACCTAGACTAGACCATTGATTCAGACCCTAGCCCTGTTCCAGATGCTCCTGTTAACCCCGTCCATGTCTGCAGGACATGTACACACACAAGGAGGTGCACTCACAAACAAGGAATTTCCCCCAAACAACCCTCATCAGCAACACCCGTGCCTCAGGATGGCCCATTTCCCAGCAATCCTTTAGTGTGTGTCCGCACGTGTGTGTGTGTGTCTGCATGTGTCCAGGATTTCCGTTAGCCGGTAAATGCCGGCTTTTGCCCACAAACTGTTAGGGCCTACATAAAGCTGTCCCAACAGCAGAGCTTTCTTTTCAGCACCATGGAGTGAATCCTTACCACCGCTATACCTGGCTATCAGCAGAGCCTTGTCTGGTAGCGAAACAGTTAATTCAGCCTCATTTACTGCCTGATATGGCTGACTTGCCTAAACAAATGTGGTTTCTACTGACAATTGAGATGTACAAACTTTGGCATAAAGGAACAATGAGCGCATAAGAGGCAATCCGTAATTTCGATTAAGACATTAATGAGCGAGTTAAGACGGACATAGTCAATATAACTATTTGTTTAGCACTTTTGAAATGTACAGTGACAGAATTCAGAACATGGGCCGTTCTTACAGTGTTCTCCCTGTACACCAAGTCAGAACCGTAGGATAAATAAAGGGGTATATAAACAGACCATGAAAGCTCTTACAATATTTGATGATTACATTTCTTTATAACAGGCGAGAGGCTACATGTGTATCACCAAGTCAGACCATTAGGCTAAGTTATGAGGGGGAAAGGGACCAAATTATTAGGGTGAGGCACATGGGCTACTAACAGCTTACTACACATTTTACATTTTAGTCATTTAGCAGACGCTCTTATCCATAGCGACTTACAGTTAGTGAGTGCATAAAAACATTTCATACTGGTCCTCCATGGGAATCGAACCCACAACCCTGGCGTTGCAAGCGCCATGCTCTACCAACTGAGCTACACGGGACTACACAACATACACTTAGTATTACTTTCTTAGCTACAGTATACATATCTCCCTGGCATATTACATCATTTACGCAGCAGCATACAATACATTTTTGGACTCACCTTGTTGTGCTCTGCTCACTTGAACAGGAAGGTGACGCGACGGTCCTTCTTATGGGAAAATTTTGTCACCAAACTTTGTCATCAAAGTCTGGCTTTCTCTGGATTTATGGTGCTTTCAAGACAACTGGGTAATCTGAAAAAAAACAAGTTCGAATCATGACGTCAGTGATCTTCAGGTCGGAGCTCTAGAAAGAGGCCAGAGTTCCCGACTTGGAATTCCAAGTTGGATGACCGTTGAAAATATATTTTCTCAGTTGGAGCTAGTTTTTTTCAGAGTTCCCAGTTGTCTTGAACTCACTGAAGTCATGCTGGATTGACAGCATGGCCAATGTATTCAACCTTTTCTGGCCCATGGTGTTGCATGTGAATGTTTATGCTTTTAAGCTTGGAAAAGAGAGCCATAAACCCAGACTTGGAACACACACCCTCTCCAATGAATAGCAGGCTAGTGATTGCTTTGCAACGCTTGCAGTTAGCCACTTATTCATTCCAAACCACTCATTGTTGAATTTGCGATTTCCAACTTGTGTAATGTTTATGTCCAATGGCCGATGAGCACCAATACGTTTTATCTGTAA
Organism: Coregonus clupeaformis; assembly: GCF_020615455.1. Classification (NCBI taxonomy): domain Eukaryota; kingdom Metazoa; phylum Chordata; class Actinopteri; order Salmoniformes; family Salmonidae; genus Coregonus; species Coregonus clupeaformis. The sequence continues at coordinate 27,977,516 of NC_059200.1, forward strand.
TTTCTCTTTATATGACAAGGATTGAAAAGGATTTGCCAGTAGATTGTCGACTTGATTCATGATTGCTAGCTAAGATTTTGAAAGTATGATGTTGGCATGCTCAGTCCAATCAGAGCTACGGTAGATATAACGTGATTTGACGTCATTTTATCGGTGGTCAATGACCTTGAGCCTTCTTGGATGGGCACTTCTAATGTAAATCTATGGCAGCACCCAAGGGGCTTGAATTTTCGAGCTCTCCCTGTAGATTTTGCAGCGACGTAGTGTCCCCATGAGTGACAGAACACTGCGCCAATCACGGCGCAACTTGAGAACGTTACCAACCTCTACGCTCTGTATTTTCCACTGGCTGCCCCACCTCCACAGAAAGCACTGAGCTAGGCTGAAACACCTGCATTTTGGAGCTGCCTTACTCAAGGAAGCAAAGAGTTTGTATGCGGCTTTATTAACCCAACACTTTTTTTTAAACATTGTTTGCAAACTGATATGTGACACGTATTAATGTCAAAATAACATGCAAAACATATATATTTTTTGTGTTTATTTATTTTAGCTAAACAAGTGGGGCTCAAAACTGAATGACGGGTCGCCACTGGTATCATGCGCAATTGGTTCATTTCAGTTGTGCTTGGAAACGAAACATTGTTGCCAACTATTCAAATCGGAGAGTTGCAATCACTAGGCAGCCAACTGCCTATTAGTATGAAACATAGTTGTTATCAATAAGCCATGTATATCAGACATGACACGAGCCACGACCCCACTATAGTTAGAATTACAATAAAAATAAACATAACATTTATTAATATCATCCAGTAGAACTGTAAAAAGAGTGAGATAAACTTTGAGCTTTGGAAACGTGCTTTCATAAATGCATGGTGCGGGCTTCGTTTCACAGGAGCATTGTAAAATAAGCTTTCGCTCAATGAACCAGCCTTAACTCATTTTGTTTATTTACAAATCGAATTTGATTGTCCAACATCAGTTTTTTAATTTCTTCATTTTGTGGTCGCCTAGTGTCCTGTTTCCACTACTGTGCTTTTGAATCGCAACGGGAATGGACAGTGGAGCGGGCCGGCCCGGTCATGGCTAGAAGGGATCTAGTTTTTGTCAAATTAATGTCAAAAGTAAAAACATTTTGCGTTTTAGCTAACCCTAACCCTTTTTCTAACCTTAACCTAATTATCTTAACCTGCTACGTTAATTATCCTAACCTACTGCGTAAGTTCTCCTAACCTGACAACAAAAAGTCAAATCTGACAAAATCTGGATCCCTTCTAGTCATGACCGGCCAGCCCTGGTGCTTGTAGACAGCCATGTTTTGTTATTTATTAGGCCTAATTAAAATGTTAATGTCTAGGCTAAATTAAATTGGAGAGGCCTAGATTGTATTTGAAAACAGCTGTGTTTTGTTATTTATTAATACAACAATTAATACAAATAGCCTATAGGACAGGTCGTTTGCAAATTATATTATACAAATATGATATTTTGAAGTTGTTTTATTACTGTGGAGACGACTTGTTCTTCTAGGCTAAATGTTTTTTTATATATTTTTTTATTATATTCATTAATGATTTATAGCAGGGATGAAGACGCAACGGGAAATGTTTTGCTTTTCAGTAAAACCTGTCATGTTGGTATAAGAACATCTCTACTTTATTTTATTACAACTTTACAGGCTAATTTCTATTCTGTTAAAATGAATTACAATAATCTAAATGTGATTTTGAGCACCGTGGGTGGACGCCCTAATGTGTTACGCACCCAATGATTATGGATGTCCGGTAAATTTCTCCCCCCTCGGTCACATTGTCCGCTGCCAAATGTTCCTAGTGGAAACCCTGCTGTGTGTGTATCTTTGTGTGTGTGTGTTGATTGGTTCTCATCCTCTCTGCCCCCCAGGGTTGGGTATTGCTAGGAAGATCCAGATCACCGACCTCCCCCAGCTGGTAGCTGCCTTCCACAGCCTGGTGGGTCTGGCTGCAGTGCTCACCTGCGTGGCAGAGTACATGATCGAGTACCCTCACTTTGCTACCGACCCGTCTGCCAACCTCACCAAGATCATCGCCTACCTGGGCACCTTCATCGGAGGGGTCACCTTTAGTGGATCACTGGTGGCTTATGGGAAACTGCAAGGTGAGGAAGGGCGATTGGGCAGATACATTACATTTAAATTCTATGCTATTGGAGAGGTTGAAGCGGGATGGTGTTTTGTTGGGAGCTGCTAGTGAAAATTTAGGCAGGCCTAAGCCAAGCACGCAATGAGTTAAGGTTCCAATTTGACCTAAGTTTCCTGTCAGCAAATGAGGCAGTTAAATTATACTTATATTTCTCATACATATTCAACATCATGGTTCATTGATTTGATTCATTTGTCTATAGATGTTATTATTCATATATATTACACACAGACATTTTACTGAGTTTTTAGGAATTTGCTGCTCTTGGGCACCACATCTTATCCCAGGCAGCTGGGGTTTGATCCAGTACTACTAGTAATAGACCAATAACGGTCTGGGTCCTTCTGGTTGATACCTGAGGGTCTGTAACCCACTCTGCATCCCCCCTCAGTCCCCTGGCCCGGCTGTGCCACCCAGGCCCCCTTGCTCAAAGCTAGGCCAGGCGGAACCTCTCTGTTTGGCACTAATTAGCCCCTCCGCCCCCAGTCATTTTCCACTTGTTCCCGAAAGCTGGAACGCATTATCCCAGGGAGCATTCCCACTCCACAGTCCCACTGGAACCTGGAAAACCTGCTCTGATAAAATATTAAAAGTGCCCATTTCATGCTATACTTTTGGAAGGCATTCAAAACAAGAAGTGTGCAAGCTTTGTTAATTTGATTGTCAACATGCATTTAGTTTCAAATCAGCGTGAAACAGCCTCAGCTGCACACACATTTTAGTCTCTGAAATCAAAATCTATTTCAAAACGCTAACTTTGTTTCTCTGCTATATTTGTACCTGCCTGCCCAGGGTTGAATCAGTTCTAGGATAAAAAGGCAACTCCCTTTTTAGTCCATACAGTATGTGTCTGAATACTCGTAAACGAAGTCCATAATAAATGAGATGGACAGCACATAGTGAAATCCTGACATGCATTTAGCTCTATATGTCCATGCCTACAGTGTTTTTCCTCCTCTTCTCTCCAGGTGTGCTGAGCTCTGCCCCCCTCCATCTTCCCGGGCGCCATGCTATGAATGCTGGGCTAATGGCCTCCAGTGTGGGCCTGATGATCCCCTACATGCTGGACCCCAGCTACACCACAGGCGTCACCTGCCTGGGCTCTGTGTCCGCACTCTCCGCCGTCATGGTACGACCTACACGCCGTCTCTGCCCTAAGTATAGAAATAGAATGACTGGAATGGACATCCCCCATTCAAATGAATGTTTAAAATCGAGTGTGCAGTGAAATGATTGTGGTCTGAGGGCATTTCCTGTTCTATTAATTCTATATCTATGGCCCGGCTAATATCCACCAACCTGGATTGACCAGTGCTAAACAAAGGCCTTTGAACTGAACCTTAGAAATGGGATGGAAGTCTTACCTATTTGTGCCATTGGGATCCTGTGCTTTAGCCCATTTAAGGTAGGCTTAGGTTCATTCAGCAATCCTTCAATAAAACATGCTCTCCTCACGAGCCTGCTCAACTGTTGGCCCTGAAGGAGAGTTTTCATTGGAAGCATTACACACAGGATCAATCCATAATATGATGATAGATGGAAGGTTAACTAAGATGATCAGGTTTTGAAGCAGCGCTGAGAGAAGGTGGTTCTGGTTAAAACTGTTGTGAATGTTGGCTGCTCAGGCCTCTGTGTGGTTTGTCAGTAACAAGGACATTTTGATGTTGGATAAATCAGTGGATATTCATTTTTACGTATACAATATCGCATCGCTCTGACTGATATTAAGGTGTAGCTAAACAATCACCTGTGCCTGAGCTCGAAGGTCTTTGAAAGGAAATCTGATACTGTTCAAGTCTTGCCCTCAGTTTGTTTGATGGAGTGGATCATTACATAATGTGAGGTAGCTGGCTCTGGTTAGAGCCATTCCCTGAGGTAGGTATCTTGGAGAGTAACACTAGGATGATATCATAGAGAGCCCTTGAAATGAAAACTCCTTGTTTCGACAAACGCCTTATGAGTGGACTGAGGCCCACTGCAATCTGATAGGGGTTAAATACACAACATTTCAACTACACAATCAGATTTCTCTATTTGCCATTCAATAGTACAGGGTGTCTGTTTATGCCAAAGTGCTTCAGGAAAATGTCTTACATTTATATAGGCCAGGCCTACTACTCACATGTGAAACATGATCTTTGCATACCTTCTTTTGAATGGGCAATATATTGAATTTAGCAACACATTAATGAAATGACGAGTTGATGTCTTGCTTTATTAACCCCACTGCCATAGGGCTTGACTCTGACAGCAGCCATCGGTGGTGCAGACATGCCGGTAGTCATCACGGTGCTCAACAGCTACTCCGGCTGGGCCCTGTGTGCCGAGGGCTTCCTGCTCAACAACAACCTGCTCACCATCGTAGGGGCCCTCATCGGCTCCTCAGGGGCCATTCTCTCCTACATAATGTGTGTGGTAAGTAAGCATCCTCTGTCCGTTAGTCTGTCTTTTAGAAGTGTCACACATCCTATAGAATGATTAAAGTATAGAGGCTATCATCCTTCCTTCTGTCTGTATGTAGGAAGTGTCACACATCAGACAGTATGAGGTAAATAGGCAGCATCAGGCCATGACTGTACAGGTAAACCTTGAAGATGCTGAAATATGCAAGAGGCATTTTCTGTGCTTCCACTGTTTTCCACTAGGAGGAACTCTAAGTGTACTTAAATGCCTTCCTGGCTGCATTGACTGCCTGAAGGAAACTGGGTTCATTGAAACTGCAGTTGACTCAAAAGAAATGAGCAGCTTTTTATCCTTTCCACCCCCCTTCCCCTCTCCTCTCTCCCACTGGCTAGGCCATGAACCGTTCCCTGGCCAATGTAATCCTGGGTGGGTATGGTACATCATCCACTGGATCAGGCAAGCCTATGGAGATCGTAGGAACACACACGGAGGTCAACGTGGACCAAACTGTCGAAATGATCAAAGACGCTCAAAACATCATCATCACTCCAGGTAGTCAAAACCCAACCCCCCCCCACACACACACAGCATGAACACGGTGATACACAAAAGTATGTGGACAACCCTTTAAATGAGTGGATTCGGCTATTTCAGCCACACCTGTTGCTGACAGGTGTATAAAATCGAGCACACAGCCATGCAATCTCCAAAGACAAACATTGGCAGTAGAATGGCCCATACTGAAGAGCTCCGTGACTTTCAACATGGCACGGTCATAGGATGCCACCTTTCCAACTAGTCAATTCGTCAAACTTCTGCCCTGCTAGAGCTGCCCCGGTCAACTGTAAGTGCTGTTGTTTTGAAGTGGAAACGTCTAGGGGCAACAACAGCTCAGTCGCGAAGTGGTAGGCCACACAAGCTCACAGAACGGGACCGGCGAGTGCTGAAGCACGTAGCATGTAAAAATTGTCTGTCCTCGGTTGCAACACTCACTACCGAGTTCCAAACTGCCTCTGGAAGCAACGCCAGCACAATAACTGTTCGTCGGGAGCTTTATGAAATGGAAGCAAGTCCCCGCAGCAATTTTCCAACATCTAGTGGAAATCCTTCCCAGAATAGTGGAGGCTGTTATAGCAGCAAAGGGGGGACCAACTTTAATGTCCATGATTTTGGAATTAGATATTTTGACGATGTAGTGTACTTGCACACACCAGGACACTGACAGGGTAGGTTAATGTAAACTAAACCACGTACACAGGGTTCAACTTGCAAACGTTTTTAAGACCTAGAGAGTAAGTGGGTTGTGGCCAAAGGTCTTGTGCAGAAAGTAGAAAACATGTCCTTTGCCATCCACATTTTCAGAAATTACAGAACTTTTTTCTTTGTTTAGCTAACCTCTGTTGACCTTGTTACATCACCAGCTAATTGTCTTATTCCTTGAGCTGGCTACTTGACATCTAGCCCATGGTGTACTAGCTAACTCTATTTGCATTGTTTCCCCTAGTTTTTTTGTTTTGTTGGGTGCAGTGGTGGACAACCTCCCCAAACCCTAATAACAGTGTTTAAAGATGCATAACTCCGCAACGCTTTAGGCTAGAAACAAGCCGTAAAAGTCTGAAATTCAGTCTGAGCTAACACCTTCAAAAGTCAATCAGTTATAAAACAGTTTTGCTTTGAGGTAAAACTTTGATTTGAATGGGAAGTCATATTTTACAATGTAAGACTGTTGCAATCTAGTTATTTCAAAACTGATTTTAGAGGCAAGCAGACCAGGGTTTAAACCAGCAACCCTTGCAGTTATGCAAGCACACCACCTGTGCCATTAAGGTCCAGACCTTTTGTCAGAGGCTGCATTGCAGGTTACAATAGCACTGCCAATGACAGTCATTTGGTTGGTCCAAAAAATCTGGCTTTGCATGTGGAAATGTTGTATAATGCACCTTTAACAAAAAATCACCTTCCGGTGTAAACATTTTAAAACACTATGTTTTTAAGTGAGAAAGAGGCATTGCACTGAAGCTGAAAAAGAAAGGAAATTCACATGAGCACCAAAATGCCTACTTCACCCATGCTCTACCAAGGTTTTCCAACACACCGCTTTTGACCTACTACAGTAGCTATGTTGGTCTATTGTACTTCAAACAATGTGTAGGCAGGTTGCTTAGGATTCAAATATATATATAAAAAGTATTTGATCCCCTGCTGATTTTGTACGTTTGCCCACTGACAAAGAAATTATCAGTCTATAATTTTAATGGTAGGTTTATTTGAACAGTGAGAGACAGAATAACAACAAAAAAATCCAGAAAAACGTAATATAATAAATTGATTTGCATTTTAATGAGGGAAATAAGTATTTGACCCCCTCTCAATCAGAAAGAGTTCTGACTCCGAGATGTTTTTTATACAGACAACGAGCTGAGATTAGGAGCACACTCTTAAAGGGAGTGCTCCTAATCTCAGTTTGTTACCTGTATAAAAGACACTTGTCCACTGAAGCAATCAATCAATCAGATTCCAAACTCTCCACCATGGCCAAGACCAAAGAGCTCTCCAAGGATGTCAGGGACACGATTGTAGACCTACACAAGGCTGGAATGGGCTACAAGACCATCGCCAAGCAGCTTGGTGAGAAGGTGACAACAGTTGGTGCGATTATTCGCAAATGGAAGAAACACAAAATAACTGTCAATCTCCCTCGGCCTGGGGCTCCATGCAAGATTTCACCTCGTGGAGTTGCAATGATCATGAGAACGGTGAGGAATCAGCCCAGAACTACACGGGAGGATCTTGTCAATGATCTCAAGGCAGCTGGGACCATAGTCACCAAGAAAACAATTGGTAACACACTACGCCGTGAAGGACTGAAATCCTGCAGCGCCCGCAAGGTCCCCCTGCTCAAGAAAGCACATACAGTGGGGAAAAAAGTATTTAGTCAGCCACCAATTGTGCAAGTTCTCCCACTTAAAAAGATGAGAGAGGCCTGTAATTTTCATCATAGGTACACGTCAACTATGACAGACAAAATGAGAAAAAAAAATCCAGAAAATCACATTGTAGGATTTTTAATGAATTTATTTGCAAATTATGGTGGAAAATAAGTATTTGGTTAAGCAAGATTTCTGGCTCTCACAGACCTGTAAATTCTTCATTAAGAGGCTCCTCTGTCCTCCACTCGTTACCTGTATTAATGGCACCTGTTTGAACTTGTTATCAGTATAAAAGACACCTGTCCACAACCTCAAACAGTCACACTCCAAACTCCACTATGGCCAAGACCAAAGAGCTGTCAAAGGACACCAGAAACAAAATTGTAGAGCTGCACCAGGCTGGGAAGACTGAATCTGCAATAGGTAAGCAGCTTGGTTTGAAGAAATCAACTGTGGGAGCAATTATTAGGAAATGGAAGACATACAAGACCACTGATAATCTCCCTCGATCTGGGGCTCCACGCAAGATCTCACCCCGTGGGTCAAAATGATCACAAGAACGGTGAGCAAAAATCCCAGAACCACACGGGGGGACCTAGTGAATGACTTGCAGAGAGCTGGGACCAAAGTAACAAAGCCTACCATCAGTAACACACTATGCCGCCAGGGACTCAAATCCTGCAGTGCCAGACGTGTCCCCCTGCTTAAGCCAGTACATGTCCAGGCCCGTCTGAAGTTTGCTAGAGTGCATTTGGATGATCCAGAAGAGGATTGGGAGAATGTTATATGGTCAGATGAAACCAAAATATAACTTTTTGGTAAAAACTCAACTCGTCGTGTTTGGAGGACAAAGAATGCTGAGTTGCATCCAAAGAACACCATACATACTGTGAAGCATGGGGGTGGAAACATCATGCTTTGGGGCTGTTTTTCTGCAAAGGGACCAGGATGACTGATCCGTGTAAAGGAAATAATGAATGGGGCCATGTATCATGAGATTTTGAGTGAAAACCTCCTTCCATCAGCAAGAGCATTGAAGATGAAACGTGGCTGGGTCTTTCAGCATGACAATGATCCCAAACACACTGCCCGGGCAACGAAGGAGTAGCTTCGTAAGAAGCATTTCAAGGTCCTGGAGTGGCATAGCCAGTCTCCAGATCCCAACCCCATAAAAAATATTTGGAGGGAGTTGAAAGTCCGTGTTGCCCAGCAACAGCCCCAAAACATCACTGCTCTAGAGGAGATCTGCATGGAGGAATGGGCCAAAATACCAGCAACAGTGTGTGAAAACCTTGTGAAGACTTACAGAAAACGTTTGACCTGTGTCATTGCCAACAAAGGGTATATAACAAAGTATTGAGAAACTTTTGTTATTGACCAAATACTTATTTTCCACCATAATTTGCAAATAAATTCATTAAAAATCCTACAATGTGATTTTCTGGATTTTTTTTCCTCATTTTATCAGTCATAGTTGACGTGTACCTATGATGAAAAGTACAGGCCTCTCTCATCTATTTAAGTGGGAGAACTTGCACAATTGGTGGCTGACTAAATACTTTTTCCCCCCACTGTATACAGGCCCATCTGAAGTTTGCCAATGAACATCTGAATGATTCAGAGGAGAACTGGGTGAAAGTGTTGTGTTGTGCTCTTTGGCATCAACTCAACTCGCCATGTTTGGAGGAGGAGGAATGCTGCCTATGACCCCAAGAACACCATCCCCACCGTCAAACATGGAGGTGGAAACATTAGGTTTTGGGGGGTTATCTGCTAAGGGGACAGGACAACTTCACCGCATCAAAGGGACGATGGATGGGGCCATGTACCGTCAAATCTTGGGTGAGAACCTCCTTCCCTCATCCAGGGCATTGAAAATGGGTCGTGAATGGGTTTTCCAGCATGACAATGACCCAAAACACACGGCCAAGGCAACAAAGGAGTGGCTCAAGAAGAAGCACATGAAGGTCCTGGAGTGGCCTAGCCAGTCTCCAGACCTTAATCCCATAGAAAATCTGTGGAGGGAGCTGAAGGTTCGAGTTGCCAAATGTCAGCCTCAAAACCTTAATGACTTGGAGAAGATCTGCAAAGAGGAGTGGGACAAAATCCCTCCTGAGATGTGTGCAAACCTGGTGGCCAACTACAAGAAACGTCTGACCTCTGTGATTGCCAACAAGGGTTTTGCCACCAAGTACTAAGTCATGTTTTGCAGAGGTGTCAAATACTTCTTTCCCTCATTAAAATGCAAATCAATTTTTAACATTTTTGACATGCGTTTTTCTGGATTTTTTTGTTGTTATTCTGTCTCTCACTGTTCAAATAAACCTACCATTAAAATTATAGACTGATCATGTCTTTGTCAGTGGGCAAACGTACAAAATCAGCAGGGGATCAAATACTTTTTTCCCTCACTGTGTGTATATATATATATATACACTACCGTTCAAAAGTTTGGGGTCACTTAGAATTTCCTTGTTTTCGAAAGAAAATACATTATTTTGTCCATTAAAATAACATCAAATTTATCAGAAATACAGTGTAGACATTGTTAATGTTGTAAATGGCTATTGTAGCTGGAAATGGCTGATTTTTATTAAAAATGGAATATATACATAGGCGTACAGAGGCCCATTATCAGCAACCATCAGTCCTGTGTTTCAATGGCACGTTGTGTTTGCTAATCCAAGTTGATCATTTTAAAAGGCTAATTGATCATTAGAAAACCATTTTGCAATTATGTTAGCACAGCTGAAAACTGTTGTGCTGATTTAAAGAATCAATAAAACTGGCCTTCTTGAGACTAGTTGAGTATCTGGAGCATCAGCAATTGTGGGTTCGATTACAGGCTCAAAATAACTTTCTTCTGAAACTCGTCAGTCTATTCTTCTGAGAAATTAAGAAATTGCCAAGAAACTGAAGATCTCGTACAAAGCTGTGTACTACTCCCTTCACAGAACAGCGCAAACTGGCTCTAACCAGAATAGAAAGAGGAGTGGGAGGCCCTGGTGCACAACTGAGCAAGAGGACAAATACATTAGTGTTTAGTTTGAGAAACAGACGCCTCACAGGTCCTCAACTGGCAGCTTCATTAAATAGTACCCGCAAAACACCAGTCTCAACGTCAACAGTGAAGAGGCGACTCCGGGATGCTGACCTTCTAGGCAGAGTTGCAAAGAAAAAGCCATATCTCAGACTGCCCATCTTAATCTTTTCTTTTTATTGGCCAGTCTGAGATATGGCTTTGATTGGTGTGTGTGTGTGTGTGAAGAATCTAAAACTTTAACGTGTATGCAATACAAATTACATTATTGCAGGAGCACATCTAAGAATATGAATTGGGCTGTTTGTGAAAGTTTGAATCCTAAGCAACCTGTCTACACATTGTTTGAAGTACAATATATCAACAAAGCTACTGTAGTAGGTCAAAGCTGTGTGCTGGAAAACCTTGGTAGAGCATGGGTGAAGTAGGCATTGTGGTGCTCGTGAATTTCCTTTCTTTTTCGGCTTCAGACCAATGCCTACTTCTCACTTAATATGCAGAACTCACTCTGCCATTTTCTGGTTGCTAAAATTATAATAGTTAGCCTAATTTCAGTTTATGTAACAAAAAAATGTATAGTGTAGAGAATCATTGTACCATCTAAACCGCTGTGAAATATATTTTCAATATCCAAAAATATTGTATTTACAGCTGTTTGAAGCTGGTGTACAAAACCAAGATTTAAAGACGCAAAAACTAAACTTAAGAATGGGAAGCATAGAAATAGTGCACGTATTTATTTAATTGGGCAAGTCAGTTAAGAACAAATTCTTATTTACAATGATTGCCTACCCCGGCCAAACCCTCCCCTAACCCGGACGACGCTGGGCCAATTGTGCACAGCCTTATGGGACTCCTGATCACGGCCGGTTGTGATACAGCCCGGGATCGAACCCGGGTCTGTTGTGACGCCTCTAGCACTGCGATGCAGTGCCTTAGACTGCTGCGCCACTCAGGATCCCGCTGTGCCACTCAGAATAAAGAGAGAGGGAGAAAATATAAAAACGTGGCCGCTCCAGAGTAAACAAGCGTGTTGGGCCAAGCACAACAGAGATGGCTCCTTCATTTAAAACACACCACCCCTGGCCTTCCAGCCGTCCAGCAGGGCTCAACCCTAGGGTGTCCTGACCCAGACATTAGACGGTTAGACCCTATCTCTCTAACATGGATCTAAACCATGGGCCTCTGTAGACAGTGGGAGAGAGTTAGGATGTATCTATTGTGGAGGATGTTCTGAATCCTCAGAAAGTACACAGTGGTCTGACTACTGCAAACCCAGACTTTATTTTGTATCCAAACATTATTTTCAAGCATCTTCTCCTAATTTAACCAATTTACCTGGTGTTTATGTGCCAGCTAGTCCTGCCAGACTGAAAGGCGATCCTCAGTTTCTGAGGCCTGGTGTTATGGTGCACTGTTCCACTGTTGCTCACTGTGTTGTGGTCTGTCAGTGGGTCCCAGGTTCTCTATCTGACTCCAGTGCACTACACTACACCAGGCCGAGCTGGAACCGGAGCAGGCTTGTTTTCTTGTTCACATTTCCTATAATTGGACCAGTCGCAGTCACTGTTCTTGATTGACATCTGTGGAAACGTTTAAGGCTTTTTTTTTTTTATAAACACAGGTCTTGTCTGGACGGGCTTGTTTTCATTAGGAGAGCCTTGTGTTTTTAGTCTGCATTATTTATATATTTTTTAATTAAGGAGCGAGAGTGGACCGTAGACATGTTCAGTGCAACATGCTGTGTTTAAAGCTGAGTATTTGACGGCTGTTGTGACAGGCCCATCAAACATTGTAAACAGCAATTGAGGCTTTATATTGTCCATTTGCTCTGAATTATTGTTTCTCTTTTGGATGGTGCTAATTTCAGTGAGAGGTTTCTGAACTCTGCACGGGCCATATGACAGATGAGTGTTGATGGTCCGTATTGTGTTTGACAGGCCTAGGTTAGCTTTGGAATGGTGAAGACCAGTGAGTAAAGACTTACTTGGTAAGTTAGAAATGTCCTGTCGACCACACATACTGGAGCAATTCATGTGCTCTTACAGCTTATAATGTACACATTTTGGCAATATACAGTATCTTCAGAAAGTATTCACACCCCTTGACTTTTTCCACATTTTGTTGTGTTCCAGCCTGAATTTAAAATTGGCCTACACACAATACCTCAATGTCAAAGTGGACTAATTTTTATAGAAATGTTTACAAATTAAATAAAAAGGAAAATCTAAAGTGTCTTGAGACAATAAGTATTCAACACCTTTGTTATGGCAAGCCAAAATAAGTTCAGGAGTAAAAATGTGCTTAACAAGTCACATAATACATTTACATTTACATTTTAGTCATTTAGCAGACGCTCTTATCCAGAGCGACTTACATAAGCAATTAGGGTTAAGTGCCTTGCTCAAGGGCACATCGACAGATTTTTCACCTAGTCGGCTCGGGGATTAGAACCAGCGACCTTTCGGTTACTGGCACAACGCTCTTACCCACTAAGCTACCTGCATAGTGTTTAACATGATTTCTGAATGACTACCTGTCCCTACAAATACAATCATCTTTAAGGTCCCTCAGTTGAGCAGTGGATTTCAAACACAGATTCAACCATCAAGACCATGGAGGTTTTCCAATGCCTCGCAAAGACCGCCACCTATTGGTAGATGAGTAAAATATTAATTACACTTTGGATGGTGTATCAATACACCCAGTCACTACAAAGATACAAGTGTCCTTCCTAACTCAGTTGCCGGAGAGGAAGGAAACCGCTCAGCGGTTTTACCATGAGGCCAATGGTGACTTTAAAACAATTAGAGTTTAATAGCTGTGATAGGAGAAAACTGAGGCTGGATCAACAACATTGTAGTTATTCCACAATACTAACCTAAATGACAGCGTGAAGAGAATGAAGCCTGTACAGAATACAAATATGCCAAAACATGCATCCTGTTTCCAATAAGACACTAAAGTAAAACTACAAAAAATGTGGCAAAGAAATTAACTTTATGTCCAAAATACAAACTGTTATGTTTGGGGCAAAGCCAACACATCACTGCGTACCACTTTTCATATTTTCAAGCATGGTGGTGGGTGCATCATGTTATGGGTATGCTTGTCATCGGCAAGGACTAGGGAGTTTATTAGGATAAAAATAAATGGAATAGATCTAAGAACAGGCAGAATCCTAGAGGAAAACCTGGTTCAGTCTGCTTTCCAACAGACAATAACCTAAAACACAAGGAGTTGCTTACCAAGACAACATTGAATGTTCCTGAGTGGCCTAGTTACAGTTTTGACTGTAAATGAGATATGTTTTCACTTTGTCGTTATGGGGTATTGTGTGTAGATGGGTGAGATTTTTAAAAATTAAATCTGCAGGCTGTAACACAACAAAATGTGGAATAAGTCAAGGGGTAATAATACTTTCTGAAGGCACTGTACATGTATGAAAATCCAACTATCTTTGTTTTTCAAAATAAGTAATTATTTTCCATCAGTACTTTGATACCATCATCCTTAAATGGCTTCCAGTTGAAGTTCGCATCTGCTACAAGACCATGGTGCTTGCCTACGGAGCTGTGAGGGGAACGGCACCTCCGTACCTTCAGGCTCTGATCAGTCCCTACACCCAAACGAGGGCATTGCGTTCATCCACCTCTGGCCTGCTGGCCCCCCTACCTCTGCGGAAGCACAGTTCCCGCTCAGCCCAGTCAAAACTGTTCGCTGCTCTGGCACCTCAATGGTGGAACAAGCTCCTTCACGACGCCAGGACAGCGGAGTCACTCACCACCTTCCGGAGACACTTGAAACCCCACCTCTTTAAGGAATACCTGGGATAGGATAAAGTAATCCTTCCACCCCCCCTTACCCCCCCCCCAAAAAAAAAAATATAATAATAATATTGTAAAGTGGTTGACCCACTAGCTATCATAAGGTGAACGCACCAATTTGTAAGTCGCTCTGGATAAGAGCACCTACTAAATGACAAAAATGTAATGGACAATCTCAGTTGGAAAAGAAAAAAAAAACTCTGTCACTTGTTTTGGTTAACGGTTGGAGCTGGAGAAATGTAACCACTCTCAAATTCATAGACTGAGCCATGAGATCAAAATGATAGATTTAACCATGATTTGAAGATTTGTTTACAATTACATTGTTTACAAACAGTGGAGTAAAACCAGTTTATATTTTGGGTTCTGATGGAGTAATACAGCTGAATTAAGGTCATGTGGCATTTATAAATTATATTCTTGAAGAATCAATGGCCATATATCATCAGTTTAAAAGTCCAAAATGGTTGTAGCGATCACAGGTTGTCCCTTTAACAGTAACATAATTGATTGATTGCTGTTTGCACTCCTGACTCCTGCACATGCTCCCACTGAACTTCTTTAGATAAAGGGAATGAAATCATTTCACAACTGATTTTTATTTTCAGCCTTGATGTCCTTTCAATTTATTTCACAGCGTTTGTTTATTGTGTAATAAAATAAAAGGCTCAGTTATTTTACCTCCGGTCTTGTTGAAATGAGAGGAAAGAGCTCCCCTTGTATACAGGATTATTATCAAAACCATATTCTGCAATTTAAGCCCAACCATGCAAATAAACTAGGTTAGTAGACTTGTTTATGCCTGGGCCCTCAGACATCCTCTGTTCCTCTGGGTATCCACTGGTCCTCTAAAATTATACTCAACAGAAAAACTCCCTAATTCCCTATTGCTGGGATATGTTGGTTTGAATAACTTTCTTGTTGTCACTGTTCAGGTTTGATCAGTGTCACAGTGCCCAAATACCTGTTGTGTCAAAACCAAAAACAGAGTAATAACATTTATTTTCCGAAATGTTCAAACAATTTATATTCGGATTCTTTGATTATTTTGAAGCAAGTTCGATAGGGATTTATGCAAGTGTGTTTTAAGCATCAAAATATCAATGTCCGGGTCAGAATCTCTGGGATTGCCTGAGTATGTTTGCTATTTATACAAGCATTCTTTATCACAATTCAGAGGTGGAAGTCCATTTTTGATTTGTATTAACACGTGCCAGTCGAAGTCAAGGCAGACGGTGTTCTGAAGTTTTATTGTGTTCCTTCCATTTTTCTGACAGCAGTTGACAGGTTTTCAAAGCAAATGTGAAAATGTTCTTTTGAAAGCTGCTAGTTTTTACGGAAGACTGGGTTCCCTCACTCAGACTGTGTTCTTGTCCTTCAGGTTATGGTCTGTGTGCTGCCAAGGCCCAGTACCCCATCGCTGAACTGGTCAAGATGCTGCAGGAGCAGGGCAAGAAAGTCAGGTAAGGGTCCTAGTAAAAGGATAACCAAAGCTACGGCCCTAACCCATTCATTACCCTGGGAAACGGATAACCAAACCTATGGCCCTAACCCATTCATTACCCTGGTAAACAGATAACCAAACCTATGGCCCTAACCCATTCATTACCCTGGTAAACAGATAACCAAACCTATGGCCCTAACCCATTCATTACCCTGGTAAACGGATAACCAAACCTATGGCCCTAACCCATTCATTACCCTGGTAAACGGATAACCAAACCTATGGCCCTAACCCATTCATTACCCTGGTAAACAGATAACCAAAGCTACGGCCCTAACCCATTCATTACCCTGGGAAACGGATAACCAAACCTATGGCCCTAACCCATTCATTACCCTGGGAAACGGATAACCAAACCTATGGCCCTAACCCATTCATTACCCTGGGAAACGGATAACCAAACCTATGGCCCTAACCCATTCATTACCCTGGGAAACGGATAACCAAACCTATGGCCCTAACCCATTCATTACCCTGAGAAACGGATAACCAAACCTATGGCCCTAACCCATTCATTACCCTGGTAAACGGATAACCAAACCTATGGCCCTAACCCATTCATTACCCTGGTAAACGGATAACCAAACCTATGGCCCTAACCCATTCATTACCCTGGTAAACGGATAACCAAACCTATGGCCCTAACCCATTCATTACCCTGGGAAACGGATAACCAAACCTATGGCCCTAACCCATTCATTACCCTGGGAAACGGATAACCAAACCTATGGCCCTAACCCATTCATTACCCTGGGAAACGGATAACCAAACCTATGGCCCTAACCCATTCATTACCCTGGTAAACAGATAACCAAAGCTACGGCCCTAACCCATTCATTACCCTGGGAAACGGATAACCAAACCTATGGCCCTAACCCATTCATTACCCTGGGAAACGGATAACCAAACCTATGGCCCTAACCCCTTCATTACCCTGGGAAACGGATAACCAAACCTATGGCCCTAACCCATTCATTACCCTGGTAAACAAATAACCAAAGCTATGGCCCTAACCCCTTCATTACCCTGGTAAACAGATAACCAAACCTATGGCCCTAACCCATTCATTACCCTGGTAAACAGATAACCAAAGCTATGGCCCTAACCCCTTCGTTAGATATTTTGTGCGTATGTATTGATATGTGTGCCGTTTTTAAATGTATGTAGTTCTGTCCTTGAGCTGTTCTTGTCTATTAATGTTCTATATTATGTCATGTTTAATGTTCTGTGTGCACCCCAGGAAGAGTAGCTGCTTCTTTCCCAACAGCTAATGGGGATCCTAATAAAATACAAAATACCATTACCCCTGCCTTACCATGGCACCACTGGGGTGATGCAGAGTTAAAGCCAGGAGAGGAAAGGCCAGGGTTGAGGCTTACTGTAGAGAGGAGAGGAAGGTGAAAGGGAGGAGAGAGAAGGAGAGCAGCGCAAAAGGAGGAATGGGCACACCGGAGAGAGGAGAGGAGAGGAGGGAAGGGAATAGGCTTACAGGAAGCTTGTGTAATTTTCTTTCATTCGTTTGATCTGGGGTTCCAGCAGCTGCTGCTACTTAGAGCATTTGCAATTGATTAGAGGAGGAAGTGGGTGGCCAGAGAGTGGCCAGATTTTGTAGTCCCGTCCCCCCTCCCCTTCCCTCTCGGCTGGATAATTGGGTGGGGGTGTTGGGCTGCTATGAGGGCGGGGCATGGGGCTGCCACTGTTTGGAGCTCCAGAGATGGATATTGTTCCTAATGTATCAGTAATATAATGTCATTCACACAGTGTGACGTTGTTCTGATTAGCCTCTTGTGAAAGCCCCCTCCCTCCTCTCCCGGGGACTGATTGATAATGGCAGGAGATCAGAGGGTCTGGGTAGAGCAGGAGAGTGGGAACGAGACACCTCAGGCAGTATGAGTAGAGTGCAGCTGCTCTGATCTCTGCTTTTACTCTCTGGTCATAAACCTGCTGCTCCAGTGTCTATCCGTAGGGCCCTCTCATCCTCCATCCTCAACCAATTTCCCCTGCTTCTCAGGCCCTTTACAACCTCTGACATTAAAACAGGCCCTCAGACTCAAACCCAAACCGCCCATCCACTAACATCATGGCCCCTCCATCCTGTACTTCGGGATTTTGGCAATGAAGCCATTTATCTACTTCCCCAAAGTCAGATGAACTTGTGGATAAAATTTTTATGTTTCTGTGTGCAGTTTAAAGGAAGTTGCTAACTAGTGTTATCACAATTGCTAACTAGCGTTAGCACAGTGACTGGAAGCACGCTAGCTGTTACCATTAGATTTCCAGTCATTGCGCTAACAGTAGTTAGCAATGGCTCGCAAAACTACCTCTAACTTCCTTCATACTGGATGCAGAGACATAAAAATGGTATCCATGTGTTTATCTGACTCTGATAGATAAAGTAGATAAAGGGCTTCATTGCCAAAATCCCGAAGTATCCCTTTAACTTTGGTCAATAGCCAAACGATTATAATACTTTCAGCTACAAGGGTTTTCTAACCCTTCTTGTCCTTGCGATTGCCATAAGCCATAGAGGTGGAGGTGAATAAGATGATAAGATGGTGATCCTTCTCTCTTGCAGGTTTGGTATCCACCCTGTGGCTGGTCGTATGCCTGGGCAGCTCAACGTGCTATTGGCTGAGGCGGGCGTGCCCTATGACATCGTGCTGGAGATGGAGGAGATCAACGAGGACTTTGCTGGTATGTTTGCTTTCACTTTTATCCCATCACATGTGTTCATGTTTCAAATTACCACGTTTTCTCTGTGGTTTGCTGTGAACGAATGTGATTCTCTTTTCCTGTGTCTCAGAAACGGACCTGGTTCTGGTGATCGGTGCTAACGACACAGTGAACTCTGCAGCCCTGGAGGATCCCAACTCCATCATTGCTGGCATGCCTGTCCTGGAAGTGTGGAAGTCCAAACAGGTGAGAGGGAGGGGCTGCATGGTCTAGAAGGAAGATCCACCATATTTCCAACACTAGTCCATTGGTTTTACACTTCAAAGGGGTAGAGAATGGTACTGCAGCCCCCGTCATATGCTGACTGTTACAGAATGGCTTGAGTGGATTTAATCTGGCTCTCCCAATGGTGAAGGTTAGTTTTGAAAGTTAGTTTTGGAGGTTCGCTAACTTCTTCCTGGAGCGGCTAACATGGGTTTAGAAAGAGGCTATTCTTCTTTCTGTTCCTGTCTGTCCCAGACTTGGATGCACCCTTGGAGAGAGAGACAGGCCTCTTCACATACAAACACTTGCGAGTGCACACACACACGTATGCATCCTGTACTCTTTGTTACCGAGGCAACAGGCCCCTACCCAGGTGTAGCTCCAGCAGGCGCAGATCTCACATGGCTTCCATTACTGGTGACTCGCTCCCTCTGGAATGATGACATTTTTGGAGCATCTGAGTGGAACCTTTCCTAAATGTGGGATTCATATGCCTCACCACCCCACTTTAAAACCCCTAATTTCCAAAGGTTCTCTTGGGAAATCATAGAGTTTTAAGACTACCAGCACCCCACCCCTCTACTCCTCTGAGCTGGAGTGACATGTAAGTTTATATTCCCTGGACTCACTGCACTCCTGTTGAAAATTGTATTTTCATTGTTCTTCAGTGACTCAGACACTTGAATTAATAACCTTCCACTTGTGCCTCATATTTATGTGATGCTGTGTGGGGTTGGTCAGACTGTAGAGTTGATGGGTGTGCTGGGCTGGGAAGTGTGTAGTCAGACTGTAGAGTTGATGGGTGTGCTGGGCTGGGAAGTGTGTAGTCAGACTGTAGAGTTGATGGGTGTGCTGGGCTGGGAAGTGTGTAGTCAGACTGTAGAGTTGATGGGTGTGCTGGGCTGGGAAGTGTGTAGTCAGACTGTAGAGTTGATGGGTGTGCTGGGCTGGGAAGTGTGTAGTCAGACTGTAGAGTTGATGGGTGTGCTGGGCTGGGAAGTGTGTAGTCAGACTGTAGAGTTGATGGGTGTGCTGGGCTGGGAAGTGTGTAGTCAGACTGTAGAGTTGATGGGTGTGCTGGGCTGGGAAGTGTGTAGTCAGACTGTAGAGTTGATGGGTGTGCTGGGCTGGGAAGTGTGTAGTCAGACTGTAGAGTTGATGGGTGTGCTGGGCTGGGAAGTGTGTAGTCAGACTGTAGAGTTGATGGGTGTGCTGGGCTGGGCAGGGTGTAGTCAGACTGTAGAGTTGATGGGTGTGCTGGGCTGGGCAGTGTGTAGTCAGACTGTAGAGTTGATGGGTGTGCTGGGCTGGGCAGTGTGTAGTCAGACTGTAGAGTTGATGGGTGTGTTGAGCTGGCCAGTGTGTAGTCAGACTGTAGAGTTGATGGGTGTGTTGGGCTGGGCAGTGTGTAGTCAGGCTGTAGAGTTGATGGGTGTGTTGGGCTGGGAAGTGTGTAGTCTGACTGTAGAGTTGATGGGTGTGTTGGGCTGGGCAGTGTGTAGTCAGACTGTAGATATAAACAAACTGGGCGGGGCTCCTCCATGCCACAATAGCCAAGCTTGGCAGAGCAGACAGAGGGCATTCCTTTGGTACTGTACCCTCGCTGGCCTGGGAGTCAGGACTGGGAGGCCCTGCCTAGAGGCCGGTTAGGGTAGGCCTGCCTGGGTGTCCCAGGTCCTTACTGTAATCCTGGCCTGAACCACAACCACAGTGGGATCCATTTGCACTCCTCTCTCACAGGAGCGTTTTAGAGTGGGAGTGGGTGATTGTCAATCAGTACATGCTTACTTGTGTTTTTATACGAATGTGTGTTTAACTTAGAATGTGTGTGTAACTTAGAATTTGTGTGTAACTTAGAATGTGTGAGTGTTTGTTTTAGAGGAGTGTTTGTGGGTGGGACTGTGGCATGGGAACACTTCACTGTGTCTTGAGTCACCTGGTCACTACTGATCCTTCGCTGCCTCTGAGGGGATTCGGACATTCCTCCTGTTGATTTGTGGGTCTTGATATGCGGCGGTTCTGTTCCAAGTATTGTTCAGCGTGTCAGATAGCAGGGAGTAAAAGGCTAGTGGCTGAGAGTACCGCTCTGGTTTTACTTACTCAATTACAATGCTGCGTTCTGTACCTCCAGGCTCCAAAACACATGCTCACAATCACAGGATGCTCCAATCCATTTCCCAGGACATGCTCTCTCTCTCTCTCTGCCTAGACTGCAGCTTCAGATACTAATGATGCTTAATTTTGTAAATGGCCGCAACTTAAATACCCATTAGTTGTGGGACAAACACTCTTCTCCCCATTTTCCTTCAAATGGAACCCTTCCCCATCCATCTCCCACTTACAGAACATGCAGGTGCAACATTTGAACCCCTGTTGAGGTTTGTTCTTGGATCAGTGTTAAATGTCTGAAGTCTTTACCAAACTAGACAAGAAGAGGTGTTACAGCAGTAATGACATTTGGAGCTCTAGGTAATTTGCCATAGCATGATTTTGAGTTTCAGAAGAGAAAAAACAACTGGGTGATTGCATTGCTTTTGATTATTTGTAAACGTAGGATAGAACAACGTATCAGGTGTTTTTTTCTCAGTTGTGTAACTGTCTAAGCTCAAGCCTTGTGTGTCCCTGTCTCTTAGGTGGTTGTAATGAAGCGTTCTCTGGGAGTGGGCTATGCTGCCGTGGACAACCCAATCTTCTACAAGCCCAACACAGCCATGTTGCTTGGAGATGCCAAGAAGACCTGCGACGCGCTGCAGGCTAAAGTCCGCGAGGCCAGCCAGTGAGCCGTGGCCGGTCCAGTAGGACTCGGGCCCGTCAGACCGTGCAGAGGCCCAAGGCTCGCCCAACACACACGTCCAGAGGGAGAGAGGAATGGCCACAAACACGCTAATAGTTAGATGTATTAATGTTTTCGCTTTCCTCTCCTGGCAACAAGTTTTCTTCCTCCCTTTTTTTACATTTAGATTTACATTTTAGTCATTTAGCAGACGCTCTTATCCAGAGCGACTTACAGTTAGTGAGTGCATACATTTTCATACTAGAAAATAGATTCTCTGTCATGTGGAATTAATAGGGATTCATGTCATCACAGCTCTATCCATTACATTTCTATCTGTAGCGTTGTGAGTGTTGCCCCCTGTTCCATCATTCCCAGTCCTGCTTTGGGAGATACTCATCTTAAAACCCCAGACCAGCTACCTTCCTTTACCTCTCCCTGGCTGCATCTCAATACTTGACTGTGTCTTCCTCTCCTCGTCTCTTCTTCTTCGTCTGCACTGATCTGAAAACAAGACAGATGAAAGCAGTAGATGCCTATGAGGAACCTGCTTTCACCTGTCGCAGTTTTTAATTTATCATTGCAGATGTAGGAGAGGAGATGAAGTGAGGAAGCCAGTATAGACATTTTTCTGAACAGTTGTTTGCTATGATGATGAGTAGGCGTTTTCTTCTTTCTTAGCTAGATATTTGTGTAACCAAATTGTTTCACCATGAGCATTTTCTTCTCACCCTCTTTTTCAAAGCAAGGAAAAAAGCAAAAGTGTTAACCTTTTTTGGAGATTTTTCAATGTTCATTCATTTTCCAGTTTTATACTGTAGTTAGATTTTTTGTATTTGACCAGACCAAATCGTACCAGAAGTGTCAAATTGGTTTGCATTTAGCTCCTTGGCCTAGCAGCAACTGTTGTGATTTACAGTTTTTTCTGATTGGTTAAGCACATTTTTTGTAACTATTGGCTATTTTTGCAAAACTCTACACACAAATAAGAAAACCTTTCACCCAATTATCAAAACATTGTAGTTCTCTTGCAAAAGCGAACACAGCTAGATTAACTCTTCACACCTTCTTAAAAATGGTGTTTTCGTATCAAACAGTAAACACAAGCCATCATCTACTAAGCACACAATGTGCCTACTACACACTGATGGTATGAATACAAAACACATCTGGCTTTTGCTTTCTCTGTGTACAGATGTCAATTTGAGGTCATACTTTTGTCATAGTGTCATGTAAACATACAAGGATCCAAACTTCAAGTATTGGTGTTTATTCACACTCATCAAACCAAGACAAAGTCAGAACACAAAATAGTAATTTCACAAAAAAAAGAAAAACAATCAGCCTACATCATGTCGTCTTTCTGGGTCCGGCCACAAAATTTAGTCCACATCGCATGCGATATCCTCCAGTCCAAGGCACCGGGGAAAATATCTCCTTAAATGCCGTATCCAGGCCTGACATGATGCCTGGTCAATATCTCCACATGCCTCCTCCATTGCCTGTAAAAGGGCTACCTGTTGATGAGGATGACGGTCGTACACTTTCCAGCGCCAGGCAGAGAAGAACTCCTCGATGGGATTTAAGAATGGAGAGTATGGAGGGAGGTTGAGTGCCATGAAGAATGGGTGGTCTGTAAACCAGTTGCGGACCAAAGCAGCCCTATGGAAACTAACATTGTCCCATATGATGACATATCGGGTATGCTCTGGTCTCTGAACAGTGAGCATGTCATGTAAGGTGTCCAGGAATGCAATAATGTGTGCAGTGTTGTATGGGCCTAAGGTTGCATGATGGTGAACAACACCATTTTGGCTTATAGCTGCACAAATGGTTATGTTACCACCACGTTGTCCTGGGACATTGATGATGGCACGGTGTCCAATAATGTTCCTGCCACGTCTCCTGGTTTTACTGAGGTTAAAACCGGCCTCATCTACAAAAAGTACAGTGGGGAAAAAAAGTATTTAGTCAGCCACCAATTGTGCAAGTTCTCCCACTTAAAAAGATGAGAGAGGCCTGTAATTTTCATCATAGGTACACGTCAACTATGACAGACAAAATGAGAAAAAAATATCCAGAAAATCACATTGTAGGATTTTTAATGAATTTATTGGCATATGATGGTGGAAAATAAGTATTTGGTCAATAACAAAAGTTTCTCAATACTTTGTTATATACCCTTTGTTGGCAATGACACAGGTCAAACGTTTTCTGTAAGTCTTCACAAGGTTTTCACACACTGTTGCTGGTATTTTGGCCCATTCCTCCATGCAGATCTCCTCTAGAGCAGTGATGTTTTGGGGCTGTCGCTGGGCAACACAGACTTTCAACTCCCTCCAAAGATTTTCTATGGGGTTGAGATCTGGAGACTGGCTAGGCCACTCCAGGACCTTGAAATGCTTCTTACGAAGCCACTCCTTCGTTGCCCGGGCGGTGTGTTTGGGATCATTGTCATGCTGAAAGACCCAGCCACGTTTCATCTTCAATGCCCTTGCTGATGGAAGGAGGGTTTCACTCAAAATCTCACGATACATGGCCCCATTCATTCTTTCGTTTACACGGATCAGTCGTCCTGGTCCCTTTGCAGAAAAACAGCCCCAAAGCATGATGTTTCCAACCCTATGCTTCACAGTAGGTATGGTGTTCTTTGGATGCAACTCAGCATTCTTTGTCCTCCAAACATGACGAGTTGAGTTTTTACCAAAAAAGTTATATTTTGGTTTCATCTGACCATATGACATTCTCCCAATCCTCTTCTGGATTATCCAAATGCACTTCAGACGGGCCTGGACATGTACTGGCTTAAGCAGGGGGGACACGTCTCGCACTGCAGGATTTGAGTCCCTGGCGGCGTAGTGTGTTACTGATGGTTGGCTTTGTTACTTTGGTCCCAGCTCTCTGCAGGTCATTCACTAGGTCCCCCCGTGTGGTTCTGGGATTTTTGCTCACCGTTCTTGTGATCATTTTGACCCCACAGGGTGAGATCTTGCGTGGAGCCCCAGATCGAGGGAGATTATCAGTGGTCTTGTATGTCTTCCATTTCCTAATAATTGCTCCCACAGTTGATTTCTTCAAACCAAGCTGCTTACCTATTGCAGATTCAGTCTTCCCAGCCTGGTGCAGGTCTACAATTTTGTTTTTGGTGTCCTTTGACAGCTCTTTGGTCTTGGCCATTGTGAAGTTTGGAGTGTGACTGTTTGAGGTTGTGGACAGGTGTCTTTTATACTGATAACAAGTTCAAACAGGTGCCATTAATACAGGTAACGAGTGGAGGACAGAGGAGCCTCTTAAAGAAGAAGTTACAGGTCTGTGAGAGCCAGAAATCTTGCTTGTTTGTAGGTGACCAAATACTTATTTTCCACCATAATTTGCAAATAAATTCATTAAAAACCCTACAATGGGATTTTCTGGATTTTTTTTTCTCAATTTGTCTGTCATAGTTGACGTGTACCTATGATGAAAATTACAGGCCTCTCTCATCTTTTTAAGTGGGAGAACTTGCACAATTGGTGGCTGACTAAATACTTTTTTCCCCCACTGTAGCTCATGTCCCATGGCATCTGCTTCTAGTTCCATCACTCTCTGGACAAGACAAAACAAATGCAACACATCAGGCCCATGCACAGCACTACAGTATGCACTTCCAAATTCAGAACCAATGACACTATAGCTTACCTGCACATAGTCATATCGCAGTTGCTTTACACGTTCTGTGTTTCTCTCGAAAGGAACTCTGTAAATTTGCTTCATTCTTATTCTGTGGCGCGCAAGTACACGACTTAGTGCAGAAATACTTACACTGTGTATATTTTGAAAGATGGTGTCATTATCAATTATGCGCTGCTGTATTTCGCGTAGTCTTATTGCATTATTGGCAATCACCATGTTCACTATATGGGTCTCTTGCTCTGGAGTGAACATTCTTCCTCTGCCCCCAACATCTGGACGTCTAGCAATTCTGTAAAGTAACAATTTCAGTATTTTTGCATGTATGGTACTGTTGTGTTTCTCATTAGAGTATGGCAGTGCTACAAAGTAGTTACCGATTCTCATTTCGAAATGTCCTAATGATGCTTGCCACAGTGTAGCGGCTCAAATTAGGCTGAACCCGTTGGCCAGCTTCCCTCAGGGTCATCCCATGGTTGATGACATGGTCCACTATTGTAGCTCTGATGTCATCAGTTATTCTATTTCTTACTCTTCTTACCCTTCCTCTTTCCCCTCCTCGTCCTCTTCTTGCTCCTCCTTGTCCTCTTCCTCTAACTTTCTCTAACCCTCTCGCTTCTTCAACTCCACGTCCTCTTCCTCCAACTTCTTCAACTCCACGTCCTCTCCCTCGGCCTCCTCGGCCTCCTCTGATTCTCCCTCTTCTCCCTCTTACTGCTCCTTCCATTGTACTCCACACAGACAGCTTACCTGTGGCTTATTTATAGTGCTTAGGCTGATTGCAAAGTGAACTAATTATCTACAACAGTTTTCACATGTGCAAGTGTGCCAGACAGTTGGCAAAATAGTGTTAATGATAGCCATACATGTGTATAATTTTGCTAGGAGTGTGTTGGAAATTTGGTAATTGAGTGTAAGCAGTGAGTTGTGTTTAAAGTTCTGCAAAAAGAGTGTTGTGCAGTGAATTGTGCCTACAGTTTTGCAAAGTGTGTGTTACAAAATTGTAAACTGAGTGCAAAGCAGTGTTTGTGCTTTTAGTTTTGCAAACTCAGTGAGTGGTTTTGCTATACGTATTAATAGTTTTAGAAATTGTGCTACAAGAATCACGATTAGCGCTTAAGCATTCAGAAAAAACTGTAACTTCAATGTAAAGCCATTGTCAGTAATAGTTACTCTAACTCTAATCACTAACTGTATGTTTATTTTTTATTTTTTTAAACACGTTTTGTGGACTGTGCTTAGTGTAATGACCAGCTTTGTGATGTAGTGGTAATGTGTTACATGTGATTGTAACCTTCCAGAAGAAGGATTTAGGAAATGTGGCTTCAGTTGGCCCTCTGCAACACAGCTATGTTTCCCCTTTTAGCACGACAGAGCTTTTGAAGGAACAGTGTAGATTTGAAGTAAAGCCAAATGAGTTTAATAAAAGATGGGCATCATAATATGACTGTTAGAATTGATAATCAATTATGAGATTATGGCTTAATTTAGCATGAATACATTTATGAATTGCTGATTTGTCAAATGATTAGTTAGAGTGCAAGTCCTGCCATGTCTGTGCCAAGATCTTTCCTTATGCCTTCATCTAGATAGAATCACTGTCTGATGTTTCCTTACCGGGACCTGATACAATGCAACTCTATAGAGAAACTGACCATGACAACATCCCTACCTCTGCATAGCTTCATACCGCGACCAAATTTGCCTTCCATTCTCTTCTTCGTAAACCAGTCTCTTCTTCCACTAATACAGTATTTTTGCTTTGGTTAACGTATGAAAGGTTGTTATTCACTCACACATGGTGCCATAGCAGACCTAGTTGGTGTTAAATTGTCATTTGCCATCTTTCTGTCCATCTTTCTGTCCATCTTTCTGTCCATCTTTCTATCCAGTTTTCAGTCATGAGGTGAGGTGAGGTAAAGTAAAGAACACATTGAGGGAAACCATTTTTTTTTTTTATTAATTGCTGTGAAGAAATTGCCCATTTTTTTCCCACAAGTATTTTTGTATAGAGAAGAACCAATTTGTAGAACTGTTAAGGCTTAGCAGGCTTTGCTGCACTAAAACTTTCTAAAATTCAAATTTTCTAATGGTGGGGAGATGAATGAAATACTGTGAATGCTTTTCTCTCTGGTTTATCATGGAACGCCATCCCTAAATAAACCTTGATTTAAGGGCACTTGGAAAGTGAAGTCTCCACATTTTCACAGTTGTTGATTGAAATGTAGCTTTCTTGACACATTTTATAGCTAGTTTCTAATGTATGCAGTTACAAGTTCTTAAAGCTGTAATAGACAATTAGAGAAATTGTGGTGGCAGTGGTGTGTGGCTGAGAGTGTGTGTGTTGTGCTTTGTGTGAGAGCAATACATGGGGTGGAGTTTCTGGCATGTAAGTGAAGATTTCACATGAATAGGATTGCATGCGTTTGCTATGAGGGTCACTTCATCATTTAACAAGTAGCACTCAGACACCCTGTTGTCTCTGCTGATCCTCCTGACAGACGTGAGGGCATTCAGGGGGAAACCGCCTCTTGTTTGGGGAGAGGTGATGTTACTGAAATAAGGGTTAGGTGGCAGGAGTTCTGTACCTCCTACTTAAAGCTGTCTTTTGTTCGGCCAGCAGCATTTTTCCAGGGCCTGAGGATAGGAGGATAGCCAACATGAACATTTTCTGTAGTGACAATCAACCCTTATCCTCGCCATGCACTTGGGATTGCCTTTCATTTCTGTTTCATTGAAAGCCAATTGATTTGTTATCCTTGGCCTTGCATGCGATTTCTCGAGAGGGTATTGCTGCGTTAGTATGTTTTCACTGTATGATAAGCGAATGTTATATATATATATATTTTTTTTAAATCTGGATATGTCCATTGCTATTTGGGACCTTCAGTTTTAAGTCCAGTTCAATGATACCCCTTTCTCCCCAACATGCGCACACCCAGTTACCTCCAGTTATGGCATGATTTCTCTCCTTCTCCCCAAAGCCAAGGATTCCTTCATCAGCACAAAGTAGCTCTCTGGTTCATTCTGCAGTAACTCTGGCCAGCAGTCTACCTAAATTAGTTCTCATGTGCATTTGATTCCACTGGAAGCTACATATGTAGGATCTTAATTTGATCACCCTGTTGCAGGACATTTCAAACGTGTAGTGTATTTGAGGTTTAAAAAGGCTTCTGATGTTAGTTATTTCCACTTTGGCATTTCAGACTTGATTTTCCCTTACACAAAATGTATCAACCCCTACAAAAATGTCCATTAATTATAATCCACATAATTCAAATTTCCTGTTGCTGCTGTAACAAACTGGCTCAAATTACGATCCTGCATCTGTAACAGCCCCCAGCCTTGTATAGTGCCTTGTAAAAGAATGAGACAACACCAGATGAAACTATGTGTGATTTGGAGCGAAGCGAACATGGTTCCCTCACCACAAATGTGACTAGATTGCACTGTGGTTTGTCTCCGTGGACACAAAGGATGTGGCTTCTCTCTGTTGGACCACGTTCCTCAACCAACCAGGGGCAGACTGGGACCAGAAATTGTCTGGCATTTCTAACATACTGGCCCATGTTTTTCATTGAGGCCCCCACACCGGCCCATTTTATTCCTCAAATCATAAAATGATCATACAATCTGCTATTAGTCCAAAGGCTACATAGAATAGGTATTTGTATACATTTGGCCTCAAATGCTACTGCTTCAAAGCAAGTTTTACTTCAGTATTGCATATCATAAAATCCTCCCTTTAGGCCAAAGGGTACATTAAATAGGTAGGCCTACTTGTATACATTTGGCCTCAAATGCTACTTCTACCAAAGCAAGTTGTACTTCAGGATTTCATCTGTGAATTGGTTGTACTATACCTCCTCTCCTGGACGTACTTTAATGGGACATTATTGAGCCAACGCATGTAAAGCTCTACCGCTGGAGAAATTCCTTTCATCATTTTTCTTATTTTCCTTCTCCTCTCGATGCCCAGCCATAATGAGCTTGGACAGTATCTGATCTGAAAATGGCTTGTTTAAAGAATCTGTGTATTCGGGACTCTCTTTAAAAGCCCCAGCCAAAGTGGTTTCACTGTGAAGATAAAGATAAATGAAGACACGCTACAGATGTAGGATCTTAATTTGAGCCAGTTTACTACAGCCGGAAAATAATCCTGCAGCAACAGGAAATGTGAATTATTATGTGGATTATAATCAATGGACATTTTGTTGTAGGGGTTGACACATTTTTCGTAAGGGCAAATCAAGTCTGACATTTTAAAGTGGAAATTACAAACTTTAGAAGCCTTTCTGACCTTGAACACACTACAAGTTTGCATTTCCTGCTGTGCAGGAAAATTCTCAGCAACAAGTGCTTAAGATTCTACATCTGTATACCCCTGCTTTTACTGTTCAAATTCCTTAAGCTTGAAGTTTAGTAACATAAACATGTTTGAGTGTCCTTTTTAAGATACTTTTATTGACCAGCTGCTCTGAATGTAAATGTTGTGCTGGGGGAATTAGGGGTGGTTTAATGTACGAGATAAGAGGGGGTTCTCTCTGAAGTATTGCAGGCTGTAGTGGCTGCATACAGATGTAGGATCTTAATTTGATCACGCAGGAAATTTAAAACTTGAAGTGTATTTGAGTGTGCTTCTGAAGTTTAATTTCCATCAGATTTTTCCTTACGAAAAATGTATCAACCCCTACAAAAATGTCCATTTAATTATAATCCACATAATAATTCACATTTCCTGTTGCTGCTGGATTATTTTCCTGCTGTAGAAAACTGGCTCAAATTTAAGATCCCACATTTCTATTGTAGGAGTCTTAAGAGCTGTAGTGGCTGCATAGATGCCTCAGGAAAGAGGCTGCCTTTAGTCATGTTAGAATCAAGGCAGTGGGATCACAGAGCTGAGTGATTGAGAAACATAGATCACACCATAAATTACCTGTCTGCTTCCCCTGTGAGATAACAGATACTCCCTTTTATGAGCTTCAAAAGACTGCCAGAACGTTGGCTTGTGGCATAATGTCTCAAGCTGAGAGAGACGGGTGAACGGTGATGTGACTAAGGTCTGGAGGAAGTCTCAATAAAACCTCCACGACACAAAGGCGGTGTGACACACACACACACACACACGATCCTTACCATGCCCTAGGTCTCAGTATATAGTGCATTCGGAAAGTATTCAGACCCCTTGACTTTTTCCTTTTTTTTGTTATGTTACGGCCTCATTCTAAAATGGATGAAGAAAAAAAATGTAATCATCAATCTACACACAATACCCCATAATGACAAAGCAAAAACAGGTTTTTAGAAATGATTGCTAATTTATAAAAAATTAAATAAAATTAAATATCACATTTACGTAAGTATTCAGACCCTTTACTCAGTACTTTGTTGAAGCACCTTTGGCAGCGATTACAGTCTCGAGTCTTCTTGGGTATGACACTACAAGCTTGGCACACCTGTATTTGGGGAGATTCTCCCGTTCAAGCTCTGTCAGGTTAGATGGGGAGCGTCGCTGCACAGCTATTTTCGGGTCTCTCCAGAGATGTTCGATCGGGTTCTGGATGGGCCACTCCGAGCCTGCGCTGACCAACTGGCAAGTGTCTTCACTGACATTTTCAACTGTAATACCAAAATGTTTTAATTGCATATGTCTGGTCAGGTGAGGTTGTGTTTTCTCTAGCGGGAGGTAAGCTTGGCTTCTTATATGGTGTCGAGTAAAGCTTAAACCATGTATTTAGATTGTAGGTAGGTATTGTAGTTCGGTATTGTAGGTAGTTTATCTAGGTAGCTATTGTAGGTTATAGTAGGTAAGTATTGTATTCGGCTGAGCCCGGTGAAGCACGAGGCTAGCTAACCCACTACCTGGACCAATAAAGCTAGCTAGCGGGTAGCTACTGGTAACTATTAGCAACTGTGGATAGTTGTTTCCAATGTTATTTCATGCTTAAGAGTACCTGTAATTATACCAGCTAGCTAGCTACCTACCATTCAGCTGTTTTTCTAACCTCATTATCTGAAGCGTTAACATTAGGTAGTTAGTAGCTACTGTACTCGAAATGTAGCTAGCTTGTTGCTACCTGGATAGCTAACTAAACAATAGCTGGAACGACCTAGCTGTAATATTTGGAGACGCTTTCTCTCCGTTGGGACAGACGCAAACTGGCTGAATCGATTCAGTGGATAGCTTTGCACTTAACTGGCTAACAGTAGCTACTAAGGGTAAGTTATAACCTACATTTATTTATGTTTTGTTTTTACATACTGGTAACAAGAGTCGTTTAAGGGAATTCGGGACATGGGTGACTAGTTAACGTTAGCTTGGCTCTCTCTGTGTGATTCGTGCTGTCGGAGGAGGGGTGGTTCGTTGGCAGAGAGCAATGGCTAGCTAGTATGCTAACTATTCTAGCTAACTAACTGGCTGAATAAGTTGACGACGTACTCACTCAAACTGTCAAAACTAACCCTATACTTTAGACACGGACACGAATGATCTGTTTGGCGTGTTAACACACTGGTTTGTTTTAACCGAGTATTGGTGCTAAACCATGTTATTGGAGGCTGGCATGCTAGTTGGCTATGGCGTCATAGGATTCGGTTTTCACTGAAGAATACTGTACCAAGTTAGCTGAATAAACTAAGTTAGTCTATTCCTAGAAAACATTGAACCGCTGTAGTTTACAACAATTATAATTTCTAAAGTGGAAGTTGGGAGAGTTATATTTGAGTGTTTCAGTGAAACGTAAGGGAGGGAGGCCCCGCTCTCTCGCTTTCCCAGATGTTTAATTCATTTCATTCCGATCTCCTTTGCATTATTGTAGCCTTTTTCTGTAGCCTGTCAACTATGTGTCTGTCTATCCCTGTTCTCTCCTCTCTGCACAGGCCATACAAACGCTTCACACCGCGTGGCTGCTGCCACTCTAATCTGGTGGTCCCTGCGCGTACGACCCACGTGGAGTTCCAGGTCTCCGGCAGCCTCTGGAACTGCCATTCTGTGGCCTACAAGGCAGAGTTAATCACAGCCTATGCTACCCTCCAGTCCCTCGACTTCTTGGCGCTGACGGAAACAGGGATTACCACAGAAAACACTGCTACTCCTACTGCTCTTTCCTTGTCTGACCATGTGTTCTCGCATCCCCCGATAGTATCTGGTCAGCGCGGCGGAGGCACAGGAATCCTCATCTCTCCCAAGTGGACATTCTCTCGTTTTCCCCTGACCCATCTGTCTATCTCCTCATTTGAATTCCATACTGTCACAGTCACTAGCCCATTCAAGCTTAACATCCTTGTCATTTATCGCCCTCCAGGTTCCCTTGGAGAGTTCATAAATGAGCTTGACACCTTGATAAGTTCCTTTCCTGAGGATGGCTCACCCCTCACAGTTCTGGGTGACTTTAATCTCCCTACGTCTGCCTTTGACTCATTTCTCTCTGCCTCCTTCTTTCCACTCCTTTCCTCTTTTGACCTCACCCTCTCACCGTCCCCCCCTACTCACAAGGCAGGCAATACACTTGACCTCATCTTTCCTATATGCTGTTCTTCTACTAATCTCAATGCAACTCCCCTCCAAGTCTCCGACCACTACTTTGTATCCTTTTCTCTCTCGCTCTCTTCCAACACTACTCACTCTGCCCCTACTCCGATGGTAATGTGCCGTCGCAACCTTCGCTCTCTCTCTCTCCCGCTACTCTCTCCTCTTCCATCCTATCATCTCTTCCCTTTGCTAAATCCTTCTCCCTCCGATCTCCTGATTCTGCCACCTCAACCCTCCTCTCCTCCCTTTCTACATCTTTTGACTCTCTATGTCCCCTATCCTCCCGGCCGGCTCGGTCATCCCCTCATGCTCCGTGGCTTGACGACTCATTGCGAGCTCACAGAAGAGGGCTCCGGGCAGCCGAGTGGAAATGGAGGAAAACTAGAATCCCTGCGGACCTGTCATCTTTTCACTCCCTCCTCTCTACATTCTCTTCCTCTGTTTCCGCTGCTAAAGCCACTTTCTACCACTCTAAATGTCAAGCCTCTGCCTCTAACCCTAGGAAGCTCTTTGCCACCTTATCCTCCCTGTTGAATCCCCCTCCTCCTCCCCCTCCCTCATCCCTCTCTGTGGATGACTTCGTCAACCATTTTGAAAAGAAGGTTGACGACATCCGATCCTCATTTATTAAGTCAAATGACACCGCTGGTCTTGCTCACACTGCCCTACTCTATGCTTTGACTTCTTTCTCCCCTCTCTCTCCAGATGAAATCTTGCGTCTTGTGACGGCCGGCCGCCCAACAACCTGCCCGCTTGACCCTATCCCCTCATCTCTTCTCCAGACCATTTCCGGAGACCTTCTCCCTTACCTCACCTCGCTCATCAACTCATCCTTGACCGCTGGCCATGTCCCTTCTGTCTTCAAGAGAGCGAGAGTTGGACCCCTCCTCAAAAAACCTACACTCGATCCCTCCGATGTCAACAACTACAGACCAGTATCCCTTCTTTCTTTTCTCTCCAAAACTCTTGAGCGTGCCGTCTCTAGCCAACTCTCCTGCTATCTCTCTCAGAATTACTTTCTTGATCCAAACCAGTCAGGTTTCAAGACTGGTCATTCAACTGAGACTGCTCTTCTCTGTGTCACGGAGGCTCTCCGCACTGCTAAAGCTAACTCTCTCTCCTCTGCTCTTATCATTCTAGACCTATCTGCTGCCTTTGATACTGTGAACCATCAGATCCTCCTCTCCACCCTCTCCGAGTTGGGCATCTTCGGCGCTGCTCACTCTTGGATTGCGTCCTACCTGACAGGTCGCTCCTACCAGTTGGCATGGCGAGAATCTGTCTCCGCACCACGTGCTCTCACCACTGGTGTCCCCCAGGGCTCAGTTCTAGGCCCTCTCCTATTCTCGCTATACACCAAGTCACTTGGCTCTGTCATATCCTCACATGGCCTCTCCTATCATTGCTACGCTGATGACACACAACTAATCTTCTCCTTTCCCCCTTCTGATAACCAGGTGGCGAATCACATCTCTGCATGTCTGGCAGACATATCAGTGTGGATGTCGGATCACCACCTCAAGCTGAACCTCGGCAAGACGGAGCTGCTCTTCCTCCCGGGGAAGGACTGCCTGCTCCATGATCTCGCCATCACGGTTGACAACTCCATTGTGTCCTCCTCCCAGAGTGCAAAGAACCTTGGCGTGACCCTGGATAACACCCTGTCGTTCTCCGCTAACATCAAAGCGGTGACCCGATCCTGCAGGTTCATGCTCTACAACATTCGCAGAGTACGACCCTACCTTACACAGAAAGCGGCACAGGTCCTAATCCAGGCACTTGTCATCTCCCGTCTGGATTACTGCAACTCGCTGTTGGCTGGGATGCCTGCCTGTGCCATTAAACCCCTTCAACTTATCCAGAACGCTGCAGCCCATCTGGTGTTCAACCTTCCCAAGTTCTCTCATGTCACCCCGCTCCTCCGCACACTCCACTGGCTTCCAGTTGAGGCTCGCATCTACTACAAGACCATGGTGCTTGCCTATGGAGCTGTGAGGGAAACGGCACCTCCTTACCTTCAGGCTCTGATCAGACCCTACACCCAAACGAGGGCACTACGTTCATCCACCTCTGGCTTTCTAGCTCCCCTACCTCTACGGAAGCACAGTTCCCGCTCAGCCCAGTCAAAGATATTCGCTGCTCTGGCACCCCAATGGTGGAACAAGCTCCCCCACGATGCCAGGACAGCGGAGTCACTGACCACCTTCCGGAGACACTTGGAACCCTACCTCTTTAAAGAATACCTGGAATAGTATAAAGTAATCCTTCTTCCCCCACCCCCCATAAAAAAAAAAGGTGGTTGTCCCACTGGCTATCATAAGTTGAATGCACCAATTTGTAAGTCGCTCTGGATAAGAGCGTCTGCTAAATTATGTAAATGTAAATGTTTCAAGCAGATCACCATAGTCCCTGTGCCCAAGAACACTAAGATAACCTGCCTAAATAACTACCGACCCGTAGCACTC
The DNA here is from genome assembly GCF_020615455.1 of Coregonus clupeaformis. Lineage (NCBI taxonomy): Eukaryota > Metazoa > Chordata > Actinopteri > Salmoniformes > Salmonidae > Coregonus > Coregonus clupeaformis. The sequence goes on from NC_059200.1 coordinate 28,012,778, forward strand.
ACGTCTGTAGCCATGAAGTGCTTTGAAAGGCTGGTCATGGCTCACATCAACACAATTATCCCAGAAACCCTAGACCCACTCCAATTTGCATACCGCCCCAACAGATCCACAGATGATGCAATCTCTATTGCACTCCACACTGCCCTTTCCCAGCTGGACAAGAGGAACACCTACGTGAGAATGCTATTCATTGACTACAGCTCAGCGTTCAACACTATAGTGCCCTCAAACTCATCACTAAGCTAAGGACCCTGGGACTAAACACCTCCCTCTGCAACTGGATCCTGGACTTCCTGACGGGCTGCCCCCAGGTGGTAATGGTAGGTAACAACACATCTGCCATGCTAATCCTCAACACGGGGGACCGTCAGGAGTGCGTGCTCAGTCCCCTCCTGTACTCCCTGTTCACCCATGACTGCATGGCCAGGCACGACTCCAACACCATCATTAAGTTTGCCAACGACACAACAGTGTTAGGCCTGATCACCGACAACGATGAGACAGCCTATAGGGAGGAGGTCAGAGACCTGGCCATGTGGTGCCAGGATAACAACCTCTCCCTCAACGTGATCAAGACAAAAGAGATGATTGTGGACTACAGGAAAAAAAAGGACTGAGCACGCCCCCATTCTCATCGACAGGGCTGTAGTGGAACAGGTTGAGAGCTTCAAGTTCCTTGGTGTCCACATCACCAACAAACTATCATGGTTTCAATTTAATCCTCCAGAAACGACAGAACAAATAATGCAACAAATATTGTGGTTAAATTCAAATATACTAATTGACAAAAAACCTTTATTTTTTGACAGAATAATCTTCGTAAATGATATCATCGGTAGGACTGGTGGAGTTATGTCGCACATGCAGCTAACAAAAACATATGGAAATGTCTGCTCTACCCAAAATTACAACCAAATAATTGCAGCCTTACCGCAAAAGTGGAAGAGGAAAGTGGTAGGGGGAGAAAGTAAGGAACTTGTCTGTCGGCCTTGCATTAAAGAACATAATTGGTTAAGGAAAACTGATAAATAAAAAAGTATATCAGTTTCACTTAAGGACCAAAGGATTGACAGCCGTCCCATATAGATTGTAGTAGTTGGGAAGAGATCTTTGACGTACCGATCCCATGGCATAGTGTTTATGAACTGACACGCAAAACGACACCGGATTCAAAAATTAGAATCTTTCAATTTAAATTATTATATAAAATTCTTGCTACCAATAGAATGTTATTTATATGGGGGATACAATCTTCCCAGTTTTGCAGATTTTGCTGTGAAGAGACAGAATCATTAGATCATTTGTTTTGGTTCTGTCCATTTGTAGCTTGTTTTTGGACACAGGTCCAGGAATGGCTAAATGATTGCAATATTTACCTGGAACTAACCTTGCAGATGGCATTACTGGGTGATCTGAAAAGTCATAGTCAATCAATCAATAATATAATAATACTTTTAGCAAAAAAAAAAAATTTAAATTCACAATCTGTAGAAGCAATGAGAATAGAAAGGTTCAGAACTTTTGTAAAACATCACAGTACGGTTGAAATATATATGGCAAATAGAAATCCTATATGGATGGTGTTAAGAGATAGATGGGAGGTATTGAGTTGAAGGATGGGACCAGGGACGGCTTATTCAATAGGGCGATATGGGCGACGCACTGCCAAACGGGAAAAGGAAGGGATTTTTTTTCTAATCAATTATATCACGGCAACAGCAGTTATCAGTGTTCACGTCTGATCTGCCAGCCACTAAATGTCAAATCAGGCTAAAGTCGTGCTTCAAATGGCCCCGCCCGTTTTTGGGGCGATTTCAGTCAAGTTGAAAATCGCCCAGAAGTCTCTCATAGCCTGTCATGTAAAATCTATTTTTTTTCACATTTCAAAGCTTTCAATACATTCTCTATGGGTGTCTGTGGGCTTGCACTTACGCGCTTTCGTCATACGTGACGTAACGTTGAACGTAACTAAGACAATGGCGGCTATCAGCGTCTCTGTTGCGACCTGCAGTGCGGCGTTATTTTATGTTTTTAATTTGTAGACTTAGTTTACAACATTCTGCCAACCATGGATTTCCAGTGGTTGGTTTTGGACTGATCTTGTTGATCGTGTACATACCCGCTACGAACGGACTAAATAATGAAAACGCTGCTGGCAGCTGAATCCCAATACAGCTGGGAGACTTGGCTGGATGAGTCCCGGACAGAGAAGTGGAGCCGGCCACCTTCACCCTGGTCAGAGCGGACCGCGATCCTGGTAAGAGAGCGACTCTGTACCCCGACATTGAACTGCTTTCTGTGTCATTGCGACCTTACTATCAATTCAATTCAATTTAAGGGCTTTATTGGCATAGGAAACGTGTGTTAACATTGCCAAAGCAAGGGAAGTAGATAGTAAACAAAAGTGAAATAAACAATAAATATTAACAGTAAACATTACACTCAGAAGTTTCAAAAGAATAAAGACATTTCAAATGTCATATTATGTATATATACAGTGTTGTTACAATGTGCAAATAGTTAAAGTACAAATGGGAAAATAAATAAACATAAATATGGGTTGTATTTACAATGGTGTTTGTTCTTCACTGGTTGCCCTTTTCTTGTGGCAACAGGTCACAAATCTTGCAGCTGTGATGGCACACTGTGGTTTTTCACCCAGTAGATAAGGGAGTTTATCAAAATTGGGTTTGTTTTCGAATTCTTTGTGGATCGCTGTAATCTGAGGGAAATATGTGTCTCTAATATGGTCATACATTTGGCAGGAGGTTAGGAAGTGCAGCTCAGTTTCCACCTCATTTTGTGGGCAGTGTGCACATAGCCTGTCTTCTCTTGAGAGCCAGGTCTGCCTACGGCGGCCTTTCTCAATAGCAAGGCTATGGTCACTGAGTCTGTACATAGTCAAAGCTTTCCTTAAGTTTGGGTCAGTCACAGTGGTCAGGTATTCTGCCACTGTGTACTCTCTGTTTAGGGCCAAATAGCATTCTAGTTTGCTCTGTTTTTTTGTTTGTTCTTTCCAATGTGTCAAGTAATTCTCTTTTGTTTTCTCATGATTTGGTTGGGTCTAATTGTGTTGTTGTTGTTGTTGTTGTTGTTGTCCTGGGGCTGTGTGGGGTCTGTTTGTGTTTGTGAACAGAGGCCCAGGACAAGCTTACTTAGGGGACTCTTCTCCAAGTTCATCTCTCTGTAGGTGATGGCTTTGTTATGGAAGGTTTGGGAATCGCTCTTTTAAGTGGTTACTATCTGCCCCGTGAGTTCCCCCAATTGTTTGTTACCGTTGTGTACTGTTGATAATCACAAGTTTACTGGAGAACTGAGACCAAGTAGAGACTTTGGACAGGGTGGATATGGTATAATAAAGGCAGTTTATTCAGAGGTAAAGATATCTGGAATCGCGTGCACGGACTCGTGCACGTGTGTAGGTCACCTAAATCATCAGAAAAATTGCCCCTCCAGAGAATTTTTTCAGGAGCCGCCACTGGATGGGACTAATAACAAATAACAACAAATAATAACAAAGATAGCTAATAATGTAAGCATACTGTGTCCATTATAAGTATATAGGTTGTATGTTGGGAGCTTTTAGGAAAGAGCACAGTTAGAAAGATATAGCATATAGAAGCAAACCGGATGGACATCATGAAAATGATCGGAGAGGTTGAGAGTAGAAGAAGTTCAGGAGCCAAAAAAAAAATAAATAAAAATATATATATATAATAGAATTATTGTAAAATAAACTCTGTCCATAAGGTGTAGATAGTAAGTATAGACCGGAAGTAGAGGCCTGGGCATTGTTGTTCACTAATTTACTCCATGTAGGGATAGGATGGTGGGGTTGAAAAGTAATAAAGGGGAGTATATATATAAAAAAATATTTTAAAAAAAACATGGGGGATTGGAAGTGATGCAGACAATTACATTGATAGAAGATACAATCTATCTGCAATATTAAGCTGATCCATTCCCCCCGAAAAAAAATTAAAATAAAATTAAAAAATATATATAGGAAAATAATAATAAAACAAACTATCATGGTCCAAACACACCAAGACAGTCGTGAAGAGGGCACGACAAAGCCTATTCCCCCTCAGGAGACTGAAGAGATTTGACATGGGTTCTCAGATCCTCAAAAAGTTATACAGTTGCACTATCGAGAGCATCCTGACTGGTTGCATCAGCGCCTGGTATGGCAACTGCTCGGCCTCCGACCGCAAGGCACTACAGAGGGTAGTGCGTACGGCCCAGTACATCACTGGGGAGAAGCTTCCTGCCATCCAGGACCTCTATACCAGGCGGTGTCAGAGGAACGCCCTAGAAATTGTCAAATACTCCAGCCACCCTAGTCATAGACTGTTCTCTCTGCTACCGCACGGAAAGCGGTACCGCAGCGCCAAGTCTAGGTCCAAAAGGCTTCTTAACAGCTTCTACCCCCAAGCCATAAGACTCCTCAACAGCTAATCATGGCTACCCGGACTATTTGCATTGCCCCCCCACCCCTCTTTGCGCTGCTGCTACTGTTTATTATCTATGCATAGTCACTTTAACTCTACCCACATGTACATATTACCTCAATTACCTTGACTAACCGGTACCCCCTGTAAATAGCCTCGCTACTGTTATTTTACTGCTGCTCTTTAATTATTTTTATTTTAAAGTAAAAAATAGATTAAAATTAACACTTTTTATTTTCTTTTTCTTAAAACTGCATTGTTGGTTAAGGGCTTGTAAGTAAGCATTTCACTGTAAGGTCTACACCTGTTGTATTTGGCGCATGTGGCAAATACATTTTGATTTGATTTGATTCAAGGACATTCAGAGACTTGTCCCGAAGCCCCTCCTGCATTGTCTTGGCTGTGTGCTTAGGGTCGTTGAGCGCTCTGGAGCAGGTTTTCATCAAGGATCTCTCTGTAATTTGCGCCGTTCATCTTTCCCTCAAACCTGACTAGTCTCCCAGTCCTTGCCGCTGAAAAACATCCCCACAGCATGATGCTGCCACCACCATGCTTCACCGTAGGGATGGTATTGGCCAGGTGATGAGCGGTGCCTGGTTTCCTCCAGACGTGAAGCTTGGCATTCAGTCCAAAGAGTTCAATCTTGGTTTCATCAGACCAAAAAATCTTGTTTCTCATGGTCAGAGTCCTTTAGGTGCCTTTTGGCAAACTCCAAGCAGGTTGTCATGTGCATTTTACTGAGGAGTGGCTTCTGTCTGGCCACTCTACCATAAAGGCCTTATTGGTGGAGTGCTGCAGAGATGGTTGTCTTTCTGGAAGGTTCTCCCATCTCCACAGAGGAACTCTGGAGCTCTGTCAGTGACCATCAGGTTCTTGGTCCCCTCCCTGACCAAGGCCCTTCTCCCCGGATTGCTCAGTTTCGCCGTGTGGCCAGCTCTAGGAAGAGTCTTGGTGGTTCCAAACTTCTTCCGTTTAAGAATGATGGAGGCCACTCTGTTCTTGGGGACCTTCAATGCTGCAGACATTTTTTGGTACCCTTCCCCAGATCTGTGCCTTGACACAATCCTGTCTCGGAGCTCTACAGACAATTCCTTCGACCTCGTGGCTTGGTTTTTGCTCTGTCATGCACTGTCAACTGTGGGACCTTATATAGACAGGTGTGTGCCTTTCCAAATCATGTCCAGTCGTTTGAATTTACCACTGGTGGACTCCAATCAAGTTGTAGAAACATCTCAAGGATGATTAATGGAAATACGTTGCACCTGAGCTCAATTTCGAGTCTTATAGCAAAGGGTCTGAATAATTATGTAAATAAGGTATTTCTGTTTTTTATTTTTCATAAATGTAAAACCTGTTTTCACTTTGTCATTATGGGGTATTGTGTGTAGATTGATGAGGGAAAAAACTAGTTTAATCAATTTTAGAATAAGGCTGTAACGTAACAAAATGTGGAAAAAGGGAAGGGCTCTGAATACTTTCCGAATGCACCTTAGGTGGTATAGCTTTAATGGTTTCTTTTAATACCAAAGAAGAAATGGCAGTGCTTTATGAGTGTATTTAAACTAATAAAGAGAACAAAATAAAGGTCTGGATCATTTATTGTCATTTATAATTGAGGGTTAAGGGGGTAATACCATGAGTGGTGGCCTGGCTTTTCATGTTAAGCATTCCCAACCACTCTTAGCTGTTGCATTCTTTGAGGTTGACCCAGGCAGCAACACAGGTGTATAACCCTAAGCCACAGTTTATGGGTCATGCATCAGATATCCAGCTGAAGCTGTAGACCCCTGTAGTAACCATATGAATGACTGTTCAGTACATTGAGTCTGATTCATTGTCTGCACATGGAGGAGGACTTGCTTTCTAGGAAGTGAGAAGGCCTCGACTAAAGAATGGTGTCCTCAACAAAAGACTGGTGTCCTTGACTAAAGGCTGGTGTCCTCAACTAAAGTCTGTTGTCGTCGACTGAAGGCTGGTGTCCTCAACCGAGTGTAACACCAATAGTGGGATCCTAACCCTACATTAAGGCCCCAGAGCTTTCCCATCAACCCCCCATATTTTACCAACATGTGGGAACATCCAGAGGTAATTTTTGGACACAGTTTACTTGCTCCCTGCAAAATAACACTGACTCACAGCCAAAAGATAGTGGATTTTGGTGGAGAAACCTCAGGCTTGATGAATTGTAAGAAGGGCTCAACAGTGCTCAGCTCTCTGTGAGGTGTTAGTTATGATGAGCCGTGAACGATAGGCTAGCTAGGCTCATGTCCAGATCTCTCCCCTCCCCTGGCCTGCCTGTGTGTGTCTCTGCTGGGTGTGGATGGAACTGATGACATGAGATTTCTCCTCAGACATCAGAGGGATTTAGACCTGTACTGGACAGTACTGAGGCAGAGTTTAGGCCTGGCTGTTGACGAGCATTGCACGGCCACGGAGGTCAAGGGTTTAGCGTCGATCTCAGAACCAAACCCCCAGCAGTCTGAGCGAGCTCCAGGAGGAGTAAAATGCCTCATCTCAAAACATGTTTAGAAGATTAATGATGCTGTATGGTCTGACGTCACTCTGCTCCTCCATAGTGGGAACGATAACATTCTTAGCTGCCTGTGGTATTATTGCATTGCTGGACCATGGCAAGAAGCCTGGTTGTTCTGAATCTGGATCGTTTGCAGCTTTTTTTGCATGCTCTAAGCCTATTTAGAGACACTGTTGTCCATATTGAGGTCATCCTTAGTTATCTATTCAGTAGGTAAGACTAAAGTATAATCAGATTAATTGCCTACACAGCTAGTCACACAGTTGAGAAAATGAATTTATGTAAGGATTGTTGACGTCCATATATTTTTGGGGTTTATCTCCTGTGGGAAATATTGAAACTACTGTATGACAAGCATTTCTACACTTGCTCTGTGTCTTCACAACTATATTTACATTAACATTTACGTCATTTAGCAGACGCTCTTATCCAGAGGGACTTACAAATTGGTGCATTCACCTTATAGACAGTGGGATAACCACTTTACAATATGTTTTTTATTTTATTAAATTTTTTTGGGGGGGTAAGGGGCGGTAGAAGGATTACTTTATCCTATCCCAGGTATTCCTTAAAGAGGTGGGGTTTCAAGTGTCTCCGGAAGGTGGTGAGTGACTCTGCTGTCCTAGCGTCGTGAGGGAGCTTGTTCCACCATTGGGGTGCCAGAGCAGCGAACCGTTTTGACTGGGCTGAGCGGAACTGTGCTTCCGCAGAGGTAGGGGGGCCAGCAGGCCAGATGTGGATGAACGCAATGCCCTCGTTTGGGTGTAGGGACTGATCAGAGCCTGAAGGTACGGAGGTGCCGTTCCCCTCACAGCTCCGTAGGCAAGCACCATGGTCTTGTAGCAGATGCGAGCTTCAACTGGAAGCCAGTGGAGTGTGCGGAGGAGCGGGGTGACATGAGAGAACTTGGGAAGGTTGAACACCAGACGGGCTGCAGCATTCTGTATGAGTTGTAGGGGTTTAATGGCACAGGCAGGTAGCCCAGCCAACAGCAAGTTGCAATAATCCAGACGGGAGATGACAAGTGCCTGGATTAGGACCTGTGCCGCTTCCTGTGTAAGGCAGGGTCGTACTCTCCGAATGTTGTAGAGCATGAACCTACAGGATCGGGTCACCGCATTGATGTTAGCGGAGAACGACAGGGTGTGTCCAGGGTCACGCCAAGGTTCTTCGCACTCTGGGAGGAGGACACAACGGAGTTGTCAACCGTGATGGCGAGATCTTGGAATGGGCAGTCCTTCCCTGGGAGGAAGAGCAGCTCCGTCTTGCTGAGGTTCAGCTTGAGGTGGTGATCTGTCATCCACACTGATATGTCTGCCAGACATGCAGAGATGCGATTCGCCACCTGGTTATCAGAAGGGGGAAAGGAGAAGATTAGTTGTTTGTCGTCTGCGTAGCAATGATAGGAGAGGCCATGTGAGGATATGACAGAGCCAGTGACTTGGTGTATAGCGAGAATAGGAGAGGGCCTAGAACTGAGCCCTGGGGGACACCAGTGGTGAGAGCACGTGGTGCGGAGACAGATTCTCGCCACGCCACTTGGTAGGAGCGACCGGTCAGGTAGGACGCAATCCAAGAGTGAGCCGCGCCGGAGATGCCCAACTCGGAGAGGGTGGAGAGGAGGATCTGATGGTTCACATTATCAAAGACAGCAGACAGGTCTAGAAGGACAAGAGCAGAGGAGAGAGAGTTAGCTTTAGCAGTGCGGAGAGCCTCCGTGACACAGAGAAGAGCAGTCTCAGTTGAATGACCAGTCTTGAAACCTGACTGGTTTGGATCAAGAAGGTCATTCTGAGAGAGATAGCAAGAGAGTTGGCTAGAGACGGCACGCTCAAGAGTTTTGGAGAGAAAAGAAAGAAGGGATACTGGTCTGTAGTTGTTGACATCAGAGGGATCGAGTGTAGGTTTTTTGAGAAGGGGTGCAACTCTCGCTCTCTGTAGCTCAGCTGGTAGAGCACGGCGCTTGTAACGCCAAGGTAGTGGGTTCGATCCCCGGGACCACCCATACACAAAAATGTATGCACGCATGACTGTAAGTCGCTTTGGATAAAAGCGTCTGCTAAATGTCATATTATTATTATTATTATTATTAAGACGGAAGGGACATAGCCAGCGGTCAAGGATGAGTTGATGAGCGAGGTGTGGTAAGGGAGAAGGTCACCGGAAATGGTCTGGAGAAGAGAGGAGGGGATAGGGTCAAGCAGGCAGGTTGTTGGGCGGCCGGCCGTCACAAGTTGCAAGATTTCATCTGGAGAGAGAGGGGAGAAATAAGTCAAAGCATAGGGTAGGGCAGTGTGAGCAGGACCAGCAGTGTCATTTGACTTAACAAACGAGGATCGGATGTTGTCAACCTTCTTTTCAAAATGGTTGACGAAGTCATCCACAGAGAGGGAGGAGGGGGGGAGGGGAGGAGGATTCAGCATGGAGGAGAAGGTGGCAAAGAGCTTCCTAGGGTTAGAGGCAGATGCTTGACCCTGACGTGGTCAAATAACTCAAGCATAGATTAGTAATTTGTTCTAATTTGGCACACAGAAACTAGAGGCCATGAGTAACTTTATCAAAGATAATGGCACTGATTGGCCTATAGGGGGCACTGTTATAATCAGTCTCACTTAAACCCTCATATTTGACCTAGAGACGTGAACCTTTGTATGTACAGTGGGGAGAACAAGTATTTGATACACTGCCAATTTTGCAGGTTTTCCTACTTACAAAGTATGTAGAGGTCTGTAATTTTTATTATAGGTACACTTCAACTGAGAGAGACGGAATCTAAAACAAAAATCCAGAAAATCACATTGTATGATTTTTAAGTAATTAATTTGCATTTTATTGCATGACATAAGTATTTGATACATCAGAAAAGCAGAACTTAATATTTGGTACAGAAACCTTTGTTTGCATTTACAGAGATCATACATTTCCTGTAGGTCTTGACCAGGTTTGCACACACTGCAGCAGGGATTTTGGCCCACTCCTCCATACAGACCTTCTCCAGATCCTTCAGGTTTCGGGGCTGTCACTGGGCAATACGGACTTTCAGCTCCCTCCAAAGATTTTCTATTGGGTTCAGGTCTGGAGATTGGCTAGGCCACTCCAGGACCTTGAGATGCTTCTTACGGAGCCACTCCTTAGTTGCCCTGGCTGTGTGTTTCGGGTCGTTGTCATGCTGGAAGACCCAGCCACGACCCATCTTCAATGCTCTTACTGGGGGAATGAGGTTGTTGGCAAAGATCTCGCGATACATGGCCCCATCCATCCTCCCCTCAATACGGTGCAGTCGTCCTTTCCCCTTTGCAGAAAAGCATCCCCAAAGAATGATGTTTCCACCTCCATGCTTCACGGTTGGGATGGAGTTCTTGGGGTTGTACTCATCCTTCTTCTTCCTCCAAACACGGCGAGTGGAGTTTAGACCAAAAAGCTCTATTTTTGTCTCATCAGACCACATGACCTTCTCCCATTCCTCCTCTGGATCATCCAGATGGTCATTGGCAAACTTCAGACGGGCCTGGACATGCGCTGGCTTGAGCAGGGGGACCTTGCGTGCGCTGCAGGATTTTAATCCATGACGGCGTAGTGTGTTACTAATGGTTTTCTTTGAGACTGTGGTCCCAGCTCTCTTCAGGTCATTGACCAGGTCCTGCCGTGTAGTTCTGGGCTGATACCTCACCTTCCTCATGATCGTTGATGCATTTACGTCATCACGAGGTGAGATCTTGCATGGAGCCCCAGACCGAGGGTGATTGACCGTCATCTTGAACTTCTTCCATTTTCTAATAATTGCACCAACAGTTGTTGCCTTCTCACCAAGCTGCTTGCCTATTGTCCTGTAGCCCATCCCAGCCTTGTGCAGGTCTACAATTTTATCCCTGATGTCCTTACACAGCTCTCTGGTCTTGGCCATTGTGGAGAGGTTGGAGTCTGTTTGATTGAGTGTGTGGACCAGTGGCGGCTCCTGAAAAAATTCTCAGGGGGGGCAATTTTTCTGATGATTTAGGTGACCTACACACATTTTAAAAAAGATATGTCCAGCAACAACATGAAGACAGGGGCAGCATATAAGTCAATACTGATATACACATTACTTGCTTCAAAAAGGCCTCATGGTTGAATTGGAAATATGTGCACCTGAGCAAGCAGGAGCTTTTGATAGAGGCTACTGAAAACATTGATGCAAGTTATTGGTAATAAGAAATTTTTATAGACTTCCATATTCTGCCCTCTTGTATAGATTTTTGAAAATGAACAGTGATAGACATTTTGCCTGAAAACAGAATTTGAAAATAATTTATAGAAAAGGTAAACACAGCTATCTGTATGGCTTTGTAAATATGAACAACCATATTCTGGCCAATTGTATAGATTTGTAAAAAAATTGTTTACTTTTTTTTAAATGAAAAATAACTATTTTAAACAACATCAACTGTGAACTGATTTGGGCGGTGTGTGTTAAAGAGACAGACAGGGAGGGACAAAGAGAGAGAGAGGCTACATTACTTGTACTGAAACTGTTCTCTTCTCTCTTTCAATGCAGCAAAGCGGTCAATGACTTTCTCATTGAAATCAGGCATGCTGAGGACTAGTTTACTAGTTACTTTTTTAGCTTGCTGCATGATCAAATTCAGCTGATGCGCATAGCAATGCACGTAATGGCCTTTCTTGAAATGCTCACGCACCTTTTGCCTTTCTCGCCTCATCACACTGGCTCCATCGTAAGCTTGCGCAATGAGTTTGACTTTCACGTCGTCGGCAAAAAGACCGTTCAGTCTCTCCAAAAGCACACTGGCGATTGAGACTGAGGTTGATTCCGAGATGGGAAGGAACTCAAAAAAGCGCTCCTGCACTTTGTGGTTGTCTCTTTGATGTGAACTTCTTTCAAAGAGACAATCGAGTTGCACTGAACGCTATAGCCATCTTGATAGTAGTACGTGAATTGATTGATGCTGCTACCCGCTCTTTTCTTAGTTACGTTCATGGTTACGTTACGTATGACGAAAGCGCGTAAGTGCAAGCCCTAAGAAACCCATAGAGATTGTATTGAAAGCTCTGAAATTTGAAAAAAATAGATTTTACATGGGAGTCTATGACAGACTTCTGGGCGATTTTCAACCTGACTGAAATCGCCCCAAAAGGGGGGGCATTTGAAGCACGACTTTAGCCTGATTGGACATTTAGTGGTAGTGTGGCACTGTGGCAGATCAGACGTCTAGATTACAACACTGATAACTACTGTTGCCGTGATATAATTGATTAGAAAAAAAATCCCTTCCTTTTCCCGTTTGGCAGTGCGTCGCCCATATCGCCCTATTGAACACACCGCCCCTGGTGTGGACAGGTGTCTTTTATACAGGTAACGAGTTCAAACAGGTGCAGTTAATACAGGTAATGAGTGGAGAACAGGAGGGCTTCTTAAAGAAAAACTAACAGGTCTGTGAGAGCCGGAATTCTTACTGGTTGGTAGGTGACCAAATACTTATGTCATGCAATAAAATGCAAATTAATTACTTAAAAATCATACAATGTGATTTTCTGGATTTTTGTTTTAGATTCCGTCTCTCACAGTTGAAGTGTACCTATGATAAAAGTTACAGACCTCTACATGCGTTGTAAGTACGAAAACCTGCAAAATCGGCAGTGTATCAAATACTTGTTCTCCCCACTGTAGGTGTCTTTCCTAATGCTGAATACATTTGCATTAAGGACCCATCAGCATATATTTTCCTCCATCTTAGACATTTTGGAAAAACTTCTCATGAACAACAAGTCCAAATAACACCATTCAGTATGTAGGTCCATGGTACATCTCTTAACTTAGTATGAGAAAAGTTAAGGATTGGCTGAGGTATTGATCAATTAGGAAATCAGATTTTATGTGTCCCTTTAAATCCTTGGTAAATTCGCTCCAAAATGGCCTATCAACTTGAAACTTTTTTGGGGTCATCAAACACATTCCCATGATGAACCATGTTAAGTTTAGCATTGATATAAAAATAAGGAAACTATTAACAATTCACTTTTTTGACTATTTAACGTTAATACTTAAAATAATCATAACGAAAATTACCCAAAGTCAGTTTCACTCTAAATTTGGTCTTTGCACTCATTACAATAGTCCCTAAAGAGTTTGAGAAAATAACATAGATGTATTCAAAGATAGCATACTATACCAGTAGATGCATATTATGCTAAAAGAGGCTAAAAATACTTTTAATATTTTACATGTCCATGTAAACCCATATAAATCTATCAACTTGAAACTTGGCATAGCTATCATTGACGTCCCTGAGATGAACCACACTGAATTTGGTATTGATATCTCAAAAAACAAGGAAACTATTAACAACTAATTATTTGCGTATGTAACGCTAATGCTCTAAACCTTACCAAGTTCACACTATAACACAGGTATCTACACGATGGTCATGCTCAAAGGAATAAAAAATACTAATGCTGAAAATATTTCACAAATCTTAACATAAATCAATAGTCAAATTCACCTCAGAATTAGTATATAAACTCAATACATTAAGTAATGACTTTAAGAATGATTACCTGCTGCATTCAAATATAACCAAACTACAGCACTAGACAACTTCACTTGTGTCGTCCTTGTGCGTCCCCGGTATTCAGAGATAAACATGGTAATGCTTTCACTGATTGCACACAGGAAGATAGTTCCTACATGATCGAGTGCTTGCTTTGTTATCCAACCGACCTTCTGTCCTTTCTGTCATCCTGTGAACCCTGTTCATTGTTGCTCACAGTTATATTTAATAGTCTAATCTTTTGTGAGACAGTCATAAAATAATGATGGAAAATACCCGCAACCATTACCGTAAAACCTGAAATAATATTACAAAGTCTTACACTACTTTGACTCTTTGACCTTTTGAATAAGGGAGAGAATGTTACTCCAGGTCAATACATAACACTGCAAGTTCAATTTGAGTGACATTTATTAGACTCCATTAAAAAGTGAGAAGTTGTGGTGGTGTAAAACATCTGTGATATGTTTAGGTCTTACCAGAATGTTGCTTAACTCGGCGCCCCTCCCACCAGCCGTTATCTCCCCATGACATTGCAGCCACTTTGGGTTGTCAGAAGAGGTGCCTCTTATCTGGGAGTTCTGAAGATTTTCGTGAGAATCCCCTAAGACCTTTCTCAAAGGACGCTTTGGAATGGAGTTGAAATCCCACAGGAATGATTTGACAGTGGTATCCTATATCTGGGGAGGCCCTGGAGAGGCCTTTGTGTTGGCCACTCAGGTATGTGTGTGTGTCTGTCTGTCTAGTGTGGGTATGTGTGGGTATGTGTGTGTGTTTGAGAGAGACAGAGACACAGAGAGAGACTATTCATTAAGAATTCTGAGATTAAGAGTTAAGAACACACACTATGACCACATCTGTCTGTCCAGAATGCCATATGTCCTTTTAGAAAGTTCTACCTGAGAGCTTGTTTTGCTGTGGAGGGGGCCTGGGCCTTTGCATGGTGTTACCAGTTTGCTCTCTCCTCTCTCTGTCTCCATCTGGGTAGGTAGCACAGAGGTGACGAGCGAACAAAGGAGTGAGAGAGCACAGCTTCAATGGGAGTCGGGTATCAAGAGGATAACCACCACAGTGTCAAAGGGGCCCGCCACTGCCATACACAAAAGAACGACTGACACCATGAAAGAGGGATGCGGTTTCAGAGCCTGGGCATAAAAAGGAAAACATATTATTTCACTCACTTTCTTTCTCCTTTGTGTTTGAAAGTTACAAAAACAACTCAGCCCCTTATGTGGGCAACAATGTGTCACCGCTGAAGGAATTTTACCTTCTGAAGAGTCACAGGAGCAGCATTCCTTTGCTGTACCTTTCTTTGAACACTTTTCTCCACCTAGAATGGCTCACTCAGTGATTAGATGCTCTTGCGAAGCAGCTTTTGATCATAGAAGTGGGGTTTCGATGAAGCACGGGGGTCAAAGCTGAATAAATGAAGAGAGATTAGTAAAAATGAAAATAAAAACAACACATGTCTTCCTCTTATCATGAAAGCATTCCCTTTGTGATTTGTGGGCAGCGGAGTAAGCCTCAAGACCGGCTTGGAATCATGCCGGTCTTGTGTTGCCCTCATCGTCTTTGTGCGCAATGAGGTTATCTGTCGGGGCGTTTCAAAGGTTGGGGACAGACAATACCTTTTCGTGCCACGGGGAGAGGGTGTAGGGTTCTACAGTACTCCCTGAGCGTGCGACGATGGGGTCAGGAACACGGGACAAAGAGACAGATTCTCCACCTCCTGCAAACAGGATTAACACTCCCAGTCAGACAGAGACACATACAGACTGTGTTTGTTTATTATGTGTTTTCCCATGTTACCAGGGGAATAAAATACCCCCCGCCCGGCCCTGGACCCGGACCACAACCAAAACACCAATGAAAATCAGCTTTTTACACTGCAGAAGAGGCACACTGTTGTGTTTGATTTCTGTAGCTGCTTTATCAGTTATATCTCTCATAAAAAAGTTAAACATTTGTACATTTATCTGAGCATCTTAACAAGGTTTTGTTGAATACAGTGTCTAACTACTGAGGTATCAGGGAAAGGGACGATGGTCTGATGCAACCAAGGTGATGGAGGCCTATGATACAAATACAGCCCAGTCTAATCTCATCCCGCTCTTGATTACTTATCTTCCCCCCTTTGCGGTTAAAGAGAAGGCACAGCCAGAAGAGGACTGGCCACCCCTCAGAGCCTGGTTCCTCTTTAGGTTTCTTCCTAGGTTCCTGCCATTCTAGGGAGTTTTCCTAGAAACCGTACTTCTACATCTGCATTGCTTGCTGTATGGGGTTTTAGGCTGGGTTTCTGTATAGCACTTTGTGACATCTGCTGGTGTAAAAAGGGCTTTATAAATACATTTGATTTGATTTGGGCATTGGGTTTATCTCTGGATTTTCTCAAAGATTAATCCATAAGGATGGATGTTTTTGTCTCTGTCTTGCACTGGATTCAAAAGGCATTTACATTTCCGGGACCTTAGGATAGGTTTAGCACTCCAACGAAAATACTGTACATTTCAACTGTGAACATTGAGTTGCATGAGACAATTTATTTTGACTGCATACCCGAAGCCACCAAAGTATTATAAAAACCTGACATCGTACTGGACAAATGCGAGAGAGAGGGAGAGAGAGACAGATCCTTCTCCATCTTAATATAACAGACCAGCTAGCCCTAAAAACACAATCTCCTGTCTATCTACAGGAAAAGACAGCTCAGAAAAATGGAAATCGTCATTAGTGTGATTGTCTAATGGCTTACCCCTGCTGGAACTGCAGTGTAAACCTAATTTAGTGGTTTGAGAAAAACATATCAAATGTCCAGCCCACACACAAGAGCAGGCAATGCCAAGAGCCCAATCCAGATTGAAAATCTAATGAATTACAGGTCATGACCTGAGTCGGTCCTGTTCCTGTCATTCCCAGCCAGGCCTAGATGCTACTCCATTGTTTGGTGGAGTTACTGGAGAATGGGAACTGTGTATATTTGCAATGGAGAACTTTACAAGGGATTACAGCCAGAGCAGCGTTTTGTCTTGGTTGTTGTTGTAGAGGTCACCATTTCAGAAATATAGTTGAAACTTGCAGAGAGAACACCAATCAGCCTTAAATCGCAGAGTCAATCAATCAATACATAATTCACTATGTCGGGAAGTAAATGTGTCATGATGTATTAGGTAGATATATTTAGATATAATTGGTAGATATATTTTATCAATGTATGAATATTCTAGTATATTCAATTATAGAAAAGGCACACAGCCTCACAAAGTTAGCCATAACAGCAACAAGAAACAAGAGCAAAAGTGCAACAGTTTGCTCAGGAACTAGCCGTGATGGAACAGTCACAGAAAATTGGATGAACACAGCAATCTCCAAAAACTAACCTACTCTGGGGCCTTTCTGGTGCCAATATAATGCTTAAAGATTTGAAATATATTACATAGCAACAGTTTAAGTGTGGTATATTACCCCTCTAGAGAAGTTACAAACAGAGTATGCACTCACGAGATATACCATAATGACCGTATCCTTCATTACCACAATATTTATATTATTTGGAGATTTTTATGAATGAAAACTGTCCTGATGTAGAAATGTAAGTGTAGAACAATCTGTCATCTGTACAATTATCTTTGTTATATCTTGTTTTTTTGCTTTTGAGAATCGTGCAATTTCAAAGCATTTGTAGTAGGCCCTAGTAGCCAATTGTAGGTATTTATGAACCAAATAACAGTTTTAAACCCTTTATAAATAATTCCTAGACTTACCTTGATATAAAGTATTGCTCAGACAATTTTTGCAATATGTATGTAAAATGATTCAATGACTTTGAAAACGACTCCAGCTGTCATCAGGGAGTATGATAGGTCTAATCTATAGGTATTGGATGGGCCATTGAGCCAGAATTTAACAAGGACCCCATGAAGTGAACCTCATTATTAAATGCTTATTTTAGCAAACAAAAATAGTAATGTAAGTGGACATCTAAGTCATACATTGGCAATCATACATGCATTAATCTCAATCTGTGCAGAGTGGGATTCCTCCCCTTTATGGACAAGACTGATTACACAGTCTAATGGCAAATTACCGTTTTCCTCTCATGTTGATTCTATCCTTTGTCAGGTGACTAAAGATGTGTGTTTTCCCCTCCTGTCTAGCATGTAGCGTGTTGTCCATATAAGGCTACCTTATCCCCTGGCTCTGACCTCAGCTCTGTCTGTTTTGAAACGTAATCACTTTGCACCCCTCCCAGAGCTCTGTGACCAGATCATGGGCAGTCAAGGAAAGGTAAATTATCCTAAGAGTAACTCTAGTTCCAGGTTGTTGTAATTATGCTGCAGAGAATTAAGTAACCCATGTTGCTATCTCTCTCCAGGCCTCCCTGGTTATGATTCAAACTGCTCTATAATGTAGCAGTAAGTAACGTTCATGTTTGTTCATCCAAAGTTTAAAATCAATTCACATTTTATTGGTCAAGATCTCTGTCAGGGAGTGAAGATGGATAAAATCATGCGTTTGGACATGAAACATATCTAGGGCCTGGCTTTTTATGTTTTGCTCTATGTTAGGCATTCTCTATAATTGTATAAGACATCTCTCACCAGTGTCTGTTTGTTTATTTGGATCCCCATTAGCTTTTGCAGAAGCAGTGGCTACTCTTTCTGGGGTCCACAAAAAACACAAAACATGACAAGTAACAAAACACTGATACAGTAGACATGTTTGCATCCATTTTGCGACTGATTTTCATGCAAATACTAAAAAATTGGCATTAAATAATGTGCGCATTTTTCCCCCAGAGATGTGTATCCATCAAACGGACTTATTGCGGATAAAAGTATGTGCATGATGACGTAGTGCACATACAAATCACGTTTGCGGTTAAATTCCCATATACCACATGAAAAATATAAGTTAAATGGGTTTCCATCGCATTTTCAACTCTGCTGATGGTTTTGTCGCAAAAACTGTTGCGTCATATAGCAAATGTGCCCACTCTGGTCTTGGCATGTGCGCTCTAGCCAACAGCTCAACAGCTCGCAGATACAGTGCAGGTAGACTATTCTACATTATGAGATTATTATGGATAAGAGCAATATTATTTATATTTTTCAAACAGCAGCCAAGCATCGATCATTATGTCATCAGAATAAGACCCTCGATATTTATTGGAAAGGCGCATCAAGCTCATCACATGCACTTTCACCACCCTGTGCAGTTCATAATAACTTATTTCACCTGTAGCCTAAAAAACTGCATGGTTTCCCGAGTCATAGTGGGAGGACCACACACCATATTATCACGTGACTCCAAGTTTGCTTCCATATGATGGTTATTATATCAGTATTTGCGCATATAGGTGTTTCCACCGTTATTTCTCGCATAATACATTTTACCAACACAAAAAGATCCCACCATGTCGAGTGAACAAATGATCTGTCGGCATTTATAAAATTGGACCGAAACTTCCTGTTTCCAACACAGCTGTCATGATCTTTTTTTATACAGTATGACTTTACTCGCATGAAAACTGTGGATGGAAACGTGGTTACTGATAGACTAAGGACAGTCACACAAATGTAAAATACAACTTCATACAAATAATACAACAAACAAATTATACAAACAATACTACTAAAAAATAAGTGTCTCTGTGTGTGTGTGTCCACACAGTCCCTGGCATCCCATGAGATGTTGTTAAATCTGTTTTTTTATGGTAATTTTGCTGTTTGATTGAGTAATTGGAGATGGAAGGGAGTTCCATGCGATCATGGCTCTGTATAATCCGGTGCTTTGCCGTGAATTTCTTTTGGACTTGGGGACTGTGAAGAGACCCCTGGTGACATGTATTATGGGGCATGTATGGGTGTCTGAGCTGAATGTGATTTGATTAGGCAGACAATCTGCAATTTTCATCACAGTAATATTTCTCATAAAAACTAGAAGAGAAGCAGTAAGTCTCTCATCAACCCTCAATCAGGAAAGACTGGCATGTATGTTGTTGATGTTAGTTCTGTATGTGCAGTTAAGGGCAAGGCGTGCTGCTCTGTTTTGACCCAGCTGCAGCTTTGCTAGGTCTTTCTTTGCTGCACTTGACCATATTACTGGACAATAATCAAGATGGGACAAGACCATACTCTGAACAACTAGTACAGTTGATTTTGGTGTAAAATACGCATACAGCTCGGACACCCATGCATACCCCACAAGACATGCCACCAGAGGTCTCTTCACAATCCCCAAGTCCAGAACAGACTATGGGAGGTGCGCAGTACTACATAGAGCCATGACTACATGGAACTCTATTCCACATCAGGTAACTGATGCAAGCAGTAGAATCAGATAAAAAAAATATATAAAAATACACCTTACGGAAAAGTGGGGACTGTGAAGAGAGACACACATACGCACACGGGCGCTAGCACACACACTCTACACACACGTACAGTGCCTTGGCGTTTTTCCTATTTTGTTGTATTACAACCTGTAATTTAAATTTATTTTTATTTGGATTTCATGTAATGGACATACACAAAATAGTCCAAATTGGTGAAGTGAAATGAAAAAAATTAAATAACGGAAATGTGGTGCATGCATATGTATTCACCCCCTTTGCTATGAAGCCCCTAAATAAGATCTGGTGCAACCAATTACCTTCAGAAGTTTCATAATTTGTTAAATAAAGTCCACCTGTGTGCAATCTAAGTGTCACATGATCTCAGTATATTGTGATGTCACGAGAGGCTGTGTCCTGGAGGGACGTTACATCCCCCTGAGGTGGCTGCAAACCCAGACAGCTATGGCTCCATCTGCTGGTATGGTCGGGAACTCCACCCCCTCTATGGCCAATCTTCCACGCAGCTGAAACAAATGAGGAGCTGATGAGCTAAAGGTTTGAAAAGGGAAGAGACACACTGAGGGAGTGTGTGGGGAAGTGAAGAGACACAGTCTCCAACCTGGGCTCTCTGGAGGACAAGAGTGCTGCACGTTCACTTCCATGAGGAATATAAGGATTTGGAGATACTTACCTTTGGGAAATACTCACCTTTGGATATATGCACCTGTGGAAATACGTGAGAGACATTTGGAAGGACTTTTTGCTGGGTTGGACACTAGCTGCCACGTGGACTACAGTAAGCGCTGGGGAAAAGTTATCTGAGCGAGTGAGAATTATGACTTTGGATGTGGAAGAGACATCCCTGAACTGTTAACCCTTAAAGAGCCACAAGAGAACAGAATTTTGTTATATTTTCGTTAATTTCCCAAGACCATAATAAAATCCTTGTTTTGTTTGAACCTTGTCTCCTTGCACTACTTGAGCAACCCCGCTGAAAGCTGTGTAGCCTCTCGTGACGCCACAGATGGTGGAGAATACAGGCAAGCTCAAGCGTTAATAGTGCATGTCAGAGGAGGATACCGAAGGTTTGATCACCCAGTTTTCCAAGTTGGCCGTAGGCTCCCGCCGACTGAAATGGAGGACATATTGAAAGCCCTTGTTGCTGGCCAGCAAGCCCAGATGCAAGCAAACGTGGCTCTCTTGGAGGAGCAAAAGAAAGCCAACCTTCTGAAGGCAGAGGAATTGCAGTTGCAGAGACAGAGGGTTGTCCAAAATACCCGCCCAATAAAGGCAAGTGACTTTATATCTAAGATGGGAGCTACCGATGACATTGAGGCATACCTGCATGCATTTGAGGCCACGGCCACTAGGGAAGCCTGGCCCAAGCAACAGTGGGTTGGTCTGTTAGCCCCCTTTCTAACCGGGGAATCGCTGAATGCTGTCCGGGACCTGGGCCCTGACCAGGTTACTGACTATGATGCCCTGAAGTCTGAGATCCTCAGCAGATATGGACTCACAAAGTTTGGTATGGCCCAGCGCTTTCACAGTTGGACCTTCCAACCAGACCAACCTCCTCGGGCGCAGATGCATGAACTTGTCCGAACCGCAAGGAAATGGCTGGATCCGCAGAGGAATACAGCAGCGGCGGTGGTGGAGGCCGTTGTGGTGGATCGTTACCTACGCGCCCCTGCCTTATGAGGCAAAACGGTTCATCAGTCAACAGGCCTTGACCACGGCTGATCTGACCGTGGAAGCTGTGGAAAAGTACCAGGCCACAGCGGAGATGCTGAATGCTTCCCGGAAAAGACCCCAGGAGTGCGGCCCCACCACAAATGGGAAGAACCCGTCCCAAAGGACCCCAAGGTCTCGAACCCAGCCACGTCAGGGACTTATCCCGGCTCCAGGGGGAGCCAGAAACCAGGCGGGTCCAAGAAGAGTACACCAGGAGGGGGAAACTCGACAGTGTTACCGGTGTGGGGAGATGGGACATATCTCCTGGCAGTGTGGGAAACCAGCCGATGAACCTATGCCCACTGCGGAGTCCTCCAGCTCAGCACCCACACACCGTTTTGCCTCGCTCTTGGGAGTCGTAGATGGCGGCCCAGATCGACCACCTGCCCG
Source organism: Coregonus clupeaformis (assembly GCF_020615455.1). NCBI lineage: Eukaryota > Metazoa > Chordata > Actinopteri > Salmoniformes > Salmonidae > Coregonus > Coregonus clupeaformis. The sequence continues at coordinate 28,034,762 of NC_059200.1, forward strand.
GTAACTGTGAATCACCATGATGTGGAGGCCTTACTGGATTCTGGTAGCCGGGCCACCCTGGCTTGCGTAAGGATTTGGTGGGCCCAACGTGTCGACCCCCGGGGAAAGTCCTCCCAGTTTCCTGTGTCCATGGGGACACCAGAGAATACCCCATTACTGAACTTACAATGACCAGCACACGGGGAACCATACACACGACGGGCGGGGTGGTTGATTCCTCCCGTCCCTGTCCTAATTGGACGAGACTGCCCAGCCTTTTACCCACTCTGGAGAGAGTCTCAGGAGAGGATAACCCGAGTACCTCGGAAACGGAGAGGCAACACTCATCCTGGGAAGGCTCCGGTGCAATCCTCCGAGTTACTCACTCCCGCCCGGGCTCTGATAGGGATGGCAGGTGCCCAGACCGACACAGAGACGGAGCTACAGAATCTGGACAAAGAACTGTCTGGTCTGGAAGGGGACCGCTGAGAGGTATCGTTTGTTAAAGCAACAGTTAGACATGAAGACAGAAGAGTTAGATATCCTCCAGGCTAAACTCCAACAGAGCTCCTTCCATAAGCAACAGGAGGAGCTGGAGAGGCTGCGCAGGACCATCGAGAGTGTGAGGAGACCCTGCGCAGTAGTAAGGAGGTCCAGAAGAAGGCAGAGGAGAAGTACAAGGTGTTGGAGAACAAGATGAAGAATGCGGAGGCAGAGAGAGAGAAGGAACTGAAAGCTGCTCAACAGAAGCTAAACTCTGCTAAAACCAAGGCTGATGCGTTCAGTAAGAAACTCAAGGAGAGACAACAGGAGGCTGAGTCCCTGGTCCTAGAGTTGGAGGAGTTGAAGAGAGAGCAGGCTGGCAAGCACCACGGCAATGCGGACGCCCTCTCCCGGCGTGATGCCTTCTTCGCTGCCTTTACCCCGACGAGGACGTCGGTCCCGAGGAGGGGATGTGTGATGTCACGAGAGGCTGTGTCCTGAGGGACGTTACATCCCCTGAGGTGGCTGCAAACCCAGACAGCTATGGCTCCATCTGCTGGTATGGTCGGGAACTCCACCCCTCTATGGCCAATCTTCCCACGCAGCTGAAACAAATGAGGAGCTGATGAGCTAAAGGTTTGGAAAAGGGAAGAGACACACTGAGGGAGTGTGTGGGGAAGTGAAGAGACACAGTCTCCAACCTGGGCTCTCTGGAGGACAAGAGTGCTGCACGTCCACTTCCATGAGGAATATAAGGATTTGGAGATACTTACCTTTGGGAAATACTCACCTTTGGATATATGCACCTGTGGAAATACGTGAGAGACATTTGGAAGGACTTTTTGCTGGGTTGGACACTAGCTGCCACGTGGACTACAGTAAGGCTGGGGAAAAGTTATCTGAGCGAGTGAGAATTATGACTTTGGATGTGGAAGAGACATCCCTGAACTGTTAACCCTTAAAGAGCCACAAGAGAACAGAATTTTGTTATATTTTCGTTAATTTCCCAAGACCTATAATAAAATCCTTGTTTTGTTTGAACCTTGTCTCCTTGCACTACTTGAGCAACCCCGCTGAAAGCTGTGTAGCCTCTCGTGACGTCACAATATATACACCTGTTCTGAAAGGCCCCAGAGTCTGCAACACCACTAAGCAAGGGGCACCACCAAGCAAGCGGCACCATGAAGACCAAGGAGCTCTCCAAACAGGTCAGGGACAAAGTTGTGGAGAAGTACAGATCAGGGTTGGGTTATAAAAAAATATCAGAAAATGTGAACATCCCACGGAGCACCATTAAATCCATTATTAAAAAATGGAAAGAATATGGCACCACAACAAACCTGCCAAGAGAGGGCCGCCCACCAAAACTCACGGACCAGGAAAGGAGGGCATTAATCAGAGAGGCAACAAAGAGACCAAAGTTAACCCTGAAGGAGCTGCAAAGCTCCACAGCGGAGATTGGAGTATCTGTCCGTTGGACCACTTTATGCCTTACACTCCACAGAGCTGGGCTTTACGGCCAGAAAAAAGCCATTGCTTAAAGAAAAAAATAAGCAAACACGTTTGGTGTTCGCCAAAAGGCACGTGGGAGACTCCCGAAACAGATGGAAGAAGGTACTCTGGTCAGATGAGACTAAATTTGAGCTTTTTGGCCATCAAGGAAAACACTATGTCTGGCGCAAACCCAACAGCTCTCATCACCCGAGAACACCATCCCCACAGTGAAGCATGGTGGTGGCAGCATCATGCTGTGGGGATGTTTTTCATCGGAAGGGACTGGGAAACTGGTCAGAATTGAAGGAATAATGGATGCCGCTAAATACAGGGAAATTCTTAAGGGAAACCTGTTTCAGTCTTCCAGAGATTTGAGACTGGGATGGAGGTTCACCTTCCAGCAGGACAATGACCCTAAGCATACTGCTAAAGCAACACTCGAGTGGTTTAAGGGGAAACATTTAAATGTCTTGGAATGGCCTAGTCAAAGCCCAGACCTCAATCCAATTGAGAATCTGTGGTATGACTTAAAGATTGCTGTACACCAGCGGAACCCATCCAACTTGAAGGAGCTAGAGCAGTTTTGCCTTGAAGAATAGGCAAAAATCCCAGTGGCTAGATGTGCCAAGCTTATAGAGACATACCCCAAGAGACTTGCAGCTGTAATTGCTGCAAAAGGTGGCTCTACAAAGTATTGACTTTGGGGGGGGTGAATAGTTATGTACCCTCAAGTTTTCTGTTTTTTTGTCTTATTTCTTGTTTGTTTCACAATAAAATATATTTTGCATCTTCAAAGTGGTAGGCATGTTGTGTAAATCAAATTATACAACCCCCCCAAAAAATCAATTTTAATTCCAAGTTGTAAGGCAACAAAGTAGGAAAAATGCCAAAGGGGGTGAATACTTTAGCAAGCCACTGAACATTGTAATATTGTTGTATGGTGGTATCATACATTTTGTGTTGTAGATATGTAGTGGTGTAACAATGTTATATGATGTATTGTTTTAACTTTGGTTTTATGTGTAATGCCTTGACAGCAGCTAATGGGGATCCCTAATAAATTCAAATACAAATTAGATTCAATTTAGGATATGATTCAGCTATTTAAAAACCATTAAAACAAACGTCAGAGGTGATCTATCAAACATTGTGTTGCTTCATTTCCTGCATCTATTAGGTAACACGTGTTTCCCCGAAGGGCCCCGGCCACTTGTTTCCCCGAAGGACCCTGGCCCGCAGAGCCAGAACTCCAAATTAAATAGAAAGTCAGATTGTTCCTATCCTAAAGACCTGCCAAAAGAGATGAGAGAAATATTCATCAAATAAACAAAGCTTTCCTGTAATTGTTTATGTGTCAAGGTTTAGGGTTGACTCGGTGGACAAATAGCTGTCAAATCAAATCAAATGTTATTGGTCACGTACACATATTTTGCAGATGTTATCGCAGGTGCATCAAAATGCTTATGTTTCTAGCTCCAACAGTGCAGCATACCTAGCAATACAAAGCAATACACACAAATCCCAAAAAATTAATTAAATGAATTAAGTAAATATCAGAACGAGCAATGACAGAGTCGTGAATATATATACACTGAGAATACCAAACATTAGGAACAACTTCCTAATATTAAGTTGCGCACAAGGTGTCAAAAACGTTCCACAGGGATGCTGGCCCATGTTGATTCCATTGTTTCCCACAGTTGTGTCAAGTTGGCTGGATGTCCTTTGGGTGGTGGACCATTCTTGATACGCACGGGAAACTGTTGAGCCTGAAAAACCCAGCAGCATTGCAGTTCTTGACACAAACCGGTGCGCCTGGCACCTACTACTATACCCCGTTCAAAGACACTTACATCTTTTGTCTTGCCCATTCACCCTCTGAATGGCATACATACACAATCCATGTCTCAATTGTCTCAAGGCTTGAAAATCCTTCTTTAACCTGTCTCCCCCCCTTCATCTACACTGATTGAAGTGGATTTAACAAATGACATCAATAAGGGATCATACCTTTCACCGGGATTCACCTGGTTAGTCTATGTTATGGAAAGAGTAGGTGTTCTTAATGTTTTGTGCTGTATGTATGTATGTATGTATGTATGTACACTACTGTTCAAAAGTTTGGGTCACTTAGAAATGTCCTTGTTTTCCATGGAAACATACATGAAATTAGTTTGAATAGGAAATATAGAAAAATGAATAGGAAATGTAGTCATTGACAAGGTTAGAAATAATGATTTTTAATTGAAATAATAATTGTGTCCCTCACATTTTTTTTTCGTCAAAGAATCCTCCATTTGCAGCAATTACAGCCTTGCAGACCTTTGGCATTCTAGTTGTCAATTTGTTGAGGTAATCTGAAGAGATGTCACCCCATGCTTCCTGAAGCACCTCCCACAAGTTGGATTGGCTTGATGGGCACTTCTTACGTACCATACGGTCAAGCTGCTCCCACAATAGCTCAATAGGGTTGAGATCCGGTGACTGTACTGGCCACTCCATTATAGACAGAATACCAGCTGACTGCTTCTTCCCTAAATAGTTCTTGCATAGTTTGGAGCTGTGCTTTGGGTCATTGTCCTGTTGTAGGAGGAAATTGGCTCCAATCAAGCACCGATCACAGGGTATGGCATGGCGTTGCAAAATGGAGTGATAGCCTCCCTTCTTCAAGATCCCTTTTACCCTGTACAAATCTCCCATTTTACCACCACCAAAGCACCCCCAGACCATCACATTGCCTCCACCATGCTTGACAGATGGCATCAAGCACTCCTCCAGCATCTTTTCATTTGGTCTGCGTCTCACAAATGTTCTTCTTTGTGATCCGAACCCCTCAAACTTCGATTCGTCTGTCCATAACACTTTTTTGTGTCTGTGTTCTTTTGCCCATCTTAATCTTTTATTTTTATTGGCCAGTCTGAGAAATTGCTTTTTCTTTGCAACTCTGCCTAGGTCAGCATCCCGGAGTCGCCTCTTCACTGTTGACGTTGAGAAGATAGTAGTACACAGCGTTGTACGAGATCTTCAGTTTCTTGGCAATTTCTCGCATGGAATAGCCTTCATTTCTCAGAACAAGAATCAGCACAACAGTTTTCAGCTGTGCCAACATAATTGCAAAAGGGTTTTCTAATGATCAATTAGCCTTTTAAATTGATAAACTTGGATTAGCAAACACAACGTGCCATTGGTACACAGGACTGATGGTTGCTGATAATGGGCCTCTGTATGCCTATGTAGATATTCCATAAAAAATCTGCAGTTTCCAGCTACAATAGCCATTTATGACATTAACAATGTCTACACTGTATTTCTAATCAATTTGATGTTAATTTAATGGACAAAAAAATTGCTTTTCTTTCGAAAACAAGGACATTTCTAAGTGATCCCAAACGTTTGAACGGTAGTGTATGTACATTACCAGTAAAAAGTTTGCCACACCTACTCATTCAAGGATTTTTCTTTATTTTTACTATTTTTTACGTTGTAGAATAATAGTGAAGACATCAAAACTATGAAATAACACATATGGAATCATGTAGTAACCAAAAAAGTGTCTGTATTTTATATTTGAGATTCTTTAAATAGCCACCCTTTGACTTGATAACAGCTTTGCACACTCTTGGCATTCTCTCAACCAGATTCACCTGGAATGCTTTTCCAACAGTCTTGAAGGAGTTCCCACATATGCTGAGCACTTGTTGGCTGCTTTTTCTTCACTCTTCGGTCAGGGGATTGTGGAGGCCAGGTCATCTGATGCAGCACTCCATCACTCTGCTTCTTGGTCAAATAGGCCTTACACAGCCTGGAGGTGTGTTGGGTTGTTGTCCTGTTGAAAAATAAATGATAGTCCCACTAAGCCCAATCCAGATTGGATGGCGTATCGCTGCAGAATGCTGTGGTAGCCATGCTGGTTAAGTGTGCCTTGAATTCTAAATAAATCACAGACAGTGTCACCAGCAAAGCACCCCCACACCATATAACCTCCTCCTCCATGCTTTACGGTGGGAACTACACATGCTGAGATCATCCGTTCACCCACACAACGTCACACAAAGACACGGCGGTTGGAACCAAAAATCTCAAATTTAGACTCCAGACCAAAGGACAAATTTTCACCGGTCTAATGTCCATTGCTCGTGTTTCTTGGCCCAAGCAGGTCTCTTCTTCTTATTGGTGTCCTTTAGTAGTGGTTTCTTTGCAGCAATTCGACCATGAAGGCCTGATTCACACAGTCCCCTCTGAACAGTTGATGTTGAGATGTGTCTGTTACTTCTGCATTTATTTGGGCTGCAATTTCTGAGGCTGGTAACTCTAATGAACTTATCCTCTGCAGCAGAGGTAACTCTGGGTCTTCCATTCCTGTGGCGGTCCTCATGAGAGCCAGTTTCATCATAGTGCTTGATGGTTTTTGCAACTGGCCCAGAGCAAGAATGCGCGTGCGTTAGACAAGATGGCGTATTGAATAGAAAGCGGTACAAACCACCTCAAGATAAAAACATAATATTCAAAATCAGTAAGTTAGACTAAATATTAGCATTTCATATATTCGCAGTAAATAAAATTCAATCTGGATAATAACACAAAACAAATCATAGGGCTAGAGAAATATAGCGACAAATATTACAACAACAAGCAACACCCAAAGATGGCGGAAGATAAACGAGGAGAACCAATCTCCAAGAGAAAACGCGACTCGTCGACTGATACAGATGATATATGCTTTTCACCATTGGGTCTGGTAAGTGTGGAAAGCGACCTGTTGAAGTCGATAAATGACAAATTGGGCATACTAGAATTGGTCAGTAAAGACGTAAAAGAGTTGAAAGCGAGTCTTGAAATGAGTGACGAAAAAGCTGCGATAATGGAGAAAGAAACCATAAAATTAAAAGTGACAGTCACTAAGATGGAAACGGACGTTAGGGAACTTAAAGGCCATCAAGGACCTCTATACCAGGCGGTGTCAGAGGAAGGCCCTCAAAATTGTCAAAGACTCCAGCCACCCTAGTCATAGACTGTTCTCCCTGCTACCGCACGGCAAGTGGTACCAGAGTGCCAAGTCTAGGTCCAAAAGACTTCTCAACAGCTTCTACCCCCAAGCCATAAGACTCCTGAACAGCTAATCATGGCTACCCGGACTATTTGCACTGCCCCCACCCCATCCTTTTTACGCTGCTGCTACTCTGTTAATTATTTATGCATAGTCACTTTAACTCTACCCACATGTACATATTACTTCAACTATCTCAACTAGCCGGTGCCCCCGCACATTGACTTGCGAGACGGTACCCCCTGTATATACAGTGGGGGGGAAAAAGTATTTAGTCAGCCACCAATTGTGCAAGTTCTCACACTTAAAAAGACGGAGAGGCCTGTAATTTTCATCATAGGTACACGTCAACTATGACAGACAAATTGAGGAAAAAAAATCCAGAAAATCACATTGTAGGATTTTTTATGAATTTATTTGCAAATTATGGTGGAAAATAAGTATTTGGTCACCTACAAACAAGCAAGATTTCTGGCTCTCACAGACCTGTAACTTCTTCTTTAAGAGGGTCCTCTGTCCTCCACTTGTTACCTGTATTAATGGCACCTGTTTGAACTTGTTATCAGTATAAAAGACACCTGTCCACAACCTCAAACAGTCACACTCCAAACTCCACTATGGCCAAGACCAAAGAGCTGTCAAAGGACACCAGAAACAAAATTGTAGACCTGCACCAGGCTGGGAAGACTGAATCTGCAATAGGTAAGCAGCTTGGTTTGAAGAAATCAACTGTGGGAGCAAATATTAGGAAATGGAAGACATACACTGATAATCTCCCTCGATCTGGGGCTCCACGCAAGATCTCACCCCGTGGGGTCAAAATGATCAGAAGAACGGTGAGCAAAAATCCCAGAACCACACGGGGGGACCTAGTGAATGACCTGCAGAGAGCTGGGACCAAAGTAACAAAGCCTACCATCAGTAACACACTATGCCGCCAGGGACTCAAATCCTGCAGTGCCAGACGTGTCCCCCTGCTTAAGCCAGTACATATCCAGGCCCGTCTGAAGTTTGCTAGAGTGTATTTGGATGATCCAGAAGAGGATTGGGAGAATGTCATATGGTCAGATGAAACCAAAATATAACTTTTTGGTAAAAACTCAACTCGTCGTGTTTGGAGGACAAAGAACACCATACCTACTGTGAAGCATGGGGGTGGAAACATCATGCTTTGGGGCTGTTTTTCTGCAAAGGGACCAGGACGACTGATCAGTGTAAAGGAAAGAATGAATGGGGCCATGTATCGTGAGATTTTGAGTGAAAACCTCCTTCCATCAGCAAGGGCATTGAAGATGAAACGTGGCTGGGTCTTTCAGCATGACAATGATCCCAAACACACCGCCCGGGCAACGAAGGAGTGGCTTCGTAAGAAGCATTTCAAGGTCCTGGAGTGGCCTAGCCAGTCTCCAGATCTCAACCCCATAGAAAATCATTGGAGGGAGTTGAAAGTCTGTGTTGCCCAGCGACAGCCCCAAAACATCACTGCTCTAGAGGAGATCTGCATGGAGGAATGGGCCAAAATACCAGCAACAGTGTGTGAAAACCTTGTGAAGACATACAGACAGGGGCGGTGTGTTCAATAGGGCGATATGGGCGACGCACTGCCAAACGGGAAAAGGAAGGGATTTTTTTTCTAATCAATTATATCACGGCAACAGTAGTTATCAGTGTTGTAATCTAGACGTCTGATCTGCCACAGTGCCTCTAAATGTCCAATCAGGCTAAAGTCGTGCTTCAAATGCCCCCCCTTTTGGGGCGATTTCAGTCAGGTTGAAAATCGCCCAGAAGTCTGTCATAGACTCCCATGTAAAATCTATTTTTTCAAATATCAGAGCTTTCAATACAATCTCTATGGGTTTCTGAGGGCTTGCACTTACGCGCTTTCGTCATACGTAACATATAACCATGAACGTAACTAAGAAAAGAGCGGGTAGCAGCGTCAATCAATTCACTACTTCTATCAAAATGGCTAGGCTTCAGTGCAACTCGATTGTGTCTTTGAAAGAAGTTCCTTTTTGTCGGCGAACAAATGAAGATAAATTGGCAACGAAACAATTAGGACCTCCCAGACCAAATTTAATAATTCAACAGGTTTCTACTAAAGGGGGGAAGTCCTACACCCGAGGATTTTCCAAAAATTGGTACGAACGAAAAACCTGGCTAGCAGGCTGCGATGTAGCTAATGCAGTCTTCTGCTACCCCCCGCTTACTCTTTCACCCTGAAGGCGGCACGGCAGACAGCACCGCTTGGACAGCGACTGGTGTGTAACGGACATGCACCATCTTTCAGGAAAGATTAAGAAACATGAGCTGTCAAAGACCCACATGGATAGCTGTTTGAGATTGTCTGCTTTGGGGAGAGTGAACATTCCCACTCAACTGGATGAGGGATACAGGCTAGCTGTCCGCCGCCACAACGATGAGGTTAGTGTTGATAATCACAAGTTTACTGGAGAACTGAAACTGACAAGGCTGACAAGATAGGACCCTTTTGTCCATTGTTATTGGATAGGAACAGAACTTATAACCAGCTCCTGACCTAAATAGATCTTAGCACAACATTTTACTCAACATATCATATTCCATATTCACTATAACAAATATATTTACTACGACATTAGCAAGAACCGCCACATCCTCAGCCGGCTAATCCAGTGTGTGAAGTTTTGCGGAGTGTTTGAGTTAGCTTTGCGAGGCAAAGATGAAACTGAGGGCTCCACCAACCCTGGTAAGCCAACACTTTTGAGATCAGTCAATAAATGCTTCTGGTATTGACTTATATGCTGCCCCTGTCTTCATGTTGTTGCTGGACATATCTTTTTTAAAATGTGTGTAGGTCACCTAAATCATCAGAAAAATTGCCCCCCCTGAGAATTTTTTCAGGAGCCGCCACTGCATACAGAAAACGTTTGACCTGTGTCATTGCCAACAAAGGGTATATAACAAAGTATTGAGAAACTTTTGTTATTGACCAAATACTTATTTTCCACCATAATTTGCAAATAAATTCATAAAAAATGTGATTTTCTGGAGAAAAAATATCTCATTTTGTCTCTCATAGTTGACGTGTACCTATGATGAAAATTACAGGCCTCTCTCATCTTTTTAAGTGGGAGAACTTGCACAATTGGTGGCTGACTAAATACTTTTTTCCCCCACTGTATAGCCTCCCTACTGTTATTTTATTTTACTTCTGCTCTTTTTTTCTCAACACTTTTTTTGTTGTTGTTTTATTTTTACTTTTTTTGTTAAAAATAAATGCACTGTTGGTTAAGGGCTGTAAGTAAGCATTTTACTGTAATGTCTGCACATGTTGTATTCGGCGCATGTGACCAATAAAATTTGATTTGATTTGATTTAAAAAGGAGAACAACCTTCTGAGAGAAGCCTTACTAGACATCCAAACTAGATCGATAAGAGAAAATCTAGTACTTACGGGTATTCAGGAAAAGGAGGGAGAAATAACCGAGAATATTATGAAGGATTTCCTGCATACAGCGCTTCAAATCCCACTCGAGGCTGTCGATAAAATCCAACTCTAACGTGTACACCGTTTTGGACAAAGAGGTCAGAAATATGATCGCCCAATCGTTGCCAAATTTGCATTTTTTAAGGATAAAGCAATGGTTAAAAGCCTAGGTAAAAGACTTGCTGGCACGAAAATAGGCATGAATGATCAGTTCCCGAGGGAGATTGCAGAAAGGCGCAAAGTTCTGAATCCAATCTTCAAGGATAATAGATTAAAAGGGAAACGTGTTGCACTGGTGGTCGATAAACTATATATTGACAACCAAATGTTCATAGACACAAAGACTACTCCATGGCTATTCTAAAAGTTGTAATAGAGGAGTCGAATAATGGAACACCAAAAACTAGCAATGAAAGGGATTGTAATATTAAAGAACATTTATAGTAAGTATAGTATTTTAAAAAAGGATAAAACGATATAACAAGAAAAGATAACAAGCAGAGAAATACATCTTCAAATACAACTAATTAGAACATGGCTTTTTTGGCGGGAAATTGTTGTTTTGGCGGGCGGTTGTTGTGGTTGGTCCTGTGTTCTCCCTGGCGTCTTTTTCCCCTTGCGGCAGGTGTGGGATGCGGGTGCGTTTGTGCGCTTGGCCCATTTCCTCCGCAGTCAACCATGTGGTGTGCATTTTTGTGTTTGGAAGGGTGCTGCGTTAAGTGAGTGAGAGGGGAAATGGTTGCATATCCCAGCGCCGACGGGTGTCTATGAGCAGGGGTAGTGAGAGAGAGCTTTCAATTTTGTGTAGATGAGGGATATACATTTTTAAATATAGTATACATCTAATCTAACTTTTTATTGTCCTATCATGATGGAAAGATCCCCAACCCTATATCCTGGACACCCACCTGAGCGACCCATACACCAAAGAGAAGTTCCTATCTGTTTTATGGACCTGCTGTGAGTATGCAGCCTAAACAGAGAAATAAATGCGGTCAGAGACCTACTTGAGCAGCACCGCCCCCTCAGGATTCTGAGCCTGCCTGGCAGGGTTGGTCATACAAAGCCAGAGCCCCCTGATAGAAGACCATTATATACAAGGAAATATAAGGGATGGACCGCGGTAATTGTTTGCTAGGATAATAATTGCTTGTCAATAAATTAAATGTAATACAATGGCAATCCGGGTTGTATGTTGAGATCCTGCGCATGAACTGCCGACATTGTTATGCATATTAATTGATAATGATGGAAAATAACATATGCAGGATATTTGAATAGATATATATTTTTAAATAGTTATATATATATATATATATATACAGTGAGAGAATAAAGTATTTGATCCCCTGCTGATTTTGTACGTTTGCCCACTGACAAAGAAATGATCAGTCTATAATTTTAATGGTAGGTTTATTTGAACAGTGAGAAACAGAATAACAACAAAACAAAAGAATCCAGAAAAACGCATGTCAAAAATGTTATGAATTGATTTGCATTTTAATGAGGGAAATAGGTATTTGACCCCTCAATCAGAAAGATTTCTGGCTCCTAGGTGTCTTTTATACAGGTAACGAGCTGAGATTAGGAGCACACTCTTAAAGGGAGTGCTCCTAATCCCAGCTTGTTACCTGTATAAAAGATACCTGTCCACAGAAGCAATCAATCAATCGGATTCCAAACTCTCCACCATGGCCAAGACCAAAGACCTCTCCAAGGATGTCAAGGACAAGATTGTAGACCTACACAAGGCTGGAATGGGCTACAAGACCATCGCCAAACAGCTTGGTGAGAAGGTGACAACAGTTGGTGCGATTATTCGCAAATGGAAGAAACACAAAATAACTGTCAATCTCCCTCGGCCTGGGGCTCCATGCAAGATCTCACCTCGTGGAGGTCCAATGATCATGAGAACGGTGAGGAATCAGCCCAGAACTACACGGGAGGATCTTGTCAATGATCTCAAGGCAGCTGGGACCATAGTCACCAAGAAAACAATTGGTAACACACTACGCTGTGAAGGACTGAAATCCTGCAGCGCCCGCAAGGTCCCCCTGCTCAAGAAAGCACATAGTGAAGTTTGCCAATGAACATCTGAATGATTCAGAGGAGAACTGGGTGAAAGGGTTGTGGTCAGATGAGACCAAAATCGAGCTCTTTGGCTAAAACTCAACTCGCCGTGTTTGGAGGAGGAGGAATGCTGCCTATGACCCCAAGAACACCATCCTCACCGTCAAACATGGAGGTGGAAACATTATGCTTTGGGGGTGTTTTTCTGCTAAGGGGACAGGACAACTTCACCGCATCAAAGGGACGATGGCCAGGGCATTGAAAATGGGTCGTGGATGGGTATTCCAGCATGAAAATGACCCAAAACACACGGCCAAGGCAACAAAGGAGTGGCTCAAGAAGAAGCACATTAAGGTCCTGGAGTGGCCTAGCCAGTCTCCAGACCTTAATCCCATAGAAAATCTGTGGAGGGAGCTGAAGGTTCGAGTTGCCAAATGTCAGCCTCGAAACCTTAATGACTTGGAGAAGATCTGCAAAGAGGAGTGGGACAAAATCCCTCCTGAGATGTGTGCAAACCTGGTGGCCAACTACAAGAAACGTCTGACCTCTGTGATTGCCAACAAGTACTAAGTCATGTTTTGCAGAGGGGTCAAATACTTATTTCCCTCATTAAAATGCAAATCAATTTTAAAATTTTTGACATGCGTTTTTCTGGATTTTTTTGTTGTTATTCTGTCTCTCACTGTTCAAATAAACCTACCATTAAAATTATAGACTGATCATGTCTTTGTCAGTGGGCAAACATACAAAATCAGCAGGGGATCAAATACTTTTTTCCCTCACTGTACTTTTGGCGGTTAATCTGCTTCTGTTTTGTGGGTGGCACTGTGTCCTGTTGTCGATGGATGTGTCCTGTTGTCGATGGATGTGTCCTGGCCTCTCCGGGCCCTAGGGATCCGGAGGGACGTGGGTGGGATGCCGATCACTGGGATGACGGCTCATCTTGGGATGGGGAGGGGCTTTAGTGGGGGAATTAGTGGAGAACGATTGAAGGGTTACTTAGTAGCAATGCAAATATCACGGTACAGCTATATGGACACTCAATTATTACGGTATTTTTTATTGGTAAATTTACCAACATATATAATGATAAAGACTTGAAACTTGTATCTCATTATGGTGTATGGTGAAATAAGTATAGCCAGTTATAATTGTAATGGCTTAGCTGATAATAACAAAAGAAGAACAATATTTACATGGCTCAAAGAGAAGGAATATAATATCTATTGTTTACAGGAAACTCATTCAACAATTCTAGATGAAGTTGCGTGGAAAAAGGAATGGGGGGGCGAAATATACTTCTCCCATGGGCAAAGAATTTCAAAAGGGGTGATGATATTAATTAATAGTAATTTCGATCAGAATGTGCAAATTGTCCAAATAGATACGCAAGGTAGATGGATTATTTTAAATATGTTATTGGACCATAAACAGATATGGCTCATTAACCTTTACGGACCAAATAATGATGATCCACACTTCTTTGACAATATATATAATAAATGATCAACCCTGCAAGCAATTCAAGACAATATAATTATGGCGGGGGATTATGATACTGTTTTTAAATAGCTCAATGGACCGTAAAGGAAATCACACCACAAACAATCATCCACATGCTCTTGAGGAAATCGTGAATGTCATGGATACATTAGAACTAGTAGATATATTGAGGCTTAAATATCCTGATCTAGTGAGATATATATGGCGGAGACTCAATCAAGCTAGTCGTCTTGACTTCTTTCTTATCTCATTCTCGTTGGCAGCAAAAGTTTAAGAAGTGTTGATAGGGGACAGAATGCGGTCGGACCATCATATAATTGGCATATACATTACTCTTACTGAATTTCCACGTGGGCGAGGATATTGGAAATTTATTCAAAGCCTATTGGATGATAATTTATTTTTAACTAGGACAAAGGAATTTATAACTGACTTTTTCTGACATAACATAGGTACAGCAAATCCCCTTATTGTATGGGACACCTTTAAATGTGCCTTTAGAGGCCATGCAATTCAGTACTCATCAAAACAAAAGCAATTTAGGTCAACAAGAGTTTATACTAACAAAGGAAATAGAAAGTCTAACAGAACAGATAGATGGCAATAAAAACTGTAACATAGAGGCTCAGAATAAATTAGAGGAAAAACAAAAAGAAATGGAGAAACTTATTCAAGAAAGATCAAGTGTAATATATTATACAAATAAAGCAAACTGGATGGAATATGGGGAAAAATTCACCAAATTCTTTTTTAATCTTCAACATAGGAATGCTACCAAAAATAATTTAATGAAACTGGTTACAATTGACGGAGTAACCCATGATTCACCAAATGATATTTTGAAGGAGGAAACAAAGTACTTTAAGCATATGTTTTCATTTCAGTCGCCTCCATCTCCTCTAACTGAAGCTAATTGTAGAGATATTTTTTCCATTGATAATGTAAAATTAACAGCCATACAGAAAGACTCATGTGAAGGTGAAATTACAGAGGAGGATCTTCTGGATGCAATTAAACACTTTAAGTCCGGGAAAACACCAGGGTTGGATGGCATACCAGTCGAGGTATACCAAACCTTTTTTGATATACTAAGAGGACCGTTATTAGAATGTTTTAACCACTCCTATGTGAATGGTAGATTATCTGACACTCAAGAAGAAGGTCTGATCTCATTATTATGAAACAGGATACAAGTGGAAAATATAAAGATCCAGTCCATTTAAAAAATTGGAGGCCCCTTACACTTCAGTGTTGTGCTGCAAAAATTCTAGCAAAATGTATAGCGCATAGAATTAAAAAGGTAGTGTCGGATATTATTCATTCTAATCAGACAGGTTTTTTACATGGAAGATACATTGGAGATAATATAAGGCAAGTATTGGAAACAATAGAACAATATGGAAAATCTGGGAAACCAGGCCTGCTATTCATAGCAGACTTCGAAAAGGCATTTGATAAAGTACGACTGGGGTTTATATATAAATGCCTGGAGCATTTCAATTTTGGAGAATCTCTTATAAAATGGGTCAAAATCATGTATAGTAACCCTAGGTGTAAAATAGTAAATAATGGCTATTTCTCAGAAAGTTTTAAACTGTCAAGAGGAGTGAAACAAGGTTGTCCACTATCGGCATATCTATTTATTGTGGCCATCGAGATGTTAGCTATTAAAATCAGATCCAACAATAATATCAGGGGATTAGAAATCCAGGGCTTAAAAACAAAGGTGTCATTGTACGCTGATGATTCATGTTTTCTTTTAAATCCACAACTAGAATCCCTCCACAGCCTCATAGAGGATCTAGATACATTTTCTAACCTCTCTCGATTACAACCAAATTATGACAAATGTACTATATTATGTATTGGATCACTAAAAAATAAATGTTTTACATTACCATGTAGTTTACCAATTAAATGGTCTGATGTTGATGTGGATATACTCTGAATACATATCCCAAAGGAAATAAATGATCTCACTTCAATACATTTTAATAGAAAGTTAGCAAAAATAGATAAGATCTTGCTACCATGGAAATGTAAATACCTGTTAATTTGTGGAAAAATCACCCTGATTAACTCTTTAGTATTATCCCAGTTTACCTATTTGCTTATGGTCTTGCCTACGCCTAGCGAACAGTTTTTTTAATTATATGAGAAAAAAATATTCAATTTTATTTGGAACAGCAAGCCAGACAAAATTAAACTGGCCTATATATATAATGAATATGAATTCGGAGGACATCAATTATTAAATATTAAAGCATTAGACCTATCACTAAAAGCTTCAGTCATACAAAAGTTATACTGAAATCCGAACTGGTTCTCTAGCAAATTAGTAAGATGTTCAAGAATGGCCTTTTTCCCTTTATTCAGATTACAACCACTCACTTTCAGTTATTTGAAAAGGAAATAATCTCCCAAATATCACTATTTCTAAAACAAGCCATAGAAAGTTGGTTGCAATTTCAATTGAATCCTCCAGAAACGACAGAACAAATAATGCAACAAATATTGTGGTTAAACTCAAATATACTAATTTTTTTTTGACAAAATGTTTAAAAAAGGTATAATCTTCGTAAATGATATCATCGGTAGGACTGGTGAAGTTGTGTCGCACATGCAGCTAACAAAAACATATGGAAATGTCTACTCTACCCAAAATTACAACCAAATAATTGCAGCCTTACCGCAAAAATGGAAGAGGAAAGTGGAAGGGGGAGAAAGTAAGGAACTTGTCTGTCGGCCTTGCATTAAAGAACATAATTGGTTAAGGAAAACTGTGATAAATAAAAAAGTATATCAGTTTAATTTAAGGACCAAAGGATTGACAGCCGTCCCATATAGATTGCAAAATAGTTGGGAAGAGATTTTTGACATACCGATCCCATGGCATAGTGTTAATGAATTGATATGCAAAACGACGCCAGATTCAAAACTTAGAATTTTTCAATTTAAACTATTATATAAAATTACTGCTACGAATAGAATGTTATTTAAATGGGGGATACAATCTTCCCAGCTCTGCAGATTTTGCTGCGAAGAGACAGAATCATTAGATCATTTGTTTTGGTACTGTCCATTTGTAGCTTGTTTTTGGACACAGGTCCAGGAATGGCTAAAGGATTGCAATATTTACCTGGAGCTAACCTTGCAGATAGCATTACTGTGTGATCTGAAAAGTCATAGTCAATCGATCAATAACATAATAATACTTTTAGCAGAAATGTTTATTTTCAATTCACAATCTGTAGAAACAATGAGAATAGAAAGGTTCAGAACTTTTGAAAAGACATCACAGTATAGTTGAAATATATATGGCAAATAGAAATCCTATATAGATGGTGTTAAAAGATAGATGGAAGGTGTTGAATGGAATTGAAGGATGGGACTAATAACAACTAACAACAAATAATAACAAGATAACTAATAATGGAAGCATACTGTGTCCATAATAAGTATATAGGTTGTAGGTTGGGAGCTTTTGTGAAAGAGCACAGTTAGAAAGATATGGCTTATAGAAGCAAACCGGATGGACATCATGAAAATGATCGGAGAGGTTGAGAGTAGAGGAAGTTCAGGAGAAAAAACAAACAAAATATAATTATTGTAAAATTGACTGTGTTCATAAAATGTGGATAGTAGGTATAAGCTGGAAGTAGAGGCCTAAGCATTGTTGTTCACTAGTTTACTCCAAGTAGGGAAAGGGTGGTGGGGTTGGAAAGTAATAAAGGGGAATATATATATATATTTTAAAGGATATGTATGTGTATGTATTTATGTATGTGTATGTATCAAATCAAATCAAATCAAATCAAATTTTATTGGTCACATGCGCCGAATACAACAGGTGCAGACATTACAGTGAAATGCTTACTTACAGCCCTTAACCAACAGTGCATTTATTTTAAACAAAAAAAGTAGGAATAAAACAACAACAAAAAAAGTGTTGAGAAAAAAAGTGCAGAAGTAAAATACAGTAGGGAGGCTATATATACAGGGGGGTACCGTTGCAGAGTCAATGTGCAGGGGCACCGGCTAGTTGAGGTAGTTGAGGTAATATGTACATGTGGGTAGAGTTAAAGTGACTATGCACAAATACTTAACAGAGTAGCAGCAGCGTAAAAAGGATGGGGTGGGGGGGCAGTGCAAATAGTCCGGGTAGCCATGATTAGCTGTTCAGGAGTCTTATGGCTTGGGGGTAGAAGCTGTTGAGAAGTCTTTTGGACCTAGACTTGGCACTCCGGTACCGCTTGCCGTGCGGTAGCAGAGAGAACAGTCTATGACTAGGGTGGCTGGAGTCTTTGACAATTTTGAGGGCCTTCCTCTGACACCGCCTGGTATAGAGGTCCTGGATGGCAGGAAGCTTTGCCCCAGTGATGTACTGGGCCGTACGCACTACCCTCTGTAGTGCCTTGCGGTCAGAGGCCAAGCAGTTGCCATACCAGGCGGTGATGCAACCAGTCAGGATGCTCTCGATGGTGCAGCTGTAGAATTTTTGAGGATCTGAGGACCCATGCCAATCTTTTTAGTCTCCTGAGGGGGAATAGGCTTTGTCGTGCCCTCTTCACGACTGTCTTGGTGTGTTTGGACCATGATAGTTCGTTGGTGATGTGGACACCAAGGAACTTGAAGCTCTCAACCTGTTCCACTACAGCCCCGTCGATGAGAATGGGGGCGTGCTCAGTCCTCTTTTTTTCCTGTAGTCCACAATCATCTCCTTTGTCTTGGTCACGTTGAGGGAGAGGTTGTTGTCCTGGCACCACACGGCCAGATCTCTGACCTCCTCCCTATAGGCTGTCTCATCGTTATCGGTGATCAGGCCTACCACTGTTGTGTCGTCAGCAAACTTAATGATGGTGTTGGAGTCATGCCTGGCCATGCAGTCATGGGTGAACAGAGAGTACAGGAGGGGGACTGAGCACGCACCCCCTGAGGGGCCCCCGTGTTGAGGATCAGTGTGGCAGATGTGTTGTTACCTACCCTTACCACCTGGGGGCGGCCCGTCAGGAAGTCCAGGATCCAGTTGCAGAGGGAGGTGTTTAGTCCCAGGATCCTTAGCTTAGTGATGAGCTTAGAGGGCACTATGGTGTTGAATGCTGAGCTGTAGTCAATGAATAGCATTCTCACGTAGGTGTTCCTCTTGTCCAGGTGGGAAAGGGCAGTGTGGAGTGCGATAGAGATTGCATCATCTGTGGATCTGTTGGGGCGGTATGCAAATTGGAGTGGGTCTAGGGTTTCTGGGATTATGCTGTTGATGTGAGCCATGACCAGTCTTTCAAAGCACTTCATGGCTACAGACGTCAGTGCTACGGGTCGGTAGTCATTTAGGCAGGTTATCTTAGAGTTCTTGGGCACGGGGACTATGGTGGTCTGCTTGAAACATGCTGGTATTACAGACTCAGTCAGGGACATGTTGAAAATGTCAGTGAAGACACTTGCCAGTTGGTCAGCACATGCTCGGAGTACACGTCCTGGTAATCCGTCTGGCCCTGCGGCCTTGTGAATGTTGACCTGCTTAAAAGTCTTACTCACATCGGCTACGGAGAGCGTGATCACATAGTCATCCGGAACAGCTGGTGCTCTCATGCCTGCTAGCTGAATGTTATCATTGTTGTCGTTCAGCCACGACTCCGTGAAACATAAGATATTACAGTTTTTAATGTCCCGTTGGTAGGATAACCGTAATCTTAAATCGTCCATTTTATTCTCAAAAGCTTGAACGTTGGCTAATAGGATTGATGGAAGAGGCAGTTTACTCGCTCGCCGTCGGATCCTTACAAGGCACCCGGATCTGCGTCCCGCGATATCTCCGTCTCTTCCTCACGCGAATGACGGGGATTTGGGCCTTGTCGGGTGTCTGTATGATATCCTTCGCGGCCGCCTCGTTGAAGAAAAAATCTTCGTCCAATGCGAGGTGAGTAATCGCTGTCCTGATATCCAGAAGCTCTTTTTGGTTATAAGAGACGATGGCAGAAACATTATGTACAAAATAAATTACAAATAACGCGGAAAAACACACATAATAGTACAATTGGTTAGAGGGCTGTAAAACGGCAGCCATCTTCTCCGGCGCTGTTCTCAAACTGTATATGTGTGTGTGTGTGTATATATATATATATATATATATATATATATTTAAACATGGGGGGATTGGAAGTGATGCAGACAATTACATTGATGGAAGTTACAATCTATCTGCAATATTAAGCTGATCTACCCCCCCCCCAAAAAAAATAAATAAAAATAAACTGCACTTGAATAAACTTTCAAAAGTTCTTGAAATTTTCCGTATTGACTGACCATGACTTGCTTATTTGAGCTGTTCATGCCATATTATGGACTTGGTATTTTACCAAATAGGGCTATCTTCTGTATACCACCCCTACCTTGTCACAACACAACTGATTGGCTCAAACGCATTAAGAAGGAAAGAAATTCCACAAATTAACTAGGCACACCTGTTAATTGAAATGCATTCCAGGTCACGTCATGAAGCTTGTTGAGAGAATGCCAACAGTGTGCAATGCTGTCATCAAGGCAAAGGGTGGCTACTTTGAAGAATCTCAAATATAAAATATATTTTTATTTGTTTAAAACTTTTTTGGTTACTACATGATTCCATATGTGTTATTTCATTGTTTTGATGTCTTCACTATTATTCTACAATGTAAAAGTAGAAAAAATAAAGAAAAACCCTTGAATGAGTAGGTGTGTCCAAACTTTTGACTGGTAGTGTATGTATGTACAGTGAGGGAAAAAAGTATTTGATCCCCTGCTGAGTTTGTACGTTTGCCCACTGACAAAGAAATGATCAGTCTATAATTTTAATGGTAGGTTTATTTGAACAGTGAGAAACAGAATAACAACAAAACAAAAAAATCCAGAAAAACGCATGTCAAAAATGTTATAAATTGATTTGCATTTTAATGAGGGAAATAAGTATTTGACCCCTCTGCAAAACATGACTTAGTACTTGGTGGCAAAACCCTTGTTGGCAATCACAGAGGTCAGACATTTCTTGTAGTTGGCCACCAGGTTTGCACACATCTCAGGAGGGATTTTGTCCCACTCCTTTTTGCAGATCTTCTCCAAGTCATTAAAGTTTTGAGGCTGACGTTTGGCAACTCAAACCTTCAGCACCCTCCACAGATTTTCTATGGGATTAAGGTCTGGAGACTGGCTAGGCCACTCCAGGACCTTAATGTGCTTCTTCTTCTTGTTGTCTTGACCGTGTGTTTTGGGTCATTGTCATGCTGGAATACCCATCCACGACCCATTTTCAATGCCCTGGCTGAGGGAAGGAGGTTCTCACCCAAGATTTGACGGTACATGGCCCCGTCCATCGTCCCTTTGATGCGGTGAAGCTGTCCCCTTAGCAGAAAAACACCCCCAAAGCATAATGTTTCCACCTCCATGTTTGACGGTGGGGATGGTGTTCTTGGGGTCATAGGCAGCATTCCTCCTCCTCCAAACACGGCGAGTTGAGTTGATGCCAAAGAGCTCAATTTTGGTCTCATCTGACCACATCACTTTCACCCAGTTCTCCTCTGAATCATTCAGATGTTCATTGGCAAACTTCACTATGTGCTTTCTTGAGCAGTGGGACCTTGCGGGCGCTGCAGGATTTCAGTCCTTCACAGCGTATTGTGTTACCAATTGTTTTCTTGGTGACTATGGTTCCAGCTGCCTTGAGCTCATTGACAAGATCCTCCCGTGTAGTTCTGGGCTGATTGCTCACCGTTTTCATGATCATTGCAACTCCACAAGGTGAGATCTTGCATGGAGCCCCAGGCCGAGGGAAATTGACAGTTATTTTGTGTTTCTTCCATTTGTGAATAATCGCACCAACTGTTGTCACCTTCTCACCAAGCTGCTTGGCGATGGTCTTGTAGCACATTCCAGCCATGTGTAGGTCTACAATCTTGTCGCTGACATCCTTGGAGAGCTCTTTGGTAAGCAACTCCAGTGTATATTTGGCCTGTGTTTTATGTTATTGTCATGCTGAAAGGTGAATTTGTCTCCCAGTGTCTGTTGGAAAGCGAACTGAACCAGGTTTTCCTCTAGGAGTTTGCCTGTGCTTAGCTCTATTCTATTTATTTTTATCCTAAAAAACTCCCTAGTCCTTGCCAATGACAAGCATACCCATAACATGATGCAGCCACCACCATGCTTGAAAATATGATGGACACTGTAAAGTCCATGGAAAATAAGAGCACCTCCTCCCAACTGCCCACTGCACTGAGGCTAGGAAACACTGTCACCACCGATAAATGTACAATAATCGAGAATTTCAACAAGCATTTTGCTACGGCTGGCCATGCTTTCCACCTGGCTACCACTACCACGGCCACCAGCTCTGCACCCTCCGCTGCAACTTGCCCATGCCCCCCCCCCCGCTTCTCCTTCACACAAATTCAGACAGCTGATGTTCTGAAAGAGCTGAAGAATCTGGACCCCTACAAATCAGCTGGGCTAGACAATCTGGACCCTTTCTTTCTAAAATTAGCCGCCGAAATTGTCGCAACCCCTATTTCTAGCCTATTCAACCTCTCTTTCGTAACGTCTGAGATCCCCAGAGATTGGAAAGCTGCCGCGGTCATCCCCCTCTTCAAAGGGGGTGACACTCTAGATCCAAACTGTTACAGACCTATATCCATCCTGCCCTGCCTTTCTAAAGTATTTGAAAGCCAAGTTAACAAACAGATCATAGACCATTTCGAATCCCACCGTACCTTCTCCGCTATGCAATTCGGTTTCCGAGCTGGTCATGGGTGCACCTCAGCCACGCTCAAGGTCCTAAACGATATTATAACCGCGATCGATAAAAGACAGTACTGCGCAGCCGTCTTCATCGACCTGGCCAAGGCTTTTGACTCTGTCAACCACCGCATTCTTATTGGCAGACTAAATAGCTTTGGTTTCTCCAATGACTGCCTCGCCTGGTTCACCAACTACTTCTCAGATAGAGTTCAATGTGTCAAATCGGAGGGCCTGTTGTCTGGACCTCTGGCCGTCTCTATGGGGGTGCCACAGGGTTCAATTCTCAGGCCGACTCTATTCTCTGTGTATATCAATGATGTTGCTCTTGCTGCTTGTGAAGCTTGGATCCACCTCTATGCGGACGACACCATTTTGTATACATCTGGCCCTTCATTGGACACTGTGTTAACAAACCTCCAAACGAGCTTCAACGCCATACAACACTCCTTCCGTAGCCTCCAACTGCTCTTAAACACTAGTAAAACTAAATGCATGCTCTTCAACCGAACGCTGCTTGCACCCGCCCACCCGACTAGAATCACTACTCTCGGCGGGTCTGACCTAGAGTATGTGGACAACTACAAATACCTAGGTGTCTGGTTAGACTGGAAACTCTCCTTCCAGACTCACATTAAGCATCTCCAATCAAAAGTTAGATCTATAATCGGCTTCCTATTTCGCAACAAAGCCTCCTTCACTCATGCTGCCAAACATGCCCTCGTAAACTGACTATCCTACCGATCCTTGACTTCGGCGATGTCATTTACAAAATAGCCTCCAACACTCTACTCAGCAAATTGGATGTAGTCTATCACAGTGCCATCCGTTTTATCACCAAAGCCCCATATACTACCCACCATTGTGACCTGTACGCTCTTGTTGGCTGGCCCTCATTACATATTCGTCGCCAAACCCACTGGCTCCAGGTCATCTATAAATCACTGCTAGGCAAATCCCCGTCTTACCTTAGCTCACTGGTCACCATAGCAACACCCACCCGTAGTCTGCGCTCCAGCAGGTATATCTCACTGGTCATCCCCAAAGCCAACACCTCCTTTGGCCGCCATTCCTTCTAGTTCTCTGCTGCCAATGACTGGAACGAACTGCAAAAATCTCTGAAGCTGGAGACTCTTATCTCCCTCACTAACTTTAAGCGTCAGTTGTCAGAGCAGCTTACCGATCACTGCACCTGTACACAGCCATTCTGAAATTAGCCCACCCAACTACCTCATCCCCATATTGTTATTTATTTTGCTAATTTGCACCCCAGTATCTCTATTTGCACATCATCTTTTGCACATCTATCATTCCAGTGTTAATACGAAATTGTAACTATTTTGCACTATGGCCTATTTATTGCCTTACCTCCATAACTTACTACATTCGCACACACTTTATATATATTTTCTGTTTGTATTTTTGATTTTATGTTTTGTTTACCCCATATGTAACTCTGTGTTGTTGTTTTTAATCGCACTGCTTTGCTTTATCTTGGCCAGGTCGCAGTTGTAAATGAGAACTTGTTCTCAACTGGCTTACCTGGTTAAATAAAGGTAAAATAAAATAAAATAAAACATTTGCCCCAAACATAACACTTTGTATTCAGGACATAACGTTCATTTCTTTGCCATTTAGTTTTTGCTGTTTTACTTTAGTGCTTTATTGCAAACAGGATACATGTTTTGGAATTTTTGTATTCTGTACAGGCTTCCTTCTTTTCCCTCTGTCATTTAGGTTAGTATTGTGGAGTTACTGCATTGTTGATCCATCCTCAGTGTACTCCTTTCACAGCCATTAAACTCTCTAACTGTTTTAAAGTTACCATTGGTCTCATGGTGAAACCCTTGAGCAGTTGGCTTCCTCTCCGGCAACTTGAGTTAGGACGGAGGCCTGGATCTTTGTAGTGGGTGTATTGATACACCATCCAAAGTGTAATTAATAACTTCACCATGCTCAAAGGGATATTCAATGTCTGCTTTTAAAAATGTTTTCCCCATCTACCAATAGGTGCCCTTCTTTGCGAGGCATTGGTAAACCTCCATAGTCTTTGTGGTTTAATCTGTGTTTGAAATTCACTGCTCGACTGAGGGACCATACAGATAATTTGTATGTGTGGGGTACAGAGTTGAGGTAGTCATTCAAAAATCACGTTAAACACTATTATTGCACACAGACTATTATTCTTAAAACATAATTCTACTTTGACATTATGGGGTATTGTGTGTAGGCCAATAACACAACATCTCAATTTAATCAATTTAATGTTCTGGCTGTAACACAACAAAATGTTGAAAAAGTCAAGGGGTGTGAATATTCTCTAAAGGCTCTGTACATGTCCATATGAAGTGGGTAAAACAGTATGTAAACATTATTAAAGTGACCAGTGTTCAATGACTATGTATATAGGGCAGCAGTCTCTAAGGTGCAGGGTAGAGTACTGGGTGGTAGCCGGGTAGTTACATTAACTAAGTTCAGGGCAGGGTACTGGGCGGAGGCCGGTTAGTGGTGACTATTTAACAGTCTAATGGCCTGGAGATAGAAGCTGTTCTTCAGTCTCTCGTTCCCAGCTTTGATGCACCTGTACTTTCTTTGTGCTGTGTGCGTGGGCGTGCGCCTGTGCGTGTGCATGTGTCTGTGTAAAGCAGGAAGTGCTGCTTGTTTAGATTTGTGGTTTCTATGGGTTTGCTACTGCTGCAGGTCTCTGGATTAGGGATAAGTTTGTGATGCATTAGGACTGCATTAGGACCATAGCTGCTGTGCTCCATAGATTACAGGGTCACCAACCCCAGTGGGACAGTGGGACAGTCTGTGTGAGAGCTAGCTCCAACTCACTACTCATCTCATTCATGCATTTGTCTTATCTCCCAACTTCAGTGCAGCTGTGCGTGGTTCTGATCTATAGTATGAATTATATATTATTATTATTATTATTATTATTATTATTATTATTATTATTATTATTATTATGAATTATTACAACTACATAGGGTTATAATAATGGATTTATGATATGGTCATTTAGAAAATGACTCATGACTCATTCTCTCCTGAAGACGTCTGTCTTACAAAACATGTTGTTTGGGCGTGAGTACCATTTTCCAGTACTAGTCTAGCAGCCTGTGGAAAAACTGGGCCCTACATGTGAACATTCTCAGATTCATCCTGCTCTCACTGGTCGTCTGAGCACAGAGCCTATTATAAATATTTGAGGGGAACTGTTGACATGAAGATAACACTGACAAATTGAGTTAACATTTTGCTCATAGATTAGTGCTTATGTGCGGGGGCGTGAGGGCCTGAACCTCACCACAGGTCTCAGCAGCAGGAACATGTTCAGTCTTGTCCCATCCTGAGGTGCTTGGTATGGGGTGATATCAAATCTCCCTCTAGTCCCAACTTTAACAGATAACTTGAATTGTGTTAATTATAAATGTGATTGATGTGATATTTGAGCTATTTTGCAATAGTACAACTTCCAGTGCCTTTAAAGTATTTCTACCACCCACTGACATCACGTTTCAGCAAGTATTTCGATAATTAGAATGGTCATCATTGTCTAGTTGGAGTGTCATTAGTTGTGGTTTTGAGTCCTAATATGAAGCTCTATTTATTCAATAAATATGAACATGAACAGAATCTTATTTCAATGCAATAATATTTGAATAATTATGCAGCTGCGCTTCTTTTTATTTCATACAGTAACCATTGTTTGATTTGATATCAGGAATCTAAACAGGCTGCATTCTTTTTGCACTTGAAGAATATCGTCTTTGACTTATTCCAGAAACCTGATCACCAGTTTTGATTGAATTGAGCAGCTGGCACTCTTTATATAAGGATTAAGTCCAACATTTTATTGAACACCCTTTTCCAGTCCATGTAACCTTTATCTACCTATTAAGATAGATCTATTTACTGTGTGGGTGAGTCTTTGTTTGTACTCTCATCAGTCACATGTCCATCAGTCTAGGCAGGGTATGCAGATAAATTGGGGAAAGCCAAAGATGCAAGATTACAGCATTCTCGCCAAACCTCCAAGAGCAGCTGAACTGTATCTGTCACCCAGAGTGGCAATGGCCAAAAGATACAGTGCGTTGATTCCTCCATGTCATCCCCATGATGGAAAATGGGAGCTCATCGTTAAGGTCATTTGGCAGTGCACTGGTCAGTGGGTGTTACAAATTATTTCATATTAGGCCAGTTGTATGCTAATGTCTCCATACAGTGCATTTGGAAAGTATTCAGACCCCTTGACTTTTTCCACATTTTGTTACGTTACAGCCTTATTCTAAAATGGATTAAATAAAAACATTTCTTCATCAATCTACACACAATATCCCATAATGAAAAAGCGAAAACAGGTTTGTAGAACATTTTGCAAATGTATTTAAAAATAAAAAACTGAAATACCTTATTTACCCTTTGCTATGAGACTCGAAATTGAGCTCATTTGCCATTGATCATCCTTGAGATGTTTCTACAACTTGATTGGAGTCCACCTGTGGTAAATTCAATTGATTGGACATGATTTGGAAAGGCACACACCTGTCTATATAAGGTCCCACAGTTGAGAGTGCAAGTCAGTGAAAGAGCGCAGAGACAGGATTGTGTCGAGGCACAGATCTGGGGAAGGGTACCAAAACATTTCTGCAGCATTGATGGTCTCCAAGAACACAGTGACCTCCATCATTCTTAAATGGAATAAGTTTGGAACAACCAAGACTCTTCCTAGAGCTGGCCGCCCGGCCAAACTGAGCAATCGGGGGAGAAGGGCCTTGGTCAGGGAGGTGACCAAGAACCCGATGGTCACTCTGACAGAGCTCTAGAGTTCCTCTGTGGAGATGGGATAACCTTCCAGAAGGACTACCATCTTCGCAGCACTCCACCAATCAAGCCTTTATGGTAGAGTGGCCAGACAGAAGCCACTCCTAAGTAAAAGGCAGATGACAGCCCACTTGGAGTTTGGCAAAAGGCACCTAAAGGACAGACCATGAGAAACAAAATTCTCTGGTCTGATGAAACCAAGATTGAACTCTTTGGCCTGAATGCCAAGGGTCACGTCTGGAGGAAACCTGGCACCATCCTTACGGTAAAGAATGGTGGTGGCAGCATCATGCTGTGGGGATGTTTTTCAGCGGCAGGGACTGGGAGACTAGTCAGGATCGAAGCAAAGATGAATGGAGCAATGTACAGAGAGATCCTTGATGAAAACCTGCTCCAGAGTGCTCAGGACCTCAGACTGGGGCAAAGGTTCACCTTCCAACAGGACAACAACCCTAAGCACACAGCCAAGACAACGCAGAAGTGGCTTTGGGACAAGTCTCTGAATGTCCTTGAGTGGCCCAGCCAGAGCCCGGACTTGAATCCGATCGAACATCTCTGGAGAGACCTGAAAATAGCTGTGCCGCGACGCTCCCCATACAACCTGACAGAGCTTGAGAGGATCTGCAGTGAAGAATGGGAGAAGCTCCCCAAATACAGGTGTGCCAAGCTTATAGCGTCAACACAGCAGCCATTGCTAGCTAGCCAACACTACCAGCTGGCTGT
The DNA here is from genome assembly GCF_020615455.1 of Coregonus clupeaformis. Taxonomy (NCBI): domain Eukaryota; kingdom Metazoa; phylum Chordata; class Actinopteri; order Salmoniformes; family Salmonidae; genus Coregonus; species Coregonus clupeaformis. The sequence continues at coordinate 28,063,117 of NC_059200.1, forward strand.
ACTGTAGTAGCTAAATACAATATCTTTGTGCTAGCTAGCCAACGTTTAATCATTGCTGCGTTATGAAAGAACTAGACACGGACACGAATTATCTGTTTAGTGTGTTCACACACTATTGGTAGTTTGTTGTAACCAAGTATTGGTGCTAAACTGTGTGTTATTGGATGCTAGCATGCTAGTTAGCTATGGCGTCATAGTTAGCTAGCTGAATAAAGTAAGTTGAGTCTATTCATTGAAACATTGAACCGCTGTAGTTTACAACAATTCTAATTTCTAAAGTGGAAGTTGGGAGAGTTTTATTCGGGTGGTTCAGTGAAACAATTATAGTTTCTGAGGTGGAAGTTGGGAGAGTTATATTTTTTTGGTGAGGGAGGCCTGCTCTCTCCTTTCCCAGATGTTTAGTTCATTTCATTCCGATCTCCTCTGCATTATTGTAGCCATCTGCTGCAGCCTGTCAACTATGCCTCTGCCTATCCCTGTTCTCTCCTCTCCGCACAGGCTACACAAACGCCTCACACCGCGTGGCTGCTGCCTCTCTAACCTGGTGGTCCCTGCACGCACCACACACCTGGAGTTCCAGGTCTCAGGCAGCCTCTGGAACTGCCGTTCTGCCGCCAACAAGGCTGACTTCATCCCAGCCTATGCTACCCTCCAGTCCCTCGACTTCCTGGCGCTGACGGAAACATGGATTACCACTGAAAACACTGCTACTCCTACTGCTCTCTCCTCGTCTGACCATGTGTTCTCGCATACCCCGAGAGCATCTGGTCAGAGGGGTGGTGGCACAGGAATCCTCATCTCTCCCAAGTGGTCATTCTCAATTTTTCCCCTAACCCATCTGTCTATCTCCTCATTTGAATTCCACGCTGTCACAGTCACTAGCCCATTTAAGCTTAATATCCTTGTCATCTATCGCCCTCCAGGTTCCCTTGGAGAGTTCATCAATGAGCTTGACGCCTTGATAAGTTCCTTTCCTGAGGATGGCTCACCCTTCACAGTTTTGGGGGATTTCAACCTCCCTACGTCTACATTTGACTCATTTCTCTCTGCCTCCTTCTTTCCACTCCTCTCCTCTTTTGACCTCACCCTCTCACCGTCCCCCCTACTCACAAGGCAGGCAATACGCTTGACTTCATCTTTACTAGATGTTGCTCTTCTACTAATCTCACTGCAACTCCCCTCCATGTCTCCGACCACTACTTTGTATCCTTTTCTCTCTCGCTCTCCTCCAACACTACTCACTCTGCCCCTACACAGATGGTAACGCGCCGCCGCAACCTTCGCTCTCTCTCTCCCACTACTCTCTCCTCTTCCATCCTATCATCTCTTCCCTCTGCTTAATCCTTCTCCCTCCAATCTCCTGACTCTGCCTCCTCAACCCTCCTCTCCTCCCTTTCTGCATCCTTTGACTCCCTGTGTCCCCTATCCTCCCGGCCGGCTCGGTCCTCCCCTCCAGCTCCGTGGCTTGATGACTCATTGCGAGCTCACAGAACAGAGCTCCGGGCAGCGGAGCGGAAATGGAAGAAAACTAAACTCCCTGCCGACCTGGCATCTTTTCACCCCCTCCTCTCTACATTTTCTTCATCTGTTTCTGCTGCTAAGGCCACTTTCTACCACTCTAAATTCCAAGCATCTGCCTCTAACCCTAGGAAGCTCTTTGCCACATTCTCCTCACTGCTGAATCCTCCCCCCCTCCTCCCTCTCTGTGGATGACTTCGTCAACCACTTTGAAAAGAAGGTTGACGACATCCGATCCTCGTTTGTTAAGTCTAATGACACTGCTGGTCCTGCTCACACTGCCCTACCCTATGCTTTGACTTCTTTCTCCCCTCTCTCTCCAGATAAAATCTTGCGACTAGTGACTGCAGGCCGCCCAACAACCTGCCCGCTTGACCCCATCCCCTCCTCTCTTCTCCAGACCATCTCCGGTGACCTTCTCCCCTACCTCACCTCGCTGATCAACTCATCCTTGACTGCTGGCCATGTCCCTTCCGTCTTCAAGAGAGCGAGAGTTGCACCCCTTCTCAAAAAACCAACACTCGATCCCACTGACTCAACAACTACAGACCAGTATCCCTTCTTTCTTTTCTTTCCAAAACTATTGAGCGTGCCGTCTTTAGCCAACTCTCTTGCTATCTCTCTCAGAATGACCTTCTTGATCCAAACCAGTCAGGTTTCAGGACTGGTCATTCAACTGAGACTGCTCTTCTCTGTGTCACGGAGGCTCTCCGCACTGCTAAAGCTAACTCTCTCTCCTCTGCTCTTGTCCTTCTAGACCTGTCTGCTGCCTTTGATACTGTGAACCATCAGATCCTCCTCTCCACCCTCTCCGAGCTGGGCATCTCCGGCGCGGCTCACTCCTGGATTGCGTCCTACCTGACCGGTCGCTCCTACCAAGTGGCGTGGCGAGAAGCTGTCTCCGCACCACGTGCTCTCACCACTGGTGTCCCCAGGGCTCAGTTCTAGGCCCTCTTCTTTTCTCCCTATACACCAAGTCACTTGGCTCTGTCATATCCTCACATGGCCTCTCCTATCATTGCTACGCTGACGATACACAACTAATCTTCTCCTTTCCCCCTTCTGATAACCAGGTGGCGAATCGCATCTCTGCATGTCTGGCCGACATATCAGTATGGATGACGGATCACCACCTCAAGCTGAACCCTGGCAAGACGGAGCTGCTCTTCCTCCCGGGGAAGGACTGCCCGTTCCATGATCTCGCCATCACGGTTGACAACTCCGTTGTGTCCTCCTCCCAGAGTGCGAAGAGCCTTGGCGTGACCCTGGACAACACCCTGTCGCTCTCCGCTAACATCAAGGCGGTGACCCGATCCTGCAGGTTCATGCTCTACAACATTCGGAGAGTACGACCCTGCCTTACACAGGAAGCGGCACAGGTCCTAATCCAGGCACTTGTCATCTCCCGTCTGGATTACTGCAACTCGCTGTTGGCTGGGCTCCCTGCCTGTGCCATTAAACCCCTACAACTCATCCAGAATGCCGCAGCCCGTCTGGTGTTCAACCTTCCCAAGTTCTCTCACGTCACCCCCCTCCTCCGCACACTCCACTGGCTTCCAGTTGAAGCTCGCATCCGTTACAAGACCATGGTGCTTGCCTATGGAGCAGTGAGGGGAACGGCACCTCCGTACCTTCAGGCTCTGATCAGTCCCTACACCCAAACGAGGGCATTGCGTTCATCCACCTCTGGCCTGCTGGCTCCCCTTCCTCTGCGGAAGCATAGTTCCCGCTCAGCCCAGTCAAAACTGTTCGCTGCTCTGGCACCCCAATGGTGGAACAAGCTCCCCTCACGACGTCAGGACAGCGGAGTCACTCACCACCTTCCGGAGACATTTGAAACCCCACCTCTTTAAGGAATACCTGGGATAGGATGAAGTAATCCTTCTACCCCCCCCCAAAAAAAAATAAATATTGTAAAGTGGTTAACCCACTGGCTATAGGGTGAATGCACCAATTTGTAAGTCGCTCTGGATAAGAGCATCTGCTAAATGACTTAAATGTAAATGTAATACCCAAGAAGACTTGAGGCTGTAATCGCTGCCAAACGTGCTTCAACAAAGTACTGTGTAAAGGGTCTGAATACTTCTGTAAATGTGATCTTTTATTTTTAACCTGTTTTTGCTTTTTCTGTTTGGGGTATTGTGTGTAGATTGATAAAGGAAAAAAACTATTTAATCCATTTTAGAACAAACCTGTAACGTAACAAAATGTGGAAAAGGCCAAGGGGTCGAATACATTCCGAAAGCACTGTATTTTTGTCATGTCTTGGTTAGTGTGTTAGCTGTCGTTTACCCGTCAAACACATAGCCTACACAGCAGTATGGCACAGTAGCAAAGTTACAACTTCCCATATGGTTTACCTTTAACACTTGACAGTCTTTGTATGGCAAACATAGCCGCGGGAGATAGGGGTGCTGAGGTTGCTGCAGCACCCCTTGAAAAAAATTTATAACTACAATTAATAATAATTTTTCTTCATTTTTTACTATTTTCTACATTGTAGAATAATAGTGAAGACATCAAAACTATGAAATAACACATATGGAATCATGTAGTAACCAAAAAAGTGTTAAACAAATGAAAATATATTTTATATTTGAGATTCTTCTAATAGCCACCCTTTGCCTTGATGACAGCTTTGCACACTCTTGGCATTCTCTCAACCAGCTTCACCTGGAATGCTTTTCCAACAGTCTTGAAGGAGTTCCCACATATGCTGAGCACTTGTTGGCTGCTTTTCCTTCACTCTGCAGTCCGACTCATTACAAACCATCTCAAATGGGTTGAGGTCGGGGATTGTGGAGGCCAGGTCATCTGATGCAGCACTCCATTACTCTCCTTCTTGGTAAAATAGCCCTTACATAGCTTGGAGGTGTGTTGGGTCATTGTCCTGTTGAAAAACAAATGATAGTCCCACTAAGCCCAAACCAGATGGGATGGCGTATCACTGCAGAATGCTGTGGTAGCCATGCTGGTTAAGTGTTCCTTGAATTCTAAATAAATCACAGACAGTGTCACCAGCAAAGCACCCCCACACCATAACACCTCCTCCTCCATGCTTCACGGTGGGAAATACACACGCGGAGATCATCCGTTCACCCACACCACGTCTCACAAAGCCACAGCGGTTGGAACCAAAAATCTCAAATTTGGACTCCAGACCAAAGGACACATTTCCACCGGTCTAATGTCCATTGCTCGTGTTTCTTGGTCCAAGCAAGTCTCTTCTTCTTATTGGTTTCCTTTAGTAGTGGTTTCTTTGCAACAATTCGACCATGAAGGCCTGATTCACACAGTCTCCTCTGAACAGTTGATGTTGATATGTGTCTGTTACTTGAACTGTGATGCATTTATTTGGGCTGCAATTTCTGAGGCTGGTAACTCTAATGAACTTATCCTCTGCAGCAGATGTAAATCTGGGTCTTCCATTCCTGTGGCGGTTTCATGAGAGCCAGTTTTATCATAGTGCTTGATGGTTTTTGCGACTGCACTTGAGGAAACGTTCAAAGTTCTTGAAATGTTCCGTATTTACTGACCGTCATGTCTTAAAGTAATGATGGACTGTTGTTTGTCTTTGCTTATTTGAGCTGTTCTTGCCATAATATGGACTTGGTCTTTTACCAAATAGGGCTATCTTCTGTATATGATATGATATATGATATGCCATTTAGCAGACGCTTTCATCCAAAGCAACTTACAGTCATGCGTGCATACATTTTTACGTATGGGTGGTCCCGGGGATCGAACCCACTACCCTGGCGTTACAAGAGCCATGCTCTACCAATTGAGCTACAGAGGACCACAAGTATACCCCCCCCTACCTTGTCACAACACAACTGATTGGCTCAGACGCATTAAGAAGGAACAAAATTCCACAAATTAACTTTTAGGAAGGCACACCTGTTAATTGAAATGCATTCCAGTCACTATCTCATGAAGCTGGTTGAGAGAATGCCAAGAGTGTGCAAAGCTGTCATCAAGGCAAAGGGTGGCTATTTGAAGAATCTCAAATATAAAATATATTTTGATTTGTTTAACACTTTTTTGGTTACTACATGATTCCATATGTGTTATTTCACAGTTTTGATGTCTTCACTATTATTCTACAATGTAAAAAATAGTGAAAAAAAAGAAAAACACTGGAATGAGTAGGTCTGACCAAACTTTTAACTGGTAGTGTATATACACACTATATGGTATATAGACGATATATACAAAAGTATGTGGACACCCCTTCAAATGAGTGGATTCAGCTATTTCAGCCAACCCCGTTGCTAACAGGAATATAAAATTGAGCACACAGCCATGCTATCTCCATAGACAAACATTGGCTGTAGAATGGCTCAGTGACTTTCAACGTGGCACCATCATACGATTCCACATTTCCAACAAGTCAGTTCGTAAAATTTCTGCCCTGCTGCCCCGGTCAACTGTAAGTGCTGTTATTGTGAAGTGGAAACATTTAGGAGCAACAATAGCTCAGCCACGAAGTGGTAGGCAATACAAGCTCACAGAACGGGACCGCCGAGTGCTGAAGCGCGTAGCGCATAATAATAGTTTGTCCTCGGTTGCAACACTCACTACCGAGTTCCAAAGTACCTCTGGAAGCAACGTCAGCACAATAACTGTTCGTCTGGAGCTTCATGAAATGGATTTCCATGGCTGAGCAGCCACACACAAGCCTAGAATCACCATACGCAATGCCAAGCGTCGGCTGGAGTGGTGTAAAGCTTGCCACCATTGGACAGTGCGACAGACAAATCTGTGTTTGGCGGATGCCAGGAGAACGCTACCTGCCCGAATGCATAGTGCCAACTGTTAAGTTTGGTAGAGGAGGAATAATGGTCTGGGGCTGGTTTTCATGGTTCATTAAATGGAAATCTTAACGCTACAGCATACAATTACAATCTAGATGATTCTGTGCTTCCAACTCTGTTGCAACTGTTTGGGGAAGGCCCTTTCCTGTTTCAGCATAACAATGCCCCTGTGCACAAAGCGAGGTCCATACAGAAATGCTTTGTGTGTGGAAGAACTTGACTGGCCTGCACAGAGCCCAGACCTCAATTCCATCGAACACTTTTGGGATTAATTGGAACACCGACTGCGAGCCAGGCCTAATCATCCAACATCAGTGCCTAACCTCACTAATGCTCTTGTGGCTGAATGGAAGCAAGTCCCCGCAGCAATGTTCCAACATCTAGTGGAAAGCCTTCCCAGAAGAGTGCAAGCTGTTATAGCAGCAAAGGGGACAGCCAAAACACAAATGCCAAAGAAGGAATTCCAATAAGCCATGAAGAATGGAAAAATAAATAAAATGGACAAGAAAAACCTTCACAGGAGGGCTGTTTTAATGAAGCACTCAGGCCTTCTTTCCTGTAAACATCTGACACGGCAAACATGCTTTGGTCTGGTGCTACAAATGATGTTGTTTGAAGTGTTAAGGGAGACCCAGGAAGTCCCGTGATTGGTCAAGCGTCCTGTCACTTAGGTTGTTGTAACCAATTGTAAATGTAAAAGATTTCTTATATTAACACAATCATTTGGCAAGTGTTCGGCTATTGCAAAGTTCCGCCTACATGTTTAGTCATGGCATGCTTACTTTACTTTACTTACTTTGGTATATGGCATAAGTATTGATATACCTTTTTGATCTCCGGAACAATCTTTGATTTTATCTTATCAAAATCTGATTCAAATCAAAGTGCAGAAATCAAAGTGAAATTAAAGAAAAAAGTGCTTGAGCTCTAGAACCCTTTAAAATGCCCCAGAGGGCAAGTACCCTTCCATCTCTCTCTCTCTCTCTCTCTCTCTCTCTCTCTCTCTCTCTCTCTCTCTCTCTCTCTCTCTCTCTCTCTCTCTCTCTCTCTCTCTCTCTCTCTCTCTCTCTCTCTCTCTCTCTCTCTCTCTCTTTGGTTCAAGATATATGCTTGCTGATGATCCCCAATTGAATTTGTCAATGAATAGAACGCATGTAGAGCAAGTGAAAAAAACGAAACTACTAGGAGTCATGTTTGGACACAGCTTTATCATGGTCAGAACACATAGATAATATTGTCATTAAGATGGGTAAGGGAATTGCTGTTACAAGACAATTTTCAGAGTATGTAACATCTAGCACTCTGAATCAGGTGATTCAATCCCTGGTCCTATCTCACCTAGAGTACTGTCCAGTTATATGGTCATCTGCAGCAAATAAAGATATAAAAAAGCTCAAAATCGCTCAAAACAGGGCTGCCAGATTAGCTCTTCATTGCTCTATCCGTATGAATATTATCCAAATGCATCAGAATCTCTCATGGCTTCACATTGAAAACAAATTACTATCCAGTCTTCTGATTTTCTTTAGAATGTTATATCTTTTTTAATAACCACAGTATTTTTCAGACCAGTTAGTACATACTAGCAACACGCATAACCACCAAACCAGACAGGTAAATTCCGGGCATCTAAGACAACCCAAGCCAAGGACAAATTGCCTTAAATCTACAGTTTTATATAGAGCCATAGCTGAATGGAACTCCAATCCATGTTTCTTAGGCAAAAGTAAATCCACCTTCAAGAAAAAACTAAAAGAACATCTAATGCGATAGACCATATGACTGGACAGGAAATAGAAAGCATCAACTGAATGTTAAATGTGTTACCTGTCAGGTATTTTAATTGTCTGTATTGTCTACTTGTTAAATGTTTGTAAAGTCTTAATTTGTAATTGTTTGTAATGTCTTATTCATTGGTGTTGGACACCAGGAAGATTAGCTAACCTTACGGCTTTAGCTAATGGGGATCCTAATATTTTCCATTTAAGGGGATTTATTGGCATGGGAAACATATGTTTACATTGCCAAAGCAAGTGAAATAGATAATAAACAAAAGTGAAATAAACAATTTTTTTTTTACAGTAAACATTACACTCACAAAAGTTTCAAAAGAGTAAAGACATTTAAAATGTCATTTTATGTCTATATACAGTGTTGTAACGATGTGCAAATAGTTAAAGTACAAAAGGGAAAATAAATAAACATAAATATGGGTTGTATTTACAATGGTGTTTGTTCTTCACTGGTTGCCCTTTTCTTGTGGCAACAGGTCACAAATGTAGCTGCTGTGATTGCACACTGTGATATTTCACCCAATAGATATGGGAGTTTATCAAAATTGGATTTGTTTTCAAATTCTTTGTGGGTCTGTGTAATCTGAGGGATATATTGTGTCTCTAATATGGTCATACATTTGGCAGGAGGTTAGGAAGTGCAGCTCAGTTTTCACCTCATTTTGTGGGCAGTGTGCACATAGCCTGTCTTCTCTTGAGAGCCAGGTCTGCCTACGACGGCCTTTCTCAATAGCAAGGCTATGCTCACTGAGTCTGTACATAGTAAAAGCTTTCCTTAATTTTGTGTCAGTCACAGTGGTCAGGTATTCTGCAACTGTGTACTCTCTGTTTAGGGCCAAATAGCATTCTAGTTTGCTGTGTTTTTTGTTGTTAATTCTTTTGAATGTGTCAAGTAATTATCTTTTTGTTTTACATTTTACATTTTCATTTTAGTCATTTAGCAGACACTTATCCAGAGCGACTTACAGTTAGTGAGTGCATACATTTTCATACTGATTTGGTTGGGTCTAATTGTGTTGCTGTCCTGGGGCTCTGTGGGGTTTGTTTGTGTTTGTGAACAGAGCCCCAGGACCAGCTTGCTTAGGGGACTCTTCTCCAGGTTCATCTCTCTATAGGTGATGGCTTTGTTATGGAAAGTGTAAGAATCGCTTCCTTTTAGGTGGTTGTTGAATTTAACGGCTCTTTTCTGGATTAAAAAAATTAGCGGGTATCGGCCTAATTCTGCTCTGCATGCATTATTTTATGTTTTAGAATTCTGCATGCGGAGTCTCAATTTGGTGTTGGTCCCATTTTGTGAATTCTTGGTTGGTGAGCGAACCCCAGACCTCACAACCATAAAGGGCAATGGGTTCTATAACTGATTCAAGTATTTTTTGCCAGATCCTAATTGGTATGTCGAATTTTATGTTCCTTTTGATGGCATAGAAGGCCCTTCTTGCCTTGTCTCTCAGATCGTTCACAGCTTTGTGGAAGTTACCTGTGGCGCTGATGTTTAGGCTGAGGTATGTATAGTTTTTTGTGTGCTCTAGGGCAACGGTGTCTAGATGGAATTTGTATTTGTGGTCCTGGCAACTGGACCTTTTTTGGTACACCATTCTTTTTGTCTTACTGAGGTTTACTGTCAAGACCCAGGTCTGACAGAATCTGTGCAGAATATCTAGGTATTGCTGTAGGCCCTCCTTGGTTGGGGACAGAAGCACCAGATCATCAGCAAACAGTAGACATTTGACTTCAGATTCTAGCAGGGTGAGGCCGGGTGCTGCAGACTGTTTTAGTGCCCTCGCCAATTCGTTGATATATATGTTGAAGAGGGTGGGGCTTAAGCTGCATCCTTGTCTCACCCCACGGCCCTGTGGAAAGAAATGTTTATTTTTTTGCTATTCTTAACCGCACACTTGTTGATCGTGTACATGGATTTTATAATGTTGTATGTTTTTCCCCCAACACTACTTTCCATCAATTTGTATAGCAGACCCTCATGCCAAATTGAGTCAAACTCTTTTTTTAAATCAACAAAGCATGAGAAGACTTTGCCATTGTCTTGGTTTGTTTGTTTGTCAATTAGGGTGTGCAGGGTGAATACGTGGTCTGTCGTACGGTCATTTGGTAAAAAGCAAATTTTCAGAGAAATTTAAGAGTCTGCTATTGACGCATATCACATGATAGTTATTGGGGTCAAACTTGTCTCCACTTTTGTGGATTGGGGTGATCAGTCCTTGGTTCCAAATATTATGGAAGATGCCAGAACCAAGGATGATGTTAAAGAGTTTAAGTATAGCCAATTGGAATTTGTGGTCTGTATATTTGATCATTTCATTTAGGATACCATCAACACCACATGCCTTTTTGGGTTGGAGGGTTTGTATTTTGTCCTGTAGTTCATTCAAAGTAATTGGAGAATCCAGTGGGTTCTGGTAGTCTTTAAAAGTTGATTCTAAGATTTGTATTTGATCATGTATATGTTTTTGCTGTTTGTTCTTTGTTATAGGGCCAAACAGATTGGAGAAGTGGTTTATCCATACATCTCCGTTTTGGATAGATAACTCTTTGTGTTGTTGTTTGTTTTCCAATTTCCCCAGAAGTGGTTAGATTCTATGGATTCTTCAATTACATTGAGCTGATTTCTGACGTGCTGTTCCTTCTTTTTCTGTATGTATTTCCGTATTGTTTTAGTGATTCACCATAGGTGTTCTGGGTCTCTATGTTTTTGGTTGTTCTTTCTTAGATTTTTTCATTCTTCATCAAACCATTTGTCATTGTTGTTAACTTTCTTAGGCTGTCTGCTTGACATTTTTTATGTGATAGGGAAGCTGAGAGGTCAAATATACTTTTAGGTTTCCTACTGCCAAGTTTACACCTTCACTATTACAGTGAAATATTTTGTCCAGGAATTTGTTGTTGCCTAATTGTTTTTTGGTAGGTTTCCACACTACTTTCCTTCCATCTAAAGTATTTCTTAATATTATAGGTCTGATCTGAGGGGGCATATATGGGGTGTGGGCATGGTCTCTCTCTCTCTCTCTCTCTCTCTCTCTCTCTCTCTCTCTCTCTCTCTCTCTCTCTCTCTCTCTCTCGCTCGCTCTCTCGCTCTCGCTCTCTCTCTCACTCACACTCTCTTTCTCTCTCTCTCTCTTTATCTCTCTCTCTCTCTCTCTTTCTCTCGCTCGCTCTCTCACTCACACTCTCTCTTACTCTCACTCTCACTCTCTCTCTCCCTAATCTCTGTCTCTCACTCAGTCCCTCACTCACTCTCTCTCTCCCTCATTTCTCTCTCTCACACACTTTCTCTCACTCATACTCTCTCTCTCTCTCTCTCTCTCTCTCTCTCTCTCTCTCTCTCTCTCTCTCTCTCTCTCTCTCTCACACACACACACACACACACACACACTCTCTCTCGCTCTCGCTCTCGCTTTCTCTCTGTGTCTGTGTCCTGTTGCTAACCTTGTCTGAGAGGCTATTACAGACAGAGCTGAGCAGGCAGCTGTCAATTTAACATGTGTGCATGAGAGAATATATGAGTGTGCAAGATTGTGTGGGTGTTTGAGGGAACAAAAGGGGGAGAACGTTCATATTTATGTGTGCTTGTGTGAATGAATATAGTGTGCGTGTGTGTGTGTGTGTGTGTGTGTGTGTGTGTGTGTGTGTGATGTAGCTAGAGCTTGGTCAAGGTATAAGTGTGTCATAAAGCCACAGCTGCAGACCAGATGATCAGGGCCACCTGCTTCCTTCATCATTTACACGTCTCGCAGAAGTACAAACAATGGCAAATTAACGGAGCCCAGCAGCCTTGACTCACTCCTCTTGCACCTCTGTGGCGCAGGAGTGCTTGGTGTGTGTATGTGTGTGTCGGGTGGGGGGCGTTTGAAAGGGAGCGAAACATACTGACTCAAGTTGAATCCATTTCCCAGTAGAATTATACAGCATAAAGGAAATAAGCAATATTTGTTTTGTAAATGTTTATTTTGCTCTTTAAAAGACTCCATATTAGACAATCCTTGTGGTCTGCTTGGTCTCAGTGTCCTCCCTCTCCTGTCACTGTGGGTGGTGCAGGACCACACCAGGTGGAAACCAGTGATCATTTCAAAGGACCAAAGCAAATCTTGGAATAAATAATGGCAAAGATTTGGCTAATTTCTCCCGACCTTAATGGGGACAGAAATCTAAACAAGAAAATGTGGATATGTTCTGAGAATGCTCCGTTCAGTTCCTTTTGGACCAAGTAATTACCCAATGTGCCACGCTACTTCCATTACCAAGAAGTTAATTCCAATTCCGCCTCTCTACATTCCTGGCAAATTGTGCCTCCCACATGAGCCAGTAATCAGCTCCTTCACCTGCTCCTGAGGTTGGCAATAATATTCTAATAACCAGTCAATTGTTATTTGGGAGTGTGCTCTTACTCCTACAACTCAAGTCAGGATAACGAACATCCTAACAATAGAGACCAGGGCCCACCAGTACCTCCCTCTTTCTGCTGAATAGAGTAGAGTGGGATAAAGAGAACAATTTTTTGCCCCAAGTCTAAAATTACCACACTGTCTATTTTGATGCGGGGAGCCACATCTTATTTCTGCTCTACCTCCAGAGACCGCAGGCAGTCATGTCTATTTTCTGGGCTGCGCTCAGCTCCTGTTCCACAATGTTCTGTCAGTTCTGTTCCCGAGGGCCTGGAATGAAACAAAACAAACATACTAGAGATTCCATTGTGTGTGGTTTTCCTTGGCTCGCTTTGTTTCAGTTGTGAGTCGAACTTGATGTAATACCCCTTCCCTCCCCTCAATAAATACCCATATGAAATAACATGGTTTACGGTGGCTTGAGGTGTAAGAGGTATTACCATTGGCTATTTTCTGGGATTAGAAAAGGGCCAAGGGTATTTCTAGACACATTCAAATTTTACTACTCAGTATTAAATGCATGAAGTTTTTTCTTGCCTCAGAAAATCTACAATTGGTGTTATCGTGTGGTTGTTGAGATGGAAAAGTAGCTACATGTTTAAAACATCTTCCAATACTTTCATTGCCTGGCCTTTTGTAAAAGACCTTTGTGTGAAGAATACTTTCCAGTTCACTTATTATACAGCTAGCATGTTTTTGCTGCTCATTCTTTGGAAGTTGATTGTGTTTTTTTCTCTGTGTGAACATTATTTCAGCTTTCTCTCTGAGGAGATGTCGAACACCTTTGCATTTTTACTCTTCTGATCATGCCACCAATTTGTGGTGAAAAGGGATCCAGCCATGTGGGAGGGCATTTTTCTAATTCCAACAGAAAAATCCAATCCAACTCAAACAGGAGATGTGAGTTTGTCAAATTGTAAGCTGAACATATGTCGACATGATGATTGCATGGCTGACTGTTATCTTTTGGTAAATTCTTACCACCAAGACCATATCTGCAACATTTAATATCAATGTTCTGTCCCAAGCAACACAGTTATCATAAAGATGAGTTAGAGCTTGACATAAAATGTTATAGCAGCTTTTGGCCACTCATGGTTCATCACTGGTGTGACTTCTTGCATAAACTTGCTATGAGGTATGGCACATTGATGCCACACCCTTTGCCAAACAGAGTAGATACTTGTGATGCAGGTTGTTGTCAGTAACCATGTTTCCATCCACAGTTTTTATGCGAGTAAAGTCATACCGTATATAAAAAATCACAACAGCTGTGATGGAAACAGGAAGTTTCAGTACAATTTTATAAATGCCGACAGATAATTTGTTTGTTTGACATGGTGGGATCTTTTTGTGTCTGTATAATTAATAATGCGAGAAATGGCAGTGGAAACACCTTTATGCACAAATATTGATGTATTAACCATCATATCGAAGTAAACTTGGAGTCAAGCGATGATATGGTGTGTGGTCCTCCCACTACAACTCGGGAAACCATGCAGTTTATGAGGCTACAGATGAAATAACTGATGATGAACTTCACAGGGTGGTGAAAGTGCACAGTGATCTTGATGATCCTTTCCAATAAATACGGAGGGTCCTATTCTGGTGACATGATGATCGTTGCTTGACTTCTGTTTGACAAATATAAATATTCTCGATCTTATCCATAATAATCTCATCATGTAGACTAGCCAACCCGCACAGCCTACCCCCGACCTGTTGGCTAGAGCACACGTGCCAAGACCAGAGTAGGCACATTTGCTATTTAATGCAACAGTTTTTGTGACAAAACTATCGGTAGAGTTGAAAATGCAATGTAAGTCAGCTTTTATGAAAGAAATATAGTTAATTTTTTGTATATTTTGGAGGAATTTCCTATAATAACATTATTCTGACATGAATAGAGTGCATCTTCCTTCAATGCTCTTAATGGCAGTCAATGTGGTCTTTAGTCTAGTAACATAAAATGATTACAAATGGAAACTACTTAGCCAGAAGTCTTCTATTGATATATTCGGTCTTACTTTAGTTTGGAAGCAATACATTTACTAAACCTCTCCCCCTCTTGGGGGCTGGCTAAAGAGATGGGTGGGTGAGCCAGGTGCGGACTGGGACCAGAAATCGGTTCTGGCATTTCTAACACACCGGCCCATTATTTTTCTTGAGGCCTCCAAAACAGGCATTTTTTTCCTCTAAGCCCCCACACAGGCCCCTTTAAAAGAAATGTTGTTGCCAAAAACAACAAAGTTGGAGAGGCCCACTAAGCTAAAAATCGACCAGCCCATCTGGCATTTGCCCGAAATGCCAGCTGGCCAGTCTGCACATGGGTGGAATTTGAGGTTGGGGTTTTGAGGTTTGGTGTGCTCTCTGGAGCTTTGAGGTTGGGGTGCTCTCTCTGCATAAGCCTATTCTCTACTCATGTCGCAATTTCTCTTCTAAAAGGTAGTTTTACAGAAATAAAGGTAAAATTGATTTATTTTTGTTTATTCCAGAGACAAGCCATCAATTATTATTATTACGATTACGATGATTATTATAATAATAATGATAAATAATTAAAATAAATAATTAGTCATTTAGCAGACGCTCTTATCCAGAGCGACTTACAGGAGCAATTAGGTTAAGTGCCTTGCTCAAGGGCACCGACAGATTTTTCACCTAATCGGCTCGGGGATTAGAACCAGCGACCTTTCGGTTACTGGCACAACGCTCTTACCCACTAAGCTACCTGCCGTCCTGATGATGACGATGATTATTATGATCAATTATTGATCAATTTCTATAACTCTTTTAACAGTGTGTTGTTTACGGCTTGACAGAACGTGAGATGTGTGAGTTATTTCAGGCCCATGCATCCCAGCCTAATTGTATTTATTTATGTATTTACTCTTTAGCCAAGTTTCAAGTTTTACAGTTTTTCTCAATTGCTAAAACACAATTTCTGAAACCTTGCTCCATTTCCTGAAAACATTAAACACAAACCTAATCGTCAAGCACTATTTACAAAACCTCAAAACAGTTTTACCTGTGTTCAAAATCAAACACTGCTCTCAAATCATAAACAAAGTGATCAAAATGATATACACTCTCAAGCAGTCAGTAAACAATACACCGAAAAATAGAAAACACATTGTTCAAAACATACAGTTCTCAGAGAGAAGTACATTTTTTATCTCAAAACACATTTCATATTTTTCCATCATTGTCTTTTGATGAACGAAAACATGTTCTATCATAGTAGCTCAAAATGGATCAGAAATTACTACTCTGCTTTGCTCTTTGGAATTTTGTTTTTTGTTCTTCCTCCTCCTTGTACCCCTATTTTTACAGTACTGTACCCTGCATCTCACAAACTTGTCCTTTGTCTCTGTGATACTGTAATTCTTGTTCTTTGTTGATATGAACCTGCAACCAGTCAAAATATATTGAGCAGTCAGTACTGTTAACAAATGGAAAGCACAATGTTCAGGGCCATACAATTTGTCCATTGTACAGTATACAGCCTACAATGCACTGTACTACAGTATACAATACTAAAAGGGACAAAAATCAAAGGAGTAAACATGTGATCAATGTGCTTCTTCTTGTCTTTGGGCTGGGTCAGGCCAGAGCACTTCGTCGACATCACAAGCAATATTGTCCCTCCTGAGGCAACGGGGCCTCTTGTGTGCCGTATCCAGCCCTGACATGATTCCTCACCAATATCACCACAGGATAAATCCATGGCTTGCAGCAGATTTACTCTGGTGTAGGGTTGTCTATCATACACTTTCCATCTCCAATAGGAGAAAAACTCCTCAATCGGATTCAGGAAAGGCAAGTATGGAGAGAGGTACAAGTTCATAAACTGCCCATTGATGTTAAACCATTCCCTTACCCGAGCAGCTCGGTGGAAACTGACATTGTCCCACACTATCACATAGGTGGGAATGGGATTCTCATTTAGCTCTTGACCCTGCTGCTCTTGAACCTGCTGCTCAAATAAAATATCTCTTAGATTGGCAATAAATCTTAGAAGGTGCTGGGTGTTATATGGCCCGAGTGTAACATGGTGATGTAGAACACCATGGTTGCTAATAGCAGCACAGATTGTGACATTGCCACCTCGTTGACCAGGGACTTCAACAACGGCCCGCTGTCCAATCTTGTTTCGGCCTCTCCTTCTCTTCTTTGTTAGATTGAAGCCTGCTTCATCGACAAAGATGAACTCATGGGGTCTGTCCAAGGATTCCAAGTCAAATATTGTCTGTGTAGAAATACAATATACTGTATGTAGGATTTTGTAAGTCGTACAGAGACAGTGCTATACTGTAGAGTACAATTAGGCCTACTGTATGCACTTCTGATTCACATACATTGTATGTACTGAAGAGTAATGTCATTCACATAGTATGTGTTAGTACTGTAGACAATCTGAATTACAGTAAATATTTCTGAATGTACACTTACTTGCACATACTGAGCTTGCAGTTCTTTCACCCTTGGTGAGTTGTGCTCAAAAGGTACTCTGTATACTTGTTTCATTCGCATCCTGTTACGATGGAGGACACGGTCAATTGTGGAAATGCTCGATTCCCTGGAAGTGTGTGTTGTCTTGTATCACTCATTCCTGGATTTCTCTGAGTCGTATTGCATTATCTTGAAGGACCATGCCAACTATAACGGCCTCTTGCTCCCGAGTGAATATAGCTGTCCTTCCACCTGCATGTGGCAGCCTTGCAATTCTACAAAAAGTAGTTGTGCAGTTACAAAACATATTCATGCAGTACAATACATACAGTGATTAACTTTACAAATGTCTATTGAAACAGCTGCATATAGTGTAGTACAGTACATTTGCAATTACAAAAATACAGTAGTATACTTTACCTGTTCTCTTCTCTGAATGTCCTTACTATGGTGGACACAGAAAATCGACTCAAATTGGGTTGCAGTCCTGCTTCCCTCAGGCTCTGATCAGTCCCTACACCCAAACGAGGGCATTGCATTCATCCACCTCTGGCCTGCTGGCTCCCCTTCCTCTGCGGAAGCATAGCTCCCGCTCAGCCCAGTCAAAACTGTTCGCTGCTCTGGCACCCCAATGGTGGAACAAGCTCCCTCACGACGCCAGGACAGCGGAGTCACTCACCACCTTCCGGAGACATTTGAAACCCCACCTCTTTAAGGAATACCTGGGATAGGATAAAGTAATCCTTCTAACCCCCCAAATTGTAAAGTGGTTATCCCACTGGCTATAGGGTGAACGCACCAATTTGTGAGTCGCTCTGGCTAAGAGCGTCTGCTAAATGACGTTAATGTGCCCTTGAGCAAGGCACTTAACCCTAATTGCTCCTGTAAGTCTTTAGCGTCTGCTAAATGACTAAAATGTAAAATGTAAAATGTAATTGTCAGTCCATGGACAAGAACATGGTCTATGACTGTTGCTCGAATTTCATCAGATATTTCCACTCTTTGTCTTCCTCTTCCTCTTCGTCCTCCTCTTTCTCTTTCTTGCCCTCCTCCTCCTCTTCCTCCTCGTCGCCCACCTCGCATACGCACTCGTCCTCGTCCTCTCACATTGTTTCGTCTATCCATTCTCAGACTTTCTCCTTCCCACCTTCAACAACCTGTTTGCTCTCTGAACTGGCTTATATTGGTTGTGTCGCATCATTTGAAACAGGTGAAATCAATTTTGAGTGGTTGTGTTCAATCAATGACATTTGTTCTCTATTTGTATTTGATTGTTGCCACTTGTGTTTACCAGTATGGATGACATGTGCATTAGAGTGCAGAATGTGTTTTGAGAATGAGAATGTGTTTAGAGTTTTGCTGAAAAGTCTAAGTGAGATCTGCAAATTGTGTTTTACCATGTGAAATGGTTTAAGGTATTGACAACAGGCTGCATAATTAGCTAAATGAGTCCAGGCAACTGAGAACTTTGTTCAGCCAATGGGTTTGAGTGTTTTAGCAATTGAGAAAAACTGTAATGTCACATGCACAAGTACAGTGAAATGCCTTTCTTTCAAACTCAAAACCCAACAATGCAATACTCAATAACAATGTAATACTAGGAGAAAAAAAACACACGAGAAATAAGAAGAAATATGAAGAACACAATAAGTAAGTAAGTAAGCATACTATATACAGGGTCAGTTCCAATACCATACAATGTGCAGGGATACTTGAGTGATGGTGGTAGATATGTATAGGAGTAAGGTAACTAGGCAACAGGATATAAGATAAACAGAGAAGCAGCAGCTTGTATGTGAGTGGGTGTTTGTGTGTGTAGAGTCAGTATGTGCATATTATGTGTGAGTGAGAAGATGATGGAGTGAGTGTGTGTGAGTGTGTAGGGCCCTGTGAGTGTGCATAGACACTGCAAAAATAAAAATTAAAGGTCAATAAAGATACAAGGTTAACTCAGATAGTCAGTGTAGCTTTTTTGTTAGCTATATATCAGTCTTATTGCATGGGGATAGAAGCTGTTCAAACTGGTGGCAGACTTGATGCACCGGTACTGCTATGGCTTGGATGGTTGGAGTCTTTAACGATTTTCCGGGACTTTCTACCACACCGCCTGATATAGATGTCCTGGATGGCAGGCAGCTCAGCTCTAGTGATGTACTGGGCTGTCCGCACCACCCTCTGTAGCGCCATGCGATCGAGGGCGGTGCTACTGCCATACCAGGCAGTGATGCAGCCAGCCATATAACTTTTTGAGGATTTGAGGGCCCATGCCAAACTTTTTTAACGTCCTGAGGGGGAAGAGGCGATGTCACACCTTCTTCACGACTGTGCGCGTGTGTTTGGACCATTTTAAATCTTTAGTGATTTGGACAATGAGGAACTTGAAGCTCTTGACCTGCTCCACTGCACCCCCGTCGATGTGGATGGGGGAGTGTTGCCCCCACCCCCCAAGTATGAAAGCAGTCAAACTGCGGGTGTGTGGTTGACTTCGCCTCTTTAAGACTGATTGGGAGGTGATTATTACATTATTTGTTTGTGTGTTTTACAGAGTCTGGGTTTTGTGCAACCTAAACTAGCAGGTGCTTTACTTGGGTGTTGGTGCCAGCTATGCCAGGCTTTCCATAACCCGCGGGTTCAGGTCTGTACTGCCAAAACGTTAATCACACATGTTTTCACCTGTTTACTGCAGCAACCAGATAACAACAACATAGAGAAGGCGCAAGAACACAACAAATGAAGACAATGTGTACTGTATAGTCACATATAGGCCTATATACACTAATCTGCTATCCGTTACAACTCAATTCAATAAAATGAAGATAAAACAACCAATAAATTATTTCAACGTCAACAGCAATCTGTTTTACCCTGCTGGATACCCCTTTATATCAGGTGGTACCAAAATCGTGTACCATAAGTAGTTACACATAGGGTCGGTGTCATGACATTGTAATAACATATGTACAGTACAAATGTGATACATTTGCATTTGAGTAGTTCCACATTGAACATTTTAATTATTTTGTCTCTATATTCTCTTTAGGCAATGCACCCGACTGAATTTTCTACTTAATGCATTCTCAATTGGCACTGATGAATATTTTGTCTAAAGTACACCACAGTGGCTTAGAAACACAAAGACATTTCAGAAGGAGGCAAATAATTAGTAGGAAAACCTTTTGCCATCGTTGTGATGTCGCTAGATTAGGGGAGGGTTAGGGGAGGGTTTGGCCGGGGGGGCTTTACTTAGCTCATCGCGCTCTAGCGACTCCTTGTGGCGGGCCGGGCGCCTGCAGGCTGACTTCGGTCGTCAGTTGAACGGTGTTTCCTCTGACACATTGGTGCTGCTGGCTTCCTGGTTAAGCAGGCTGGTGTTAAGAAGCGCGGTTTGGCGGGTCATGTTTCGGAGGACGCATGACTTGACCTTTGCCTCCACTGAGTTGTAGCGATGAGACATGATCGCAATTGGATATCTCGAAATTGGGGAGAAAAAGGGGGTAAAATACCCCCAAAAAAAAAAAAAAAAAAAGAAGAAGGTCATACCAAGGATCATATTGCTATTTGATTTTAAATTTAAGACCCGTTGAAGTATAAAAAAATCTATTCAAAAAAAGTATTTGATGAAAAATTATTTTTTGCCTTACTGCTATTAGCTCTTACAAACACATTGAATAACAGATTTACTACATGGAACAACAGATAGTTTGTTTTGAAGTGTCTGTCCTATATCTGAGAGATATAAGAAAGATCAGGAAACATTTGTTATTTGTTTGTATTTATGTCACACCCTGATCTGTTTCACCTGTCTTGTGCTTGTCTCCACCCCCCACCAGGTGTCTCCCATTTTCCCCATTATCCCCTGTGTATTTATACCTGCGTTTTCTGTTTGTCTGTTGCCAGTTCGTCTTGTCTTGCCAAGTCTTACCAGCGTGTTTTCCAGTTTTTCCAGTATCTCTAGTTTTTGTTTTCTAGTCCTCCTGGTTCTGACCATTCTGCCTGCCCTGACCCTGAGCCTGCCTGCCGTTCTGTCCCTGATTGGTGCTGCCTTGAATTACTGACCATTCTGCCTGCCCTGGCCCTGAGCCTGACTGCCGTTCTGTCCCTTATTCACGCTGCCTTGTACTACTGACCTCTGCCTGCCCTTGACCTGCTGTTTGCCTGCCCCCTGTTCTGTAATAAACATCTGAGATTCTAACTGTCTGCCTCCTGTGTCTGCATCTGGGTCTTATCCTGAGTCGTGTTAGTACGAACTGGCCATGACTGACCCAGCACACTCGGACCAGCTCTGCACTGCCGTCTCCTCCCAAGGAGCCACCATTGGAAGACAAGAGGAGTTACTTCAAAATCTTATGGAAGGATTCCAGACCTTGGCGGAACGCCAGGACCGCACTTTCAATACATTGCTGGAGCAATTCCGCGGATTGTCTATTAGGCAGCCAGCCACTATAGTAACCTTCCAGCCTCTCAGTAACCCCACTGTCAGTGGGATAGGAGACGAGTGGAAGGCAGCCTTTAACATGGCTAGCGGACAATACAAATAACTGGTGATGCCATTCGGACTGACCAACGCTCCTGCAGTGTTCCAGTCCCTGGTTAACAATGTTCTCTGTGACATGTTGAACTGGTTCATGTTCATCTACCTCGATGATATTCTCGTTTTTTCCCGCTTAGCTCAAGAATATGTCCTCCACGTCCGACAAGTCCTCCAGCGTCTCCTGGAGAACCAGCTTTTTGTTAAAGCTGAGAAATGTGAATTCCATTGCTCCACCATCTCCTTCCTAGGATACATCACCACTGCAGGTAACATGCAGATTGATCCTGGCAAGGTGAGAGCGGTGGTGGATTGGCCTCAACCCACATCCAGAGTGCAGCTGCAACGGTTCCTGGGGTTCTACCACCGTTTCATCCGGGGTTACAGCACCCGGGCTTCCCCCCTCTCTGCACTCACCTCTCCCAAGGTTACCTTCATGTGGTCCCCAGCTGCTGACCGAGCGTTTCTGGATCTGAAGCACCGTTTTACCACTGCCCCCATCGTAATCCATCCACACCCGTCCCGTCAGTTTGTGGTGGAGGTTGACGCCTCGGACATCGGAGTGGGAGCCGTCCTGTCCCAGCGTTCTGTCCAGGACCAAAAGCTGCATCCCTGCGCTTTCCTCTCCCATCGTCTCAATTCCGCTGAAAGGAACTGTGACGTGGGAAATCAAGAACTACTCGCGGTGAAGATGGTGTTGGAGGAGTGGAGGCACTGGTTAGAGGGGGCGGAACATCCATTCGTTGTGTGGACTGATCACAAGAACCTGGAATATCTCTGCACAGCCAAGCGCCTCAACTCTAGGCAAGCTAGATGGGCCCTGCTATTCACTCGGTTCAACTTTACCATCTCCTACCGCCCGGGGTCCAAGAATGTGAAGCCGGATGCGCTCTCACGCCTCTATAGACCCACTGCTACACCGTCGGACCCCGAGACCGTCCTCCCGGCTGCACTCATCTGGGGTATAGAGAACCAGGTCCATGAGGTGTAGCGTTCCCTGCCGGACCCCGGGGAGGGCGGCTAACCGGATGTTTGTCCCGGACTCTGCCCATTCCCCGGTCCTGGAATGGGCTCATTCCTCCAGACTTGCCTGCCATCCTGGCTCCCGTTGGATCCTGGCCTTTGTATGACAACGTTTTTGGTGGCCCACCGTGGTTCCTGATGTCTCCACGTTCATCGCTGCCTGCACTGTGTGTGCTCAGAATAAGACCCCGGGCCAAGCTCCAGCTGGCCTCCTTCAACCACTTCCTGTTCCTCACCGCCCCTGGTCCCATATATCCCTGGACTTCGTCACGGGTCTCCCTCCATCAGATGGCAACACCACTATCCTTACAGTGGTGGATAGGTTTTCCAAAGCCACCCATTTCATTCCCCTTCCTAAGTTACCCTCAGCCAAGGAGACTTCCCAGCTCATGGTGCAGCACGTCTTCCGGATCCATGGACTTCCGGTGGACATGGTCTCCGATCGCTGTCCTCAGTTCTCGTCCCGGTTCTGGAAGGCGTTCTGCACCCTCATTGGGTCGTCGGCCAGCCTGTCCTCTGGTGTTCTCCCCCAGTCTAACGGCCAGTCGGAGCGAGCCAACCAGGACCTGGAGACGGCTCTTCATTGCCTCGTCTCCGCCAACCCCACCACCTGGAGCCAGCAACGTGTGTATTTGTATTTATTAAGGATCCCCATTAGCTGCTGCCAAGGCAGTAGCTACTCTTCCTGGGATCCTGCAACATCGAGGCAGTTATATACAATTAAATATATTACATGACATTATATTTCATAACACTTTACCCAATACATTTAGTGTGTTCCCTCAGGCCACTACTCCACTATCATATATTTACAATACAACATCCATGTGTACGTGTGTGTAGAGTGAGTGTCTATATGTATTTGTGTATGTACCTGTGTGTGTGTCTCTTCACAGTCCCCGCTGTTCCACAAGGTGTATTTTTACCTGTTTTTTAAATCTGATTCTACTGCTTGCATCAGTTACCTGATGTGGAATAGAGTTCCATGTAGTCATGGCTCTATGTAGTACTGTGCGCCTCCCATAGTCCGTTCTGGACTTGGGGACTGTGAAGAGACCTCTGGTGGCATGTCTTGTGGGGTATGCATGGGTGTCCGAGCTGTGTGTCAGTATTCCAAACAGACAGCTCGGTACATTCAGCTCGTCGACACCTCTCACAAAAACAAGCAGTGATGAAGTCAATCTCTCTTCCCCTCTGAGCCAGGAGAGACTGACATGCATGTCATCAATGTTAGCTCTCTGTGTACTTTTAAGGGCCAGCCGTGCTGCCTTGTTCTGAGCCAACTGCAATTTTCCCAAATCCCTCTTTGTGGCACCTGACCACACTACTGAACAGTAGTCTAGGTGCGACAAAACTAGGGCCTGTAGGACCTGCCTTGTTGATAGTGTTGTTAAGAAGGCAGAGCAGCGCTTAATTATGGACATACTTCTCCCCATCTTAGCTACTGTTGTATCAATATGTTTTGACCATGACAGTCTACAATCCAGGGTTACTCCAAGCAGTTTAGTCACCTCAACTTGCTCAATTTCCACATTATTCATTACGAGATGTAGTTGAGGTTTAGGGTTTAGTGAATGATTTGACCCAAATACAATGCTTTTAGTTTTGGAAATATTCAAGACTAACTTATTCCTTGCCACCCATTCTGAAACTAACTGCAACTCTTTGTTAAGTGTTGCAGTTATTTCAGTTGCTGTAGTAGCTGACGTGTATAGTGTTGAGTCATCCGCATACATAAAGACACTGGTTTTACTCAAAGACCGTGGCATGTCGTTAGTAAAGATGGAAAAAAGCAAGGGGCCTAGACAGCTGCCCTTGGGAATTCCTGATTCTACCTGGATTATGTTTGAGAGGCTTCCATTAAAGAACACCCTCTGTGTTTTGTTAGACAAGTAACTCTTTATCCACATTTCCAGCAGCAGACTATGATCGATAATGTCAAAAGCCGTGCTTGTTGAATGTCCTTTTCTATAAGCATGCTGAAAGTTTGTTGTCAATTTGTTTACTGTAAAATAACATTTTATCTGGTCAAACACAATTTTTTCCAATAGTTTACTAAGGGTTGGTAACAGGCTAATTGGTTGGCTGTTTGAGCCAGTAAAGGAGGCTTTACTATTCTTAGGTAGCGGAATGACTTTTGCTTCCCTCCAAGCCTGGGGGCACACACATTCTAGTAGACTTAAATTGAAGATATGGCAAATAGGAGTGGCAATATCGTCCGCTATTATCCTCAGCAATTTTCCATCCAAGTTGTCAGACCCCGGTGGCTTGTCATTGTTAATAGACAACAATAATTTGTTCACCTCTTCCACACTCACTTTACAGAATTCAAAAATTACAACGCTTGTCTTTCATAATTTGGTCAGATATACTTGGATGTGTAGTTTCAGCAATTGTTGGAATATGCCCACAACACCCTTCCCTGCTCGGCCACTGATCTCTCGCCTTTCGAGTGTTCCATGGGATATCAGCCCCCGCTCTTCCCTGACAAGAGGAAGAGGTCAGCATACCCTCGGCCCAGATGTTCGTCCGCCAATGTCGCTGTACATGGAAGAGAGCCCGGTCCACTCTTCTCAAGACCACCTTCAGGTATCGACGACAGGTTGACCGCCACCGGACCCCTGCTCCCCACTATCGTCTCGGGCAGAGGGTATGGCTGTCCACTCGGGATCTGCCCCTCCGGGTGGAGTCCCGTAAACTTTCCCCCCATTTTATCGGTCCTTTCCCCATCTCTAAGATTCTTAGCCCATCTTCTGTTCGTCTTCTGTTGCCCCGTACCCTCCGTATACATCCCACTTTTCATGTGTCTAGGATTAAACCTCTATCTCACAGCCCTTTGTCCCCTGTTTCCTTCGTTTTCTGTTTGTCTGTTGCCAGTTCATTTTGTCTTGCCAAGTCTTACCAGCGTGTTTTCCCGTTTTTCCAGTATCTCTAGTTTTTGTTTTCTAGTCCTCCCGGTTCTGTCCATTCTGCCTGCCCTGACCCTGAGCCTGCCTGCCGTTCTGTCCCTTATTCACGCTGCCTTGGACTACTGACCTCTGCCTGCCCTTGACCTGCCGTTTGCCAGCCCCCTGTTCTGTAATAAACATCTGAGATTTTAACTGTCTGCCTCCTGTGTCTGCATCTGGGTCTTATCCTGAGTCGTGTTAATTTAACCCCTTATTTTTGGCACTAAACAGTCTAAGCCCTGTCTAAGCCGGGGGAGCAGGGTTCTACTAAGCTATATGGAATTGTTTTAAGAAGGTCATACCAAAGATAATTTTGCTATTTGATTTAGAATTTTAAGACCCCTTGAAGTATCAAAAACAAATATTTAATTAACATTTTTCTGAGAGATATAAGCAAGTTGGCCTTACTGCTATTAGCCCTTACAAACGCATTGAATAACAGATTCACTACATGGAACAGATAGTCCCCCCAAAAAAATTCCAAAATAAGTTTGTTCTGAAGTGTCTGTCCTATATCTGAGAGATACTGTATCTCTAGCTTAAACTGATGGATTTTTATGGGGATTTTTTTATTATGCTAATTAGATTTCAGCTGGGGCGCGGACATCGACCTTAGGGGGTTAATGTCCATTCTAGAATGCCCTTCTAGCCAATCAGAAACTATCATTATTTATCCGATGAGCCGGTACCTCCCAGGTTGGACAACCAAACCCTTTGTAAGCCTTTTGAGTTGTTTGATGGTTGATTGAGACAAAAAAAATTGAAACGTACAGTAGACTACCATCCTAATGTAATTGGTAGTAAGATAACATAACTGTGACAAGGTATACTGTACCACCAGTGGGCCCAAATAACCTGTTCCAACAGGAGATACCCTTGCCCTTACCCACTCCCTCTCCTCTCTGTCTGTGTCCCCCTGGCCCAGCTCTAATCAGAACCAGCTGTGCAGCTCCTCGTCCTCTCCTTGCGTGACAGACCGAGACTCCAATTAATGGGGAGGAGGAGGAGGACATGTTGACCTACAAAACACAAAGCACAACAAACTCCTGTAACTGCTAACAGGTTCTCCCCAGTTTACATTGTACTATACCATGTCCTGTCTGCCCAGACAGAAATGGCATGTGTCCCCTCTTCTTCCCTCTCATGTAATGACTTGGTCACTAAGCAAGTGATTTCCATATGTGAGTAATTAAGCGTACATGTTTTATAGGTGTTGTTGTTTTCCTCTAGTCTGTCACCTACAAAACTACTCTGTCAGCATCTGACGGAGTAATTGCTGCCTACCTCTAAGATTCCTGATTCCTTTAAAAAGGTATTTTAACACACGTCTTAACCACCAAACATCTTTATAAGATCACATTTCAATCACACAAAATGACATGAAAGGTATGCATAAATTGGCAGTCATTGAGCAATATTTTCATGCAGACATGTAAGACTACAAATGTGAAAAGCATAGCCTGAACCTTTTAAAGGACGATGGATTTAGCATCATCCACTGACAGAGGTTTCTCTCTTTCTTTTCACGAGCACAATGGGAATTTCATCTTGGCTTGGACCCAGATAATGGTTGGAAATAATGGAGAACTTTACTAAACCACCCAATTTTATGTGTTTCTAAAACAGAGGAATGTGCCGAATGCTTGCATGAATTCCTCAGCATCAGAGTCTACCCTGAGCTAGACTAGTGTGGTAGATGTGTTGAGTTCCTGCTGGCATTCACCACCACCCTGGAAATGTGCAATGAAATGAATGAACAGAAACTCATTTTGTACATTATGCATGTCCATCACTTAAACGGGCAACGATTAACCACTCATTGTAGTGATAAAAATGTCATTAGAATATGGCCTTGAGTGAAATTTCAAAGAATGTTTATGGGATGCAGTGGAAAATTTGAACTGAAAAAGGTTGCATAATGTTGCAGAGATAGCAAGTGCTGAATATCATGTACGTGAAATAGACTGAAGACCAAAGGACTATTGGACAGTTGAAATACTACAGTTGCTTTTCTTGCTTGCCCCATGGTTTCTCTCTGGGAATATTATTTTAATGTACTGTACTTTACATATTGAGACAGCATTGCCAAAAACTTTTATTAAATCATTCTTTTTTTTCTTAGATGTTTTTCTCTTTAGTGTACTGTACTGTATTACTTGATATTACTGAAGAAAACTTTGGGCTTAAATCATGACTAGTGTTTGGCTCACTGATACATACAATTTATAATTAACCATGACATTAGCCAAGCCCTCTTATGCATCTATATATCTAATGACAATGTGATACGCTGCCAGGCAATATCTTTATTTTCTACTTATGAAACAATGTTTTGCCATATGCTGCCATAAAGTATTACAGAAGAGACGTTGATCTTAACTGCTGGATCTCAAATGAGACTTTTGGCCCTCTTTAGTGCTCTGGAGTAAAACCACAATAACTCAATACGGTAAATGTGAACCCTTGTGGGATGTGTTGAGGCTCATATTGTCCTATTGAGAAAACAACTGTTAATTTTCTGTTCAATGAACTGATAATGGCCTAGGCCTATCAATACGTATTTATGAAAACCTTTAGCGCTGGTTACTGCTGTACCATCTTGTTAAATACACTGCTAAAAAAAATAAAGGGAACACTTAAACAACACAATGTAACTCCAAGTCAATCACACTTCTGTGAAATCAAACTGTCCACTTAGGAAGCAACACTGATTGACAATAAATGTCACATGCTGTTGTGCAAATGGAATGGACAACAGGTGGAAATTATAGGCAATTAGCAAGACACCCCCAATAAAGGACTGGTTTTGCAGGTGGTGACCACAGACCACTTCTCAGTTCCTATGCTTCCTGGCTGATGTTTTGGTCACTTTTGAATGCTGGCGGTGCTTTCACTCTAGTGGTAGCATGAGACGGAGTCTACAACCCGCACAAGTGGCTCAGGTAGTGCAGCTCATCCAGGATGGCACATCAATGCGAGCTGTGGCAAGAAGGTTTGCTGTGTCTGTCAGCGTAGTGTCCAGAGCATGGAGGCACTACCAGGAGACAGGCCAGTACATCAGGAGACGTGGAGGAGGCCGTAGGGAGGGCAACAACCCAGCAGCAGGACTGCTACCTCCGCCTTTGTGCAAGGAGGAGCAGGAGGAGCACTGCCAGAGCCCTGCAAAATGACATCCAACAGGCCACAAATGTGCATGTGTCTGCTCAAACGGTCAGAAACAGACTCCATGAGAGTGGTATGAGGGCCCGACGTCCACAGGTGGGGGGTTGTGCTTACAGCCCAACACCGTGCAGGACGTTTGGCATTTGCCAGAGAACACCAAGATTGGCAAATTCGCCACTGGCGCCCTGTGCTCTTCACAGATG
Source organism: Coregonus clupeaformis (assembly GCF_020615455.1). Taxonomy (NCBI): domain Eukaryota; kingdom Metazoa; phylum Chordata; class Actinopteri; order Salmoniformes; family Salmonidae; genus Coregonus; species Coregonus clupeaformis. The sequence continues at coordinate 28,091,958 of NC_059200.1, forward strand.
AAAGCAGGTTCACACTGAGCACGTGACAGACGTGACAGAGTCTGGAGACGCCGTGGAGAACGTTCTGCTGCCTGCATCATCCTCCAGCATGGTGTGGGGTGGCATTTCTTTGGGGGGCCGCACAGCCCTCCATGTGCTCGCCAGAGGTAGCCTGACTGCCATTAGGTACCGAGATGAGATCCTCAGACCCCTTGTGAGACCATATGCTGGTGCGGTTGGCCCTGGGTTCCTCCTAATGCAAGACAATGCTAGACCTCATGTGGCTGGAGTGTGTCAGCAGTTCCTGCAAGAGGAAGGCATTGATGCTATGGACTGGCCCGCTCGTTCCCCAGACCTGAATCCAATTGAGCACATCTGGGACATCATGTCTCGCTCCATCCACCAACGCCACGTTGCACCACAGACTGTCCAGGAGTTGGTGGATGCTTTAGTCCAGGTCTGGGAGGAGATCCCTCAGGAGACCATCCGCCACCTCATCAGGAGCATGCCCAGGCGTTGTAGGGAGATCATACAGGCACGTGGAGGCCACACACACTACTGAGCCTCATTTTGACTTGTTTTAAGGACATTACATCAAAGTTGGATCAGCCTGTAGTGTGGTTTTCCACTTTAATTTTGAGGGTGACTCCAAATCCAGACCTCCATGGGTTGATAAATTTGATTTCCATTGATCATTTTTGTGTGATTTTGTTGTCAGCACATTCAACTATGTAAAGAAATAAGTATTTAATAAGATTATTTCATTCATTCAGATCTAGGATGTGTTATCTTAGTGTTCCCTTTATTTTTTTGAGCAGTGTATATTTGACAACTAAGGGGTAATTCAATCAACTCCTGGAATCAGAATGTTTAGACAGTAATGAATGAGGCTTAGGTCTACTCATTTGCTCGCCCAATCAGCAATCCCCTGCCTGCGCAAACCCATATGACACACTTGAGCATACTCACACCAGGCTACTGCCAGAGCACAGGGGACGACAGATAAACAAACTCGATTAAGCATATGCCAAGCTTCATACATCTAGGATATCTGTGCCAGGATACATAATATAAATTCTGATAGGATTTGCTCTGGGTAGTATTACAAACTTTCTACCCTGGAATGAAAACCTTTTACCTAACATCAAATGTTAGAGAGGAGGACAGACCAACCAGCAGATCCACAAAAACATCAACTGTTAGAGAGGAGGACGGACCAACCAGCAGATCCACAAAAACAACAACTGTTAGAGAGGAGGACGGACCAACCTGCAGATCAACAAAAACATCAACTGTTAGAGAGGAGGACGGACCAACCAGCAGATCCACAAAAACATCAACTGTTAGAGAGGAGGACGGACCAACCAGCAGATCCACAAAAACATCAACTGTTAGAGAGGAGGACGTAGCAACCAGCAGATCCAACTAAAAGAACAGACCATCCTCATCCAAATTCTCAAGGAATCTCAAAATAAATTCACATCCCTAATTAAATTAAAGATTTATGCTCGTGAAATAATATATTTAGATATTAGGTACTCCATACAAACTCAAAACTTGAAAGAAAGGATAAATGCCCTTATGACAGTGTTGGGGTACTTGGAAGGGAATCCTATTTAGTATGATGGCATAGCAGTTGAACCGTGGAGAAGTCCCTGAAGAAGATGCCTGTATCGTCTGTATCATATAGGTCTTGATTATGAAAGACACACGGGAGAAGTGGTTGGGCCAAGCTGTCAGTGAGGACCAAAGAGGGGTATGAGATTGTGGGGTGCAAGAGTGCTGGAACCAGCAGTCGATTCAGATTTGTTAATTTCATGCAAGAAAAGGCACAACATTTTAAAGCCATATGGACTTTGTTACCATGGAAAATTACTGTTTAAAAAAAATGTTTTGAATGTATAGTGCAAAGACTTGTCTGTAGGGGGAAAAAAGAGAAGTGGAGCTAGGATATTTGAAAGAAACCAGAGAGGAGAGATAAGGAAATTGAACCCAATGAGAGAGACCTGAAAAGGTGTAGCAGTCCTTTCCTCTGTCTACCTCTCTTGTTTTCTCTGCAAACAAACTCATGTTGCAACGCAGTCTTTAGGAGGCCTTTTTGAAATACTTCTATATCCTGCTTAGCCCCCACACTTATAGCAAACCTCATACACTAACACACTGAAATAACAGAAGCATTATGATCTGTGCCAATAACAGGCGAATCTAAACTCTACCTGGATGCTTCACTTAAAAACAATTGTCACGGGATGCTTTTTAAATCACAAGACATTGACATACACACCTTGGCTGTATATGGCAAGGGAAAACTCCCTGGTATGAAAGAGCACATGAAGAAGCATTTAGAGGAACCTGACAAATGAGGTTGGGCTCGAAGGTTCTGGTTGGACTGCTAAGGTCATCCCCATGGTTCCACTAGGGCATTTTAACCTCTTCAGGATCGGACCATTTTTTAAAATGTTCTTCTAAAATGACATACCCAAATCTAACTGCCTGTAGCTCAGGACCTGAAGCAAGGATATGCATATTCTTGATACCATTTGAAGGGAAACACTTTGAAGTTTGTGGAAATGTTAAATTAATGTAGGATAATATAACACATTAGATCTTTCAAACGCAAGAGAAAGGCCACAATATAATATTGCAGTTTAGGCGCAATTTAAGAAAGCAGTGTGTGTGCAAAGTTTCAAATTAATCCAGTGAAGCACTGCAATACTGGACTATTTTGTATCAAGTCTGCCCAAATGTGCCGAATTGGTCAATTTAAATCAAATCAAATCCAATTTTATTGGCCACATGCGCCGAATACAACAGGTGTAGACATTACAGTGAAATGCTTACTTACAGCCCTTAACCAACAATGTATTTTTTTTTTTATAAAGAAGTAAAACAAAACAACAACAACAAAAAAGTGTTGAGAAAAAAAGAGCAGAAGTAAAATAAAATAACAGTAGGGAGGCTATATATACAGGGGGGTACCGGTGCAGAGTCAATGTGCGGGGGCACCGGCTAGTTGAGGTAGTTGAGGTAATATGTACATGTGGGTAGAGTTAAAGTGACTATGCATAAATAATTAACAGAGTAGCAGCAGCGTAAAAAAGATGGGGTGGGGGTGGGGGGCAGTGCAAATAGTCTGGGTAGCCATGATTAGCTGTTCAGGAGTCTTATAGCTTGGGGGTAGAAGCTGCTGAGAAGTCTTTTGGACCTAGACTTGGCACTCCGGTACCGCTTGCCGTGCGGTAGCAGAGAGAACAGTCTATGACTAGGGTGGCTGGAGTCTTTGACAATTTTGAGGGCCTTCCTCTGACACCGCCTGGTATAGAGCTCCTGGATGGCAGGAAGCTTGGCCCCAGTGATGTACTGGGCCGTACGCACTACCCTCTGTAGTGCCTTGCGGTCGGAGGCTGAGCAGTTGCCATACCAGGCGGTGATGCAACCAGTCAGGATGCTCTCGATGGTGCAGCTGTATACTTTTTTGAGGATCTGAGGACCCATGCCAAATCTTTTCAGTCTCCTGAGTGGGAATAGGCTTTGTCGTGCCCTCTTCACAACTGTCTTGGTGTGTTTGGACCATGATAGTTTGTTGGTGATGTGGACACCAAGGAACTTGAAGCTCTCAACCTGTTCCACTACAGCCCCGTCGATGAGAATGGGGGCGTGCTCAGCCCTATTTTTTCCCCTGTAGTCCACAGTCATCTCCTTTGTCTTGGTCACGTTGAGGGAGAGGTTGTTATCCTGGCACCACACGGCCAGGTCTCTGACTTCCTCCCTATAGGCTGTCTCATCGTTGTCGGTGATCAGGCCTACCACTGTTGTGTCGTCGGCAAACTTAATGATGGTGTTGGAGTCGTGCCTGGCCATGCAGTCATGGGTGAACAGGGAGTACAGGAGGGGACTGAGCACGCACCCCTGAGGGGCCCCCGTGTTGAGGATCAGTGTGACAGATGTGTTGTTACCTACCCTTACCACCTGGGGCGGCCCGTCAGGAAGTCCAGGATCCAGTTGCAGAGGGAGGTGTTTAGTCCCAGGATCCTTAGCTTAGTGATGAGCTTTGAGGGCACTATGGTGTTGAATGCTGAGCTGTAGTCAATGAATAGCATTCTCACGTAGGTGTTCCTCTTGTCCAGGTGGGAAAGGGCAGTGTGGAGTGCAATAGAGATTGCATCATCTGTGGATCTGTTGGGGCGGTATGCAAATTGGTGTGGGTCTAGGGTTTCTGGGATAATGGTGTTGATGTGAGCCATGACCAGCCTTTCAAAGCACTTCATGGCTACAGAAGTCAGTGCTACGGGTCGGTAGTCATTTAGGCAGGTTATCTTAGTGTCCTTGGGCACGGGGACAATGGTGGTCTGCTTGAAACATGTTGGTATTACAGACTCAGTCAGGGACATGTTGAAAATGTCAGTGAAGACACTGAATGAGCTGTATAAGGCCATAAGTGAACAGGAAAACGCTCATCCAGAGGCAGCGCTCCTAGTGGCCGGGGACTTTAATGCAGGGAAACTTAAATCCGTTCTACCTAATTTCTACCAGTATGTTAAATGTGCAACCAGAGGAAAAAAAACTCTAGACCACCTTTACTCCACACACATAGACGCATACAAAGCTCTCCCTCGCCCTCCAATTGGCAAATCTGACCATAACTCTATCCTCCTGATTCCTGCTTATAAGCAAAAACTAAAGCAGGAAGCACCAGTGACTTGGTTAATAAAAAAGTGGTCAGATGACGCAGATGCTAAGCTACAGGACTGTTTTGCTAGCACAGACTGGAACATGTTCCGGGATTCTTCAGATAGCATTGAGGAGTACACCACATCAGTCACTGGCTTCATCAATCAATGCATCGATGACGTCGTCCCCACAGTGACCGTACGTACATACCCCAACCAGAAGCCATGGATTACAGGCAACATCCGCACTGAGCTAAAGGGTAGAGCTGCCGCTTTCAAGAAATCCCGCTATGCCCTCCGACGAACCATCAAACAGACAAAGAGTCAATACAGGACTAAGATTGAATCGTACTACACCAGCTCTGATGCTCGTCGGATGTGGCAGGGCTTGAAAACTATTACAGACTACAAAAGGAAGCACAGCCGCGAGCTGCCCAGTGACACAAGACTTCCAGACGAACTAAACCACTTCTATGCTCGCTTTGAGGCAAGCAACACTGAAGCATGCATGAGAGCACCAGCTGTTCCGGATGACTATGTGATCACGCTCTCCGTAGCCAATGTGAGTAAGACTTTTAAGCAGGTCAACATTCACAAGGCCGCAGGGCCAGACGGATTACCAGGCCGTGTACTCCGAGCATGTGCTGACCAACTGGCAGCACAACTGGCAAATTGATACATTTTCAAGTACATAACTATAGAGAACATACAAAAATGATATGGTAATACAAGTTTACACACTCCCAGGAATGTCATACATGATGGATAATTAGCTTATATACTACCTTTCACACATCTAGATGGCCGGGCAGGGTGCGTGTGGAGCCAGAGACAGCAAGGGTTCAAACTGTAGAACCCAGTTCCTACATTTGAATATGAAAATTGATTTTATTGAACAAAACTATGCTAAATTTTATCTCTGGGACCCTCAGGATGACAAATCAGAGCAAGATTACTGAATGTAAGTACATTATTTACCTTCAGAGGTGAATGTATCAAACCAGTTGCCATGATAAGTTTTGTTGTTGTGCACTCTCCTCAAACAATAGCATGGTATTTTTTCACTGTAATAGCTACTGTAAATTGGACAGTGCAGTTAGATTAACAAGAATTTAAGCTTTCTGCCAATATAAGACATGTCTATGTCCTGGAAAGTTTGCTGTTACTTACAACATTCATGCTAATCACATTAGCGCACGTTAGCTCAACCGTCCCGTATACGGGACACCTATCCCGTGGAGGTTAAAACCCTGATGATAAATGAGTTCACCGAGGTGTGCATTTGTTTTGATTAATTGATTTAGTAGCTTGTTTATGAAGGCTGTGATGTTGGTGATGTTCTGGTGTAGTGTACCTGCTATTGTATCTTGTTATATTTTTTATATTTTGCTTTGTGGTCTCAGGGCACCATTAAAAATGGGACCCTGTTCTCAATTGGGCTACCCTGAATAAATAAAAGTTAATAAAAATAAATGTAACTGTCGATTAGGATAGCTCTATAGCACACTAATTTGGAACTGATGAGGTTATATAAATAATGTTTGATAGAGTGGAGTGACTGTCTGTCGACCTCTGCTGATGACAGCGATTCAAACGATCCAACCAATTAGGATTTTGTTTCTACTTCAGTGGCGGCCAATTGCTGTTGAAAACTCCAGATGATGCTGGTAGGTCTTGAGTAGACCAAAGTACTCTACACTGGAGACGTTGTGGGTGACAACAAGTGGTGTCAGATTCGGCTTGGAAGGTGTATTGGGAAGAAACAAAAATGTCTGCTTTAGCTGCTATTGTCGTCCGTGCCTTTGTATAATGCAGACTTGGAGCGGTTTTCGGTCCCAGTCCAGTCTAGGGAAAGACATGACTGTCACTGTGGTCAGCTATCCTCATTTCCATCTCTCTGAACCAGTGTTTTTCTCCAGCTGGGGAGTCGGGAGTTGCCAGGATTAGGCACCACCGATGAATTCTCCAGCAATCTGTGGTTTCCATTAAAGAAAATCACAATCAAGTGCAACTCAAAGTCTTCTGAAAAAGTTTACATCTTTGTTTTTGTTCTTACACTGTAATTGTTGAAGTACTGTGCAATAATACAGCAGACTGTGAAACCCGCCATCTAAGGAGACTGTCTAAGGCCTAGCATGGGTAGCTGTTGTTCACATGGATTTAGCTTGAGATGTAGTGGAGCACAAACACATGAACATTTTGTTCAACACACCCGTTTATATAGCGTGCCTTTCACAAACCTATTGTGCTAAATTAGCATTGTTGGCGTTAGCGTTTATGTTGACGGTTGTTCATCTCCTCCAAGATTTATCATTAACCCCCCCCGCTATACCTCAAGATTTAGCTAAATATCCATGGCCTGTGGATTAACATGTGAAGTCACAAGCCACTGGGCAAAAACTGGTTGAATCAATTCAATTTCATGACGTTGAATCAACATGGAAAACTGATTGGATTTGAAAAAAGTCATCAACGTAAGGAAATTTCATATTTTTTTCACCCAACTTTTAACCTAAATCCAATGAAATGGTGACATTTTTGTTGATTTCACCTTGAATTCACGTTAGTTGACAACTCAACCAAATGTAAATCAAACTAAACGTTGAACTGACGTCTGTGCCCAGTGGGAATGAGATGCTGATGACAGACTGAACTGTTGTCAGTTACTGTATTTCCTAATCTGATCTAATCTAATTCACTCTCACACATTTCAGTGTCCAAATCAAGTCATAGCACAGTCCACATTTTCAGATATTAGTGACAACCAACCCGTTTGAAGACCAGCCCAACTTTCCCCAACATCTAATAGGGATTATGCAGTTGACTACATTGAATAAGGAGACCAGTAGTGTCAATGTCAACTCTGGTGTCTCCCAGATATGATAGGCTACTTCAGGGATATCAGAGAGACTTGCAAGGGCATATCTAATTCTACTTTATTGTTATTATAAGGCAATGTAACAATCTCGTCGCAACTTTCGACGGCGGCAGGTAGCTTAGTGGGTAAGAGCGTTGTGCCAGTAACCGAAAGGTTGCTGGTTCTAATCCCCGAGCCGACTAGGTGAACAATCTGTCGATGTGCCCTTAAGCAAGGCACTTAACCCTAATTGCTTATGTAAGTCGCTCTGGAGAAGAGCGTCTGCTAAATGACGTAAATCTAAGGTTTGCATATTATTTTAATTAAGTCTTCAATCTGTGTGATTAAACCCACCCAATTTTTCTCACTCGTATAACTTTGGGCTACAAAGCCCTGCTTAATAATTAAATGCAATAAATGTGTTTTGGGAAGTCATCATTGCTATTATCTACGCTTGTCTTGTGTGACGGCTGTAATTTGGGACAGAGGGCCAGAATATGTTTATTACTTACACATGTGGCAAGCATGTGGTTTACATTTTCCAATATGTACACTCTGGGTACATTTACCATTGAGGCATCTCACTACGTCCAGATACACTGATCAAATCAAATTGTATTGGTCACATACACATATTTAGCAGATGTTATTGTGGGTGTAGCGAAATGCTTGTGTTCCTAGCTCCAACAGTGCAGTAATATCTAACAATAAACACAAATCTAAAAGTAAAATAATGGAATTAAGAAATATATAAATATTAGGATGAGCAATGTCGGAGTGGCATTGACTAGAATACAGCAGAATACAGTATATACATATGAAATGAGTAAAACAGTCTGTAAACATTATTAAAGTGACCAGTGATTCCATGTCTATATACATAGGGCAGCAGCTTCTAAGGTGCATGGTTGAGTAACCGGGTGGTAGCCGGCTAGTGATGGATATTTAACAGTCTAATGGCCTTGAGATAGAAGCTGTTTTTCAGTCTCTCGGTCCCAGCTTTGATGCACCTGTACTGACCTCACCTTCTGGATGATAGCGGGGTGATAGGAACTTAAGCAAACAGAACTAAAGCAAAGAAAACTAATCTGGGGATGGGTACAAAACACTTCATAACAATGATACAGTTTGTTCTATATCACTGCAATGTGTTATGGCACTTGTGAGAGGTTTGAAAGTTATGTATTGGATTAGTTTAACATTATTATTCAGAAGAGAAATTGGTCGGTCTGATTTCATGTAATTATACAACTCCATATTACATTTTTTCGTTCCCACTAGACTTACTACATGCAATAACTATAATTTTAAATTATCTTTTCAACAGGTGTCGTAATTGTAATCACAAATGATCGATCATGTTTAATTCGACATTTTGGTATTTGCTTAAACACAAACAAATCCCTTGATGGACATCAAGAGCCAAAGCATTCTTTCCAAATGATACACAATGGTTTTTACATTCAGAAGACAGACAATCCAAATAACATTATTCCTGCTCTTAGCATCTTGAACTGTATTATTATGTTATTATGTGAATCAAACCTATTCACATGAGGTAATAAGTGTACACCCATTTCCATAATGGATACAATCATTGCTTTTGTTTCATTGATTTTGATGAAAAGAAAAGTGGCGAGTGTTGAAACAGTCATCAGTGTTGCTGAGGGAGGGCTAAAGCTCAACTGCTCCAGACAGGGCTCTCTCTCTCTCTCTCTCTCTCTCTCGCTCTCGCTCTCGCTCTCGCTCTCGCTCTCGCTCTCGCTCTCGCTCTCGCTCTCGCTCTCGCTCTCTCTCGCTCTCGCTCTCCCATTATAGAGCTCATCTTCCTACTCACAGTCAGTCAGTGATTAGCCGAAGAGGGCTGAGCAGCCTACGTCTGTGTGAGAGGAACCAGACTTGTTTTTCTGTGCCAAGTGCAGGTGATAAAAGGGAAATATCATGTCAAGGCCAGATGTGTCCGCGCTGGTGTTTGGCTATGATGCAATGCGGCCCTGAAGAGTAGATCTCCCAGAACCCCACTCTGCTGGAGAGAGAACCTATGCATGCATGTCATTAGGAACCTTCTGACCCATTTTATGTACAGTGCATTCAGAAAGTATTCAGACCCCTTCCCTTTTTCCACATTTTGTTACGTTACAGACTTATTCTAAAATTGATTCTATAACATCAATCTACACACAATACCCCATAATGACAAAGCGAAAACAGGTTTTTAGAAATGTTTGCTAATTTATTAAAACTAAAAAAACGGAAATATCTTATTTACATAAGTATTCAGACCCTTTGCTATGAGACTCGAAATGGAGCTCAGGTGTATCCTGTTTCCATTGATCATCCTTGAGATATTTCTACAACTTGATTGGAGTCCACCTGTAGTAAATTCAATTGATTGGACATCATTTGGAAAAGCACACACCTGTCTGTATAAGGTCCCACAGTTGAAAGTACATGCCAGAGCAAAGACCAAGCCATGAGGTCAAATTAATTCTCCGTAGAGCTCCGAGACAGGATTGGGTCGAGGCACTGATCTGGGGAAAGGTACCAAAAATTGGTTGCAGCATTGAAGGTCCCCAAGAACACGGTGGCCTCCATCATTCTTAAACGGAAGAAGTTTGGAACCACCAAGACTCTTCCTAGAGCTAGCCAACCAGCCAAACTGAGCAATTGGGGGAGAAGGGCCTTGGTCAGGGAGGTGACCAAGAACCCGATGGTCACTCTGACAGAGCTCTAGTGTTCCTCTGTGGAGATGGGAGAACGTTCCAGAAGGACAACCATCTCTACAGCACACCACTAATCAGGCCTTTATGATAGATTGACAAGACGGAAGCCACTCCTCAGTAAAAGGCACATGACAGCCCGCTTGGAGTTTGCCAAAAGGCACCTAAAGCACTCAGACCATGAGAAACAAGATTCTCTGGTCTGATGAAACCAAGATTGAACTCTTTGGCCTGAATGCCAAGCGTTACGTCTGGAGGAAACCTGGCACCATCCCTACGGTGAAGCATGATGATAGCAGCATCATGCTGTGGGGATGTTTTTCCGCGGCAGGGACTGGGAGACTAGTCAGGATCGAGGGAAAGATGAACAGAGCAAAGTACAGCGAGATCCTTGATGAAAACCTAGTCCAGAGTGCTCAAGACCTCAGACTGGGGCGAAGGTTCACCTTCCAACAGGACAATGACCCTAAGCACACAGCCAAGACAACACAGGAGTGGCTTCGGGACAAGACTCTGAATGTCCTTGAGTGGCCAGCCAGAGCCCGGACTTGAACCCGATCGAACATCTCTGGAGAGACCTAAAGATAGCTGTGCAGCGACGCTCCCCATCCAAACTGACAGAGCTTGAGAGGATCTGCAGAGAAGAATGTAGGGATGTAGCTCAGTTGGTAGAGCATGGCGTTTGCAACGCCAGGGTTGTGGGTTCAATTCCCACGGGGGGCCAGTATGAAAAATTAAATAATTTATGCACTCACTAACTGTAAGTTGCTCTGGATAAGAGCGGCTGCTAAATGACTAAAATGTAAATGTAACAATGGGAGAAACTCCCCAAATACAATTGTGCCAAGCTTGTAGCGTCATACCCAAGAAGACTCACGGCTGTAATCGCTGCCAAAGGTGCTTCAACAAAGTACTGAGTAAAGGGTCTGAATACTTATGTAAATGTGATATTTCAGTTTAAAAAATGTATAAAGGTGCAAAAATGTCTAAAAACCTGTTTTTGCTTTGTCATTATGGGGTATTGTCAAATCAAATCAAATCACATTTTAAATTTCACATGCGCCGAATACAACAGGTGTAGACATTACCGTGAAATGCTTACTTACAGCCCTTAACCAACAATGCATTTATATATTTTTATAAAAAAAGTATAATAAAACAACAACAACAAAAAAGTGTTGAGAAAAAAAGAGCAGAAGTAAAATAAAATAACAGTAGGGAGGCTACATACAGGGGGGTACCGGTGCAGAGTCAATGTGTGGGGGCACTGGCTAGTTGAGATAGTTGAGGTAATATGTACATGTGGGTAGAGTTAAAGTGACTATGCATAAATAATTAACAGAGTAGCAGCAGCGTAAAAAGATGGGGTGGGGGGGGGGGGCAGTGCAAATAGTCCGGGAAGCCATGATTAGCTGTTCAGGAGTCTTATGGCTTGGGGGTAGAAGCTGTTGAGAAGCCTTTTGGACCTAGACTTGGTGCTCAGGTAACGCTTGCCGTGCGGTAGCAGAGAGAACAGTCTATGACTAGGGTGGCTGGAGTCTTTGACAATTTTGAGGGCCTTCCTCTGACACCGCCTGGTATAGAGATTCTGGATGGCAGGAAGCTTGGCCCTGTGATGTACTGAGCCGTACGCACTACCCTCTGCAGTGCCTTGTGGTCGGAGGCCGAGCAGTTACCTTACCAGGCGGTGATGCAACCAGTCAGGGTGCTCTCGATGGTGCAGCTGTAGAACTTTTTGAGGATCTGAGGACCCATGCCAAATCTTTTCAGTCTCCTGAGGGGGAATAGGCTTTGTCGTGCCCTCTTCACGACTGTCTTGGTGTGTTTGGACCATGATAGTTTGTTGGTGACGTGGACACCAAGGAACTTGAAGCTCTCAACCTGTTTCACTACAGCCCCGTTGATGAGAATGGGGGCGTGCTCAGCCCTCTTTTTTTTCCTGTAGTCCACAATCATCTCCTTTGTCTTGGTCACGTTGAGGGAGAGGTTGTTATCCTGGCACCACATGGCCAGGTCTCTGACCTCCTCCCTATAGGCTGTCTCATCGTTGTCGGTGATCAGGCCTACCACTGTTGTGTCGTCGGCAAACTTAATGATGGTGTTGGAGTCGTGCCTGGCCATGCAGTCATGGGTGAACAGGGATTACAGGAGGGAACTGAGCATGCACCCCTGAGGGGCCCCCGTGTTGAGGATCAGCGTGGCAGATGTGTTGTTACCTACCCTTACCACCTGGGGGCGGCCCGTCAGGAAGTCCAGGATCCAGTTGCAGAGGGAGGTGTTTAGTCCCAGGATCCTTAGCTTAGTGATGAGCTTTGAGGGCACTATGGTGTTGAATGCTGAGCTGTAGTCAATGAATAGCATTCTCACGTAGTTGTTCCTCTTGTCCAGGTGGGAAAGGGCAGTGTGGAGTGCAATAGAGATTGCATCATCTGTGGATCTGTTGGGGCGGTATGCAAATTGGTGTGGGTCTAGGGTTTCTGGGATAATGGTGTTGATGTGAGCCATGACCAGCCTTTCAAATCACTTCATGGCTACAGACGTCAGTGCTACGGGTCGGTAGTCATTTAGGCAGGTTATCTTAGTGTCCTTGGGCACGGGGACTATGGTGGTCTGCTTGAAACATGTTGGTATTACAGACTCAGTCAGGGACATGTTGAAAATGTCAGTGAAGACACTTGCCAGTTGGTCAGCACATGCTCGGAGTACACGTCCTGGTAATGTCTGTCTGGAGTGAGTTATTTCCCCAATCTATTATGTGGAGATTGAGGAGAAAAAAAACGATTTAAGCAATTTTAGGATAAGGCTGTAATGTAACAAAATTTGGAAAATGTAAAGGGGTCTAAATACTTTCCGAATGCACTGTATTCACACACACATCAGTATGCACACACACTCACACACACACACAGTGCACGGTACTGACCACGTCAGTGGCCGATCAAGTGGTGTTACAGCTGTGGGTATAGCTGGGTAGTCAATGTTACTGTAAAGTGTATGATAGTGCCCATGTTTGAAGTTGCAGATATGTCTTAACCACTGACAGATGGAATATGATCTCAAGCATACAGTTTCAGAATATCATAATGTAAACCATAAACATGAAATGTGATCAAAATCCTCCAATTCTGTGCAATGTGGTGTATTTTATTCAGTCGTTTTCATCAGACAAAATAAAAGCAAAATAAAAAACTGTCCAGCAACCATCTGCATTAAAATCAAGTCAATATGTTCTTTATTTAAGCTTAGAAGAGTGTAGCAAAACATTCATTTAGAGCAAAGTAACAGCACAGGACTGGAAAAGCTTTCAGGCGCCAAAATTATTTTAATGACATTTTGTTTGTGCTACGTGCTAAGCTATTACTATATCACATAAGTAGCAATAAATAATATTCAAGTACTATGTGGAGTACATAGACTGGTATTTTTTTTGTTTAACTGGTGAGCTCTATAAATGTGATTCACATTATGTTTTTCTAGTGAGGGGATGCAGAACTGGTTTACTAAATGTAATATTTGCACTAGCACAAAGTTTGCACCTGTTGCTTTCCAGGACAAATAAATAATAACTAGTGAAACAAAAAGGTCTAGTTAGGTTTATTTATTATTTAACTAGGCGAGTCAGTTAAGAACAAATTCGTATTTACAATGACGGCCTACCCCGGGCCAATTGTGTGCCACCCTATGGGACTCCCAATCACGACCGGATTGTGATACAGCTTGGAATCAAACCAGGGTCTGTAGTGACAACTCTAGCACTGAGATGCAGTGCCTTAGACTGCTGCGCCACTCAGGATATTATGGGGTTGTGCCTTCAACTCCACTGAGGCTTCATTTCTTTAAACCATACAAGTTTAGTGGAGAACTGCCAAACTAGTGTAAGTCCTTGAAACTGTTGATCACATTACAGTATTAGAACTATTTCACAGAAGAGTAACATTGCAAAAGTCTTATAATGTTATACTTACATTAGAGGCAAAGCTATAGCCTGAGCTGTCCGTGGTTCTGAAGCGACTATGTTCATCATCATCACTGAGACAAAACAGTTGTCAAATGAGACACACAAAGAATTGTACAGATACATACCAGCTCTATGTCAAACTAAGAAGGACATTTCATGGGGACTACATATTCTCCAAGGCAACAATTGAACCCCCTTAGGTTGATGTCTGCACCCCGCGTAAATCTAATTAGCATAATAAAAAAATCTCCATAGAAATCTGTTAGTTTAAACTAGAGATATCAGTTTTTTTGCATTGGGTGCGTCTCAATCCACCACATTCGCCTATGTCGCACTTCCACATCTGTGGTGAAAGGTGAAAGAGCTAGAGTGGTGTTTGTAAGACCATGAGACATCCCGAAAATCGGTCATCTCACAAAATCGTCTGTAGCGTCCGAACGGTTTAGTCTACAAACTATTATGATGAGACTCTCACGTACACGATGGTACTCTCCGTTTTGCTCTACGACCTCCACGACCTCCACAATGCTGCCACCACCATGCTTCACCTTAGGGATGGTGCCAGGTGTCCTCCAGGCGTGACACTTGGCATTCAGGCCAAAGAGTTCAATCTTGGTTTCATCAGACCAGAGAATCTTGTTTCTCATGGTCTGAGAGTCCTTTAAGTGCCTTTTGGCAAACTCCAAGCGGGCTGTCATGTGTGCCTTTTACTGAGGAGTGGCTTCTGTCTAGCCACTCTACCATAAAGGCTTGATTGGTGGTGTACTGCAGAGATGGTTGTCCTTCTGGAAGGTTCTCCCATCTCCACAGAGGAACTCTGGAGCTCTGTCTGAGTGACCATCTGGTTCTTGGTCACCTACCTGACCAAGGCCCTTCTCCCCCAATTGCTCAGTTTGGCTCGGTGGCCAGCTCTAGGAAGTATTGGTGGTTCCAAACTTATTCCATTTAAGAATGTTGGAGGCCACTGTGTTGTTGGGGACCTTCAATGCTGTAGAAATGTTTTGGTACCCTTCCCCAGATATGTGCCTCGATACAATCCTGTCTCGGAGCACTACGGACAATTCCTTTGCCCTCATGGCCTGGTTTTTGCTCTGACATGCATTGTCAATTGTGGGACCTTATATAGACAGGTGTGTACCTTTTGGAATGCACTGTATACATGGAAACTGTTCAATGCCTGTTTAAAATTCCAAATCAAATAGCTAAATGATCCTTGGTATGACCTTCTTAAAACAATTCCATATAGCTTAGTAGAACCCCCCCATCCCCTGGTTTAGACAGGGCTTAGACTGTTTAGTGCCAAAAATAAGGGGTTCAATTCATGTCCCAAGAAATATGAAATGTTTCCTGATCTTTCTTATATCTCTCAGACATAAGAGAGACACTTCAGAACAAAATTCCTTTTTGATATTTTTTGGGGACTATCTGTTTTTTCATGTAGTGAATCTGTTATTCAATGCGTTCGTATGGGCAAACAGCAGTAAGGCCAAACATTTATTTTCATGAAATCATTTAAAAAATATATTTTCTTTGTTATTTCAAGGGGTCTAAAAATTTAAAATCAAATAGCTAAATGATCCTTTGTATGACCTTCTTAAAACAATTCCATATAGCTTAGTAGAACTGTTTTGATTCCCTGCATGGTCTCTATTTATCTAGAGCTGCAGGACTAAACTGGGAGAAAGAGTCTGGTCATTCCAACAGCCAAGTTATTCTGCCATGTCACCAGCCATGTACAACGTCACACCACCGAGGCACTGCTGAGAGTCAATCAAATGACCTGGAGGCAGACCAATACTGACTTCTAATGAACCCTTCACACACAGAGTAATTAACACATTATTACAGCCCATGCCAAAGCAGCCTTTCCTAAAGCAATTACATTTAGTCTTTGGCTCTTTAATCAGTCTAATGACTGATTAACAAAAATATTGTTAGTAGAGAAAAGCTATTATGTGGTTTACTGACACAAGTACCAAAAATATGGGTGTACGTTTTATCCAATGTCAATACTAATGTTTGCCATGGTCACTCTGCTGTAATTGCCTTTGATCAAGGATAATAGTCAGCGTTTGTGCTTGTGCTTCCAGGGGCGCAGGGTTTCTCCAAAAATCACGCCAGTGTCAGGGGTCCAAGAATAACAAATATATTTTCATTTAGACTTCAAGCACATTTATCCTCCCTGTGGGATAGTGGACCAGGAAGGACAGAGGGAGTCGGAGCTAGCTAGGGCCTCTGCTCCACTGGTCACAACAGTCATTGTTACTTATTAGAAAAACATATTGGTTGGATGGGCCAAATATGACATGTTTTCAGAAAGGCTTGACACAGATCATACTGTATATTATCTAAACCTGCAACACCTGGGATAGTCAAAGCTCTCTCTCTCTCTCTCTCTCTCTCTCTCTCTCTCTCTCTCTCTCTCTCTCTCTCTCTCTCTCTATCCATCCCCTCTTTCCCTCTTCTCCTCTCTCTAAATTGATAAACACATGCTTCATCTTAGTCAAGGCCAAGGCAAATGTTTGACACACCTGCTGAACCGAAATTGGAGCCCTCAGGAGATCCCGAAGGGGTCCAAGCCTCAGCTCGAGCTGGCCCAGGCTTTAATATATGCCGTTAAATGCAGTAAAACATTCTCTATACATAGCTATCTAGCCGTTGGATTCTGCTGACATCAAGCAAGGCAAGAGGCTCTTCGGAGACCCAGAGACCCAATGCTCCTCACGGATGTTCCAGACTCACCTCTGTTCCTGGAACTCCCTGGGTTCGGTCCAACGTCACTGTGTCCGACCTCCGAAAATACACCAGAACCGTGTCTCTCTGAGTTATTATTAACATCTACTGTCTTGTCCACCAGAGCTCTCAAGGATAAAATATTCACAGCTGGTCCTGTGGTTTGGTCCTGAAGCCGCAAATTCCTCTGAGCAAACAGAGAAGCTGTGAATGTGTGAAGCCATCGGTGTGGATTTCATTTGAGGTCCACACAGGTTTGTTAGAAATGATGTAGTCAAAACAGCAACGTTATACCACATGCCCTTAAATCAACGAAACACTGATCTGTACCTTTTCCTGAAGACATCAGAAAACACATTTTTGGACGTGTATAGAAGTTCAAATTATGTGAAAGATGAACTATATAAAGTATAGTTTCAACCTAGTATTCAGACATCTAGTTCTACACTAGAAGTTCAACAAACACTTTGTCAGAAGAATTAAATGTTGTAAAGGAAAATAAAATTCTGCTGGTGTCTTGAATACATTTCAGTCTAATTGTACGGTAATCATATAAACAAAGCTTGAGTGTCCTGTTAAGATGAAAGCAAATTTGAAACGTGCTCAAATGCATCATACTTACTCTATTACACATTTTTGATTATTGAGGCCAACAAAAGATAACGTCTGTTTATATAAAAACAACAGGATCAACAGAGAGATTTTGATTCCACTCAGAAATAACCTCAGAGAGTAACAGTATTGACAGTGATTGAACACACCCTTGGGTGGGGATGGTGGTGGTAGTGTATGTGTTTGTGTGTGTGTGTGCGTGTGTGTGCGTGTGTGTGTGTGTGTCTGTGTGTGTGTCCTGATGCCTGCCCTAGCTCTCTGTCTGATCCTGCTGGAACTGATGTGGAGGTTACGAGGAGAAAAAAAGAAAACATTACATCATGCTTAATTAGAATCAGCTCATGAACAACTTTCTAATATTTATGTTATACCGTATGCCCTCGCTTTGTATCTGACACTCACTGGAGAGGCAGAGGGAAACAACAATGATTTAGACATCATAGGTCAAGGTGGAACATGCTCAGCTGCTATGCCACCTTGAGAAAGCTTTTTTTCTTAAAGAATAAATGTCTGCCCAAGTAGAGAGAGGCCATGTTCACAGTCATACCTCAAAAAACAGGTTTTCCTTTGTTGGTAAGAGATAAAAGAACACATGTATCCTTTACAACTTAATTAAGAATTCCATAGCACCACTTTATGCCATCTGCTTAACAGTGCTGAAATGTGTGAAAACAACTAACATACTCACAATTTAGCAAACTCTCTTTCTATGATGTCAGTATATCTGATCCTTTATATGCTAATCTAAAGTGCTTATACTACGCAACATGCTTGATGTTGCAGTATTCCTTCCCCTCTGTTTGAAATGTTACAGTTGTTTTTGGTAAGATCTGTAAAGGGGACTGAAACTGCCATCCCACAGGGCACACACTGGTTGAATCATTTCAATGAAATTATGTTGAACCAACATGGAATAGATGTTGAATTGACGTCTGTGCCCAGTGGGATATTGTACTTCCTGTATGTATTCTTCTTTGGCTGGTTATCACTTTTTGTATTTCTGTGGGCTGTAGATGTCCAACGTCCATAGCTTTACCTTATCTATAATTCCCCTTTTAAAGATTTAAGCATTTGCGTACTCCTCAGGGTCCGCTCCGTATTTTCTCTAAAACACTGGCTGGGATATGAATCTTGCACAGAATATACCCCAGTTTGAGGTTTGTTTGTTTGTCTACATTTTCCACTGTGAAACCTCAACGTCAATCCCTGAGTTATGAATGAATTTAGGAACAAGCTGTCAAGTGTACTTATTTGATGTTCTGGCATCGTGACCAGCTTCTAAACAGCTCCTTCCTTCTGGTCAAGCTGCTAGGAAATAAGTTTCTCCTTCCTGTAGTACCTACAGTACCCAACTAATTCATTAAGGGGTTGGTAGTTGTAAGTTTATATGTCAAAAAGCATACCACTGTTTCTATTAATTTGTTATTCTGACCACTTATAGCTGCTGTTGATACAGGCATGTCATTTTGTATTATAAACTGGGTGGTTCAAGCCATGAATGCTGATTGGCTATGACAAAACGTTTATTTTTTTGTTGGTAACCAGTTTATAATAGCAATAAGGCACCTCGGGTGTTTGTGGTATATTGCCAATATACCACAGCTAAAGGCTGTATCCAGGCACTCCGCGTTGCGTCGTGCTTAAGAACAGCCCTTAGCCGTGGTATATTGGTCATATACCACACTCCTTCGGGCCTTATTGCTTAAATATAGACCTACAGTGCATAACATGTGCTGTGTAGTGCTGTGGTATTGTGATATAAATAGGTGCAAACCTAGAAAGAGAAAATTCAACATGGTAAAGAGAAATATATTTATTTGATTCATGTTTAAACGATAGATTAGTATTTAAAAAGAAGAGCATATATGATAAAAAAAAAGATTTGTTCAATCCATATTTTTTTGTCTTTTTGGTTTCTTTAAATATTACATAAAATAAATAATTTATTTTAAAGCAGTCAGGTAAAGGTATAGAGATATCCAGTACAGTGAACTTGCATGTTAATAATGTTTGTAAGGGTTGTTTATGCTATGGTGCTAGCATGACTAAATTCTCTGCATTTGACTCACTCCATGGCCCAGCTTCTCTTTCATCACATCTTAGTCACCCAAGTGCTTCCTGTACTGCATCTGTCTGTTTGTATATCTAGCCATTCACTGGGTCACAAAGCTTGAGTGTCAATTTCAGTTCCTCGTATCAGTTAGTACAGAATAAATAACTGCATCGACAGATCATCACAACAACAAATACACACGGTACACTCTGCCCTTTGACCCTGTCTTCAGTGACGCTGTTGGAATCAATGTCCCTTTTTTGTCCTCTTATTCAGTATTGAGATTTGTCTCCAACAGTTCATCCATTGAAAATAATTTGGCACAGAATTTTTTTTCATATTTTCTCCTGTGCCGACTCATAACTTAAAAACAAATATGTGACATCATCAGTCAGACTCCGCGATAATGAGTTCAAACGTTGACTCCATATGACTCCATTATGTCTTTGAAGGTTTCCAGTCTTTCCTCAGTGCAGTGAAACATTCACAGGGGAAGGAACTGTCCAATGAGGTGGCTACACCACTATGGGCAGGAAGTGGGTGGCAGTGTTTTTCCTTCGTGTTTTCTTGCCCCTCATGGGCTTGCCGTTGGCGCTCAGCCCCACGAACATGGCCTTCTTCTTGTTCCGCCACTCTGCTGAGGCATAGGTGTTGTACCTGTTCTCCTCAATCCGCTCGGTCAACCGACAGTCAACACCAAAGTCCCTCTGGAGAACAAACAATAAAAACAAATTGTAAGTGTGTGATTCAACAACTTTGGCAGCACGGGAAATGGAACTGGGGTCTACATTTGCATCATTTCTTCATTAAGCAGAAGTTCCCATCCAGATATCCAGGTTGTTTAGCTCCATTAAGGCAAGCTAAACAACAGTGTAAATGCAGACTTGCAGAGTCATAACAGCAGTAGGGTCCATCAAGCTTCTAACAGACTGCTCTTGTCATTTAGTGTTCTGACTAACTAGACACGAAAAGGAATACAGTTGTGATCCAGTAAAGAATGTTCCTTTCCCAAATGCTCTTTAGCCACAGCTCTTCAAATTGGTTCCAGAAGTAAACTGAATGTTCCCAAAGCATATGAGAATATTTTTTCTGCCTAGTGTTTAACTCACGTCGGCTACCTCTTTCTCATGGAAACGTGTGTGAAAATAATCTCCCACAAAATGGTATATATGAAGTTAGAACAAGCTTATCATAATGTAATGCTTGTTTAATGAGGGACAGACAAGCCACCAATGCTTTACTGAATGAATGACAGTACCTTAGTGTGACATAGTAGAATATGTAATTGGAATTATTTTCCTAGCTAGAATGTTTTTTGTGTCTCATTTCATCTGATTTCACTACTGTGAGAGCCGTAGTAACAGCCTTTTACTGTTATGTTTTAGATTATGTTGTATGAGAGCGCATGAAACAGTGCCGGTAGCCCTTGAGGGCTTTTAGTAGAATGGAGAGGCTGTTGTATTGTGTTTCTCTGGTCTGAATAGAGCAGAGCACAAGCATGGTGTGGTATATGGGAGGATCTGTGTATTTGGGAGAGAGGGGCTGTAGGGGCGTCTCGGCTTACTTTCTTCTAGACGACAACTCTTTTGGCTGGGCCGACTTGTGCTAGAGGATTATTTACGGGCAGTGGAGTGGAACTGTCCTTTAAAACAACCCTAGGCTTCTCTAAGGGCCCGAGGACAAGGGAGAGAAGAGCTCTCACACAACATCAAAGGAGCCCGCTTCTTACGAGAGTATAGTATGGAGGAGAGTTGATTTCAACAGTAAGGTGGCGGTGTAAAAACACTAGCTGGCGTCTAACTAGTGAGTGTTCTGAACACTGAATCAGTCTAATGGGAAGTTTGTATTCTCAACCAAATAATTAGCTACATTTGTAGTTAGGGATATTGTTATTCTGTGTGTGAATTTCATGACAGGCTAAACTTACCGCGCCGTACAGCTCTCCTTTCTTGCTGATTGCCAGGTAAAAGTTACTGCTGAGCCCCTTGATGGCCACGATCCCAACATCCACTGACTTGATCTCCAGCACACCTGACAGACACACAGATACAATCTAAGTTAGTTATACCAGGCCAATACACTAATGTGATAGAAGTCATTGAGTCTTTGAAATGCTTGAAAAAGCTAGCAGTGTCTCTGTTTTGACCGCATACAGTTGTTAGGCTCCATTGTTTATTTGCTGTTGTAGTATGCAGGCAGGCCAGTTGAGTAAGTACAGTAGCTGTTAATGTATAGATGTAGGATCTTAATTTGATCACTCTTTTGTTGCAGAAAATGTTCCTGCACAGCAGGAAATGCAAACGTGTAGTGTATTTAAGTTTTTAAAAGGCTTCTAAAGTTTGTGATTTCCACTTTGAAATTTCAGACTTGATTTGCGCTAATGAAAAATGTATCAACCCCTACAAAAATGTCCATTAATTATAATCCACATAATAATTCACATTTCCTGTTGCTGCAGGATTGTTTTCCTGCTGTAGCAAGCTGGCATGAATGAAGATCCTACATCTGTAAGTGGATACAGTATGTTGTAGTCCATGATTTGTAAGTTACTGTAGTTCTTTCCAGTACGTTTACTGAACCTATTGAGTCATCTACACTACAGAATCCCACTAAGCCACACCAGGGGTCGAGTCACACTGTTATCCCTGCCCATGTTTTAAATAATCACTGTCATCTTTGCTTGAGTCCTGATTGGCTGCCTGGCTGTGTGTCTCTGTGCCAGTCATGGAAAACAGACAGGCTGAGCCTGAGCTGACATTTCATACCCATGCTAACGGTCCATAAATCCTGAGTGCGAGGTGTTGGCCAGGGCTAAGCCTCGGAAAAAACATGTATCCGCTTTTGTTTTGTTTTCGGAGCGGAGCGGCACGCTGGCGAAAGCTGAAATGTACCGTAAGTATCAGTTTGCAGTCTAAATGTTTTTTGAACCAATTACTGATTAAAGCCGTGGTAGTCAGTCTCCTTTTTCCCTCTCCTTCAGCATAAACCCATAAAGCTATCATGGGTTAGAGGGGATTAGCTCAGGACCAATTCTGGTGGAAGTGGGTCTTTGTATCAAGCAAGGAGGCAGGGCCTAGGTGGCTGGTCTGGCCCAGTATGGAGCCTCCTAGCCTGGGTCAGAGGAGAGGAGATATTGTCTCACAAGGTGGCTTTTGACAGGCTATAATCAGGTTGTTAATGGGACCAGTTGGTACTGATTCACCTCCACTCTTCCCCCCAGTGACATCTTTCATTTGGACCATCCCTCTTCTCACTCCTTGGACACACATTTCTAACATCCTGCTGTCCTGGGGGGATTTAATGGGCGGCCTGAGACATGGAGGGACCCAGTTTTAGGAGAGCTGTTGCAGGAACCTTTGATCAGGGGTAAGTTGCTCAGGCATTTACCCTTAAGTACTTGTTCAGCTGGGTGTACAGTATCTGTCCTGTCCATATCGTCCTCTTTGGACTATGTGTTCTGTCCCTGTACTGGGTTACATGTTATGGTTAACAGTTTTTAGGAAGAGTATCTCACTTGGGGACTCTAGTCTACCCCTGCCAGGGACTTTCCCATGTAAACCAACTTCACCTTTGACCCAATACAGTCTGCAGCTGTTGATTCTACTCAATGGTCATGACCTCTAGTCAGACTCCCCACCCCCTAATTTTCCTTCCACTTTCGAAGACAAAAATGTCCACAGGAGGAGTGTGAAAACATACAGATGTAGGATCTTAATTTGGTCACCCTGATGCAGGAGAACTTTCCTGGAAATGTTAAACTTGTAGTGTATTTGAGGTTTAAAAACGCTTTTGAAGTTTGTAATATCCATGACATTTTATTGAGTCATTGAAATGCTTGAAAAAGCTAGCAGTGTCTCTGTTTTGACTGCATACAGTTGTTCCATTGTTTATTTGCTGTTGTAGCATGCAGGCAGGCCAGTTGATTAAGTAGCTGTTGCAGTTAATGTATAGATGTAGGATCTTAATTTGATCACTTTTTTGTTGCAGAAAATGTTCCTGCACAGCAGGAAATGCAAATTTGTAGTGTATTTAAGTTTTTAAAAGGCTTCTAAAGTTTGTGATTTCCACTTTGAAATTTCAGACTTGATTTTCCCTTATGGAAAATATATCAACCACTACAAAAATGTCCATGAATTATAATCCACATAATAATTCACATTTCCCATTGCTGCATGATTATTTTCCTGCTATAGCAAACTGGCTCAAATTAAAATCCTGCATCTGTATAGACATATTTCTAAAGATGCTATTATAAACCACCATAAAACTATTAATACATATTTAATCGACACTGAAATAAATGAATCCAAGTCCCTGTACTGAAAACAAAGTCCTAGTACATCGTCGATGCCTAAGCTAAACCATTTCGTATGAATTGGCAGTGGAGTGAACCGAATCTGTGAACCGGTAAAACAAGCAGTGGCCACCACTCAACAGACGGATTTGACAGGCTTCTCTATACACGGCGGGCGTGAGAGAGCCCCTTCTGTATGGGCTCTGGTTGCACACAGCTATTGAGTGTGGTGATAAGGCTATCCGGCCTCGTCTCTGCTCCTCTGCCTTCCCTCAGCTTTATGAACAGAGGAGGGGAAGGGGGGATGAAAGGAGGAGAAGAGAAATTGGATGACAGAGCGGAATAATCCCTGATCAAAGGGAGTGAGGGAGAGACAGAGGGAGAGACAAAAGGAGAGAGAGGCAATGCCAATTGATACAGGTGTATGGAGCCTACTTGGAATAATGAAATTGTATGGAAATACAACACACTGCATAGACTTGCAGCTACTGTACACACTCACACTGACTCAAAGTCACAGTTAAAAACACAAACACACACCTTCACCATCTGCGCAAGAGTGACTGGTTCAAAACAACTTTTTAAATTCTAGCTGCCCTGTAATATAGATGGCACTGCAGTATTTTAAGTAAGCTTGCAATGTCAAAATAAAATCTACCTCTGCCTTGTTGAACGTCAGGCTTTAGCCGTTTGCTTTGGGCCGTTTGATGTGGTGCATTAAAGCAAAACCCATGGCTTTTTTAGGACCCCTTGTCAGTCACCAGAACATTTCCTCTGTCTGCACTCAGGAGTTGAAAGGCAGGGCTGCAACAAAAGGCTTAAATTGCAAGAAAACAGAATAAACCAGAGACTGAGCCTTACTGTTCCTAGGCAGCACAGGGCCAGACCCATTTCTCTTCAGCCCCTTCATTCACAGCGGTAAAACGAGTATCCTTACTCTACCTCTCTTTACGTCGTTCCTCTCTCTCTCTCTCTTGTCCCTCTCTTATCTCTAACTGCATCTATGTCTGTTTCTCTCTATCTTCTATGTCTGTTTCTCTCTATCTTTCTCTTCACTCTGCCCCTGTTCCTGCCTCCTCACTCTGTTTTCTTTTTATGCTTGGGAGGTTGTTTTTTTCTCCCTGTTGTTGGCATGTCGACCAAAATTGACATTTTTATTTTGTGACGGTGGACTTTTAAGTTTTATGACCAATATTGAAAGTGCAATAACCAGAGTTTTCTTAACCAACAAGAAAATAAGGTGCTGACATTCTGCAATCAACATTTTTCTGAAACTACTAAGACAGAAACCTGTGTACATAACAGGACTGTGTTAGTTTTATATGGCAGATTCAGTAAAACCAGGCCCAAGGTCCTGTAACAGTCGACTGCAGTCTTCATTGCTAATGAAGGGTTAGTTCCAGAGATGGACAAGACTATATAACAGAGTCCAAAATCAGTTTTCCGCCTCATTTCACTGTATGAAACTGTATTTGTGCTACCTAGAGTTGTGGTCCAATGTTTGCTTGCCTCACTAAAGGAATTTACCACTGCACACAAGAAGAGGGACTGTGTTTATGGTGTATCGTGATACTGTATGAGCGCAGGTAAAACATTTCTGAAATATCTTGGTTTAGATAAGGTGAGTCGTCTGACTTCTATCTCTTTTCAACCTTAAGTGGTTGATGTGGTTTCACAGTATTTGAGTAATTTGTGTGTCTGGGGGTTCTCCTACAGTACTGTTGGCAGAGGCCAGGTCTGCTAATTACAGGGTTACTGAAGAGCAGACAGCTGGTGGCTCAGTTTAGTTCTGCTGACTGACTGTCCATTGGGTGGTCGAGTCAACTGCCTGGTGTGACTCCCATCGTCAGCAGCCTTGCCTTCTACCGTAGGCTCTGTAGGTGGCCTCTCTCCTCCCGTCCCGTCCCATCCCTGCCCACAGACCCACTATCTCCACAGAGGGACGTGATTTCTTGGCAGGGTGACAGAACTCACATTATCGCATCTTGTCATAATTACATCAAAATGTGTAGCTTCATCCAGCCAACTTTACTGCTGAGCCTCCCGTATTTCTACCCCTAGACTCTACTACAACACATACAATGCATGCCCTATTCTGAGAGAAAACATACCTTTTCTCATCAACACCAGACATCAATTCGATACTACAGCTCAAGCAGCTTAGATGCCACAAGACCACCAATGTCGTCACCCCAGAGTGTGTGCATAATTGTCCTGGGAACCCCAACTTGCTGCCCCTATGACAGGCATGTCTTTCCGATTAACCTTCCAGATCCTGGGGTGTAGAGACAGCTCAGGCCCTATTAAAGAGGTTGGCACTGGGGCACGGTTTGGGGTTGGGGTTGGGTCTGAAACTTGTGGACGAAGCATATTATCAGGGGGGCTGGTTCACAACTCTACAGGGGTAGATAGGAGGGGCTAGGGCTGGGGCAGTGGTAGGAGGTGTAGTGGCAGGGCAGGGGAGAGGAGGGGGCTGGGGCTGGTGTAGTGGCAGGGGGGGAGGCTGGGGCTGGGGCTGGGGTAGTGGCAGGGCAGGCAGGCTGGGGTAGTGGCAGGAAAGGGGTGCTGGGGTAGTGGCAGGGGAGCGGTCTGGGGTAGTGTAAGGGGAGCGGGCTGGGGTAGTGGAGGGGGAAGGGGGCTAGGGTAGTGGCAGGGAATGGGGGGCTGAGGAGGGGGGGCTGGGGTAGTGGCAGGGCAGGGCAGGGCAGGGAGGGGGGCTGGGGGTCAGGGGTTGACCCTGAGCTGGCTCCTGACAGCAGTGTCTCACACCTTTGATCTGGCCTCCACAGGCCTCTGGCTCCCAGGCTACTGAGAGATCAGTGTAGTGGGGTCTGGGCTCTACACCCCTCACCTCCTCTACACCCCTCACCTCCTCTACACCCCTCACCTCTACACCCCTCACCTCCTCTATAGCCCTCACCTCCTCTACACCCCTCACCTCCTCTACACCCCTCACCTCCTCTAGATCCCTCACCTCTACACACCTCACCTCCTCTACACCCCTCACCTCCTCTACACACCTCACCTCTACACCCCTCACCTCCTCTACACCCCTCACCTCCTCTACACCCCTCACCTCCTCTACACCCCTCACCTCCTCTACACCCCTCTATACCCCTCACCTCCTCTACACCCCTCACCTCCTCTACACCCCTCACCTCCTCTACACCCCTCTACACCCCTCACCTCCTCTACACCCCTCATCTCCTCTACACCCCTCCACCTCTCCACCCCTCACCTCCTCTACACCCCTCCACCTCTCCACCCATCACCTCCTCTACACCCCTCCACCTCTACACCCCTCATCTCCTCTACACCCCTCCACCCCTCCACCCCTCACCTCCTCTACACCCCTCCACCTCTACACCCCTCACCTCCTCTACACCCCTCCACCTCTACACCCCTCACCTCCTCTACACCCCTCACATCCTCTACACCTCACCTCCTCTACACCCCTCACCTCCTCTATACCCCTCACCTCTACACCCCTCACCTCCTCTACACCCCTCACCTCCTCTACACCCCTCTACACCCCTCACCTCCTCTACACCCTCCACCCCTCCACCCCTCACCTCCTCTACACCCCTCTCCTCCTCTACACCCCTCTACACCCCTCACCTCCTCTACACCCCTCATCTCCTCTACACCCCTCCACCTCTCCACCCCTCACCTCCTCTACACCCCTCACCTCCTCTCCACCCCTCACCTCCTCTACACCCCTCATCTCCTCTACACCCCTCCACCTCTACACCCCTCACCTCCTCTACACCCCTCACATCCTCTACACCCCTCACATCCTCTACACCCCTCACATCCTCTACACCCCTCACCTCCTCTACACCCCTCTACACCCCTCACCTCCTCTACACCCCTCCACCCCTCCACCCCTCACCTCCTCTACACCCCTCACATCCTCTACACCCCTCACCTCCTCTACACCCCTCTACACCCCTCACCTCCTCTACACCCCTCACCTCCTCTACACCCCTCACCTCCTCTACACCCCTCACCTCTACACCCTTCACCTCCTCTAAACCCCTCACCTCCTCTACACCCCTCACCTCCTCTACACCCCTCACCTCCTCTACACCCCTCTACACCCCTCACCTCCTCTACACCCCTCACCTCCTCTACACCCCTCACCTCCTCTACACCCCTCACATCCTCTACACCCCTCACCTCCTCTACACCCCTCTACACCCTTCACCTCCTCTACACCCCTCACCTCCTCTACACCCCTCACCTCCTCTACACCCCTCACCTCTACACCCTTCACCTCCTCTAAACCCCTCACCTCCTCTACACCCCTCACCTCCTCTACACCCCTCTACACCCCTCACCTCCTCTACACCCCTCACCTCCTCTACACCCCTCACCTCTACACCCTTCACCTCCTCTAAACCCCTCACCTCCTCTATACCCCTCACCTCCTCTACACCACTTTACCCCTCACCTCCCCTACACACTCCACCCTGCCTCCTAATTAGTGGTGACTCCAGATGAACTTAAACACGCACAATTTATTTTACTTTTCCTGTTGAAAAACAATATCCCACGTATAAATACAGTAACGTACACACACTTAATGGTAAAAAAAAAATAGGTTTTGTACAAAATAGTGTTTTTTTGTGCAAACTTCAAGGAGTTGGCCTGATGGTGCCCTCTGATGTCATTGGCCTCCACCTTTGTTGAGGAACAATAGAGGAGCAATAGAACAAAAAAGGAAAGACCCCTCCCCCACTTGCGCCATGTTATGACTTACCTTGACCACCTATTGAGATGTGCCTGTTGTTAACTAACTCAGGTGATAAATTAGCTGAAAAGGAGACTGGAGTAGGACTTTAAGGTTAAGGAGGGCTGTGAAAGTGTTTCCGCAGTTTATCTTCTAGGCCCTTCTGAAGATTATGTTGCTGCTCTGCTCCCATTGCATGGCCTACAACTGGGTGTGAGAAAGTAAGGTACTTGTCTGCGTTTCAGTTGTAAAACCGTTATTACCACTTGAAGCACAACTTTCAAATAAAATTATGAAGATCTATTTCAACATGGAGGATGTTGGGATTTTAGAGAAAAATACTGACAATTCAAAAAACGTTATATTAAAACAATGAATTCAAATGAGAGTCACTTCTAAGAGAGTTAGGTTTCAGTACAAAAACACTCCAGGTTTTGTTTTCACTTTTCAACAATCCCAAGTTTGATTTGCATTACTTGAGGATAGAGTGACTAACATCTAAGATGAGAGATCTCCCTCTGACAACTGGTGACATCCTGATTGACGATTTGTCCAATTCACCATGACACAGGGGTTCATATCCATGGAACAGCTTCAGTGTTAGTGGCAGAGGAAACACTAGATCCACTGGGAAACAAAAACGCCATTTTGGTGTTGAGGGAATTTTATACTTGGTAAGTAATGAAGTATTGGGGTTGATAAAGCCGGAAAATATCCCACTCTAACCAGACAAGCACAAGACGTTCAAAGGCTTGTGCCAAAGAAAACTTTATGATGTTTTCACCATTCACTGTCATTGTAATTTATGACTGCTGACTACTCAATACATTTTTATTTATTAGTTACTTGTCACAGATATTTTCCACCACGATGGGGGTTATATAAGTTGGTAGTAACTCATTGGTGACTGGCTAAATCTGTATGATGGTACTTTCAACTGATTCATGGCGGTAGCATGGTGGTAGCGTGACAGTGTGTGATGGATCTGGTGTAAATGTATTGGTGCTAAATAGCGTGAGATGAGCAACAACCAATGAAAACTTCACATGTTCACTGTCTGCATCCTCACCTAGCGAAAGTTAAGTTAGCTTAGTAACATTAGAGATGCCTTTCAAATCAAGTTTTTATTTTCACAAGGCTGTCAACTTGTGTTTTAGATCCATCTCCACACAGAAGTTATACATCTAATACTTCTCTAATACTATCCGTCCTGATGTCAATATTGTGTTCTTTGCCTGAAACGTGCATTCACAGAAGTCTTACACAGGGGAGTAACATTGAAACCACACTGTCAAGCTGTGTGTGATTTTAAACCTGGCACCAACACATGATTAAAAGCAAATCCAGATATTCAGAAGACAATATTCACCTGTACTGAGTATAAATGTGATGTTTCAAATACCAGAGCTCTGTTTTCCAGCCGACAGATAGCATTAGATTTCTCTGAGACAGAACATTCAAATTAGCATGGTTTGAGATCAGCTTACCGTGCCAGGTAATAGTACCAGTGTATTATGTCATGGTGGTTCAAAGCACGTTGAAAACCAAATTAAATGCATGTTGATGTTCACGCTGGTTTCAGAAGAAAATGCAGTCTTCTCAGATAATGTGATTTACCCAATGCTATTGGTTCTGCAGCATGGTATAGCGCCAAATCTATGCCAGTAAATGTCAAAACATGTCACTGGGCACTGAGTGGTTCCCGTATGAATGTGTGTTTATGGGTTTGATCTGGCAAGGTAATTAAGAACTTTTCTTGCATTTTCTATACTGTATATACGCGTAAACATAATGTTGTGATTCCAATTGTTCTGGACATTCTATAGACTCTTTAAGTTATGCTATGTAATGAACCTGGGGTCATTGGGATTTAAGGTCCCATGTTTTTGAAGTCCAGATGCCTTTTTACTGCTGGGAAAAGTACCATGCACTGTAGCACTCAAGCGCTAGGCCTAACAAACTAATCCTCTCCAGACCTATCACATTTACATCACCACAACTTTCAACATTTCTTGCTGAAAGCGCGTCAACAGCTTTTCCTCCATGTGTTGTGTTACAGTTTTCTGTTTGTTGTTTTAGATCCCTCCAGATTGCGGGCAGGTATTGAGTATGTAACACATTTACAACCCCCCCCCCCTCCCCCCTCCCCCACATACACACACACACACACACACACACACACACACACACACACACACTGTTCCCCCTTATAAATGTGAGAGCAGCCATCCATGAGGATGGGGATGGTGTTGGGCCAGCTTTGGCCCAGTGTGGGAACGTGTTACATTAGTAGCCAGTAAAGCAGTGGGGGTCGGGATATAGGATCTGTGACGGATAAAATCCAGGGCTCCTGCTCCAGCCACTAGTTGCCCAAGGACAGCCCCCCTCTCGCGCATGCAATGGGTAATTATCTGGCATTCCTGCCTGTTCCTTTAAAATGGGACGACCGTCCAGATGCGTCTCTGGTCCGAGCACTGGTCTCCATGTGCTACCTTTGATGATTCCATTAAGACTCTCTCTCCTCTCTCGCTCACCAACTTCCATCTGTCCCACCACACTCTCTGTGTGTGTGTGTGTGTGTGTGTTTGTGTGTGTGTGTGTGTGTGTGTGTGTGTGTACACATCTCTGAATGTGTTGTGATGTCTGTGGTTCTCAATGATTTGTAACTTTGACCTAACCTAGTGAATGTTTGTAACATTGACCTAACCTAGTGAATGTTTGTAACATTGACCTAACCTAGTGAATGTTTGTAACATTGACCTAACCTAGTGAATGTTTGTAACATTGACCTAACCTAGTGAATGTTTGTAACATTGACCTAACCTAGTGAATGTTTGTAACATTGACCTAACCTAGTGAATGTTTGTAACATTGACCTAACCTAGTGAATGTTTGTAACATTGCAGCACCCAAACACATGAAACGTTGCTCACATTTCCCTCCCTGGACAGCCTACCATTCAACTACATTTCCCTCCCTGGACAGCCTACCATTCAACTACATTTCCATCCCTGGACAGCCTACCATTCAACTACATTTCCCTCCCTGGACAGCCTACCATTCAACTACATTTCCCTCCCAGGACAGCCTACCATTCAACTACATTTCCCTCCCTGGACAGCCTACCATTCAACTACATTTCCCTCCCAGGACAGCCTACCATTCAACTACATTTCCCTCCCTGGACAGCCTACCATTCAACTACATTGGCCTATTTAAGTTAGACTTAGCAGTGCATCTTCCAGAAAGAGAAATTGCCATGTAGCTTTACCAATCCTGGGCTCTGGGCAATAACATACTATTACGGAGCTGATAGTATGTTCAAAGTTGCTCTTCTATTGAATCATTCTGACGAATTGTGAGCCTTTGACTTTCTGGTTTGGTTTAAGGAATAAGTAAATTCCTGCACGTCTTTGAGGGTATTGAATCCGCATATTTCAGCAAATAAGGTAGACATTGAAAACTCAAAACCAGTTCATCAAAATAAAGATTGCCAACTTAAAATTCCATGGTAAATAATCCATTCTTCAGAGAAGAAAACTGGAGTTTACACAGGACTGAGAGGTTGCAGGAAGACACAGAATAAAGAGGTGGCTGGATAGTTTAGTGGCAGGACTATGCGGTTCACGAAATCTGTGTCTTATTTCAAACATGTTCAGATGAGTCAATGATTGACACGAGAGTAAATTGTTGGGTGAATATCAGGAAAGTGCTGAAAGAATATAGGTAAATAATGATTTTTTTAAGAATAGGGGAAAACTGTAACCCAAAGAGCGATGCCTCAGTTTCCCCTTGTCCCCAGCGACTTTGGTCAGTCACCGCATAGACTGCTAGCTTTCCTTATTTTAATTTTGAATAGAAACAGTACTTAAAGGCCCAATGCAGCCGTTTTTACATCAATATCAAATCATTTTGTGGGTAATAAGTAAGTACCTTACCGTAATAGATTCCCATTAAAATGGGCAAAAATAGCTTTTTAGCAAAAACATATTTCTCAAGCAAGAATTTTGCTAGGACTGTCTGAGAGTGGTCTGAGTGGAGAGGGGAAAACTGAAAACTAGCTGTTATTGGCAGAGAGGTTTCGAACTCTATTTGTTGTTGGTGTATTAACCAATTTACCGCACGGAAGGTTCTGTGTAGATTGTATTTTCAACCAGCAACTATCAGGAAATAACACTGATCCATTTTTTTCACACTTTTACAGTATTAGTTTCATCAGCAGTTATACAATATGATATAAACACAGGGAAAACTGAATTTTGACTGCACTGGGCCTTTAAACAGCCTTGCATGAAGTCAAACCATTTATTGGGGTTCGGGTGTGGCGATTTAAATAAGAGGTTCAGCTGAGTTTAGCTGTCACAAGTTGTCAAGGCCCCTGTGTGAACTAACGTTTATCCACACAATGCAAACACAAGTATAAACTCCCATACTTACAATCTCTCTCTCTCTTTCTTTCTTTATTTCTCTCTCTCTCTCTCTCTCTCTCTCTCTCTCTCTCTCTCTCTCTCTCTCTCTGCTCTCGCTCTCGCTCTCGCTCTCTCTCTCTCTCTCTCTCTCTCTCTCGCTCTCGCTCTCGCTCTCGCTCTCGCTCTCGCTCTCGCTCTCGCTCTTGCTCTTGCTCTTGCTCTCTCTTCTGTGTTTTTCTCTGACTGCAGCTTGTTAGAGACAGACAGGACACAATGATAGTGAGGAGACAGTTGTGTTCCCCTGGCACAAATTACCCTCTCTTTAAGTAATGGGGTCAAAGGTTAGGCATACATCTGGATCTCCATACCTCCATGTTGAACTCTAAATAGGGCAAAAGAGGGGGCAGAAACTAGAAGAAGATGTTTGGAAGACAAAGCTAAGCTACCCTGGTCAACCTTTTTGTTCTGAGAGGGGTTCAAGAGGGGTTAGTTGAAGATTAGCAAAATGATATGTTCAATTTCGCTATGAATCATAACTTTTCTACTATAAACAAATCAGATTTCTATAGTAGGCCTTCACAAATCTATGTGAATGCACAACCTCTTTAAACAGCTCCAACTTCCCCTGTGATAAGGGAGATACTGCCTGAAAGGGCTAAAGTCAGAAAATGTAAACACAAGTCTGTTGACCTGGGTGTGTAGGGGGTGTAGGGGTGGGTGTCCTGTGCCAGTGGTGTTTGCTTTATATTACTGCCTGTTGGATGAGGCTGCAGCTTCCTCTACTGATGGGGGTATTTTGGGGATAATAATAACAATAATAATACATATAATAACAGTAATAAGAATTATAATAACAATAATGATAATAATATATGCCATTTAACACTTTTATCCAAAGCGACTTACGGTCATGCATGGACACATTTCCGTATAAAAGAAATCCTGGGGTTGCAAGCACCGTGCTCTTCCAAGTGGGGAGGGTTTGGTGATGGTGCTAACTCCATTGTCAAATGTAGTGTTGTGTGTTCAAAAGGAAAGGAAAGGTTGAACTCTCTTGCAGTGTTAATTTCGTCAACAATAACTATGACGGAAAATATTTGTCTACAACCTATTTTTCCTGACTAAAACTATGACGATAATGCGACAGGATGCCATGAAAAAAATGATAACTGTAACAAATGAGTTTTCATTAGTTGCAACTAAGTATTTGTATTATTCTGTAAGTAAATCCGAGATACCCCTTTTAGTATGATATGTTACGTTTCATATGGTATGTATTAATTTGTGAATGTCCAGCACCCATTTCGTATGATATGTTACGAATTACAATTCGTATTATATGTTACGAATTTGTGAAATGTACAATATGTTACGAATTTGTCAATCGTACAAAATGTTACGAATTTTCCTAAACGTACAATATGTTACGAATTTGCAAAACATATGGTATGTTACGAATTCTAGCTAGGTGGCTAATGTTAGCGACCTTGCTAACGTTAGCTAAACCAGGGGTTAGTGGTTAGGGTAAAGGTTAGGGTTAAGTTTAGGAGTTAGGTTAAACGGTTAAGGTTAGGGATAGGGTTAGGGCAAGGGTTAGCTAAAAGGTTTAAGGTTAGGGTTAGGTGAAGGGTTAGCTAAAAGGGTTAAGGTTAGGGTTAGGGTTAGCTAACATGATAAGTAGTTGCAAAGTATCTAAAAAGTAGTAAGTACTGTAGTTGAAAAGTTGCTAATTAGCAAAAATGCAAACGTTGTGCGTGATGAGATTCAAACTCATAACCTTTGGGTTGCTAGACGTTCGAGTTATACACCCACCCACCCTACTTTCGATTTTGCCTTAAGTAACCATCTGTCTTATGTAACCATACAAAACATAACATATCATACTAAATGGAGTGTCTCAGATTTACGTTCAGAATAATACGAAGACCAGGTTGACTTGACGTGATGTGAATTCCATGTGAGACTAATGGAAATTCAATTGGACATGAAGCTCCTTTTCATCTGTTTTGTCCAATCATAAGCATGCATGCCTTTGCTGAATATTTCTCCTCTCATTGGCAGAATTAACTTCTTTCAGTTGCATGGTCTGATTGATCTGCCCGGCTCTCCAACACAGCTCCTGGGCAGAGCACTTGAGTCACTAGTCAATCTTTTAAACTGATGCGTAGCCAGGACACTTCAATTGTAACTAACCTAAACTCATAGGCTATTTTTGGTGCAGTTGTTTTTTTAATTTAGGAGTATAGTAATATTTCAAGCATCGTTGGAATGCTCAGATTCTTCCCTTTTTAAGGGAATCCCAAGCTTATGATGGGGATAAAAGAGCTGTATGAACTAAATTGTTTAACCTGTAACCAAGGCTTTGTAGTCTACAGTGCCTTCAGAAATTATTGATACCCCTTGACTTATTCCACATTTTGAAGTGTTACATCCTAAATTCAAAATTGCTTAAATATTTTTTTTTCTCACCCAATGAAAAGGTTTTCAGAAATGTTTGTACATTTATTGAAAATTTCATTCAGAAATATCTCATTTACATAAGTATTCACACGCCAGAGGCAATAAATGTTAGAATCACCTTTGGCAGCGATTACAGCTGGGAGTCATTCTGGGTAATTCTCTAAGAGCTTTGCACACCTGGATTGTACAATATTTGAACATTATTATTTTTTAAATTATTCTATTTGGTTGTTGATCATTGATAGACAGCCATTTTCAAGTCTTGCCATAGATTTTCAAGCCAATTTAAGTCAAAACTGTAATTAGGCCATTAGGACATTCAATGTCGTCTTGGTAAGCAACTCCAGTGTATATTTGGCCTTGTGTTTTAGGTTATTGTCCTGCTTAAAGGTGAATTTGTCTCCCAGCGTCTGTTGGAAAGCAGACTGAACCAGGTTTTCCTCTAGGTTTTGTCTGTGCTTTGCTCTATTCCCTAGTCATTGCCTATAACAAGCATACCCATAACATGATGCAGCCACCACCATACTTGAAAATATGAATGTAGTGGTACTCAGTGGTGTATTGTGTTGGATTTTCCCCAAACATAACGCTTTGTATTCAGGGCATAAAGTTAATTTCTTTGCCAAATTTTTTGCAGTTTTACTTTAGTGCCTTATTACAAACAGGATGCATGATTTGGAATATTTGTATTGTGTACAGGCTTCCTTCTTTTAATTCTGTCATTTAGGTTAGTATTGTGGAATAACTACAATGTTGCTGATCCATCCTCAGTTTTCTCTTATCACAGCCATTAAACTCTGTAATTGGCCTGATGGTGAAATCCCTGAGCGGTTCCTTCCTCTCCAGCAACTGAGTTAGGAAGGACACCTGTATCTTTGTGTATCAGCTTTAATATTGCAGATAGATAGTAACTTCCATCAATGTAATTGTCTGCATCACTTCCAATTCCCTATATGTTTTTTTTGCATATATATATATATACAGTGGGGAGAACAAGTATTTGATACACTGCCGGTTTTGCAGGTTTTCCTACTTACAAAGCATGTAGAGGTCTGTAATTTTTATCATAGGTACACTTCAACTGTGAGAGACTGAATCTAAAACAAAAAATCCAGAAAATCACATTGTATGATTTTTAAGTAATTAATTTGCATTTTATTGCATGAAATAAGTATTTGATCACCTACCAACCAGTAAGAATTCCGGCTCTCACAGACCTGTTCGTTTTTTCTTTAAGAAGCCTTCCTGTTCTCCACTCATTACCTGTATTAACTGCACCTGTTTGAACCCGTTACCTGTATAAAAGACACCTGTCCACACACTCAATCAAACAGACTCCAACCTCTCCACAATGGCCAAGACTGTGTAAGGACATCAGGGATAAAATTGTAGACCTGCACAAGGCTGGGATGGGCTACAGGACAATAGGCAAGCAGCTTGGTGAGAAGGCAACAACTGTTGGTGCAATTATTAGAAAATGGAAGAAGTTCAAGATGACGGTCAATCACCCTCTGTCTGGGGCTCCATGCAAGATCTCACCTCGTGAGGCATCAATGATCATGAGGAAGGTGAGGGATCAGCACAGAACTACACGGCAGGACCTGGTCAATGACCTGAAGAGAGCTGGGACCACAGTCTCAAAGAAAACCATTAGTAACACACTACACCTTCATGGATTAAAATCCTGCAGCGCACGCAAGGTCCCCCTGCTCAAGCCAGCGCATGTCCAGGACAATCTGAAGTTTGCCAATGACCATCTGGATGATCCAGAGGAGGAATGGGAGAAGGTCATGTGGTCTGATGAGACAAAAATAGAGCTTTTTGGTCTAAACTCCACTCGCCGTGTTTGGAGGAAGAAGAAGGATGAGTACAACCCCAAGAACACCATCCCAACCGTGAAGCATGGAGGTGGAAACATCATTCTTTGGGGATGCATTTCTGCAAAGGGGACAGGACGACTGCACCGTATTGAGGGGAGGATGGATGGGGCCATGTATCGCAAGATCTTGGCCAACAACCTCCTTCCCTCAGTAAGAGCATTGAAGATGGGTCGTGGCTAGGTCTTCCATCATGACAACGACCTGAAACACACAGCCGGGGCAACTAAGGAGTGGCTCCGTAAGAAGCATCTCAAGGTCCTGGAGTGAGCTAGCCAGTCTCCAGACCTGAACCCAATAGAAAATCTTTGAAAGGTGCTGAAAGTCTGTATTGCCCAGCGACAGCCCCGAAACCTGAAGGATCTGGAGAAGGTCTGTATGGAGGAGTGGGCCAAAATCCCTGCTGCAGTGTGTGCAAACCTGGTCAAGACCTACAGGAAATGTATGATCTCTGTAATTGCAAACAAAGGTTTATGAACCAAATATTAAGTTATGCTTTTCTGATGTATCAAATACTTATGTCATGCAATAAAATGCAAATTAATTACTTAAAAATCATACAATGTGATTTTCTGGGTTTTTGTTTTAGATTCCGTCTCTCACAGTTGAAGTGTACCTATGATAAAAATTACAGACCTCTACATGCTTTGTAAGTAGGAAAACCTGCAAAATCGGCAGTGTATCAAATACTTGTTCTCCCCACTGTATATATATATATATATATATACAGTGCCCTCCACAATTATTGGCACCCCTGTTTAAGATGTGGTCGAGGACTTCCAAAAATTCTCATTTTTTTTAAACAACATAGAACCCAAATGCAAAAAAAAGAGAAAAATCCAACCTTTTATTTAAGTACATTACTTTGGTGTAAAAAAAAAAAATCACACATTTAGAAAAAAAAAACTTGAAATCATGTGTCCCACAATTATTGGCACCCCTGATGTTAATACTTTGTACAACCCCCCTTTGCCAACAAGACAGCACTTAATCTCCTCCTATAACATTTCACAAGATTGGAGAACACAGAGAGAGGGATCTTTGACCATTCTTCTTTGCACAATCTTTCTAGATCATCCAGTGTCCTGGGTCCTCTCTTATGCACTCTCCTCTTTAGCTCGCCCCACAGGTTTTCGATTGGGTTGAGGTCTGGGGACTGAGATGGCCATGGGAGGACCTTGAGTTTGTGACTGCTGAACCATTTTTGTGTAGATTTTGCCACATGTTTTGGATCATTATCCTGCTGAAAGACCCAATGACGACCCATCTTCAGCTTTCTGGCAGAGGCCATCAGGTTTTTATTTAAAATGTCCTGGTAGTTCAAAGCGTTCATAATGCCATGCACCCTAACAAGGTTCCCAGGGCCTTTGGAAGAGAAACAGGCCCACAGCATCACAGATCCTCCACCATACTTCACGGTGGGCATGAGGTGCTTTTCGGCATACTCATCTTTTGTTTTACGCCAGACCCACTTAGAGTGTTTGTTGCCAAAAAACTCAATCTTAGTCTAATCTGACCAAAGCACACAATCCCAGTTGAAGTCCCAGTGCCGCTTAGCAAACTCCAGACGTTTACGTTTGTGAGTGTTAGTGAGAAAAGGCTTTTTCCTTGCATGCCTCCCAAACAGCTTGTTGGCATGTAGAGAGTGTCTGATGGTTGTTTTGGAGACTTTGTGACCCCAAGATGCCACTCTTTGATGCAATTCTGTGACAGTGAGCTTAGGACTTTTTTTTACTTCTCTTACCATCCTCCTCACTGTGCGTTGTGGCAAGATAAACTTGGGACCTCTTCCAGCCTTGTTTGTCACTGTTCCAGTTGTTTTAAACTTCTTAATGATTCCTCTGACTGTAGATACGGGCAAGTTAAGGCAAGTGGCTATTTTCTTGTAGCCATTGCCTGACTTATGAAGGTCGACACAAATCTGCCTTTCTTGAATGGTGTGTTCTCTTGTCTTTGCCATGTTGACAAATGGGTAAGAGAATTAGGCCTCTGTGTCACGTCATATTTATACCCCAGGGAAACAGGAAGTCATGAATTACTAATTAAAAGTTCCTAGATACCCTGACCAACTTTAGCAACTACAGAAAAATATATTTTTTAAAAAATCAATTAAAATTTTCAGCGGAATTGTTAGGGGTGCCAATAATTGTGGGACACATGATTTCAAGTTGTTTTTTTTCTAAATGTGTGAATTTTTTTTTACCACCAAAATAATGTACTTAAATAAAAGGTTGGATTTTTCTCTTTTTTTGCATTTGGGTTCTATGTTGTTTAAAAAAAAAGGAGAATTTTTGGAAGTCCTCGACCACATCTTAAACAGGGGTGCCAATAATAGTGGAGGGCACTGTATATATATATAAAATGTGGAAAAAGTCAAGGGTTGTGAATACTTTCAGAAGGCACTGTATATGGTAAATCATGGCTGGCATTGGTTACAATCTGCCACAATAGCAATGTGTCAGCTATATGAGGGGACAGTAGGCCTAGTTGGACAAGACTATCTCAATGTGCACATGATGGAAGTTAAAGGTAAATATTAATTATTTAATGAGAAAATGCATTGACTAATATGTGACTAAAATGACTGTGTCTAAAACTAGACAAAAATTGTCCAGAATTTCTGTCGACTGATAATAACAAAAAAGAAGAAGTAGGAAGTTACAATTTTTTTAACAAAATCATTAACAAAATAATAATAATCTAAAATAGCTGCCAAAATTAACGCTGCTCTCTTATCATTGAGGAATAGAGAGTCATTATGTAAAAGAACAGAAATGTGTCTGTTAACTATTGATTTGTTCTCTCGTTTGTTTTGATTTGTTGTCTGCATTCTTAGGGAGCAAATTTCTTAAGACCACATGGACATCATTATAGCAATTCAGCTCGATGACCAACACTACCATGAATAAAGTGTGCATACACTGTTATACAATGTAACGTATACACTGAGTGTACAAAAACATTATGAACACCTGCTCTTTCCATGACATAGACTGACCAGGTGAATCCAGGTGAAAGCTATGATCTCTTATTGATGTCACTTGTTAAATCCACTTCAATCAGTGTAGATAAAGGGGAGGAAACAGTTTAATGAAGGATTTTTAAGCCTTGAGACAATTGAGACATGGATTGTGTATGTGTGTCATTCAGCAGTGGCACATATTCATGGCTGTATCGCTTCCCCCAGAAATTCACCAATAAAAAATAAATAAATACAAAATAGTTTATCTTTTGTCTCTTTGTGTTTCATAGTTTTCCTTCAATTCGCAAGAAGCTGAATGTATCTCACCAGAGAAAGCCTTCGAGCGAGCGAAACAGCGCCCCTCTGTCTCTGTATGTATAGCCCATTTATCTGATGCTGTCTGGTCAAAAAGAGTGATATTGTTTACACCCATGGCATTGAATTCAAGGGAATCCAGCGAGCATTTGGCCTCCCTTAATAAAAAAAAGATACAATAATAGCCAATCAGCGTTGAGCTAAAATGAGCGAGCTCAACTGTGAATTGTCCTTGTGCACCAAAAAAGAAACTGTCAAGGGAAGCCAGTTTGGATTTGGCTTCACACCAATCACCTCACATCAAGCCAAACGTCATTGACAGAAAAAAATTACTTGAATTGTTGCACCTCGTTGTGTTGATGTTCTCCAGTGGCTAGCTAGCTAGCTAAAATGGTCCCATTCCTAAATTAGCCATGGACAGAGATAGGGATTTGGACTTGTGGTTTTACTTAATTCTAAGTACTGGTCAATGATTATAACAGCGATTCTGATCCAACCATAAATTCATACATTGTGCCTCTGGCCTGAGAGGATGGAAGTTCAATATATAGCTAGATGTAGTAGGCTAATGTTAACTAGCTGGCTAATCTTTGCCCATGATAGGAAGTTAGTCTAGCGAGCCAGCATTTTAGCCAGCTAGCTTAGGACAACAAAACCTAAAAGCGTGTGATGTATGACAGAGTCATAGACCATTTCGGCAACATGAAAGAGAAGAGGATGGCATTGGCATTTCTCTACAAGTAGAGTGGGTCAACATGTTTTTTCTACTTACGCAGTGGTATCTGTACTTTACTATTTATATTTTTGACAACTTTTACTTTTACTTTCTACATTCCTAAAGACAATAATGTACTTTTTACTCCATACATTTTCCCTGACACCCAAAAGTACTCGTTACATTTTGAATGCTTAGCAGGACAGAAAAATTGTCAAATTCACGCACTACATCCCTCTGATCTGGCGGACTAAACACACATGCTTCATTTGTAAATGATGTCGTGAGTGTTTTAGTGTGCCCCTGGCTTTCCATAAATAAATAAATGGTGCCGTCTGGTTTGCATAATATAAGGAATTTGAAACGATTTATACTTTTACTTTTGATACTTAAGTACAGTATATTTTAGCAATTACATTTACATTTGATACTTAAGTATATTTAAAACCAAATACTTTTAGACTTTTACTCAAGTAGTATTTTACTGGGTGACTTTCACTTTTCCTTGAGTCATTTTCTATTAAGGTATCTTTACTTTTTCTCAAGTATGACAATTGGGTACTTTTTCCACCAGTAACTTATGCGCGCACACACACACACAAATCAGTACCATGGACAGCCACGTGATATTTAGCTTATGTTGATTGGACTAAATCATTTTTGGTTTTTAGTCACTGTATTAGACTAATCATAGGTGATTTGATGATGTTGAAATGTTGAAGTTGAAATGGTGCTGGAATAGTGGAGGCAGCTCCTGTTTTCTTTGGGACTTAAGGTAACTCTCCGGTGTTCTAAATCAATAGTTGTTTAGTAGTCCTAAAATGTCAGAAACATTAACTTGATTGACCATGCTGTTTGTTACATGCAATATGCTTTATGGATTCCACCTGACAGATGTTGCTCTCCGGTTTTGTGATGAAACAAAGGTGTGGTTGAATTTATTCTGCCACTGAGTCTTCTTATTGTCTCAGCCTTAGGCCTATATATCACGGTGAAAAGGCATATTAACTAATAGGTTATAGAGCAAACAACGCAATTATCACAACATATAGTTGTTTGCTTACGACACAACGGTGGTAGGCCTGATCACCGACAACGATGAGACAGCCTATAGGGAGGAGGTCAGAGACCTGGCAGTGTGGTGCCAGAAAAACAACCTCTCCCTCAACATGATCAAGACAAAGGAGATGATTGTGGACTACAGGAAAAGGAGGGCCGAACACGCCCCCATTCACATCGATGGGGCTGTAGTGGAGCGGGTCGAGAGTTTCAAGTTCCTTGAAGTCCACATAACCAACAAACTATCATGGTCCAAACACACAAAGAAAGTCGTGAAGAGGGCACGACAATTCCTTTTATTTCCCTCAGAAGACTGAAAAGATTTGGCATGGGTCCCCAGATCCTCAAAAAGTTCTATAGCTGCACCATCGAGAGCATCCTGACCAGTTGCATCACCGCCTGGTATGGCAACTGCTCGGCATCTGCCCTTAAGGAGCTGCAGAGGGGCCAAGCTTCCTGCCATCCAGGACCTACAGTGGCTTGCGAAAGTATTCACCCCCCTTGGCATTATTCCTATTTTGTTGCCTTACAACCTGGAATTAAAATTGATTTTTGGGGGGTATGTATCATTTGATTTACACAACATGCCTACCACTTTGAAGACGCAAAATATGTTTTATTGTGAAACAAACAAGAAATAAGACAAAAAGATTCCAGTTACCTAAGTCATAGACTGTTCTCTCTGCTACCGCACGGCAAGCGGTACCGGAGCTCCAAGTCTAGGTCCAAAAGGCTCCTTAACAGCTTCTACCCCCAAGCCATAAGAATGCTGAACAATTAATCAAATGGCCACCTGGACTATTTTCATTGACTATTCCACAAATGTTCAACCACTCCACAAATTTATTGTTAACAAACTATAGTTTTGGCATCTACTTTGTGCATGACACAAGTCATTTTTCCAACAATTGTTTACAGACAGATTATTTCACTTATAATTCACTGTATCACAATTCCAGTGGGTCAGAAGTTTACATACATTAAGTTGACTGTGCCTTTAAACAGCTTGGAAAATTCCAGAAAATGATGTAATGGCTTTAGAAGCTTCTAATAGGCTAATTGACATGATTTGAGTCAATTGGAGGTGTACCTGTGGATGTATTTCAAGGCCTACCTTCAAACTCAGTGCCTCTTTGCTTGACATCATGGGAAAACCAAAAGAAATCAGCCAAGACCACAGAAAAAAAAATTGTAGACCTCCACAAGTCTGGTTCATCCTTGGGAACAATTTCCAAACGCCTGAAGGTACCACATTCATCTGTACAAACAATAGTACGCAAGTATAAACACCATGGGACCACGCAGCCGTCATACCGCTCAGGAAGGAGACGCGTTCTGTCTCCTAGAGATGAACGTA
The DNA here is from genome assembly GCF_020615455.1 of Coregonus clupeaformis. Classification (NCBI taxonomy): domain Eukaryota; kingdom Metazoa; phylum Chordata; class Actinopteri; order Salmoniformes; family Salmonidae; genus Coregonus; species Coregonus clupeaformis. The sequence continues at coordinate 28,135,720 of NC_059200.1, forward strand.
CTTTGGTGCGAAAAGTGCAAATCAATCCCAGAACAACAGAAAAGGACCTTGTGAAGATGCTGGAGGAAACAGGTACAAAAGTATCTACATCCACAGTACAATGAGTCCTATATCGACATAACCTGAAAGACCGCTCAGCAAGGAAGAAGCCCCTGCTCCAAAACAGCCATAAAAAAGCCCGACTACAGTTTGCAACTGCACATGGGGACAAGGATCATTCTTTTTGGAGAATTGTCCTCTGGTCTGATGAAACAAAAATAGAACTGTTTGGCCATAATGACCATCATTATGTTTGGAGGAAAAAGGGGGTGCCTTGCAAGCCGAAGAACACCATCCCAACCATGAAGCACGGGGGTGGCAGCATCATGCTGTGGGGGTGCTTTGCTGCAGGAGAGACTGGTGCACTTCACAAAATAGATGGCATCATGAGGAAGGAAAAGTATGAATGCTATTCATTGACTACAGCTCAGCATTCAACACCATAGTGCCCTCTAAGCTCATCACTAAGCTAAGGATCCTGGGACTAAACACCTCCCTCTGCAACTGGATCCTGGACTTCCTGACGGGCCGCCCCCAGGTGGTAAGGGTAGGTAACAACACATCTGCCACACTGATCCTCAACACGGGGGCCCCTCAGGGGTGCGTGCTCAGTCCCCTCCTGTACTCTCTGTTCACCCATGACTGCATGGCTAGGCACGACTCCAACACCATCATTAAGTTTGCCGACGACACAACAGTGGTAGGCCTGATCACCGACAACGATGAGACAGCCTATAGGGAGGAGGTCAGAGATCTGGCCGTGTGGTGCCAGGACAACAACCTCTCCCTCAACGTGACCAAGACAAAGGAGATGATTGTGGACTACAGGAAAAAAAAGAGGACTGAGCACGCCCCCATTCTCATCGACGGGGCTGTAGTGGAACAGGTTGAGAGCTTCAAGTTCCTTGGTGTCCACATCACCAACGAACTATCATGGTCCAAACACACCAAGACAGTCGTGAAGAGGGCACGACAAAGCCTATTCCCCCTCAGGAGACTAAAAGATTTGGCATGGGTCCTCAGATCCTCAAAAAATTCTACAGCTGCACCATCGAGAGCATCCTGACTGGTTGCATCACCGCCTGGTATGGCAACTGCTTGGCCTCTGACCGCAAGGCACTACAGAGGGTAGTGCGTACGGCCCAGTACATCACTGGGGCAAAGCTCCCTGCCATCCAGGACCTCTATACCAGGCGGTGTCAGAGGAAGGCCCTCAAAATTGTCAAAGACTCCAGCCACCCTAGTCATAGACTGTTCTCTCTGCTACCGCACGGCAAGCGGTACCGGAGTGCCAAGTCTAGGTCCAAAAGACTTCTCAACAGCTTCTACCCCCAAGCCATAAGACTCCTGAACAGCTAATCATGGCTACCCGGACTATTTGCACTGCCCCCCACCCCATCCTTTTTACGCTGCTGCTACTCTGTTAAGTATTTATGCATAGTCACTTTAACTCTACCCACATGTACATATTACCTCAACTACCTCAACTAGCCGGTGCCCCCGCACATTGACAATGCAACGGTACCCCCCTGTATATATAGCCTCCCTACTGTCACTTTATTTTACTGTATATATAGCCTCCCTACTGTCACTTTATTTTACTTCTGCTCTTTTTTTCTCAACACTTTTTTGTTGTTGTTTTATTCTTACTTTTTTGTTTAAAATAAATGCACTGTTGGTTAAGGGCTGTAAGTAAGCATTTCACTGTAATGTCTGCACCTGTTGTATTCGGCGCATGTGACCAATAAAATTTGATTTGATTTGATTTGAAAAGTATATGGATATATTGAAGCAACATCTCAAGACATCAGTCAGGAAGTTAAAGCTTGGTCGCAAATGGGTCTTCCAAATGGACAATGACCCCAAGCATACTCCCAAAGTTGTGGCAAAATGGCTTAAGGACAACAAAGTCAAGGTATTGGAGTGGCCTTCACAAAGCCCTGACCTCAATCCTATAGAAAATTTGTGGGCAGAACTGAAAAAGCATGTGCGAGCAAGGAGGCCTACAAACCTGACTCAGTTACACCAGCTTTGTCAGGAGGAATGGGCCAAAATTCACCCAACTTATTGTGGGAAGCTTGTGGAAGGCCACCTGAAACGTTTGACCCAAGTTAAACAATTTAAAGGCAATGCTACCAAATACTAATTGAGTGTATGTAAACTTCTGACCCACTGGGAATATGATGAAAGAAAGAAAAGCTGAAATAAATCATTCTCTCTACTATTATTCTGACATTTCACATTCTTAAAATAAAGTGGTGATCCTAACTGACCTAAGACAGGGAATTTTTACTAGGCTGAAATGTCAGGAATTGTGAAAAACTGAGTTTAAATGTATTTGGCTAAGGTGTATGTAAACTTCCGACTTCAACTGTAGCCTCATTATTGTTATTTTATTGAGTTGGCTTGGCTTCCCCATGATTTTACCCCAGCACCGCTACTGCCATTCATATATTTAAGTTGCTTTGAACGGGGTGTTGTAGTAGGTTCCAGGTACACCGGTTTGTGTCAAGAACTGTAACGCTGCTGGGTTTTTCATGCTCAACAGTTTCCCGTGTGTATCAATAATGGTCCACCACCCAGGACATCCAGCCAACTTGACACAACTGTGGGAAGCATTGGAGTCAACATGGGCCAGCATCCCTGTGGAATGCATTCGACACCTTGTAAAGTCCATGCCCTGACGAATTGACGCTGTTCTGAGGGCAAAAGGAGGTGGGTGCAACTCAATATTAGGAAGGAGTTCTTAATATTTTGTACACTCAGTGTAATGTTTGTACAAGAGTTTTCATAAGCAATGCAAAAAAACAAGCAATGCAAAAAAAAACTCCTGTGTAATAATTTATCCTGAATCCTGAACAGGGGTGTCAAACTCATTTTGCCCTGGGGGCGGCATTCGGTCTTCAACGAGGTCCAGAGGGCCTCACTAAAAATTTGCTATTATTTCCTCGCCGGCAAAAAAAATAAAAAAAATAATTGTGCTCTATCTATTTTTATTTGAATGTTCGATGCTCCCTGACTGTCTAGCTTTCATTTTGGTGATTATTAGCGAGCTGGACACAGTCAAGAAACTGCATGAATGTAGGTCCATTATCATTCTACACAGTTTCGATTTGGTTTTAATCATTTTAAAGTATATTGAGTTTGTTTCCCGCGGGCCGTATGTTTGACACCCCTGGTCTAGAATAAAATAATCCCTAAACATGTTGCTTCTAATTCTAAGTATAAAAGGACCGTAACAGTAAATTAGACACATCATTCAGAACTCCTAGAACGCACATTCTCCAAACCCCTGGCCAAACAGTTGGTCATTACTAAAGGATCAGAAAAGAGAAAGTCTATGAAGGTCAAATAGAATAAAAATAAACACTGGCACTAACCTTTTGTACATCCACACACTCCTCATAACTCACTTTTATTGCCTGTGTGGTTAAGATTTCCCAGGAGAACCATAAATGTGCACTATAACCACAGAGTGAAGGAGAACACTCAAGAGAGAGTGCCATCTGTGTGGTGCAGACGGGTGCTACATTTACATTTACTTACACATTTCACATCATGGTGTCTTTCTATCCTCACATAAACACATTATAAAGAGACACACAACCACACTTCCACTTGCTAAGAGAACACAAACTAGTGAGGGAACACACAGCCTTGTGTTTCAACACCACCACGAGGCTCATGAAGAAGCATGTAAGAGCCAATAACTATAATTATGGGTTGAGAAAAAGGGAACATAAACACATAACTATTAGGAGTAGTAATATTTCTACAACTTCACTTGCCCCTTTTGATTGATAATCACCAACCAATCATATTAGTCCATTGCCAAAGGTACCACTAGTCTATAGCCTATTCCTTTGCTCTTTTGCTAAGACATGGTTCTAATGCTGAGCCATGGAACACCAGAGCCCCCGTCCTCCGTCATCCAGGGTCTGGTGGAACCATAAAAGTTATAGATTTACCTAGTCCCCCCATCCTCTATGCCAGAGGTATTCAACTCTGACCCTTCGAGGTCCGGAGCCTGCTGTTCTACCTGGTAATGAATTGCACCCACCTGGTGTCCCAGGTCTCAGTCAGTCTCTGATGTTGGAGTTCGAAGCCTAAGATTTTCACTGTACCCTGCAATCACACCTGCAACCCTGTACATGTGACTAATAAACAATCTGAATCTGAATCTGATTAGAGGGGAACAATGAAGGTCTGAAGGCTTTGAGGTCCAGAGTTTAATTTGAGGGCTCTACAGTATTAAGACCTCATTTGCAGCAAGAGGATACCTCTTGTCAGAACCATTTCCTTTCACAAATCTTCTCAGAAAGAGATGCATCCTGCGATAGATCCATCCAGCCTGGCCAGCAGAGGATAACACACACTATTAAAGGTTGGATAGTAATAGGGTCACTTTGGATCAGTCAGAGGAGCTTTAGATTCAGCCAAGTCTCACTTCCTTGGCTATACAGTACAATACAGTACAACTTTATTATTGCCAGAGGGGCAATTCTTTCAGGGCTGTCAGGGTGCTTCAGACAGGACAAACACACACAGACAGTATAAAAATAATAATAATTACAATATATATATATATATATATATATATATATATATATATATATATATATATATATATATATACATATATATATATATATATATATACAGTGGGGAGAACAAGTATTTTATACATTGCCGATTTTGCAGGTTTTCCTACTTACAAAGCATGTAGAGGTCTGTAATTTTTATCATAGGTACACTTCAACTGTGAGAGACGGAATCTACAGTGAGGGGAAAAAGTATTTGATCCCCTGCTGATTTTGTACATTTGCCCTTTGACAAAGAAATTATCAGTCTATAATTTTAATGGTAGGTTTATTTGAACAGTGAGAGACAGAATAACAACAAAATAATCCAGAAAAACGCATGTCAAAAATGTTATAAATTGATTTGCATTTTAATGAGGGAAATAAGTATTTGACCCCCTCTCAATCAGAAAGATTTCTGGCTCCCAGGTGTCTTTTATACAGGTAACGAGCTGAGATTAGGAGCACACTCTTAAAGGGAGTGCTCCTAATCTCCGTTTGTTACCTGTATAAAATACACCTGTCCACAGAAGCAATCAATCAATCAGATTCCAAACTCTCCACCATGGCCAAGACCAAAGAGCTCTCCAAGGATGTCAGGGACAAGATTGTAGACCTACACAAGGCTGGAATGGGCTACAAGACCATCGCCAAGCAGCTTGGTGAGAAGGTTACAACAGTTGGTGTGATTATTCGCAAATGGAAGAAACACAAAATAACTGTCAATCTCCCTCGGCCTGGGGCTCCATGCAAGATCTCACCTCGTGGAGTTGCAATGATCATGAGAACGGTGAGGAATCAGCCCAGAACTACACGGGAGGATCTTGTCAATGATCTCAAGGCAGCTGGGACCATAGTCGCCAAGAAAACAATTGGTAACACACTACGCCGTGAAGGACTGAAATCCTGCAGTGCCTGCAAGGTCCCCCTGCTCAAGAAAGCACATATACAGGCCCGTCTGAAGTTTGCCAATTAACATCTGAATGATTCAGAGGAGAACTGGGTGAAAGTGTTGTGGTCAGATGAGACCAAAATCGAGCTCTTTAGCATTAACTTAACTCGCCGTGTTTGGAGGAGGAGGAATGCTGCCTATGACCCCAAGAACACCATTCCCACCGTCAAACATGGAGGTGGAAACATTATGCTTTGGGGGTGTTTTTCTGCTAAGGGGACAGGACAACTTCACCGTATCAAAGGGACGATGGACGGCGCCATGTACCGTCAAATCTTGGGTGAGAACCTCCTTCCCTCAGCCAGGGCATTGAAAATGGGTCGTGGATGGGTATTCCAGCATGACAATGACCCAAAACACATGGCCAAGGCAACAAAGGAGTGGCTCAAGAAGAAGCACATTAAGGTCCTGGAGTGGCCTAGCCAGTCTCCAGACCTTAATCCCATAGAAAATATGTGGAGGGAGCTGAAGGTTCGAGTTGCCAAACGTCAGGCTCGAAACCTTAATGACTTGGAGAAGATCTGCAAAGAGGAGTGGGACAAAATCCCTCCTGAGATGTGTGCAAACCTGGTGGCCAACTACAAGAAAGATCTGACCTCTGTGATTGCCAACAAGGGTTTTGCCACCAAGTACTAAGTCATGTTTTGCAGAGGGGTCAAATACTTATTTCCCTCATTAAAATGTAATTAATTTATAACATTTTTGACATGCGTTTTTCTTGATTTTGTTGTTGTTAGTCTGTCTCTCTTGCCAGTGGGCAAACGTACAAAATCAGCAGGGGATCAAATACTTTTTTCCCTCACTGTAAAACAAAAATCCAGAAAATCACATTGTATGATTTTTAAGTAATTAATTTGCATTTTATTGCATGACATAAGTATTTGATCACCTACCAACCAGTAAGAATTCCGGCTCTCACAGACCTGTTTGTTTTTCTTTAAGAAGCCCTCCTGTTCTCCACTCATTACCTGTACTAACTGCACCTGTTTGAGCTCGTTACCTGTATAAAAGACACCTGTCCACACACTCAATCAAACAGACTCTAACCTCTCCACAATGGCCAAGACCAGAGAGCTGTGTAAGGATATCAGGGATAAAATTGTAGACCTGCACAAGGCTGGGATGGGCTACAGGACAATAGGCAAGCAGCTTGGTGAGAAGGCAACAACTGTTGGCGCAATTATTAGAAAATGGAAGAAGTTCAAGATGACGGTCAATCACCCTCGGTCTGGGGCTCCATGCAAGATCTCACCTCGTGGGGCATCAATGATCATGAGGAAGGTGAGGGATCAGCCCAGATCTACACGGCAGGACCTGGTCAATGACCTGAAGAGAGCTGGGACCACAGTCTCAAAGAAAACCATTAGTAACACACTACGCCATCATGGATTAAAATCCTGCAGCGCACGCAAGGTCCCCCTGCTCAAGCCAGCGCATGTCCAGGCCCGTCTGAAGTTTGCCAATGACCATCTGGATGATCCAGAGGAGGAATGGGAGAAGGTCATGTGGTCTGATGAGACAAAAATATAGCTTTTTTGTCTAAACTCCACTCGCCGTGTTTGGAGGAAGAAGAAGGATGAGTACAACCCCAAGAACACCATCCCAACCATGAAGCATGGAGGTGGAAACATCATTCTTTGGGTATGCTTTTCTGCAAAGGGGACAGGACGACTGCACCGTATTGAGGGGAGGATGGATGGGGCCATGTATCGCGAGATCTTGGCCAACAACCTCCTTCCCTCAGTAAGAGCATTGAAGATGGGTTGTGGCTGGGTCTTCCAGCATGACAACGACCCGAAACACACAGCCAGGGCAACTAAGGAGTGGCTCCGTAAGAAGCATCTCAAGGTCCTGGAGTGGCCTAGCCAGTCTCCAGACCTGAACCCAATATAACATCTTTGGAGGGAGCTGAAAGTCCATATTGCCCAGCGACAGCCCCGAAACCTGAAGGATCTGGAGGTGGTCTGTATGGAGGAGTGGGCCAAAATCCATGATGCAGTGTGTGCAAACCTGGTCAAGACCTACAGGAAACGTATGATCTCTGTAATTGCAAATAAAGGTTTCTGTACCAAATATTAAGTTCTGCTTTTCTGATGTATCAAATACTTACGTCATGCAATAAAATGCAAATTAATTACTTAAAAATCATACAATGTGATTTTCTAGATTTTTGTTTTAGATTCCGTCTCTCACAGTTGAAGTGTACCTATGATAAAAATTACAGACCTCTACATGCTTTGTAAGTAGGAAAACCTGCAAAATCGGCAGTGTCAAATACTTGTTCTCCCCACTGTATATATATATATATATATATATATATATATATATATATATATATATATATATATATATTTTAAGGCATCAGTTAAAAGTCCATAGTGCAATTTGAATATAGGATCTAGAAGTATCTGTATCAAATGTTGCAATATAAAATGAAAAAGCATCATGTCCAGGGTCCTTATCTAAAGAAAGGAGTGGACCATGACACGACAGATGAAGTGCTGCTACTACTAATACACTGTGTTTGCTGTATACCAGCATCTCATCCAGGGCTCAACACATCAATGTTCTCTTAATGCCCTAGAACTTGACAAGAACAAATGAGTTTGGCTTTGGAACAGCCCGTTTTGGCAGGGATCGTCTGTAATACTAATTAAGCAGCATCAGATTAGAGCGAGGGCTGAATGGGGTGAGAGGGGGATGGATAGCTACTGGCCTGTCCCCTCTGTGATGTACAGCCCACAAAGTTGACAACATGATTGGAAAGAGACTGACTGGGGAGCTCACAATACAACCTGCAGTTGAACCCTAAACTGCTAAGTCCCCTCAATCAAAACTGTCAGGGTCTAATGATGCTCATTAGCAGGCCCCCTTCCTCCCCAGCATCCCCCAGTATATAACTTCAGACCACAGTCCACTGTGGGTGAATTAAGTATATTAGAGAGTGTTTTATTCAATTCCAGTTTCTGTCGTTGATAAGCGAGGGAGAGGAGAGGAAAGGGGTGTGGGGTCCAGATGTCAAATCTGATAGAATGAAAGGAAAAAACCTCCCATCTGTTATAAACAGTTTCTTATTGCTTGGTGACATTTGAAAACACAAAAAAAGATTGGACATATTGGATAATTCAGTATGAAAAAAACCTGTTTGTTTGTTTGGTTCACACATGTAGTGCTATACTATTCTAATACTGGAGAGTAATGTCTACTAAAACAGTGTGACAAAGTGATACTGAGCAGATGGATTCTGAAAGGGAATCACACAATATGGGCCGGATTGGGTTTCAAACAGCACATAGATGGGTCTTTTGTGGAGGGCCCGGCTGAGAGAGAGAGAAAGGGGCTGGGTAACACTGGCCAGGCTGCAGCACAGACCTGACCAACACAGCACACAAAGAGGCTCTAAGAAACCAGGTTTGTGCCCAAGCAGTGTGTCCTACCTAGGTATTTGTACCAAGAACATTTAACTATGTACCAACTCTCACCCTGGACCTATAGAAATGTGCCATGATTCTTGAAAGGTCTGGTTTAAACTGACCTATGGTTATACATAATAAACAAAAGCATGCACTGATTATCATATAATTCTCCAGAAAGATATGTTATCAGACTTTTAATTTAATTTAATTAGAAGATCTTTCATTCATTTGCCTTTTGATTCTACCGTACGTAAACATCTAGCCTCCGTACATGGGCACATCAAAGCTGCAGAGGATAAAGAACCTAACAGGCTACAATTCTGTGGGCAGTGGAGGCCTGGCCAGGCAATGCCTACTGGTACTACACTATGTAATTAGAGCCAATTTCACCATATTCTGCCACTCATCAGTCTACCATGACATCTAAGTTTACACCTTCTCAATGTCTGCCTTGCCTCACAAAGTATGGCATGTTTTCACACATTTTTCTGGAGACACTCCAAGTGAACCTATTTCAGCACAGAACAGCACAGAACTGAAGCTAATAAAGTGAAAGCATTCCCACATACTGTCCTGATGAGGAAAGTCTTCTGATATTTGGTTAATAAAAAAACGAATTCCATGATGCTGCAGGCTACTTCCAGAGGAGGTGACAGGCTAGATGAACATGTACTCAGCATCATCTCACTTCCACTGCTCAATAAAGACATAGGATCCTTTTTTAGCTGTCCCGCTGTCAGGGTTTATGATTGGACAAACTGCTTAGCAAGGAGAAAACTATCTCCCCCAGCATCTCCACCTTCACCACCAACAGATAGCAATATTACCCTGCAGCTCTCTATCTTCTTGTTCCTCTGAGACATTTCAACTAGTCAACAAGTCCCCCTTTCTAGGACCAAACCAGGATACCTGTTTTTTTAACTGTAGTTTCTACAGTTTCTGAATGAATAAACCAAAAGGTGCTTATCACCACGTCTTGTGCCACATCTTTGACTTTTCACCACAAGCTGATGGGTTTCAAGTCAGCGAGACACAGAACATTACTGCAACCTGGTGGGCATTTTACTTTTAGATTCATATAATTTTTTGTTGTGTGTAAGGAGGCTAAAAAAGTGTCGAGTAACCCCCCCCCAAGCCTGTCTAGCTACACTTCAGATGGAACAGTATTAGGGCAGCATGGGATGTGAATTCCCCAATAAGTACTCTGTGCATCTGGTTTCAGCATTATTACCAGCCAGACTTGTGCCAAAGGTCATTGTGGGAGCTAATGACAACCCTATTATATTCACATGTGGTGGGCTATTGGCGGGAACCACTCACATGCAGCATGCATTGGACACTCACCTCAAAACACTACACTATTCTCTTTCGTTTTTTTCTCTCTCATTTATTTAACTGCTATCTTTCCATAAACAAGAAAGGTGCCCCTACAAAATAATGTAAAGTGGCTTTCAAACGATCTAAGTATTCAACGCCTAGGTGTTAATGTCGTGACCTGATCTCAAAGCTTGAGCTTTTTGTGTTTTTTGACACGTCTGCTTCTAATGGTTGAACTGTGAGAGTGCTGAAGGCGAGAGGAAGCTCTGCTAATTGAAATTCCTTCAGCCATGTCTTGCACAGCCTCAGCGTCTGAGTGGGCCTGTCAGTGAGGAGAAGCCTCGCACCACATGGGCTCCATATGGCAAAGCCTTCTTTTATTAGGACCACAGTGTGTTCACAGAGCACTGACAGAAAAGTGCACGGGCAGTTTGGACAGAGAGACTGTGGCGGCCAGGTGCTGAGAGTGTTGTCCAGGGTGTCTGGAGTATCGCTCACTGCATAGTAAACTTTACGGCACCCAGGCAGGCAATTGTAGCGATTTGAGCAGCATGACAAGTAGCTGAGGTGTCATTCTCAGCAGGGGTGTGTGAATGGATACAAGCACTTAGATAGAGAGAATCATGTCAGCCGTGCCCATAAAGGGTAAAGGACACGGCTACGGCAACTGGAAAGTGATGAGGTTGATGAAAACCACAAACGATAATAACATTATATATGCCACTAGTATCACTAGTATTATGACCTATAATAAAGTGATATAATAAGTCACAAAAGAAAAAATACAGGGATGTGATCCCTGAGCCACAGGGATGATGTTGATGTTTGAGATATTTCCTCAGAGACAAAAGGGTTCTTCAGGCTATTTCTAATTGGTTCCAGTAGACGTGCTCTAAAGGACTGAGTAACTGAAGCAACAAACATGCTGCTTCCAGAACCTTCTGCTGCCCAGGCAGAGCGAGAAACACGAAACACAGGCTACACATGATCTATGCTGCCCACTACTGCTGCCCACCATTATACCAGGTAAGGTTCCTATTATGTGTGGATGTGCAGTGGAGAAAAATCAGAGAGCAATGCCATAATAATGGGGGAAAACCACCGCCCACAAACTCTATAGGACCCACATGTGACAGGGATGAGAAAAGAAGAAAAACTCACAAAACATAAGCTGAGGGAGAGCATATTTTCTGGGGGTTACTTACTGTAGAGATCGTCTTTGTTTTTGGTGCCATTGACTTTGCCATTTTTATCAATCCTGAGAAAGAACTTCTGATAGGAGTAGAGTTTCCTCTTGCGCACGTCTCCTTGGAGATGGTTATAGCTGCGCACATGTCGCCCCACAACAGTGGCTGAAGAGGCGTTGGCCGACCTGGGCAAGCGCAGCACGGAGTGAGTGGCGACCCCAGGTGCATTGTGATGACACGTGGAGGGCAATGGATAGAGCAGGAGGACGAGCATTGTGGAGATGAGGGACAGACGAATGCAGGACCAGGCGGCAGCACCCTTAGTCACTGTCCATCTGGACATTGTACTGGAGCTGGGAGGACTGGAGAGAGGCTCACAGAAAGGACCATGCTGGAGAGGGGAGAGGGAGAGGGGCTGAGAGCGGGAGATGGAACCCCCGGCGGCTGACGACGACAACACTGCTGCTGCTTATTCCTCTCGTGTTCCAAAGGAATGTGTCAATGTCCATAACTCAAAACACCTCTGCTGTGGAACAAGCACCTCTCGCCCTCCGCCGCTCACTCTCCTCATTCAATACAAATGAGAAACTACCTCTACCACCTCTGGAGAGGATGAGATAAGGGGAGGGTTAGAAGAGGGGATGGGGAGACGCAAAAAATGTTCAGAAAATGAATAAAATAAAATAAATCTATACAGAAAAACTAAAGCTGTTTCTCATCAAAATGAAGAATCCAACGAGGGGAGAAAAAGGGACCCATGTAATCCTTGGTTTTCTTCTGTTCTCTTTGGCTTTTTCTCTGATGTCACTTGTCTGTGTAATGGAGCCTCTTAGCTGGAGTGTATCTCTCTCTCTCCGCTGTGCTGTGCTCCTCTATGTGAGGGAGTGAGAGCAGGAGCGCTGACTCTCTGTGTCCTGGTCCCTCTGAGTTAGAGTAGAGCAGAGTGTGAGCTGGAGCTCTCCTTCTCTTCTCTCCGTCTCTCTGAGCCGAGTCCCTTTGAGTGGAGTGGTGGAGTTTTGCTTCTTTTCTCTTCTCTGAGCTCCTATCCCTGTCTGTCTGTCTGTCTTGCTGCGCTGAGGTGACTGAGTCTTGTCCCTCTTCTCACCTTATTTATCTGACGCAATCCCCCAGATGTAATCTCTTAGGATAATTGTCAGTCTATGAAACTGGTGGCTTTGAAGATCTATGTGTGTGAGGTTTTTTTTCACTGTTGCTTAGTTGCTTGTGTGTGTCAGTATTTGTGTATGTGTGTGTGTGTGTGTTAGGGTGCGTGTGTGTGTGTGTGTGTGTGTGTGTGTGTGTGTGTGTGTGTGTGTGTGTGTGTGTGTGTGTGTGTGTGTGTGTGTGAGGGTGTGTGTGTGTGTGTGTATGTGTGTGTGTGTGTATATGTGTGTGTGTGTGTGTGTGTGTGTGTGAGGGTGCGTGTGTGTGTGTGTATATATGTGTGTGTATGTGCATGTGTGTGTGTGAGGGTGTGTGTGTATGTGTGTGTGTGTGAGTGTGAATGTGAGTGTGAGTGTGAGTGTGAGTGTGTGTGTGTGTGTGTGTGTGTGTGTGTGTGTGTGTGTGTGTGTGTGTGTGTGTGTGTGTGTGTGTGTGTGTGTGTGTGTGTATGTGTGTGTGTATGTGTGTGTCAGATAGAGTAGGTGAGAGAGGTCGTTTTTTCTCCCCTCCTATCCCCACCTCTCTCTCTCTCTCGCTCTCTTTCTCTCTCTTCTACCCCCTCCCTCTCACCCTGTTCCCTCCCCTTCCAAGCCCTACCAGTTGCTCAGAACAGGTTAGGAGTGAATTGTGGAAACTCTCTCTCCTCAACTTCTCTCCTCTCTCTTCCTATTCCCTTAACACCCTCTCTACTGCTCTATCTTGTGCATATATCGTCTTTCCTCTTTTATATTTATCTACTTTCCTGTCTTTCGCTGTCTTCCTTTTTCAGTGGTCGAAGTGTTGCCAGACAGGTTAGGTCTCTCTCGCCTTCAGTCTTATCAATGCCACCTTGCCGCTTCTGACCGTTGCTGGTATTTTCCATAAAGGGTGAGGCTAGGAGAATTGTCTTCATGTCTCCTTTTAAGAAATAGATATTTGCTGAGGAGTTTGCTCTTTATCCTTTCATCATGAGTGACTAACAACAGGAAAGAGAAAAACCTATAAAATAAATACATATATTAATATACAGTGGGGAGAACAAGTATTTGATACACTGCCGATTTTGCAGGTTTTCCTACTTACAAAGCATGTAGAGGTCTGTAATTTTTATCCTAGGTACACTTCAACTGTGAGAGACGGAATCTAAAACAAAAATCCAGAAAATCACATTGTATGATTTTTAAGTAATTAATTTGCATGACATAAGTATTTGATCACCTACCAACCAGTAAGAATTCCGGCTCTCACAGACTTGTTAGTTTTTCTTTAAGAAGCCCTCCTGTTCTCCACTCATTACCTGTATTAACTGCACCTGTTTGAACTCGTTACCTGTATAAAAGACACCTGTCCACACACTCAATCAAACAGACTCCAACCTCTCCACAATGGCCAAGACCAGAGAGCTGTGTAAGGACATCAGGGATATAATTGTAGACCTGCACAAGGCTGGGATGGGCTACAGGACAATAGGCAAGCAGCTTGGTGAGAAGGCAACAACTGTTGGCGCAATTATTAGAAAATGGAAGAAGTTCAAGATGACGGTCAATCACCCTCGGTCTGGGGCTCCATGCAAGATCTCACCTTGTGGGGCATCAATGATCATGAGGAAGGTGAGGGATCAGGCCAGAACTACAAGGCAGGACCTGGTCAATGACCTGAAGAGAGCTGGGACCACAGTCTCAAAGAAAACCATTTGGAACACACTACGCCGTCATGGATTAAAATCCTGCAGCGCACGCAAGGTCCCCCTGCTCAAGCCAGCGCATGTCTAGGCCCGTCTGAAGTTTGCCAATGACCATCTGGATGATCCAGAGGAGGAATGGGAGAAGGTCATGTGGTCTGATGAGACAAAAATTGAGCTTTTTGGTCTAAACTCCACTCGCCGTGTTTGGAGGACGAAGAAGGATGAGTACAACCCCAAGAACACCATCCCAACCGTGAAGCATGGAGGTAGAAACATCATTCTTTGGGGACGCTTTTCTGCAAAGGGGACAGGACGACTGCACCGTATTGAGGGGAGGATGGATGGGGCCATGTATCGCGAGATCTTGGCCAACAACCTCCTTCCCTCAGTAAGAGCATTGAAGATGGGTCGTGGCTGGGTCTTCCAGCATGACAACGACCCGAAACACACAGCCAGGGCAACTAAGGAGTGGCTCCGTAAGAAGCATCTCAAGGTCCTGGAGTGGCCTAGCCAGTCTCCAGACCTGAACCCAATAGAAAATCTTTGGAGGGAGCTGAACCTCCATTATGCCCAGCGACAGCCCCGAAACCTGAAGGATCTGGAGAAGGTCTGTATGGAGGAGTGGGCCAAAATCCCTGCTGCAGTGTGTGCAAACCTGGTCAAGACCTACAGGAAACGTATGATCTCTGTAATTGCAAACAAAGGTTTCTCTACCAAATATTAAGTTCTGCTTTTCTGATGTATCAAATACTTATGTCATGCAATAACATGCAAATTCATTACTTAAAAATCATACAATGTGATTTTCTGGATTTTTGTTTTAGATTCCGTCTCTCACAGTTGAAGTGTACCTATGATAAAAATTACAGACCTCTACATGCTTTGTAAGTAGGAAGACCTGCAAAATTGGCAGTGTATCAAATACTTGTTCTCCCCACTGTAGATCAAAGAAAAAACACTGTCAACAATATCCATTATTAATACTGTAGTGCTATAGTATCTAGAACTTTACCATGGCTAGAATGAATGGAATCTCCTGACGAATTACAACAAAACCCAGTCTAACCAAGTCAGGCAAAGATGTTGCTGAGTATCTCAACTCCATCCATTTATAAATCTCTACTGAGTTGAGTTGCTATAAGTGTCGACGGAGTGTACCACCGACTACATCGAGTCGCTATCAGTCGATACTTGTAAAATGTCCATTATTTAATGCCTACCTTGTACCTATGTTTGTCCTGTGTAACTGCAGACTTTTCTTTCGGTGCTGTAATCCTTACTTTGTTATTAAAAATGTATTTTATATGACGTCTGTCAAATTGCGCCCCATAATCGATTGTTTTCCAATGGAGTAGAATGTTACAACTTCAAACGTGCTCTACCACTCAATACTTGTATCTTCCTCAGCAAATTTCATACAAATAAAAATAGTGAAACATTTAAAAAAGTTATCCTTTTTAGATAAAACTATACTAAATATATTCACTTCACCAAATAATTGATTAAAACACATTGTTTTTCAATGAAGTTCTACAGTAGCCTCAACAGCACTATGTAGGGTAGCACCATGGTGTAGCCGGAGGACAGCTAGTTTCTGTCCTCCTCTGAGAACATTGACTTCAATACAAAACCTAGGAGGCTCATGGTTCTCACCCCCTTCCATAAACGTACAGAGTAATTCTGACAACTTCCGGAGAACGTCCTCCAACCTATCAGAGCACTTGCAGCATGAACTGAGACGTTGTCCACCCAATCAAACGATCAGAGAATGAATCTAGTACTGAAAGCATAAGCTACAGCTAGCTAGCACTGCAGTGCATGACATGTGGTGAGTAGATGACTCAAAGAGAGAGAAAGACAATAGTTGAACAGTTTTTAACAAATTCATTTCTTAAAAAATGAAGGAGAAGCAAGAGAGAGAGAAAGAGAGAGAGCGAGCTAGCTATATTTGGTTGTATTTTTTTCACTTTCACTTAGCTAGCGAATGCAGCTAGCTAGTTTAGCCTACTCAAACACCCGGCTCAAACAGAGAGGGATGCTATGTTAGCTAGCCGGCTATTGCTATCCAACACTGGAACTCTTCCAAGTTAAGGTAAGCTTTTGGTTTTATTAATTTCTTGCCACTGGGGCCCACCGGTTTAACTGCTAAACTGCTTGCTGACTGCACACTGTACTGCATGATTGTAGCGGGTTTACTAATGCATTATTTCTAGTAGCTATGTTGACTATGACCTTAGCTAATATGGTGACAACGATGTAGGCTGTGTGTAGCGGTTAGCGGTTATGATATGAAGGTTTGTCCAATAGAAACGTTATTTTGTAACTGTTGGACTAATGATTACACCCTAGATCAGCTGGATGCAGGCAAGACTGTGCAAGGCGGTATTGAATGGTCACTGTCTGTCACCTTGATTACTAAAAATGTTCTATCGACCTGTGCACCTACATTGTAAACTTTAATTCATAGGCTAGGTTGTAGCATGATGTGTATAGGGAAAATGTGAGTATCATGTAGTAGCCTAAACCTATCGATGTTGCATTGAGCTGGGTGAATGGAATATGAATGACAGTCATCCAATATGCTGTGATAGAAATAAGGCCATGCTCATAAAAAAATGTATCTTCCTCCCTGATCTTAAATGTCACCGACTGCCACTGTTTTATACATATCCATTATTTAATGCTTACTGTGTACCTGTGCTTGTCCTAGTTATTATAGAGTGAATCCATAGTTTTTTATTTAAAAAAAAATATGGATACACAGGACAAACATAGGTACAAGGTAGGCATTAAATAATGGACATTTTTACAAGTATCGACTCATAGGTACTCGATGTAGTCGGTGGTACACTCCGCCTACACTCATCGCAACTCAACTCAGTAGATATGTATATATGGACGGAGTTGAGATACTCAGCAACAAAGATGTAGACAGACAGACACTCCACTATACATTACTTTATAACACAAGTGAATTACTACGCTTTTAAACCCAAAGTAGACCTTCCGTGTGTCAGTCAATTTCACCCTTCAAAGAATCTAGGTCTCATGTCTGGTTTGTTTGTTGTTTAATTTCCTTTTCACATTGCCAGACAAAATACTTATCTCCGGTCCTTTCCCTCCTCTTTACCTACCTATCAAACAGCTTGTGTTTTGGTGGTCATGCTAAAGCCATTTCCACTACTGCCAAAGAAATGTCATGCATGTCTCTCAAGACCCTGACACTGTTCAGTGAGGAGTGGAGCCTTTACTTTAAGGATGGAGCTCTAACGTAAGAGTCCAACTTTTGTTTTCAATAAATTTGACACTTTAATTAATCAACACTGCTGATTTATGTTGTGGTGTTTTTGGACTTCAGCCTTTTGACCTTATTCATCCACAGGGAATCCGGCTCAGATCTTGCGTAACTTCTATACCTGCATTACATACACGTCAGAGTGTCGCTAACTTCCCAGAGACGGCTGGAATCCCTACCACTCTTACGAGGCAGTGAGAGGGAGGCCAAACAAACCATGGGATACATTGCAGGCACTCTGGGGGAGGGGGGGTGGAGCAAGGGGCAGGAGAGGGGGGATACCAGAAAGAGAGAGGACATCTGTTCTGTACCACACTGTGCTGAATTCATTGGTGTAGAATGACAACACATGGCAGTACATCGCTTTCACAAGCACATTTACACAATTGTTTGGAATAGAAGTAACACATCTAGGAATACATACATGAATAGGTTCTGGAAGTCATTGAGTTAGCTATAAATACATGAATACCAAGATAGAACTGTATGGTCAGTTCTGATCGTAGTTTATGGCTGTGTCTCCAGAACCACTCAGATGTTGTGAGTAACATGGCTAGCAGGATTATCCATCACAGTAAAAAAGAAAGTGAGCTAGAGTGATAAAAAATAACACAAAACTCTATTGTCCCTCTAGATAAATCCTAACGACAGGGTTAAAAACTAGCAAAACAGGACATAAGTCATAACCAAAAAATTCCTCTGAATCTCATTTCTTACATGGTTGTTTGTACAATCCGATTGTCACATCACTAAATAAGATGCCCCTCCCCTTCCTTTGCCCCTGGCTGTCAATGTTTCAACTACCTCTCTGGTAGTCTGCTGTCTGATCCCTTCTGGCCATGCCTTCCAGCTTCCAATATGTTAGCTCAGCAATTCATCTGGTGTCGTACAAACAGCCTAATCTTATCATTTACTCCCTCTGTTCAATACACTGCTTCCTGTAAACCTGGGATGATGCAGGGAGGAACAAACAGAACCAGGGGAGACCAACTATCAAAATAGATTTTGTCCCCAAAACACTTTATTTCAACAAGGTGCTGTATACCAGGCGGTGTCAGAGGAAGGCCCTCAAAATTGTCAAAGACTCCAGCCACCCTAGTCATAGACTGTTCTCTCTGCTACCGCACGGCAAGCGGTACGGGAGTGCCAAGTCTAGGTCCAAAAGACTTCTCAACAGCTTCTACCCCCAAGCCATAAGACTCCTGAACAGCTAATCATGGCTACCCGGACTATTTGCACTGCCCCCCACCCCATCCTTTTACGCTGCTGCTACTCTGTTAAGTATTTATGCATAGTCACTTTAACTCTACCCACATGTACATATTACCTCAACTACCTCAACTAGCCGGTGCCCCCGCACATTGACTCTGCAACGGTACCCCCCTGTATATATAGCCTCCCTACTGTCACTTTATTTTTCTTCTGCTCTTTTTTTTCTCAACACTTTTTTTTGTTGTTGGTTTATTTTTACTTTTTTTGTTTAAAATAAATGCACTGTTGTAAGTAAGCATTTCACTGTACTGTCTGCACCTGTTGTATTCGGCGCATGTGACCAATAAAATTTGATTTGATTTGATTTGATTTTACTGTATCAAAGTCCATCTGCTGCATGCATCCCTCTGTCAGGCATTCAATAATTATAACCTTCATTTTTATCAAAAGCAATGTGTTGCAGGTGCTCAGGTTCTTTGTATTTCATTGATTTCATCTTCATTGCTTCTCTGATACTCTACTGTTGTTCAGCAATCCTAATCAAACTCAGATGTTGGGAAGAAGTTCTCCTTGAGGAAAACACTTTTCGTCACATAAGAAAACAATATGTTGGATGTTTTGATACACTAGATATACAGTTCCCCCTCCAAGCTGCTTAGGGAAACCGTGGAAACAATCACAGAGGTAGATACAGTGTAACATTATTAATAAATCTGTCACCCCTTACTGCAGTCTTATTGTATGACTTTAGCCAGTGTTTTCATCTGGACACAACGTATTTAAAATGAAGCACATAATTAACTCATAACACATCCTCTGTAATACTCTCAAACTATGTGAGTGTAATTCATTTGAACCCTCTGTCCATATCATGCCTGCTAAGTTGGTCCTAAAGACCCACTACGTCATAGTGAATTGTGGCAACACCAACCAAAAAACACTATCTCAAAAAGGAGGTTAGAGCTGAGATATCTTTTTTCCCAGCCAGTCTGTGCTACTGAATGTTCAGCACTGTTCCTCATTGTTAGCGGCACCCATTTGAGAAAGCCAGGAGAGCCTGAGAAAACTATAAAATAGCACTATTTAACGCAATCCAATCTGTCCCCATAGATTTGAGTCGCTAACTTACATGTCTGAGTGTAGATGGTATCAGGATAATAAGGGGTCTGAATCCGTCTCTGTTACTTCAAAGAGGAGGGGGTGAAATTCTACCTCGTTTCCAGCCTGGATCAGGTCTTCCTGTGGGTCCTCTGTCAGGTGTTCCACTCTGGCTATAGAGAGGGAATCTGTTTCAGGCAGTGGCACTTTGTAAAACTGACCACTTCTCATGGATTTTTGTACCAGTTGAAAGCCATATTAACATAACGTATTAATTACACACAAATCTTTCTGATTCATATTTAATATCAGACCCTAATATTTAAATGTTGACTGACTGTTGAAATAGTATCTTTATTGGAGGTTATGTCGATTAAGTCTAGGTCATGCCTTGAATGACATAATTGGGTCTAATTATTTCATAGCAGTTCAGCCAAGCAGTTCAGCCAGTGGTTTTAGGCTCTTTAAATCACTCAATGGGCTTTACTTAAATGAAGTGGTAGCCTACAGTGAGTTATTGTAATGGAATACAGATTTATTTATAGCTAACTCAATGACTTCCAAGACCTATAGTCCCGTGTAGCTCAGTTGGTAGAGCATGGTGTTTGCAACACCAAGGTTGTGGGTTCGATTCCCATGGGGGGCCAGTATGAAAATGTATGCACTCACTAAAAAACTGTAAGTCGCTCTGGATAAGAGTGTCTGCTAAATGACTTAAATTTAAGCTTAAATGTAGTACAGTACAGTAACAAGGGGCAGTCAGTGGGATTTAGGTTAAGTTACTGTGAAAGGGTCCCTGACTAAGTGGTTAAGGATGGTCTAACAGACTTTCAAGTCTGTCAGAGACAATATCTCCCATAGTTTATCTTGTTGATTTAATTTGTTTTCCTTATCAACCCCAGACTTCTTCTAGCAATATACTTATATTGCATACTTTTTCTAGCAATCAAGAACTTGGAGCGGAACAACATTTCCTGAGATTCACTTAGCTAAACAATTCTGATTAACCAATCAAACCAGGCCGCATCGCATCACACTTGGAAAGCCAGCAAACATCTACCCACTTTAAACACAATGCATTTGTGTCCCTGAATAAGAAACCTAGTAAACACATCTCTCCATGAGATATTGAAATAGCTTCAGAAGGTGTGCAAGGATGTGGAGTCAGTCTTCACAATAACAATGTGCTCCAACTGAGATTAACACATCTTTCCTTTGAGGCAGGCTACATAATTATTTTTTTATTTTTTTCAAGTTACGTCTTCGATTTTTCTTTTGGGGGTGGGACATTTTCAAAAATCAAACAGGCATAATTCACATACAGTGCATTTGGAAATTATTCAGACCCCTTCCCTTTTTCCACATTTTGTTACGTTACAGCCTTATTCTAAAATTAATTAAATAAAAACATTTCCTCATCAATCTACACACAATACCAGTATGAAACATGTATGCACTCACAAACTCTAAGTCGCTCTGGATAAGAGCGTCTGCTAAATGACTAAAATGTAAAATGTAAAATACCCCATGATGATAAAAGTGAAAACAGGTTTTTAGAAATGTTGGCACAATTATTAAAAATAAAAAACAGAAATACCTTACCTTTACATAAGTATTCAGACCCTTTGCTATGAGACTCGAAGCTCAGGTGCATCCTGTTTCCATTGATCATCCTTGAGATGTTTCTACAACTTGATTGGAGTCCACCTGTGGTAAATTAAATTGATTGGACATGATTTGGGGAAGGGTACCAAAACATTTCTGAAATTTTTGCAGCATTAAAGGTCCCAAGAACACAGTGGCCTCTAACATTCTTAAATGGAAGAAATTTAGAATCACCAAGACTCTTCCTAGAGCTGGCCGCCCGGCCAAACTGAGCAATCGGGGGAGAAGGGCCTTGGTCAGGGAGGTGACCAAGAACCCGATGGTCACTCTGACAGAGCTCCAGAGTTCCTCTGTGGAGATGGGAGAACCTTCCAGAAGGACAACCATCTCTGCAGCACTCCACCAATCAGGCCTTTATGGTAGAGTGGCCAGATGGAAGCCACTCCTCAGTAAAAGGCACATGACAGCCTGCTTGGAGTTTGCCAAAAGGCACCTATAGGAGAAACAAGATTCTTTGGCCTGAATGCCAAGCGTCACGTCTGGAGGAAACCTGGCACCATCCCTACGGTGAAGCATGGTGGTGGCAGCATCATGCTGTGGGGATGTTTTTTAGTGGCAGGGGACTGGGAGACTAGTCAGGATCAAGGGAAAGATGAACAGAGCAAAGTACAGAGAGATCCTTGATGAAAACCTGCTCCAGAGCACTCAGGACCTCAGACTGGGGAAAAGGTTTACCTTCCAACAGGAAAACAACCCTAAGCACATAGCCAAGACAACGCAGGAGTGGACTTGAACCCGATCGAACATCTCTGGAGAGACCTGAAAATAGCTGTGCAGCAACGCTCCCCATACAACCTGACAGAGCTTGAGAGGATCTGCAGAGAAGAATGGGAGAAATTCCCCAAATACAGGTGTGCCAAGCTTGTAGTGTCATACCCAAGAAGACTCGAGACTGTAATCGCTACCAAAGGTGCTTCAACAAAGTACTGAGTACAGGGTCTGAATACATGTAAATGTAATATTTCAATTTTTTATGTTTAATACATTAGCAAACATTTCCAAAAAACTGTTTTTGCTTTGTCATTATGGGGTATTGTGTTTAGATTGATGAGGGGGAAAAAACCAATGTAATCCATTTAAGAATTAGGCTGTAACGTCAAGGGGTCTGAATACTTTCCGAATGCACTGTATAGCAATAACATGTCTTTCAATAAACACACTGAGCAAACTTGAACAAATAAAAAATTAATAAAATAATAAAATAAAATAAATACACAGGGTGGTCTGCTCAGGAATAAAATTACCGAAATTATTATAAAAATCAAAGGCTTGTTTGGATTTAACCAATTTCAAAGATTGTTTATATAACTTTACCTCCTTTAAGAAGACAGTAAACAAGGGGGTAGTAAAAAAATAATAATACATTTATACATACATTCTGCTTCCTGTCCTCCATTAGAAAACCAAACCTGATGTTATTAAATGTTAAAGTGGGTATAGATAGATCATTATAGGTATGTGATCTAGTACTGAAATGCATCCCAAAAGGTTTTAGTAGGTTAACGTGAAGAAAATATGTCAGCCGATTCAATATCTGAGTTACAAAACACAGAATGGTTAAAGTCAAAGTTAAATCTCTCTTAAGAAATCATTACATGGTTAAATGTAATTCAATGTTTTGAGATAAACTTCTTTAACTTTAGTTAATAAAGTAAAAGAGAAGTATCTGGTTCTTATTCTGACTATAGAACATCTAGTGAAGTCTTGTAACGTAACATATATTTCCTTTTCAAAGGTGAAGGGAAACACTGCAGTAAGAGTAGTTCTTGTTATTACATTTTTTATCTAATTGAGGCAGGCTACTTAACATTGGCTGTTTTGGTCATTTCCACTGATCGCACTTCATGCCGCTTGGCATGCAACAGTTCTGCATGCCCCTTGGTCTTTCCATCTAATCTCTCCTATCATACGAAATGGGTGATGGACATCCACAAGTTAATACATACCATACCATACGAAACGTAACATATCATACTAAATAGTTGCGTCGGAATTACGTAAAGAATAATACGAAATGCGCTGAGACCAGGTTGACATTTTAGTCATTTAGCAGATGCTCTTATCCAGAGCGACTTACATTAGTGCAGTCATCTTAAGATAACTAGATGAGACGTGGTCCTCTGTAGCTCAGCTGGTAGAGCACAGCGCTTGTAATGCCAAGGTAGTGGGTTCGATCCCTGGGACCACCCTTACACAAAAAAAAATATGACTGTAAGTCGCTTTGGATAAAAGCGTCTGCTAAGTGGCATATTATTATTACAACAACATATCACAGTCCCCTCAACAAATTAGTTATCAGCAATGTCAGTGCTAGTAGGAAAAGACTGGTGCTATTT
Organism: Coregonus clupeaformis; assembly: GCF_020615455.1. NCBI lineage: Eukaryota > Metazoa > Chordata > Actinopteri > Salmoniformes > Salmonidae > Coregonus > Coregonus clupeaformis. The sequence continues at coordinate 28,159,644 of NC_059200.1, forward strand.
GATTTATTTAAGATACTCTTTAAAGAGACAGGGTTTCAGACATTGTCGGTCTCTCTCTCTGTCTCTCTCTCTCCCATGTTCCCTCCCTCCCCCTCTCTTTCTCCTCTCCTGGGGACCTGTGAATGGTGAATTACTGTTCTCTGTCTTCAGAGACTCTCCCATCATCTGATCGTGAAAAGCTAAATGTTTCCGATCGTCTCCTCATGTGCTGCGGCCAGTGAGAAGTCAACCAACTAGAGTATGTGTTCCCATAACTTTGGACTATCTCAGCAATTCCCTCATGAGTACATACACTATGTTGGCCATAGCTACTGACAATTATTCATGGTAAGACAAAGCATGTACTGTTGTCCTGCACCAGCTTAAAACAGATGACTGTTAGTTATGACTGGTCCCCAAGGCCTAGACTGGTATAAGACCTGAATAACTACACCACAAGAATGGTAAGAGTAGCGTCCTACCCAGTTCCATTATCAACAAGGCTACTTAGTGCTGAGTTGAGTTTTGTGATGATAGGAATATGTATTCCTTAGAAGTGGGTTAATTATAGAAGTTATATTGAGAATTGTGACTCAAAATGAGGTTATAATGCTCCTAATTATACATGTGAAGGGAAAGTGTTGCCATACTACTTTTTTAGATGCAAAGACATCTGTTACAAAGACATGATTCAATGACATCTGTCTTGGTATCCATATACTAACAAAGTTATTACACTCATCCATACAGTCAAACAATAGCAAGCTTAAAAACATAAACACATGAGAGAAATAGGAAGTTAATACATGAGGTATAAATCAGCTTCTAAAACACTGCTATTGATCTGAAATCAATTTAGATTTATGTAAACTGTCCTGAAATAGATGTAAGGATTAGGGTTGAATGGCGTGGACCCAGTTACCGAGATTTACCGGGATTTACCGCCCAAAACCACTCCCTTTTCCCGGGATAAATAACTGCGAGAAACCGGTAAATTATAATAAATGATTTATATGAACAGCATGTCATGAAATTGAACTTATATTACATGAAATGTCTAAATCTGTCTTCTCTACGGCCTCTGCATGATGAATCAACGCTCAGGGTGGGGACAGACAGCCCATCTCAGTATGGAGTGCAGTTCACAATGCATGTAGACCTATCATCTCATCATGGTAACTTTCTTTCTTGTGATAGGTAGGCCTATATTTGCTGCAGCATAGCCTATGCTACAGTAATATAAAGACCGAATGCGCGTCTAATTTACCAATCTCCATCTGGCTTTCAGGGGTCACCTTGTCTTTTAATTGTAAAGATTATAATTGTTTTAATTGCAGCTCCAGAGTTTTAAAACAGCTTATCACTAGAATATCATTGCTTTAAATCAGTGCACGCGCGAGCACTCTCTAGCAGTCTTTCTCTGTGGAGTCTGAATATTTCTGAAAATAAGTTATTTCTGTTAAATTTTTAATAAATTTGCTAAAATTTCAAAAAATCTGTTTTCTCTTCATCATTATGGGGTATTGTGTGTAGATTGATGAGGGAAAAAAATTATTGAATCCATTTTAGAATAAGGCTGTAACGTAACAAAATTTGGAAAAGTCTAGGGGTCTGAACACTTTCCGAATGCAGTGTATTTCAAAATTAAAATACATTTTGCTAGCCTATACTTTTTTATTATTATTTGTATTTTATTTTTTGGGGTGGTATTTTACCCCTCTTTTTCTCCCAAATTTCGTGGTATCCAATTGGTATTTACAGTCTTTGTCCCATCACTGAAACCCCCGTACGGACACGGGAGAGGTGAAGGTCGAGAGTCGTGCGTCCTCCGAAACACAACCCAACCGAGCCGCACTGCTTCTTGACACAGTGCCCGCTTAACCCAGAAGCCAGCCGCACCAATGTGTCGGAGGAAACACTGTACACCTGGCGACCGAGTTAGCGTGCACTGCGCCCGGCCCACCACAGGGGTCGCTAGTGCGCGATGGAACAAGGACATCCCTGCCGGCCAAACCCTCCCTACCCTGGACGACGCTGAGCCAATTGTGCGCCGCCCCATGGGTCTCCCGGTCGCGGCCGGCAGCGACAGTGCCTGGACTCTAACCAGGATCTCTAGTGGCACAGCTAGCACTGCGATGCAGTAACTATACTTGTAACTTTGTAGGCCGCATGTGATGCACCAGAATCGCATGTTCTCTTCTGCTTTATCATGGTTTGAACGATGTGCGTAATTCCAGTCCATATAATACAGTATAATACAATACAGTACAGTAATACAGTTCACAGTCAAAAAGATTAGCCTACTGGAGCTAGTTTAATGTATTTACCCAAGAGAGCATATAGCTAGCTACATCTATAGGCTTTTATGTGCAGTAGTCTATATCATATATCTATTGGATAATGGCACAATCATTAGAATTTTCATGCTGATCAAAGTTCTAATCAAATCCAGATATTTATATGCTTTATAATGCTTTTGAATGACACTTCAGGTTTTGGCGGGAAATACCGGGTTACCTGGGAGAACAGTGATTTATTCTCAGGATGGAACATTTGTAAACACCGGGAAAATGTTCAACCCTAGTAAGGATGAGTGGTCACTTTTCTACTTCCTGGGATGAATATAACACTACAGATCCTATGAACCTTCCATCTCGTCCATTTCTATCTCATACCAGTAAGTGATCCAAAACCCCATGAGAAAAACATTAGCTGGGCAGTGCTGAAATATTAATGGTGGAAGTGTTGGTTATTGGTGAATAATGCATTGGCAGGATTAGTTCTAGTTTCAGGGAAAGCGAGTGAGCAGATGAATTAATTATTGTACAAAGCCATTCCTCCATTTCAGGGAATGGGGAGAGGCGATTGACAGACTTTGTGGTTTAATCAGCAGATACACTTTCCAGGACTTTTACAGGACCATAAAAGTCACGTAGGCAAGGGGTTGTTTTTAACTATGAAAATAAAAAATGAGTTGATTGTTTTTATTCTTGGTACCATAGTTTATTTCACTAAGTGGAAAGTTCGAAGCAAAAGGCTGTAACCAATCATCGGTGATATCATTAAAACGTGAGCAGAGTGTCTGAGAGCTTTCAAATAAGCAGGCAATTTCATGTGACTCATAAAGGTCTGAATGACTGTTGCCTTCAGAGTGATGGGGAATGTCTGAAGTGATGCTGATAGGATGATAAAGAGCTTTAGGTACGCTTTTAGAGATGTCAATGCACACTTGCACCCCCCCATCCCCTAGAAGGCAGTTGCTACAGAGAAGTGACTTTCTGTTTCAAGTTCTGCTTCCTGTCTGAAGTTTACCTTGAAAATAAAGTAATGTCTACATACCTATGATAACAGTTTAATTGGCTGGTTTGTAAGGTGTTTTAGACATATTTTCAGAATGATCGGACCTCTAGCAATGATTTAGTACGGTATCTCAGTAAGATAACTTAGTATCCAAAAACTATCTCTAAGCATCTCCTACAGCCGAGGTAAGTGAAAAATCATGTACATTTGTATTTTGAGGACTCTATCCCTTTAACCTTGGTCCAGAGGTTGGGTAAAGTTCAAGATAATTGACTTTAATTGTGGGAGGTGGTGGAGTGTTTAAACTGATGGAGGCACACATGGCACTCCCATCGGACTCTAGGTTCTGTCATTAATCATTGCGTCAGCCGTCATGTGCAAAGCCTCACCTCCCCTATGTGGTTTTATCTGATGTCCAGCTCTTCTATGGCAGATATGGAGTGCTAGGAACGGAAGCTCTGAAATGAGCGCCAGGTGTGTGTAAGTGGGAAGAGGCTAGGGGCAATTAGGCCAAAACACTCCCAGGCCCTCTGGAATAAGTAGACCTCCTATAGGTCAGACTCAACAGGAGATGGGAGCCATTTCACTTCACAGGTAACAAGTCATATGTCAGGCCCAGATATCTTGTATTCAACATCTTAATACAGTACATTCCCTCCAGCAGCCGATCCTATTGGACAGTGAGCTGTGGGTTATCTCTGTCAGAACAAAGCCCTCCTGAGTCAATGGAAATCTGAGACCTGTGGTAATGGAATCATTGTCTCGGGAGGTCTTGGCTCTTTGTCACCCTGGTGTTGGTGGCCCTGTTGAGGGCCAGGGGCCAGGGGGGAGGAGGGGGAAGGAGGGGGACACACAGGAAGCTCTATCAGTGCCTGCCTGGGGTTACTGACGCACATGGCTGCTGTGTCCGCACCCCAATTATTTATCAGCATCCAAGGTTGAAGGGTTCAACTGCAGTACAGTCAACTCTTAACCTCTCTGGGTCCCATTTCAAACATGTAGATCAGGGGTGTCAAACATATGGCTCATGGGCCGGATCCGGCAGGGGGTCCAATCCGGCCCACGGGTGGTTTGAATCAAATATTTTTTGCAATTATTTGGTGTGGTGGAAATAAACTCAATATACTTTAAAATGACTAAAACCAAATCTAAACTGTGTAGAAATAATTAATGAACCTACCTTCATACAATTTATTGACTGTGTCCAGCTTGCCAATAATCACCTAAATGAAAGCTAGACAGTCAGGGAGCATTGAACATTCCAAAATCAATGAATAGAGGACTATTTGTTGCTAATTCTGAGGGTGAGGATAATTTTTTTAAAATCAGTGCAGCCCTCCGGACCTTGTTGAAGACCGAATGTGGCTCCCGGGGCAAAATGAGTTTGACAGCCCTGGTGTAGACTCTTCAACTATTACAATATTATTGTTATGTATTGCAAGTTGCACCATATTCTGACGTGAGTCTTGAGGTAATCAGTTACAAATAAAACGATTCTATCTGCTCAGTGCTCATGCATTTGTTTTCGAATTCTATGTGGGTCTGTGTAATCTGAGGGAAATATGTGCCTCTAATATGGTAATACATTTGGCAGGAGGTTAGGAAGTGCAGCTCAGTTTCCACCTCATTTTGTGGGCAGTGTGCACATAGCCTGTCTTCTCTTGAAAGCCAGGTCTGCCTTTCTCAATAGCAAGGCTATGCTCACTGTGTTTATATATAGTCAAAGATGTCCTTATTTTGGGTCAGTCACAGTGATCAGGTATTCTGCCACTGTGTACTCTCTGTTTAGGGCCAAATAGCCTAGTTTGCTCTGTTGTCTTGTAAATTCTTTCCAATGTGTCAAGTAATTATCTTTTTATTTTCTCATGATTTGTTTGGGTCTAATTGTGTTGCTGTCCTGGGGCTCTGTGTGGTCTGTTTGTGTTTGTGAGCAGAGCCCCAACTTGCTGTAGGTGATGGCTTTGTTGTGTAAGGTTTGGGAATCGCTTCCTTTTAGGTGGTTGTAGAATTTAACGGCTTTTTTCTGGATTTTGATAATTAGCGGGTATCGGCCTAATTCTGCTCTGCATGCATTATTTGGTGTTTTACGTTCTACACAGAGGATATTTTTAAAGAATTCTGCAGGCAGAGTCTCAATTTGGTGTTTGTCCCATTTTGTGAATTCTTGGTTGGTGAGTGGACCCCAGACCAAACAACCATAAAGGGCAATGGGTTCTATAACTGATTCAAGTATTTTTAGCCAGATCCTAATTTGTATGTCGAATGTTATGTTCCTTTTGATGGCATAGAACGCCCTTCTTGCCTTGTCTCTCAGATCGTTCACAGCTTTGTGGAAGTTACCTGTGGCGCTGATGTTTAGGCCAAGGTACAGTGGGGAAAAAAAGTATTTAGTCAGCCACCAATTGTGCAAGTTCTCCCACTTAAAAAGATGAGAGAGGCCTGTAATTTTCATCATAGGTACACGTCAACTATGACAGACAAAATGAGAAAAAGAAATCCAGAAAATCACATTGTAGGATTTTTATTGAATTTATTTGCAAATTATGGTGGAAAATAAGTATTTGGTCAATAACAAAAGTTTCTCAATACTTTGTTATATACCCTTTGTTGGCAATGACACAGGTCAAACGTTTTCTGTAAGTCTTCACAAGGTTTTCACACACTGTTGCTGGTATTTTGGCCCATTCCTCCATGCAGATCTCCTCTAGAGCAGTGATGTTTTGGGGCTGTCGCTGGGCAACACGGACTTTCAACTCCCTCCAAAGATTTTCTATGGGGTTGAGATCTGGAGACTGGCTAGGCCACTCCAGGACCTTGAAATGCTTCTTACGAAGCCACTTCTTCGTTGCCCGGGCGGTGTGTTTGGGATCATTGTCATGCTGAAAGACCCAGCCACATTTCATCTTCAATGCCCTTGCTGATGGAAGGAGGGTTTCACTCAAAATCTCACGATACATGGCCCCATTCATTCTTTCCTTTACACGGATCAGTCGTCCTGGTCCCTTTGCAGAAAAACAGCGCCAAAGCATGATGTTTCCACCCCCATGCTTCACAGTAGGTATGGTGTTCTTTGGATGCAACTCAGCATTCTTTGTCCTCCAAACACGACGAGTTGAGTTTTTACCAAAAGGTTCTATTTTGGTTTCATCTGACCATATGACATTCTCCCAATCCTCTTCTGGATCATCCAAATGCACTCTAGCAAACTTCAGACGGGCCTGGACATGTACTGGCTTAAGCAGGGGGACACGTCTGGCACTGCAGGATTTGAGTCCCTGGCGGCGTAGTGTGTTACTGATGGTAGGCTTTGTTACTTTGGTCCCAGCTCTCTGCAGGTCATTCACTAGGTCCCCCCGTGTGGTTTTGGGATTTTTGCTCACCGTTCTTGTCATCATTTTGACCCCACGGGGTGAGATCTTGTGTGGAGCCCCAGATCGAGGGAGATTATCAGTGGTCTTGTATGTCTTCCATTTCCTAATAATTGCTCCCACAGTTGATTTCTTCAAACCAAGCTGCTTACCTATTGCAGATTCAGTCTTCCCAGCCTGGTGCAGGTCTACAATTTTGTTTCTGGTGTCCTTTGACAGCTCTTTGGTCTTGGCCATAGTGGAGTTTGGAGTGTGACTGTTTGAGGTTGTGGACAGGTGTCTTTTATACTGATAACAAGTTCAAACAGGTGCCATTAATACAGGTAACGAGTGGACGACAGAGGAGCCTCTTAAAGAAGAAGTTACAGGTCAGTGAGAGCCAGAAATCTTGCTTGTTTGTAGGTGACCAAATACTTATTTTCCACCATAATTTGCAAATAAATTCATAAAAAATCCTACAATGTGATTTTCTGGAGAAAAAAAATCTCAATTTGTCTGTCATAGTTGACGTGTACCTATGATGAAAATTACAGGCCTCTCTCATCTTTTTAAGTGGGAGAACTTGCACAATTACTGGCTGACTAAATACTTTTTTTCCCCACTGTATGTATCGTTTTTTGTGTGCTCTAGAGCAACACTGTCTAGATGGAATTTGTATTTGTGGTTGTGGCAACTGGACCTTTTTTGGTACACCATTATTTTTGTCTTACTGAGATTTACTGTCAGGGCCCAGGTCTGACAGAATCTGTGCAGAAGATCTAGATGCTGCTGTAGCCCGTCCTTGTTTGGGGACCAGATCATTAGCAAACAGTAGACATTTGACTTCAGATTCTAGTAGGGTGAGGCCGGGTGCTGCAGACTGTTCTAGTGCCCTTGCCAATTCATTGATATATATGTTGAAGAGGGTGGGGCTTAAGCTGCATCCCTGTCTCACCCCCCGGCCCTGTGGAAAGAAATGTGTGTGTTTTTTGCCAATTTTAACCGCACACTTGTTGTTTGTGTACATGGATTTTTTAATGTTTTTTTTTTGTATGTTTTTCCCCCAACACCACTTTCCATCAATTTGTATAGCAGGCCCTCATGCCAAATTGAGTTGAAAGCGTTTTTGAAATCAACAAAGCATGAGAAGACGTTGCCTTTGTTTTGTTTTGTTTGTTTGTCATTTAGGGTGTGCAGGGTAAATATGTAGTCTGTCATACGGTAATTTGGTAAAAAGCCAATTTGACATTTGCTCAGTACATTGTTTTCACAGAGGAAATGTACGAGTCTGCTGTTAATGATAATGCAGAGGATTTTCCCAAGGTTGCTGTTGACGCATATCCCATGGTAGTTATTGGGGTCAAATTTGTCTCCACTTTTGTGGATTTGGGTGATCAGTCCTTGGTTCCAAATACTGGGGAACATGCCAGAGCTGAGGATGATGTTAAAGCGTTTAAGTATAGCCAATTGAAATTTGTGGTCTGTATATTTTATCATTTCATTTAGGATACTATCAACCCCACAGGCCTTTTTTTGGTTGGAGGGTTTGTATTTTGTCCTGTAGTTCATTTAATGTAATTGGAGAATCTAGTGGGTTCTGGTAGTCTTTAATAGTTGATTCTAAGATTTGTATTTGATCATGTATATGTTTTTGCTGTTTGTTCTTTGTTATAGAGCCAAAAAGATTGGAGAAGATACATCTCCGTTTTGGATAGATAATTTCCCCAGAAGTGGTTAGATACTATGGATTCTTCAATTACATTGAGCTGATTTCTGACATGCTGTTCCTTATTTTTCCGTAGTTTATTTCTGTATGGTTTTAGTGATTCACAATAGTGAAGACTCAGATTTTCTGGGTCTCTTTGTTTTTGGTTGGATAGTTTTCTCAATTTCTTTCTTTTTACATTCTTCATCAAACCATTTGAGAGGTCAAATATACTGTTTAGGTTTTCTACTGTCAAGTTTACACCTTCACTATTACAGGGTCGTGACATGCCTTTCATAATTGTGATGACTATTATTTATCGAATAATTACCTACTATGTTTAATTGCCACTAGATTAAATTAATCATGTAACAATTAACTCATTAGGAATTTGGGGCACCACGGGTAAAGTTGTTTAATGAGTTACCGTTTCCCAAATTAACTCTAAAGATATCTTGAAATCTCCCATCATTTAACAGTCATTTATTAATCATTTACCTCATATCAGTCTCATTTTGAAAGTCGTAGGCTCTTTAGGTCTGCACGAACCCGGGTCTTACTGATCATTCCGTACCACACAAATTGATTTAATTATTTATTTACTAACTAATTAAAAATGATAACACAAGATAGAAACACATACACGGTAGGGATTAGAAACTGAATACAATGAAAACGGGTCCCTAGCGGACTAACACAATATGAAACTTGTTACAAAAGATGACGATTTAAAGGGAGAGAGAGAGCGAGAGAAAACACTTGGATACACATGGACCTATACTCATAGTAATCCTAATAATTTGCCAAGAACTGCCGCCCGTATGGTAAGAAGTAATGCAGGTATTTACGTGTTTGTCTTCGTTGTCTCTGTTGGACCCAGGCCTTCGTGGGAAGGGTCGATTGGGCCTTCTCTTTTCGGATGGCCTTTTAGATATAAGGTTCAGATGTAAGGCTCAGATTGTCCACAAGAGGTCACAATGTCCTTCTTCTTAGTTGTCTGTTTACTTTCACTCATTCTGGAAGTGGTCTTCTGAGGATGGCTAATCAGCTGTGTCAATGATCCCCTGTGGAGTGATGAGAGCAGTGTAGTAGACAATGGTTTGAAGAGAGTAACAGGATGGTCCCACTTAAATTCACCTTCTTAGATACAGTACTTAGAACAGCTACTCAGCTGTAACATTTATTGTTAGTGGAGGCAACTTTGTCGTCTTCACCTCGTGTTGATTTTCAGGGTCGGGACCAATATGGACAAAAGCTGCAACTTGAGGTCCGTCTAGTCTGATATGAACATTCTTATCTCAGTCTTTTATGCACTCTGGTAAAGAGGGGCGTTTCCGTCATACTGACACGCTCTCTGAGCTCCCTCGGGCGTGGCTAGTTACGAGACAAAAAGTATTATTATCACTATGACTTTGTTAGAAAGCTAAAATCACATTCCTATCTTCACGGAAACGTTGTCATCCTCCTTGATATTTTCTACACAAGGTAAAGGATGTAAACCTGATACAGTTGAAGTCGGAAGTTTACATCCACTTAGGTTGGAGTTATTAAAACTCGTTTTTCAACCACTCCACAAATTTCTTGTTAACAAACTATAGTTTTGGCAAGTCGGTTAGGACATCTACTTTGTGCATGACACAAGCAATTTTTCCAACAATTGTTTACAGACAGATTATTTCACTTATAATTCACTGTATCACAATTCCAGTGGGTCAGAAGTTTACATACACTAAGTTGACTGTGCCTTTACACAGCTTGGAAAATTCCAGAAAATTATGTCATGGCTTTAGAAGCTTCTGATAGGCTAATTGACATCATTTGAGTCAATTGGAGGTGTACCTGTGGATGTATTTCAAGGCCTACCTTCAAACTCAGTGCCTCTTTGCTTGACATCATGGGAAAATCAAAAGAAATCAGCCAAGACCTCAGAAATAAAATGGTAAACCTCCACAAGTCTGGTTCATCCTTGAGAGCAATTTCCAAACGCCTGAAGGTACCACGTTCATCTGTACAAACAATAGTACGCAAGTATAAACACCATGGGACCACGCAGCCGTCATACCGCTCAGGAAGGAGACGCGTTCTGTCTCCAAGAGATGAACGTACTTTGGTGTGAAAAGTGCAAATCAATCCCAGAACAACAGCAAAGGACCTTGTGAAGATGCTGGAGGAAACAGGTACAAAGGTATCTATATCCACAGTACAATGAGTCCTATATCAACATAACCTGAAAGGCCGCTCAGCAAGGAAGAAGCCACTGCTCCAAAACCGCCATTTTGGAGAAATGTCCTCTGGTCTGATGAAACAAAAATAGAACTGTTTGGCCATAATGACCATCGTTATGTTTGGAGGAAAAAGGGGGTGCCTTGCAAGCCGAAGAACACCATCCCAACCGTGAAGCACGGGGGTGGCAGCATCATGCTGTGGGGGTGCTTTGCTGCAGGAGGGACTGGTGCACTTTACAAAACATTTCTGCTAAATGGCATATTATTTATTATTACAAAATAGATGGCATAATGAGGAAGGAAAATTATGTGGATATATTGAAGCAACATCTCAAGACATCAGTCAGGAAGTTAAAGCTTGGTTGCAAATGGGTCTTCCAAATGGACAATGACCCCAAGCATACTTCCAAAGTTGTGGCAAAATGGCTTAAGGACAACAAAGTCAGGGTATTGGAGTGGCCATCACAAAGCCCTGACCTCAATCCTATAGAAAATGTGTGGGCAGAACTGAAAAAGCGTGTGCGAGCAAGGAGACCTACACACCTGACTCAGTTACACCAGCTTTGTCAGGAGGAATGGGACAAATTCACCCAACTTATTGTGGGAAGCTTGTGGAAGGCTACCTGAATCGTTTGACCCAAGTTAAACAATTTAAAGGCAATGCCACCAAATACTAATTGAGTGTATGTAAACTTCTGACCCACTAGGAATGTGATGAAAGAAATAAAAGCTGAAAGAAATAATTCTCTCTACTATTATTCTGAAATTTCACATTCTTAAAATAAAGTTGTGATCCTAACTGACCTAAGACAGGGAATTTTTACTAGGATTAAATGTCAGGAATAGTGAAAAACTGAGTTTAAATGTATTTGGCTAAGATGTATGTAAACTTCCGACTTCAACTGTATACACAGTGTAAAAGCTCTTCAAGTCACAATGTTTTCGTTATAACGCCTTTATACCATTTTTTATGACATCACAAAATAGACATTCATTTTCCATATCTCTCATATTTCTCATCATTCCCAACGTTTGGATGTTGAAATATATTGTCCCAATGTTCATTGTTGGATGTTGAAGTTTTTGGGAGGCAAAAGTCTCTTTTTTTTGGGTTCCTACTCTTTAGACCAAAGGCAGATGACCTCAGACCTTGTATATTCCAGGATGAAATCGTAAAAACGTTGTGTTCCATAGTGTTTAGTGTTGTTTTTGTGTGGTTTAGGCCCAGACCATCACAGTAGGTGTGAGCAGAGCATGTTGAGCATCTGATACATACCTCTTAGGTCGCAGGATGGGGCTTGGGCGGGTGTAATAGTGGGGGTTGGGCCTGTTGCTCTGCTCACGGCCTGGGCATATGTCCTGCTGTCATGTTGAGGTCCTTGCCGCAGGGGCGGGGGGCATGGGGTCGGCAGAAAGGGCATAGGTCTGATATGGGGGGGCCTATATAGTGTGTGGCCAGGATTTGCTTGGGGTGGTCTTAGCAGGTTGGGGTGTGGCTGGTGATGCTGTGGTCTGGGTGTAGGTCCTCTTGGCGTGGGTTCTCTCAGTGCAGGTCCTTCAGGAGGGGGTCTTGCAGGTCTGGGAGGGTGCCTCGCTGGTCTGGGTGGGTTGTCTGTTGCTATGTTGCTCCTGTGTGAGGTATTGGGGCTACGGTTGAGGGTGACGTCCTTCAGGGTCCTGGCAAAAGTTGGGATTGCTGCCTTATCAAGGTGGACCTGGACGGAAAGGCTGTTCAAGTCCAGGGTGGAGTGGTGAGCCAGGTAGACATTAGGTTTTGAGGCACAGTCTCGCGAAATGCTTGCATTCACCCGCTGTATGGTGGAAGGGTGAAAATATTTTTGTGGTAGCAGGGTGGAGATAACCACTTGTGTGTTGGGGAAAGTGGAAGAAGCTTTTTCAATCACTCCCTTGAGTGCTGTGGCCACCCTTTCCTGCTGAGCCCTCAGGTCATTTGTGCCCATGTGAATTATGATGTGGCTGGGGGACCCTAGTCTGTCCTCTGACAACAGCTCCAGGGCATGCCTAGTGTTTGGGCACCAGAGTTTAGCACTTTGTGTTTGGGAAAAAGTTTATCCTGTTGAATATATTTGCCAATTGAGTCAATGAGGAGCACAATCTCTGGCTTTTGTGTGTCCTCAGTGGATGTGTGGGGGTTCTCTCTCTCTCTCTCTCTCTCTCTCTCTCTCTCTCTCTCTCTCTCTCTCTCTCTCTCTCTCTCTCTCTCTCTCTCTCTCTCTCTCTCTCTCTCTCTCTCTCTCTCTCTCTCTCTCTCTCTCTCTCTCTCTCTCTCTCTCTCTCTCTCTCTCTCTAAATTTACATTTTCAGCCTGGTCTCATAGACTAGACGTAACATAGTACATTTAAATCCGGGACACTCAAATTAGGTTGATATGTTATGTTTGGTATGGTTACATAAGACAGATGGTTACCCAAATGTTGTGAGTTCGAATCTCATCACGGACAACTTTAGCATTTTAGCTAATTAGCAACTTTTCAACTACTTACTACTTTTTAGCTACTTTGCAGCTACTTAGCATGTTAGCTAACCCTTCCCCTAACCCTAACCTTAACCCTTATAGCTAACCCTTCCCCTAACCCTAACCTTAACGCTTTTAGCTAACCCTAACCCTAACTTGAACCCTTTAACCTAACTCCTAAACTTAACCCTAACCTTAACCCTAACCCCTAACCCTAGTCTAGTTAATGTTAGCCAGCTAGCTAATGTTAGCCACCTAGCCACCTAGCTATAATTCGTAACATATCATACGTTTTGCGAATTCGTAACATTTGTACGTTTTGAAAATTCGTAACATATAATGCGAATTGTAATTCGGAACATATCATACAAAATGATTGATGGACATCCACAAATTAATACATACTATACGAAACGTAACATATCATATTAAATGGAGTATCTCAGAATTACGTACAGAATAATACGAAATGCTCTGAGACCAGGTTGCCATTTTAGTCATTTAGCAGATGCTCTTATCCAGAGCGACTTACATTTGTGCAGTCATCTTAAGATAACTAGGTGAGACAACAACATATCGCAATCGTAGAAAGTACTTTCCCCTCAACAAAGTAGTTATCAGCAATGTCAGTGCTAGTAGGAAAAGACTGGTGCTATTTGATTTATTTAAGATACTCTTTAAAGAGACAGGGTTTCAGACATTGTCGGTCTCTCTCTCTCTCTCTAACACACACACAGGGCTGAGCTAAACTGTGCAAGTGTTCCAGTGTTCCACGACCCAACCCCTCACATCATTAGCATCTCTCAGGTGAAACCAGGCACCCTTCTTTCCTCCGTAGAGTAGTTACGCTCTGTTTCAGGGATCAGGTTAAACTGGGCCAGACTCCTCTAGATCAGCTGACAGACCACACAACTTTATGTTCAGCACATCACATAGCTGTATACCAAATGGCAAAAATGAAAAATATGCACTTCGTGAAATTGTTGCATGCTTTCAATATCACAAGCTACAGTAACATTTCAAACCTCACTCTGGAATTTAGGTAGTTATTATTACAGTATAATGAAGCTGATTTGTAAATTTTAGCACAATTAACCTGTTAATTGTGACAAAGCAAATATGTTGCTAATATTAATAGCCTTGTCAGGATTATACCTAAGCCTCTATAACATGATGGAAACCAGTTGGCCTCTCAGTACAAAGGTTTATCCAATGTAACCTTTCTCAGACAGACATTGAATAAATACATGACATTGCACTACATTGCATACAATTATTTATTCCGTTATTATATACTGTATGTTCAGGTACATTATGTTTAATACCAAAGACTGAATGCATTTGTTTTTCTTGACTATGTCTTCAATTGAGGGTTTTCTGGGGTTGTAATGACAAATTTAAAGTCAAAACACTACTTTTCTGAACTGATTTCTCAGAAAAGTTGAATATATGCATGAAGTTAATCCTCAGCTGTTTTCATTGAAATCAATATTGCCGTTTGTAGTACTCTAAACACACTATTGATGGAACAAATGAAATACTGTATACAGACCTTTTAATGAAAGGGAGAGGCAATTGAATAAGATAGAACAGAACATCTCCCTTGTAAACACAGTGTCTTAAATTTGGCAACTAAACCGACTATGATGACTGTTGTTATAAACACAGACAACTTGTGTAAAAACAGAACAGAAAAATAGGCAGGACCCCCATGTAAAAACAAAAAGAAAAAATGGAATTGTGAACTGAAACATGTACCGCTCAGTACAACCTAAGTATCCATTGATATACAGCAGTATCAGGTATCACACTTGCGACTCTACAAGGTACCATATTCCTATAGTCTGTTTGAGGGAAACTTTGGCATATGGGTTGAATATAAGGGGATGATGTAGCCTAGTATGGGATTATTTATGATGCCTGCTGGGAGGATTTATTCCCATATTCTTCTGAAGAAGTCTTCCCCATTACTGCATTGTATCTACTATCTACTCTGTATGTTACACAGTATGATTACCCAGATTATATCAGCTGTCCCTGACATTTTTGCCAACTAAATATACCCTATGGAATTGCCCTGATCTACTCCTTCCATTGCCAAGTTCATCACAGACAATAACAGCTCACCTTTTCACTGACATCAGCACGGCACTTTGTCTATAATCTTAATTTTTGTTTTCTCAGTTACAAGCAGCATTGTGAATAGGGCAGGGCCATTGAAGAGTTAGTGTGGGGCACCATGTCAAACCCTCAAACCCTCAGGTCTAGAGAGGATCCCATCACATACATCTTTGATTGCAACTTCTGCCCTGTTGATGTGCTGTTGCTGTGCTGTTGCTGTTGCTGTGCTGCATACTGACGTGAGCTGGTAGTAGGGGAGGTGTCCAGTTTCCATTCACCAATATCAAATCCTCCAGAACACAGGACAGAGGCTAGAAAAAGCCTTTGTTATCCCAAGCTCTGAGACTCTTCACTATATGACTCAGTTTCAGATCTGTGCTCCTCTTAAATGCATCTTTCAGCACAGTGCATCTCTCTTTTGATGTTGGTGGTAAGCTGGAATCACAGTGGGGTGGGATACTAAGAAAAAACAACCCAGAGGCTCTCTTCTTCAGGCTAACCTCCAACCTGCTTACAGACTTCTCTCTTATAACTATCTTTATCATGCAGGTAGAAAAGACAAGGAAGTTGAAAGGTATGTCTGGAAATGAGAATGACAGTGATGTGGTTGTGATGTGGTTTGTAACATCTCAAATCAAATCAAATCAAACAAATGTTATTGGTCACATACACATGTTTAGCAGATGTTATTGCGGGTGTAGCGAAATGCTTATGTTTCCAGCTCCGACATTGCAGTAATATCTAACAAGTAATGTCTAACAATTTCACAACATATACCCAATACACACAAATCTATGTAAAGCAATGGAATTAAGAACACAAACAATTTTCTGGGCTAATAACATAAGAAATAATACATAAAAAACTAAATACTGCAAAGTTTCCTAAGAGCTAGAAGCGAGGCAGCCCTCTCTGTCGGCGCCATTTTAACAGACAATGGCCCATGGACTTAAGGCCCAGTTGTACAGTACAGTAGTCTAGTCTGTCTGTACAGTATGGATTCAAACAAGGAAGATAATCAATATGAATATAAAATCTTTGTGTAATAACATTCTGTACAGTTTATACACGTAATTCCATCAACGCCTGCTCCAGTAAACAACAAATGTTTTCTCATTAAAGACATGCTCCTCTACTTTGGCGACTAGTAAGTCTTTTTTAAACCTACCGCTTTGGGCTGGATGTGTCAATGTGTCACCTATCTACACATTTATGACATAGTACGCAATTTTCGGGAACCACCTTTGGCTCGTGTGCCCTACTTCCAGATCTACTGGCTAAAAAGTGTACAAAGTACCGGAGAATATCTTTAACTGTAGTTGTAAACGAGAAACCACTACTCTCAGATAGCAAACATTCTGCATGAAAGCAACAAAGGCCACAACAAACCCAAAACAAAGCATATGGACACAACGTCTATTAAGTCGTAACTATAATGACACCACATTAGGATACGCTCAGATGAAAGAGTTAGTTCACCAACTAAATAGTTTACTGATGATGGGGTGGTGCCAGGCCATGTAATGTTGTTACTCCTAGCCCATGTGCCTGTGGTTAGATGTTTTATGTTATTATTTTCCCCTTATGTGATCAAATGCAAACTCACTCGCTGCTCTGTGGCACTTTCCCTCTTGTCTTGTCTGTAGCCTTTGGTGTAAGTGAGCCGCTGTTATCTCGGGGAAAGGGTTTACTGTCTGTCAGACTCTCTCCTCATCACATCCCATCACCATTAACTCAATTAAAACCATCAGGAGCGCCAAAGACAACCCCCACCTCCCATCTCCACCACACCCGTCACCAGAGAAGTCCAATCAACCAACTCACCACTATGCTCCCTATGTCAATTCTCTTTGAAGTTTCAAGGGAATTATGTCAACAGCACAATAGGGCCAAACATTCCTATTCACCCTGGTGTAAAGCAGACAGAGATTGTATGTACAACCTGTTTACCCAGTGAACCTGTATGAAATCCTATATAACGTCAGGAATTTGATGATGCTGGTAATTGATTGGGTAAACCATGGTAAAGAGGGACAGAGAGACAAAGAGACAGACAGAGACAGACAGAACCCCAACCCTTACCCTTACCCTTACCCTAACCCTAGCTCTGTGTCCACACACCCACACCCCCAGACAGACAGATAGACAGACAGATAGATAGATTGACAGACATGACAACCTTCAATACCATAGTACCCTCCAAGCTCATCATTAAGCTCGGTGACCTGGGTCTGAACCCTGCCCTGTGCAACTGGATCCTGGACTTCCTGACGGGCCGCCCCCAGGTGGTGAAAATAGGCAACAACACCTCCACTACGCTGATCCTCAACACAGGGGCCCCACAAGGGTGCGTGCTCAGCCCCCTCCTGTACTCCTTGTTTACCCATGACTGCGTGGCCATGCACGCCTCCAACTCAATCATCAAGTTTGCAGACGACACAGCAGACGTAGGTCTGATTACCAACAACGACGAGACAGCCTACAGGGAGGAGATAAGGGCCCTGGCGGAGTGGTGCCAGGAAAATAACCTCTCCCTCACCGTCAACAAAACGAAGGAGCTGATCGTGGACTTCAGGTGACAGGAGAGGGAGCACGCCCCAGTCCACATTGACGGGCCGCAGTGGAGAAGGTGAAAAGCTTCAAGTTCCTCCGCGTACACATCACTGACAATCTGAAATGGTCCACCCACACAGACAGTGTGGTGAAGAACGTGCAACAGCGCATTTTCAACCTCAGGAGGCTGAAGAAATTTGGCTTGGCCCCTAAGACCCTCACAAACTTTTACAGATGCAAAATTGAGAGCATCCTGTCGGACTGTACCACCGCCTGGTACGGCAACTGCACTGTCCGCAACCGCAGGGCTCTCCAGAAGGTGGTGAGGTCAGCCCAACACATCCCCGGGAGCACACTGCCTGCACTTCAGGACATTTACAGCACCCGGTGTCACAGAAAGGCCAAGAAGATCATCAAGGATCTCAGCAACCCGAGCCACGGCCTGTTCACCCCGCTATCATCCAGAAGGTGAGGTCAGTACAGATGCATCAAACCTGGGACCAAGAGACAGAAAAACTGCTTCTATCTCAAGGCCTTCAGACTGTTAAATAGCCATCACTAGCCGGCCTCCACCCAGTACCCTGCCTTGAACTTGGTCACTGTCACTAGCCGGCTACCTCCCGGTTACTCATCCCTGCACCTTAGAGGCTGCTGCCCTATGTACATTTACATGGAACACTTGTCACTTTAATAATGGAACACTGGTCACTTTAATAATGTTTACATACTGTTTATCCATTTCATATGTATATACTGTATTCCAGTCAAGGCCATCCTATTGAACTATTGTGTACAGTCGGGGTCAAAAGTTTTGAGAATGACACAAGTATTGGTCTTCACAAAGTTCGCTGCTTCAGTGTTATGAGATATTGTTGTCAGATGTTACTATGGTATACTGAAGTATAATTACAAGCATTCCATAAGTGTCAAATGCTTTTATTGACAATTACATTAAGTTTATGCAAAGAGTCAATATTTGCAGTGTTGACCCTTCTTTTTCAAGACCTCTGCAATCCGCCCTGGCATGCTGTCAATTAACTTCTGGGCCACATCCTGACTGATGGCAGCCCATTCTTGCATAATCAATGCTTGGTGTTTGTCAGAATTTGTGGGTTTTTGTTTGTCCACCCGCCTCTTGGGGATCGACCTTAAGTTCTCAATGTTATCAAGGTCTGGGGAGTTTCCTGGCCATGGACCCAAAATGTCGATGTTTTGTTCCCCGAGCCACTTAATTATCACTTTCGCCTTATGGCAAGGTGCTCCATCATGCTGGAAAGGCATTGGTCATCACCAAACTGTTCTTGGATGGTTGGGAGAAGTTGCTCTCGGAGGATGTGTTGGTCCCATTCTTTGTTCATGGCTGTGTTCTTAGGCAAAACTGTGAGTGAGCCCACTCCCTTGGCTGAGAAGCAACCCCACACATGAATGGTCTCAGGATGCTTTACTGTTGGCATGACACAGGACTGATGGTAGCGCTCACCTTGTCTTCTCCGGACAAGGTGTTTTCCGGATGTCCCAAACAATCGGAAAGGGGATTCATCAGAGAAAATGACTTTACCCCAGTCCTCAGCAGTCCAATCCCTGTACCTTTTGCAGAATATCAGTCTGTCCCTGATGTTTTTTCTGGAGAGAAGTGGCTTCTTTGCTGCCCTTCTTGACACCAGGCCATCCTCCAAAAGTCTTCACATCACTGTGCGTGCAGATGCACTCACACCTGCCTGCTGCCATTCCTGAGCAAGCTCTGCACTGGTGGTGCCCCGATACCGCAGCTGAATCAACTTTAGGAGACGGTCCTGGCGCTTGCTGGACTTTCTTGGGCGCCCTGATGCCTTCTTCACAACAATTGAACCTCTCTCCTTGAAGTTCTTGATGATCCGATAAATGGTTGATTTAGGTGCAATCTTACTAGCAGCAATATCCTTGCCTGTGAAGCCCTTTTTGTGCAAAGCAATGATGACGGTACGTGTTTCCTTGCAGGTAACCATGGTTAACAGAGGAAAAACAATGATTTCAAGCACCACCCTCCTTTTAAAGCTTCCAGTCTGTTATTCTAACTCAATCAGCATGACAGAGTGATCTCCAGCCTTGTCCTCGTCAACACTCTCACCTGTTTTAACGAGAGAAACACTGACATGATGGCAGCTGGTCCTTTTGTGGCAGGGCTGAAATGCAGTGGAAATGTTTTTTGTGGATTAAGTTCATTGTCATGGCAAAGAGGGACTTTGCAATTAATTGCAATTAATCTGATCACTCTTCATGACATTCTGGAGTATATGCAAATTGCCATCATCAAAACTGCAGCAGACTTTGTGAAAATTAGTATTTGTGTCATTCTCAAAACTTTTGAACACAACAGTACATATACTATTCTATCCATGTATTCTTCAGATATACTACATATTCTATCCACATAATGTCTATACATCCCATCACATATACATACAGTTGAAGTCGGAAGTTTACATAGACCTTGGCCAAATACATTTAAACTCAGTTTTTCACAATTCTTCACATTTAATCCTAGTAGAAATTCCCTGTCTTAGGTCAGTTAGGATCACCACTTTATTTTAAGAATGTGAAATGTCAGAATAATAGTAGCGAGAATTATTTATTTCAGCTTTTATTTCTTTCATCACATTCCCAGTGTGTCAGAAGTTAGCATACACTCAATTAGTATTTGGTAGCATTGCCTTCAAATTGTTTAACTTGGGTCAAACGTTTCGGGTAGCCTTCCACAAGCTTCCCACAATAAGTTGGGTGAATTTTGGCCCATTCCTCCTGACAGAGCTGGTGTAACTGAGTCAGGTTTGTAGGCCTCCTTGCTCGCACACACTTTTTCAGTTCTGCCCACAAATTTTCTATAGGATTGAGGTCAGGGCTTTGTGATGGCCACTCCAATACCCTGACTTTGTTGTCCTTAAGCCATTTTGCCACAACTTTGGAAGTATGCTTGGGGTCATTGTCCATTTGGAAGCTTTAACTTCCTAACTGATGTCTTGAGATGTTGCTTCAATATATCCACATAATTTTCCTTCATTAAGATGCCATCTATTTTGTGAAGTGCACCAGTCCCTCCTGCAGCAAAGCACCCCCACAGCATGATGCTGCCACCCCGTGCTTCACGGTCGGGATGGTGTTCTTCGGCTTGCAAGGCACCCCCTTTTTCCTCCAAACATAGCGATGGTCATTATGGCCAAATAGTTATATTATTGTTTCATCAGACAAGAGGACATTTCTCCAAAAAGTACAATCTTTTGTCCCCATGTGCAGTTGCAAACCATAGTCTGGCTTTTTTATGGCGGTTTTGGAGCAGTGGCTTCTTCCTTGCTGAGTGGCCTTTCAGGTTAGGTTGATATAGGACTGGTTTTACTGTGGATATAGATACCTTTGTACCTGTTTCCTCCAGTATCTTCACACGGTCCTTTGCTGTTGTTCTGGGATTGATTTGCACTTTTCACACCAAAGTACGTTCATCTCTAGGAGACAGCACGCGTCTCCTTCCTGAGCGGTATGACGGCTGCGTGGTCCCATGGTGTTTATACTTGCGTACTATTGTTTGTACAGATGAAGGTGGTACCATCAGGTATTTGGAAATTGCTCCCAAGGATGAACCAGACTTGTGGAGGTCTACAATTGTTTTTCTGAGGTCTTGGCTGATTTCTTTTGATTTTCCCATGATGTCAAGCAAAGAGGCACTGAGTTTGAAGGTAGGCCTTGAAATACATCCACAGGTATACCTCCAATTGACTCAAATGATGTCAATTAGCCTATCAGAAGCTTCTAAAACCATGACATCGTTTTCTGGAATTTTCCAAGCTGTTTAAAGGCACAGTCAATTTAGTGTATGTAAACTTCTGACCCACTGGAATTGTGATACAGTGAATTATAAGTGAAATAATCTGTCTGTAAACAATTGTTGGAAAAATTACTTGTGTCATGCACAAAGTAGATGTCCTAACCGACTTGCCAAAACTATAGTTTGTTAATAAGAAATTTGTGGAGTGGTTGAAAAACGAGTTGTAATGACTCCAACCTAAGAGCATGTAAACTTCCGACTTCAACTGTATATACACTACCGGTCAAAATATTTAGAACACCTACTCATTCAAGGGATTTTCTTCATTTGTACTATTTTCTAAATTGTAGAATAATAGTGAAGACATCAAAACTACGAAAAAACACATATGGAATCATGTAGTAACCAAAAAAGTGTTAAACAAATAAAAATATATTTTATATTTGAGATTCTTCAAATAGCCACCCTTTGCCTTGATGACAGCTTTGCACACTCTTGGCATTCTCTCAACCAGCTTCATGAGGTAGTCACCTGGAATGCATTTCAATTAACAGGCGTGCCTTCTTAAAAGTTAATTTGTGGAATTTCTTTCCTTCTTAATGCGGTTTTGATTTGTTTAACACTTTTTTGGTTACTACATGGTTCCATATGTGTTATTTCATAGTTTTGATGTCTTCACTATTATTCTACAATGTAAAATAGTAAAAAATAAAGAAAAACCCTTGAATGAGTAGGTGTTCTAAAACTTCTTACTGGTACTGATATATATATATATATATATATATATACACACTCCGGACTCAGACATTGCTCGTCCTAATATTTCTATATTTCTTAATTACATTATTTTAGTTTTAGATTTGTGTGTATTGTTGTGTATTGTAGATATTTCTGCACTGTTGGAGCTAGGAACACAAGTATTTCGCTACACCCGCAATAACATCTGCTAAACATGTGTATGCGACCAATAACATTTTATTTTATTTTATTTAGACAGACAGACAGATAACAGACTTTTGGTAATTCCTTGAAAGGGTCCTGTTGATACAATGGTATTAATTAAGGGGTAAAAGCCGCCACTTACATATTTGTGTGAATTTCAAAGACGGGTCATATCGGGGACATGTTCACTGCAACTGTGATGTCCTTTAGCAAGAATGTATTGACGGTGGCCAAATTCCCCATATGGAAACAAACACATTGTGCTTTGATGTTCATATGCAAACCACATGACAGAAATGATGGAGAGCAAATCATTGCAATAAATAAACATGGACTCTAATAACACAGGCGTGACTTATAACATACAAACACATGTTACATGCATGTTTGTACATGCAAAAGGGGTTTATTGTTCATTTGTCTGTGATGTGGCATTGCTGCAGGCTGCACAGAAGCCACTAGCTAGAGAGCAAGTGACTTTGGTAAAATGAGGTAAACAGGAGTAGCCAGTGGAAAGGTTTTCTCACTAACCAAATGAAAGACACTTGGGTTGTGCGAGTATACAAAACCTGTGCTGCATGACCTGTAAGTGAATTCTCTCTCACTCTGACATTGATCCTTGCAACAGCACCTTGTTGTAATGTAAGCTTCTGTGACTTGAGGAAAGTCACAAACACATATCAAACCCAATGGAACAAGGCAAAGACCAATAGCCTCATCAAGAGAATCGGACACCTTGAAACAAGCAGAGAACAGCTATCAAACATTTATACCCCAATGACTAGCAATGACAGAGCAGAGAGAAAGACATTGAGGCAGCAAGTTTCCTTTGGTGATCAATTCAAGACTCTTCACAACAGAGACGTTGACCCTCCTCCTGGTCTCAGTTTCTGTTTTGTGTGTACCGATGTTCTCCGCCTCCCCCAACGTGACTGGTGCTGCAGTACAAATGGCAGTTCCCTCAGTAATGACTCAGGGCTGATGTTATGAGGAGTGGATTTCACAGCAGTGCTGCCTCATCCAATGATTGCACAACTCCTTGGTTAATTAGTTGTATCATGTTCCTAACATAATTTGAATTGAAAATGACTGTGCACTACAAAACATAAAAACAGTTATTATGAGTCACAAGTCAATGCCTCTTTGCCTCCCAAGCTACAGATGTAGGATCTTAATTTGAGCCAGTTTGTTACATCAGGAAAATAATCCTGCAGCAACAGGAAATGTGAATTATTATGTGGATTATAATTAATGGACATTTTTGGTTGATACATTTTCCATAAGGGAAAATCGTCACAAATTGTATCGTCACAAATACACTACACGTTTAAAATGTCCTGTTCTTATGCAACAGGGTGATCAAATTAAGATCCTACATCTGCAAAGCCATCAGAGGGTGACTAAGCAATGAGCAGAACTCAGATACTGAGTCATAGTATTGCATTAGCAAACCTGTTACCACTTTAAAGTAGCCTTTATAAAGGAATTGTAAAGGGTTCATATGTAGGTTATAGACTGTTTATTATTAATTTGCATATGGTTTATAAATCAGAAAAACATCATATATTCTTGTAAACATTTTATTCCATTTGCTATGAAGAAACAAAGCTTTTTGATTATAGACACCACTTAAAGGATCCATTAGGGTCAATACCAGTGGAAAGTGTCCTGTCAGTAAGGGTTGTAGTTAACCCAACACGGGGCTTCCGGGTGGGCTACACATGCTACCATTATAAACAAGTCTGGATCCTCCAACATAATCTACTGGGGATATCTGGACACCACTGAAAGGCTTGTAAAATGGCTCACACATTCTCTATGAGCCATATGCAGATACCTATCACCCCAGAGAAAATGGGCCCCCCGCCATATGTCAAAGGAGATATATCCATCAGATATCTGTTTGTTGGCATTCCACCCTGACATGATCAGTCACGGATTACTGACTAACACTGTAACAGTATGATTTAGCAGCCGGTTTGTATTGAGACAAGTAGATCTTCTCCCCAGAGAAATATTGCCTGATGACTCAAACTGAATTCTTCCACTGCTCTATCATTCGCTACATACTTCAGTCTGAAACTGCCATCATTGAAGTCGTTAGTGGTGACGTCAAAATGAGGGGTGTTGTACAAAACATAGTAAACAGTGATTGGATCGTCTCTAACCTATCCGAATATCAAAGCCAATGACACATTTTCAAACCGCTGCTTTACCCACGTGTGTTCTGGCTCTGGCCTAACGCATCGGTTTCTGTGACCAATCAGAACGGTTAGAATGTTTTTCCGTTCTAGAAATCGTCTGGGAGGTTCTCAGATCCAGACTCATTGCGGAAAATAAACTAACGTCCGTGGGCGTGGCGTAGCGTTTGGCCGGAGCAAGGAGATTGGGTAGGCAGGCAAAGAGAAATAACCCTTTATGCAGAATGATGAGCTCAAGTCAAGCCGTCAACATAGCTTCCCCTTCCCATGATGTCACTCTAACCCAGTCCTCCTAGTCCCTTGTGGGACTCCTTTTTGTTGTCTGAGCGATCCATCGGCTCTAGTTACTGCATGTGATCTGGGTTGTTGAGGGAAAGAGAATGCTGTCTGGTGATAGTGGGGGCGCTGGCTAGTCTCATGAAGACAGGACTGTTGCTCATCCTGACAGGCGCTAGCCTCCTCCTCTACCACAGAGCTCATTACTCCAGGGACCATCCCTCAGCTACACGGCTGCCCCGTGCTGACACCCTCTGCCTGGTACCATCAAACCTAATTTTCAGAAAAAAGTGTCTGTTTCTGGTCTGCTTGTGTTGATGTCTTGCAATAGCTAGCTTGCTAAATCGGCCTTTCCTAAGCCATGGATGGACTTGTGGTTTTGAATTAATTCTCTGTACAGGCCAATGATTATGACAGCGATTCTGATCTAACCATAAATTAATATGTTGTGCCACTGGCCTGAGACGATTGAAGTTCAATATGTAGCCTAGATGTAGCCTACTAGGCTCACGTTAACTAGCTAGCTAACTTAGCTGGTTCATTGTTGCCCATGCCAGGAAGTTAGGCTAGCAAGCATTTTAGCTAGGTAGCCTATGACAACAAAATCTTAAAGTGTACTGTATGACAGAGTCATAGACCGTTTTGCTAACATGAACGAGAGGAGGATGGCATTGGTGTTCAACTAGTCTACAAGTAGGGTGAGTCAAAAAAAATAGTTATACTTGCGCACGCAAACACACACACACACACACAAAGAAATCAGTACCATGCCTGCCGTTGACCTGTCGTTTGTTACACTGCATTCGGAAACTATTCAGACCCCTTGACGTTTTCCACACTTTGTTACGTTGCAGCCTTATTCTAAAATGGATTAAATTGTTTTTTCCCCCTAATCAATCTACATATAATACCCCATCATGACAAAGGAAAAACTAGTTTTTATACATTTCTGCAAATTATTCTGAAATATCACATTTACATAAGTATTCAAACCCTTTACTCAGTACTTTGTTGAAGTACCTTTGGCAGCGATTACAGCCTTGAGTCTTCTTGGGTATGACGCTACAAGCTTGGCACACCTATATTTGGGGAGTTTTTCCCATCCTTCTCTGCAGATCCTCTCAAGCTCTGTCAGGATGGATGGGGAGCGTCGCTGCACAGCTATTTTCAGGTCTCTCCAGAGATGTTCAATCAGGTTCAAGTCCAGGCTCTGGCTGGGCCATTCAAGATAATTCAGAGACTTGTCCCGAAGCCACTCCTGCGTTGTCTTGGCAGTGTGCTTAGGGTCATTGTCCTGTTGGAAGGTGAACCTTCGCCCCAGTCTGATGTCCTGAGTGCTCTGGAGCAGGTTTTCATCAAGGATCTCGCTGTACTTTGTTCTGTTCATCTTTCCCTCGATCCTGACTAGTCTCCCTGTCCCTGCCGCGGAAAAACATCCCCTTAGCATGATGCTGCCACCACCATGCTTCATCGTAGGGATGGTGCCAGGTTTCCTCCAGACGTGACACTTGGCATTCAGGCCAAAGAGTTCAATCTTGGTTTCATCAGACCAGAGAATCTTGTTTCACATATTATGAGAGTCCTTTAGGCAAACTCAAAGCGGGCTGTCATGTGCCTTTTACTGAGGAGTGGCTTCCGTCTGGCCACTCTACCATAAAGGCCTGATTGGTAGAGTGCTGCAGAGATGGTTGTCCTTCTGGAAGGTTCTCCCATCTCCACAGAGGAACTCTGGAGCTCTGTCAGAGTGACCATCAGGTTCTTGGTCACCTCCCTGACCAAGGCCCTTCTCCCCCAATTGCTCAGTTTGGCTGTGTGGCCAGCTCTAGGAAGAGTCTTGGTGGTTCCAAACCTCTTCCATTTAAGAATGATGGAGGCCACTGTGTTCTTGGGGACCTTCAATGCTGCAGACATTTTTTGGTACCCTTCCCAAGATCTGTGCCTTGACACAATCCTGTCTCGGAGCTCTATGGACAATTCCTTCAACCTCATGGCTTGGTTTTTGCTCTGACATGCACTGTCAGCTGTGGGACCTTATATAGACAGGCGTGTGCCTTTCCAAATAATGTCCAATCAATTGAATTTACCACAGGTGGACTCCAATCAAGTTGTAGAAACATCTCAAGGATGATCAATGGAAACAGCATGCACCTGAGCTCAATTTTCGAGTCTTATAGCAAAGGGTTTGAATGCTTATGGAAATAAGGTATTTCTGTTTTTTATTTGTCATAAATTTACAAACATTTCTAAAAACCTGTTTTGACTTTGTCATTATGGGGTATTGTGTGTAGATTGATGAGGGGAAAAAATTATTTAATCAATTTTAGAATAAGGCTGTAACGTAACAAAATGTGGAAAAAGTCAATGGCTCTGAATATTTTCCGAATGCACTGTAGATGCAATATTTGCTTTGTGGACTTCACTGGACAGATGTTGCTCTCCGGTTTTGTGATGAAACAAAATGATGTGTAGTTGAAGTTATTACGCCACTGTGTGACTGTTGTCTTTTTGTTGTCATGGCCTTATTGTATATCACATTGGCATATGAACGGATGGGTTATAGAGCAAACAACACAATTATCACAACATAGGTTGTAATATGGCTTTTTTAATGGCTTGACTTGGCTTCCTCAGTGATTATATCCAAGCACAGCTACTGGGTATAACAAGCCTACTATACTATGAGGGTTCATTGTACAATTTCTGTTTATCTGTCGTTTGTGACAATACTTGTAAGTACATTGAAATGTCCTCTCCATTTAAATTGAGAGATTGTGAGGACTAATATTTTTCCATCAGTAATTCTCCAATACATAATTTACAAAAACATATTTGATATAGCAACTGATTTAATGAAATTAGCATTTGCATGCTAGACTGTAGCCCCATCAGCTAAGACATGCTGTGAGTAAAACAAACAATGAGGTTATGATGACCCCCTTAACCTTTGACTGAAACCAATAGAGCTGGATTATGGTCATATCTCAATGGGCTATCAATTAAAAACCTGATCATATCATGTCTCATTAGGATTTTAATCCCTAGCTGAAGACGGCACAGTATAATGGAATTAAGTAGATTTCCGATCCCCTGGAGAAAGATGCAGTTAAATAACTACTGTTGGAAGCTCAGGGATGGTGATCAAACACCGTGTACAGGCCCATAGACAGGGATAAGATGTTAGTCATTCTGTCTCATAACTTTTTTTTTGTATAGACAATTTTCTTTTCTTTTTATGAATCTTAAGCACAAAACCAACGCATTAAACAAAACAAAAAACACAAATACGAAACACAAATACATAGGGAGATTTTTTCCTGATAAATTATATGCTATTTCATGGCCATTATTTTATGTGCCCTTAAGGAATCTGTATTTTTCTCCAGCCTCTTTGCTAACATGATTTCATACGATGTTGTTTTTACCAACATATTCATTCACTCCATCATAACTTCTCAGACTGACCATCTCCAGGCTTGAGGGAAATGAAACAACATTAACAGGCCATGGCAAACTCTCCATGTGGAAAGACATCCAGCTGGAGCATTGATATTTCACAGCCTCGCAGATTGAATTTCACTCCAAAAGAATGGTCAGTGAGGAAAACAATGTTAACTTGAAATGGCAGAACCAATGATCAGGTCACGAGCCTGCAAATTTCAGAAATGTTTGATTTTGCAGGCATCAGAGAACTGCAATTAGGAACAGATTCATTTCAGAGAAATGCAATGGATTAACAAAAAGGTCAGCAAGTGAGCCATAAATAGCTGCATCTGTTTAACTTCACTTTTGTACAGTAGCTGATTAGTAACTGATTTTTCTGATTAGTAGTTGATTAGTAGCTGCTCAGCTATGGCCAAAATTCAATTATTTGTTACACTGCAATGCAATTTCTAATGTTATTTATGCAGTGTTGGGCTGAGCCATGTAAAATGCATATGGAGAGTTTATTTCCAAAATGCTATATCCACCAATTTCTCACATTTGTGTTTTATCATCAGAAATGATCGCTTATGGGTACCTTCATGTGTGTGTAAAATATTACTATAGTGTTTGGTTAGAGTAAGGTCTTGTCCCAAATGGCACCCTATTTCCTATATACTGCACTACTTTTCACCAGAGCTCAGATCTCATATTACTGTATTGATTAATTTGTAAATATATACATGTCACAAATGTATCATATGTACAGTTCTTTATTAAACATTCTATTATTTGTCACATTTGACTGTGTAAAATATTGCAGAGGTGGATATATCTCGTTTTGCGACAAAATGTGATCATTTGTCTCTCTGAAATGAAACAAAAACATGTATGCAATTGAACAACCCCATGCCATGATTAGATAGTGAAAAAACACACCAATCTATTTAAAACAAAAACGTTTTTAAACATTCTGAAAATGGATATACATAGGATTATAATGCTGACAGAACTAGGTGAGTTTGTATTTTGAATTTCGTGGTCGCACATTGAGATTTGTGGTTGGAAGTATTATTTGCAAATGTGTCAATTTAATTTCGCAAGCTTGTATCATGATGTGTGAGATTTAACAACGGTCCCAAACTTGTAACTTTACATTTGAATACATTCAATAAAATGTGCAAGTATAATTTATTTTCAGAATTATTACAAGTCCATTTACGAGTATGAATATTCTACTGTGAATCAAAAATACAGTACACTTGCAGATTTTGAATATGCTTGCATTCGGAGTTCTGTCACTGTTGTCACGTTACCAAGAAATTCGTAAGCTTGTAAAAAAGTTTTGTACATTTGTAGAAAGAGATTTGCAAGTAAAAATTTGATTTGTGCTCTGGGGGCAGGACTTTTTACTCCTGACCAATCAGTTCCCTCTGCCAAAACCACAGCCGCCTAACCATTGGCTGGATTGTTCCATCAATCAAATCTCAGGAAGTAGCTACCCACATGGTAGGATGAGGTAAATAAAACCAAAATGATCTACTTGAAAGTAATCGTTTCTTTTATCTGTGTTCATAATTTTTTTTCTGAAAAGGCATGACAGTAGTTTGATTATCATGTGAAATATAATGGTACATTAAGACGAACTCCAGACCAGCCATTGCATTGACAGCCGCTATATTGCGTTAGCTAGCTGGCCTCAGACGTTCATCCTAGCTTTACTATCAACTGACTAGCTTTAACAGGCAGATTTAGATGCGAGGGGAAAACTAAAATTGTTGCTATTAATCATCTGAATGATTATAAATGCTAAATAGCTAGCTAAATTGAAACTGCTGGGGGAAAGCAAGCTAGCTAACTCCCACCACCATCGCTAATGTTAGCTAGGTTTCTGGAAAATAAAATATATATATTTGCTAGCTATATTTTATAGACTTGTTAATGACTTTTGAACACTTGTCAAACTACTACACTCCACTGCCTGTTTATTGATTAATTGGTGACTGAAAAAGTTGGCAAGAAAAATGCCACTCCCAATTTCACTGCAAATAGACTACTAGACTGTATTGGTTGTGTAACATTTGGCGGATGGCAACATTTACATGAGTGTTTAATTAGCCTAGTTAGCCACGTTACTGACTGACTAGGCTTGTTGTTATTCATGTTTTTGTTATTGCATTTCAGGTGGAGAGGGAGTAAGAGCACTAGAAAGCAGCATGCTGCCAGACCACCACAAGACCCTAGAGGTATTACAGTCAATGCTTATGAACTGGATATTATATGTGAATTGGCCATTTATATCAATGACACTAACAAAATGGTTGGATTGTTCAGCAAAAACGGCCAAAAAATTGCCAAAGACTCCAGCCACCCTAGTCATAGACTGTTCTGTCTGCTACCGCATGGCAAGCGATACCGGAGCGCCAACTCTAGGTCCAAAAGGCTTCTTAACAGCTTCTACCCCCAAGCCATAAGACTCCTGAACAGCTAATCAAATGGCTACCCGGACTATTTGCATTGACACTCCCCCCCACCCCCACCCCATTTTTACGCTGCTGCTACTGTCTGTTATTATCTATGCATAGTCACTTTATCTCTACCTACATGTACATATTACCTCAATTACCTTGACTAACTTGTGCCCCTGAACATTGACTCTGTACCGGTACCCCTGTAAATAGCCTCGTTACTGTTATTTTATTGTTGCTCTTTAATTATTTCTTATTTTTCTATTTTCTTATTTTTCTTGTTCTTTTTTTAAAACTTCAGTTTATTTAGTAAATACTTTCTTAACACTTATTTTTCTTAAAACGGCATTGTTGGTTAAGGGCTTGTAAGTAAGCATTTCACTGTAAGGTCTACACCTGTTGTATTCGGCGCATGTGAC
Source organism: Coregonus clupeaformis (assembly GCF_020615455.1). Taxonomy (NCBI): domain Eukaryota; kingdom Metazoa; phylum Chordata; class Actinopteri; order Salmoniformes; family Salmonidae; genus Coregonus; species Coregonus clupeaformis. Next base: position 28,190,872 of record NC_059200.1, read on the forward strand.
AAATAACATTTGATTTGATTTGAACATGTGCAGTAAATGCTAACACTATCAGGCCTCTGCATGCTGTGACAAGGGCCTGGATGGTGACACATCTGCCTGCCTGAAAACTAGGGCCTTCAGTGGTACCTTCCCTTATCTGTCTCCTTATCTATCTCGTAGCCATTTGACATGTACTGTTTAGTAGACAGGATACTGGTCGGGTGAGGTTCTGTTTCTCTAGCGGGAGGTAAACCTGGCTTCTTATATGGTGTTGAGTAAAGCTTAAACCATGTATTTAGATTGTAGGTAGGTATTGTAGGTAGTTTATCTAGGTAGTTATTGTAGGTAAGTATTGTATTCGACTGAGCCCGGTGAAGCACGAGGCTAGCTAACCCACTACCTGGACCAATAAAGCTAGCTAGCGGGTAGCTACTGGTAACTATTAGCAACTGTAGATAGTTGTTTCCAATGTTATTTCACGCTTAAGAGTACCTGTAATTATGCCAGCTAACTACCTATCATTATCTGAAGCGTTAAAGTTAGGTAGTGTTAAGTTGCGTCAATTCAAATCTGGTATTTGGAACAAAAGAGGTCAATACACGTCTTCTAAAATAGACTAGTATTTTAATTAATGCAAACCACTTCAATGGTAAATATGATGTTCGTATATACGGGTCCACTGAAATACCACGCAGGGCACTCAGAGAACTAAGCCATTGTTCTGAGTTCTTCTTAAAATACTCTGACAGAGATAGTTCCAGCTCCCTACTGGCCAATCAGAGTAGAGACTGAGCGTGGTTTAGACTTACTCAGCCAATCGTTGGCGCACAGGCTGGTCCCAGCCCCTTGGCGCTCCACTGTTGCACACTGTTGCCAGGCATAAGTTTGTTATCATCACAACCTGTAGAGTCATCACCCATAGACACTGTTCCCCTGTACCTACGTCCTTGGACGGTTCACAGATCACAAAGAGGCAGTGTTCGTGTCTGTGAGAAATACAAGTCTTATCTCATCCTACCCCCTAACGTTCCTCACATGAATCACAGCTTGTTATGTGAAACAATTTATATCAGTACAGTACAAACCTTTTATGTTTAATCATTAATGCATTCTTTCTAAGCTAGTCATCACATCTAGATCCCCACAATCCCCCTTTCCACACCCACTGGGTGTGAACCCAAAATAAGAAAACACAGGGTGTCACTCATTAAAATACAATACAAACAAAAATAATCACACTTTTATTAATAGGCAATAATGATAATAAAAAGGCCTTCAGTCCTTCCATCTACACCCAACTGGTACTAGGTTGGCTACCAGCCACCCAGCCACCCAGGAACTTCAAACCTTCACATAAGGAAAGACAAACATTCACATTGGTTAACTTGATTAATAAAGCATAAAACACAAACAGGGAAGTACATTTTGACCCCCTTTAGACACCCTCTAGGGTGTCACTCCACCACCTTTGGATCCACAAAGAACAAGTATACCCATAGAAGCTATAACTTCACCCAGAATAGTTACAACAATAGTTTTCCATTTACCAAATATGTTATCAAACCAACCGTTTAGGGAACTATCAATACCAGAGTTCTCAGCCAGTTCGTTCGCCAGCGTGGTGAGTCCCTGAAGCGCTTTGGTCACGGACCCGTCCGGTGCTGTATTGTTGGAGATGAAAGTACAGCACATAGATCCAAACAGAACACAAATTCCACCCCGCTCAGCCAAAAGCATATCTAAAGCTATTCTATTCTGCCATGCCATTAAGCTAGTTGCCGCTGTCTGCTCAGCTAATCCCTTTATTGCATCACGAGTGTGGTTTATAAATCTTTGCTGGTTATAGTAAATATAATTTATCCAATCTGCGTTTTTATTAATTGTTGACCACCAGAAAAGACTTGATTCAAACCCAGCTGCGATCTGATTCCTAGCTTTGAATTCTTCTGGAACCCCTCGAGGTACTCCTATCCCATCAATATATATCCTTTCATCAAAGGATCCCGGGAGGAGGTCCCACTTTCTACGTGACAACTCACCAGTCTCTGACACGTTTGATTGTTTGCGTATGTAGGTGAGTTCACAATCTGTTATCACCACACAACCATCAGATGTCAGCACGGGCCTGGTTTTGGCTCCTAAAATCCTCTGGCTGCAACAAAGAGGAGAGATTAGTCATGGTCTCTTTAGTTGTGACATTCTCTGTGTAGGAGCAGGAGCTAAGATGCCCTACCCTGTATCCTATCTTATTAGTCCTAGAAAAACAATAATAAGAATCCCCTGAGACTTCAAACGGAGGCAACCTAGGTCGGGGTGACTTTGTTATCGGGGGATACAGATAGTGCAAGTTACTACAAGACTCCTTCACCACATTCCCAGGTGGCTTGAACAATTTAATAATGGAGGATAAACCTGACAGAGAGTTAAAGCCTGTCAAGGGGAACGGAGTAGTTGTTAACCTTGGTTTGGCTGTCCCACAGGCATAACAGTCCTCTTTAGACATAGTTCTTGCCGTATACTGAATCCATTCCAACCACAGGTTAGGATCTCTATAACCCGTCTCCACCTGTACTACTTCCTTCAGGTCTATTGTTTGCACTATCTTCACCACAGCCCCGGTCTCACTACCTCCCTCAGAGAGGTTTACTCTATAGGGTGCCCCAGTTGAAGAGGATATCTCACTTGTTCAGGTCTGTAACCTGTTTTAGCGTAACTCAGACTTTCAGACAGTACCTACCCTTATATGGGTCGCACTGCCATTTCTGATAATTCCCTACTTTCACAATACTCCACCTGTCCTTAAACTGTGTATGGAGATTGACATATTCCCCAGAAAAACGTATGTCAAAAATGTTATAAATTGATTTGCATTTTAATGAGGGAAATAAGTATTTGACCCCCTCTCAATCAGAAAGATTTCTGGCTCCCAGGTGTCTTTTTATACAGGTAACGAGCTGAGATTAGGAGCACACTATTAAAGGGAGTGCTCCTAATCTCAGCTTGTTACCTGTATAAAAGACACCTGTCCACAGAAGCAATCAATCAATCAGATTCCAAACTCTCCACCATGGCCAAGACCAAAGAGCTCTCCAAGGATGTCAGGAACAAGATTGTAGACCTACACAAGGCTGGAATGGGCTACAAGACCATCGCCAAGCAGCTTGGTGAGAAGGTGACAACAGTTGGTGCGATTATTCGCAAATGTAAGAAACACAAAATAACTGTCAATCTCCCTCGGCCTGGGGCTCCATGCAAGAACTCACCTCGTAGAGTTGCAATGATCATGAGAACGGTGAGGAATCAGCCCAGAACTACACGGGAGGATCTTGTCAATGATCTCAAGGCAGCTGGGACCATAGTCACCAAGAAAACAATTGGTAACACACTACGCCGTGAAGGACTGAAATCCTGCAGCGCCCGCAAGGTCCCGCTGCTCAAGAAAGCACATATAAATGCCGTCTGAAGTTTGCCAATGAACATTTGAATGATTCAGAGGAGAACTGGGTGAAAGTGTTGTGGTCAGATGAGACCAAAATGGAGCTCTTTGGCATCAACTCAACTCGCCGTGTTTGGAGGAGGAGGAATGCTGCCTATGACCCCAAAAACACCATCCCCACCGTCAAACATGGAGGTGGAAACATTATGCTTTGGGGGTGTTTTTCTGCTAAGGGGACAGGACAACTTCACCGCATCAAAGGGACGATGGACGGGGCCATGTACCGTCAAATCTTGGGTGAGAACCTCCTTCCCTCAGCCAGGGCATTGAAAATGGGTCGTGGATAGGTATTCCAGCATGACAATGACCCAAAACACACGGCCAAGGCAACAAAGGAGTGGCTCAAGAATAAGCACATTAAGGTCCTGGAGTGGCCTAGCCAGTCTCCAGACCTTAATCCCATAGAAAATCTGTGGAGGGAGCTGAAGGTTTGAGTTGCCAAACGTCAGCCTCGAAAACCTTAATGACTTGGAGAAGATCTGCAAAGAGGAGTGGGACAAAATCCCTCCTGAGATGTGTGCAAACCTGGTGGCCAACTACAAGAAACGTCTGACCTCTGTGATTGCCAACAAGGGTTTTGCCACCAAGTACTAAGTCATGTTTTGCAGAGGGGTCAAATACTTATTTCCCTCATTAAAATGCAAATCAATTTATAAAATTTTTGACATGCGTTTTTCTGGATTTTTTTGTTGTTATTCTGTCTCTCACTGTTCAAATAAACCTACCATTAAAATTATAGACTGATCCTTTCTTTGTCAGTGGGCAAACGTACAAAATCAGCAGGGGATCAAATACTTTTTTCCCTCACTGTACATATGGTGATGTCCTTCCCTACAGTCCCTAGTACTTCCCCTTTCCCTTCGTCTAGCTGTCTCCTATGCCTTCGTAGACTGTGCTCAGGTATTATTTTATCAACTTGTGTTAGGTTAACTACTACTTCTGGCGGATCAGGAGGGTTTGAGTGTGTTAGGAATATGGCCCCCACAATCAGACAGCTACCTACCGTCAGGAGACCTGTGAATCCCCACCCTCGCCCTGAGAACATGACAGACGCCAGAGGCCAACCCATTGCTTTACCTTCTATCGGACTCACACAGGGATGATCAGACATGGTAAGGGAATCTTCGTTAAGGAGCCAACCCCCAAGCCCTAGTGGTGATCGGTTCTTTCTCCTAACTCTGTGTTTGTTCGTCAGGTGTAGCTGGGTTTACCTTTTTGCAGTGTGTAACATGCACCCAGGTGGATCTCTCAGCTATTCTGCTGGCAAAGGCAGTGACCAATAGGACTTGGTAGGGCCCTTCCCAACAGGTCTGCTTCCAGTTTTTCTTCTTTAGGGACTGGATGCTCACCAGTCACCTGGTTAGATAGAGTGGGTCACCTTCTCCTTTAGTTCACCTGTGGGGCACAAAACCTCTGACATACGGGTGTGGTTAATAAATTATCTTCACACATGTTCAGCTCTCAATTTTTTTTAAAAGTATTTTGTCCTCTCCTTTGTATATATTTATTATTTAATCCTACCATCCCCCTTTTGACACATGATTTGCCCATGTGTCAATATTACCACCTACCTAAACAATCACTTAGGTAATATTGGTAATTCATTATCCAATTGCCATCCCTCCACTCTCTCTTCTGTTATTGTATGGTTCAAATCATATATATTATTACCAAATGATAATCTTCTTCACACTTTTCACAGTATTATAAATTACCCTCAACTTAGTAAAATAAACTATCTTAAAGTCCTCCTCTCATGCCTTTAGAATTTACTAGTGTGGATGATTAATTAACACCAGAAGGTTAAAACAGAGTTCAGAGGCAATTGAAATTATTCAACGAACTGTACCATCCCATAGTATACCAAACATTACCATTATTCTAAATATTTCATAAATGTTACTTATCCCAAGTGTTCATTAAGTCCTCATGACATTCCTTCTCATAAGAAATCATATATACCCCAAACTCAGCCAAAACCGAAAAACTCCATAAAATTCACTGTGTGTGCTCCTCTAAGACCTATCACCCTTGACCTGCTGAAAACCCCCCAAAATTGAAACAACAAGGCTTTATAAACATCATACTAGGTGTGTTGTTTTTGTTTGAAAAACCCAATTTGAAAAACAACAACCACAAATAGCCAGGCCTCACTTGATTTGGTAGCTCACTTTAATGACCTAAATACTGCCTAACTTCACTACTGCTCCCCCTAGCCCTGGGCAACATTCCAATGAGATGAGCTAATCTCTTTCTCCTGGTTATAATCTAAAGATGGTAGTACATACAAAACATGATACAGATATCCCCAGTCTTAACCCATCAATAATTGTTTGTATAAATCTAATTCCTCATAACTAATCCATAAAACCACTCAAAATTCCTTGAGTATACAATGATTATTTAATTGATTACCCTAACTCTGCTACATGTGATCTCATCTCAAATGATCCATTATCAATTATTTGATCAACCCCCTAGGAAAATCTGTCTCCTCTTCTATTGTTCCTGTCCCCCCTGTAAATGTAATTTTTCATTTTTTAGCCAATACAATCACGGTTACATCAAAAGTAATGCAATGTCTATATTAGGGTGTAAGGTAAATTATTCCTGTTTTCTTTTTTCAGCTAAACATTTTATATCCCTCAGTTAATGGTATTTTCTCCCTAATATATCTTCATACTCTCCTTCTTTCCCTAAATGAGATTTAATCCCTTGCCTTTCCTCTACTATCCTTCTGTCATTACTGGATCAATGATAATAACTGTAATAACTATTAATAATAATTGTAATAACTATTACACATTATATTGTGCCCTTTTTCTGATAATGTTATAATTGTAGCCTATTCCATCACTTTAGTTTAAAATATAAGTTTGTTTATAACAAATCCAGGACCCACCACAGGCTGGCGCTATTCCCCCAGCACAACAGCCAAAGCCACTTGCATCCCCTGTTCCCCGTAACGAAAATAAATTATTGTTCTAAAATTTACCAACTATTTGTATACACCACTGGCGTCAAGCAACCCATCGAATAAAGTAATAACAATTAGAATTTATCAAAGCACTGCCTTCCAGTCAAGCATTCAGACCTCCACTTGAAATCCCACAGTTCAATCTAACTCGCTTGACTGTCTCTATTTTATTATTTATCCCGCTAACCAGAGCCATAAATTACTCTCCTTTGTCCTCAACTCAATATTCACAGCTCTATCGCCATTTCAGTTCGCTATTCAATTTTCAATTTTTTTCAACTGTTCTCTCTGATTAGGCCCTAATTAATAAAACAAATACTTGTTATCGTTGATAAGCATACATTTAATGATATTCCTAACATTTGAACTATCTCTCACCCCTCCCCTTGCTCCTTTCTATCCAACGGGGAAGGGGCGGGGACCTAGTAACATATTTTCATAGACCTTTCTAGAATACTTCTACTTAAGCTATCTAATTCAACCTTTCACATTTCCCAATCCACATAGTAATCTAAGTCTATAGCCCCAATGCGAAAGCTTTACCTACTGTCCCTACCTGTGTTCGAACCAGGGACCCTCTCCATACATCGCCAGTCACTCCACACATTCCGCAATGATTTCAAAGTAAATACTTCCAGTTCATAGAGCAAGTGACGTCACCAAATGAAAACTGCACTAGCTTTCACCTCATTCAGCAACACAAAGTAATGCTCTCTCTCCCTTCACCCATTCCCTATTGATTAAGTTCGTTTTTCTATTTTACCCGAAAACACGCTACAAATCGTCCATTCAACATTACCAAACCAAATACTCAGTAGCATCCGGTCACCACCCACACCAGCCGTTGAATTCACTCATACACACAGACTTCACCTCATGCCACCGAAATGCCCAACAAAACATAACAGTTCAATGGAGCCCCCTATTGGCTCTCCACTATTTATACTATAACCACATTAGTTACCAATAACATATTTCTTCTATAACCACATTAGTTATGGTCCGATTACCCATTAAACCTTATCACATGATCAAACAACGGCACAACCTTAAACTCATATGGGGCGGCAGGCAGCTTAGTGACCAATAGTGCATCGCCAACAACCGAGAGGTCGCCGGTTCCAATCCCCGAGCCGACCAGGCGAAAAATCTGCCGATGTGCCCTCGAGCAAGTCACCCAACCCCAATTGCTCCTGCAAGTCGCCCTGGACAAGAGCGTCTGCTAAATGACCAAAAATGCAAATGTAAATATTCTCTACTTTCTCACCCATGATGTACGTCTACGTTCGGGTGAGCAAGTTCATACGTATATATCGTCAGAAACCCACAGGCACCTCAGAAACAATCGCCCCGTGGTGTTCCCAGCCAACTCCCAGTCTTTCCTGACTCCAAAAGCCGCACTCTCTCTGTCTCCAGCCCCTCCCCTCCGGTGTCCAGTCGGAACAGGCTTTGTCTGCTTTTCGTTTCAGCGTTTCCAATATTCTGCCGTTATTTAAAGTACGTTAGTCTATTTATTTAAATCAAATTATTCCCACCTAATTATTTAAAGTCGGTGCATATTTATATTTCAGCGATAAACCAAATTATTTCAGTCTAATTATTTAACCAGTATTTTGCAGGGTCAAACATCAAACGTTAAATCAAATAATAAACCAAATTGCCTCAACATAATTATTTAAAACCAGTATTATGCTATGTTAAACATCAAACGTTAAATCAAATACTAAACCAAATTGCTTCAACATAATTATTTAAAACCAGTATTAAGTTATTTCAAACACCAACGTTACAGTTCAGTTATATCAGTTCAAACGTTTCAGTTTAGTCATACTAGTTATTCATCATCTTTACCTTTACATTGTCAAATTCAACATCGCCTACTATCCTCCTCCCTATCTAAAAAATACTCAGCTGAACCTAGCCGTACCCTCGAAGTTACGGACCTTGCCAGTCGCTAGTATTTATCTAAAATTTCCCGAACCTAGCCGTACCCTCGTAGTTACGGACCTTGCCGGTGTAATTCTTCGAACCTAGCCGTACTGACGTAGTTACGAATCTTGCCGATAGCAATTACTAAGTCAATTATTCCCTGTATCTTCGAACCTAGCCGTACCTTCGCAGTTACGGACCTTGCCGATAGATGTCAGTATTTTCTCCGAAACTAGCCGTACCCCGCAGTTACGGACCTTGCCGGTAGAACAAATACTCTCTGGTACCATGGTTTAACATCACATTCACCAAAGGTTTGCATGTCACAATATTGTGCTTATCTACTCATAATAGTTTCATAATTTAGTTCACTTACATCAGACAGGTGTTTCACAAAATTAATTTGGATAAAGCCAATGTGCAGAACTTTAGTTATATAACAATAGGTGTCTGCTTACCTGTTTTTAGTAGTCCGGACACTTTGTGAAACATACCGTTCAATGACAGAGATGTCCAATGGGCCGGACAATACCCAGCGAAGTCCCTTCTACCAGATCACGTCGGGGTCACCAATTGTTAAGTTGCGTCAATTCAAATCTGGTATTTGGAACAAAAGAGGTCAATACACGTCTTCTAAAATAGACTAGTATTGTAATTAATGCAAACCACTTCAATGGTAAATATGATGTTCGTATATACGGGTCCACTGAAATACCACGCAGGGCACTCAGAGAACTAAGCCATTGTTCTGAGTTCTTCTTAAAATACTCTGACAGAGATAGTTCCCGCTCCCTGCTGGCCAATCAGAGTAGAGACTGAGCGTGGTTTAGACTTACTCAATCGTTGGCGCACAGGCTGGTCCCAGCCCCCTTGGCGCTCCACTGTTGCACACTGTTGCCAGGCATAAGTTTGTTATCATCACAACCTGTAGAGTCATCACCCATAGACACTGTTCCCCTGTACCTACGTCCTTGGACGGTTCACAGATCACAAAGAGGCAGTGTTCCTGTCTGTGAGAAATACAAGTCTTATCTCATCCTACCCCCTAACGTTCCTCACATGAATCACAGCTTGTTATGTGAAACAATTTATATCAGTACAGTACAAACCTTTTATGTTTAATCATTAATGCATTCTTTCTAAGCTAGTCATCACATCTAGATCCCCACAGTAGTTAGTAGCTACTGTACTCGAAATGTAGCTAGCTTGTTGCTACCTGGATAGCTAACTAAACAATAGCTGGAACGACCTAGCTGTAATATTTGGAGACGCTTTCTCTCCGTTGGGACAGACGCGAACTGGCTGAATCGATTCGGTGGCTAGCTTTGCACTTAACTGGCTAACAGTAGCTACTAAGGGTAAGTTATAACCTACATTTATTTTTGTTTTGTTTTTACATACTGGTAACCAGAGTCGTTCAAGGGAATTTGGGACATGGGTGACTAGTTAACGTTAGCTTGGCTCTCTCTGTGTTTTGTGCCGTGGGAGGAGGGGTTGGTTCGTTGGCAGAGAGCAATGGCTAGCTAGTATGCTAACTATTCTAGCTAACTAACTGGCTGAATAAGTTGATGAAGTACTCACTCAAACTGTCAAAACTAACCCAAAACTTTACACAACGTTAGACACGGACACGAATGATCTGTTTGGCGTGTTAACACACTGGTGGTTTGTTGTAACCGAGTATTGGTGCTAAACCGTGTTATTGGAGGCTGGCATGCTGGTTGGCTATGGCGTCATAGGATTCGTTGCCCTGGACGGTTTTCACGGAAGAATACTGTACCAAGTTAGCTAGCTGAATAAACTAAGTTAGAGTCTATTTCTAGAAAACATTGAACCGCTGTAGTTTACAACAATTATAATTTCTAAAGTGGAAGTTGGGAGAGTTATATTTGAGTGTTTCAGTGAAACGTAAGGGAGGGAGGCCCCGCTCTCTCGCTTTCCCAGATGTTTAGTTCATTTCATTATTATTGTAGCCTTTTTCTGTAGCCTGTCAACTATGTGTCTGTCTATCCCTGTTCTCTCCTCTCTGCACAGGCCATACAAACGCTTCACACCGCGTGGCTGCTGCCACTCTAATCTGGTGGTCCCTGCGCGCACGACCCACGTGGAGTTCCAGGTCTCCGGCAGCCTCTGGAACTGCCGTTCTAAGCCAACAAGGCAGAGTTCATCTCAGCCTATGCTACCCTCCAGTCCCTCGACTTCTTGGCGCTGACGGAAACATGGATTACCACAGAAAACACTGCTACTCCTACTGCTCTTTCCTCGTCTGACCATGTGTTCTCGCATACCCCGAGAGCATCTGGTCAGCGAGGCGGTGGCACAGGAATCCTCATCTCTCCAAAGTGGACATTCTCTATTTTTCCCCTGACCCATCTGTCTATCTCCTCATTTGAATTCCATGCTGTCACAGTCACTAGCCCATTCAAGCTTAACATCCTTGTCATTTATCGGAGAGTTCATCAATGAGCTTGATGCCTTGATAACTTCCTTTCCTGAGGATGGCTCACCCCTCACAGATCTGGGTGACTTTAACCTCCCTATGTCTGCCTTTGACTCATTTCTCTCTGCCTCCTTCTTTCCACTCCTTTCCTCTTTTGACCTCACCCTCTCACCGTACCCCCCTACTCACAAGGCAGGCAATACGCTTGACCTCATCTTTACTAGATGCTGTTCTTCTACTAATCTCACTGCAACTCCCCTCCAAGTCTCCGACCACTACTTTGTATCCTTTTCTCTCTCGCTCTCCTCCAACACTACTCACTCTGCCCCTACTCAGATGGTAATGTGCCTTCGCAACCTTCGCTCTCTCTCTCCCGCTACTCTCTCCTCTTCCATCCTATCATCTCTTCCCTCTGCTAAATCCTTCTCCTTCCGATCTCCTGATTCTGCCTCCTCAATTCTCCTCTCCTCCCTTTCTGCATCTTTTGACTCTCTATGTCCCCTATCCTCCCGGCCGGCTCGGTCCTCCCCTCCTGCTCCATGGCTTGACGACTCATTGCGAGCTCACAGAAGAGGGCTCCGGGCAGCCGAGCGGAAATGGAGGAAAACTAGACTCCCTGCGGACCTGTCATCTTTTCACTACCACCTCTCTACATTCTCTTCTTCTGTTTTCCGTTGCTAAAACCACTTTCTACCACTCTAAATTTCAAGCCTCTGCCTCTAACCCTAGGAAGCTCTTTGCCACCTTCTCCTCTCCGCTGAATCCTCCTCCTCCTCCCCCTCCCTCCTCCCTCTCTGTGGATGACTTCGTCAACCATTTAGAAAAGAAGGTTGACGACATCCGATCCTAATTTATTAAGTCAAATGACACTGCTGGTCCTGCTCACACTGCCCTACCCTATGCTTGGACTTCTTTCTCCCCTCTCTCTCCAGATGAAATCTTGCGACTTGTGACGGCCGGCCACCCAACAACCTGCCCGCTTGACCCTATCCCCTCCTCTCTTCTCCAGACCATTTCCGGAGACCTTCTCCCTTACCTCACCTCGTTCATCAACTCATCCTTGACTGCTGGCCATGTCCCTTCCGTCTTCAAGAGAGCAAGAGTTGCACCCCTCCTCAAAAAACCTACACTCGATCCCTCCGATGTCAACAACTACAGACCAGTATCCCTTCTTTCTTTTCTCTCCAAAACTCTTGAGCGTGCCGTCTCTAGCCAACTCTTCTGCTATCTCTCTCAGAAATACCTTCTTGATCCAAACCAGTCAGGTTTCAAGACTGGTCATTCAACTGAGACTGCTCTTCTCTGTGTCTCGGAGGCTCTCCGCACTGCTAAAGCTAACTCTCTCTCCTCTGCTCTTATCCTTCTAGACCTATCCGCTGCCTTTGATACTGTGAACCATCAGATCCTCCTCTCCACCCTCTCCGAGTTGGGCATCTCCGGCGCTGCTCACTCTTGGATTGTGTCCTACCTGACAGGTCGCTCCTACCAGGTGGTGTGGCGAGAATCTGTCTCCGCACCACATGCTCTCACCACTGGTGTCCCCCAGGGCTCAGTTCTAGGCCCTCTCCTATTCTCTCTATACACCAAGTCACTTGGCTCTGTCATATCCTCACATGGTCTTCCTATCATTGCTACGCAGACGACACACAATTAATTTTCTCCTTTCCCCCTTCTGATAACCAGGTGGCGAATCGCATCTCTGCATGTTTGGCAGATATATCAGTGTGGATGTCGGATCACCACCTCAAGCTGAACCTCGGCAAGACGGAGCTGCTCTTCCTCCCGGGGAAGGACTGCCCTTTCCATGATCTCGCCATCACGGTTGACAACTCCATTGTGTCCTCCTCCCAGAGTGCAAAGAACCTTGGCGTGACCCTGGACAACACCCTGTCGTTCTCCGCTAACATCAAAGCGGTGACCCGATCCTGCAGGTTCATGCTCTACAACATTCGCAGAGTACGACCCTACCTTACACAGAAAGCGGCACAGGTCCTAATCCAGGCACTTGTCATCTCCCGTCTGGATTACTGCAACTCGCTGTTGGCTGGGCTCCCTGCCTGTGCCATTAAACCCCTACAACTTATCCAGAACGCTGCAGCCCGTCTGGTGTTCAACCTTCCCAAGTTCTCTCATGTCACCCCGCTCCTCCGCACACTCCACTGGCTTCCAATTGAGGCTCGCATCTACTACATGACCATGGTGCTTGCCTACGGAGCTGTGAGGGGAACGGCACCTCCTTACCTTCAGGCTCTGATCAGACCCTACACCCAAACGAGGGCACTACGTTCATCCACCTCTGGCCTGCTAGCTCCCCTACCTCTACGGAAGCACAGTTCCCGTTCAGCCCAGTCAAAGCTATTCGCTGCTCTGGCACCCCAATGGTGGAACAAGCTCCCCCATGACGCCAGGAGAGCAGAGTCACTGACCACCTTCCGGAGACACTTGAAACCCTACCTCTTTAAGGAATACCTGGAATAGTATAAAGTAAACCTTCTTCCCCCACCCCCCATTAAAAAAAAGGAGAAAAAAGGTGGTTGTCCCACTGGCTATCATAAGTTGAATGCACCAATTTGTAAGTCGCTCTGGATAAGAGCGTCTGCTAAATGATGTAAATGTAAATGTACTGTATGTAACCACTCAAATTCATACAAATTGCTACAAACACAAGACCTGGCTTATATTCACTTGTCCCTGGTTGCGTTTACACAGTCAACCCAATTCTGATCATTTTTCCACTAATTGGTCTTTTGACCAATCACATCAATCTTTTCACATCAGCTCTTATTCAGAGCTGATCTGATAGGTCAATAGACCAATTAGTGAAAAAAATAATTGACTTGGGCTGCCAATCTAAACAGCCTATTTGTCCTATTCTTCAGTCTTGTCTGGGATATATATTTTAGCTGGCACACCTATGTGATGTCCTTTTTACATTAATACAAATGTATTCACCCTGGATATAAGACTTGCATTGATTTTAGACCTTTTTGAACCATAAGCTCTAAGTGTTATCTTGATGGATAAAGTCTGCATGTTGTCAGATGTTTAAGTTACCATAGTAGTTAGTAAAAATGAGAAGAACAGGCTAAGAAATAGTTATTGTTTTGTAACCTATTAAAACCGAACGAGTAGTTTATACAAAACCTTATTGCATTTGGTGGTCATCCCCCAAATTTGACAATTTAAAGCCTTGATAGTTGCATCCTTCCTCAAGGAACTGTCTGATAGCTGACAACATGGTGGCAGGTTTTTTGATGTGCTGCTCTAGAGTTCCATGGTCCAGCAGAATCACCTGGGAATAGAAGGATGGACACGCTCGTTTTTTTTATAAAGGTCTGGGAGACTTTTAGTGTGAGGAGAGCGCATGAGTTCTGGAGTGAGTACAGTAAATCCAATCCAACCAGTGGCCCTTGATAATATGCTAGCATCATACAAGCAGACTGCCATAGTGAAGGACGTTTACATAGTGCATCAAGTATACTATTATGAGTGGAGCTTACTTCTCTGTGCTCTGGAGAGTTCACAGGTAGTTGGTCAGAAGGCTCTGGAAGTCCTTGGACCAGTCTGTCTCTAGCACCTGTAGAGAGATGGATAGAGGTACTGAATGCTCTTGAAAGAGAGAGAGCAAGAGAGTTAACATTTACATGGTTGATTACTGAGGACTGTAAGGGTGCCTTTCATTCAGACAAATGGATGCGTAAAAGATGCAGCAACTCAATGGTTTTCAATGTCTATCCAGCAACCAATTAAAAACGTAAAACATTGTTTTCTCCACCAAACATCTGTGTTGGACATGCATTTCATGCATTTTGGTTTGAAGGTAGCCTTACTCTGTGGTTCAAGTTGTATCTTCCTGTCTGTAACTTTGCTCTCACTCCCTCTGACCCCTAAGCCCTCACCCCTGACCTCCCATTGGCCCAGGGCCTCTGGAAAAACCCTCTAATCAGTCTCTCTGACAGGGAGTTACTCCAGGGGTAGACAGGTTTATGGTGCATAGGGCTTCTCCACTGTGCATATGAGTGGAGTATTAGCATGAGTTACTGACACTGGCATGGAGTGCTCCGTGTTCCTGCTGGTAGCAGGCCTCAACCTGGATGCAGGGAAAGGTCCTGCCTTGGAGTATGGTTGTATCAATCTCCAGCAGGCTCCTGGAAATCATATGACAAACCTGCATAAATTAACAAAAGAAAATGGTAACTGTATTTAGTAAATTGAAGTTATGACAGCCATAGGTTCTTTACACAGGAGTGTACAGGTTTTTGTTCCAGCACTTCACTAACACCTCATTCAACTAATTGTGGTCTAAAATGAACAAAAACTTGCACACAGTTCAGTCCCGTGGGACAGAAATATCCCACATCTGTATTATTGAATGAGCTTCCCAAGTTATACGCTTAGCTACAATTCTGCATGATAGAGAATAACATGTGTGGAACTATTTCTATCTAACCTTGTGAATAAACTCCAAGAACAAGATGATTTTCCTGGTGTCTGGGAGGTTCCCAAGTTCTTTAGATCTGTCTGGGTGTTAGGGATATGCTTCAACCTGAGGAAAAGAGCAGAGAAGGGGGCAAAATTAACCTTACTGCTCAAGTTTCAGTGCTTGTTCAAGTTGCTGAGAACTACCTTAAATGTGCCATCATTTTGTAAACAGTTTTACATATTCATAAGCTTGATCAAGTTTGCTTTTAGCTAGCTAATATATTTGCAGTGGAATTGAGAGGGGCATTTGTTTTGACAACTTTTTCAGTCACCAATTAATCAATAAGCAGGCAGTGGAATTAAGTAGTTTGACAAGTGTTCAAAAGTCAGTAACAAGTCTTTAAAAGATTGCTAGCAAATATACAGTGAGGGAAAAAAGTATTTGATCCCCTGCTGATTTTGTACGTTTGGCCACTGACAAAGAAATGATCAGTCTATAATTTTAATGGTAGGTTTATTTGAACAGTGAGAGACAGAATAACAACAACAAAAAATCCTGAAAAACGCATGTCAAAAATGTTATAAATTGATTTGCATTTTAATGAGGGAAATAAGTATTTGACCCCCTCTCAATCAGAAAGATTTCTGGCTCCCAGGTGTCTTTTATGCAGGTAACGAGCTGAGATTAGGAGCACACTCTTAAAGGGAGTGCTCCTAATCTCAGTTTGTTACCTGTATAAAAGACACCTGTCCACAGAAGCAATCAATCAATCAGATTCCAAACTCCCACCATGGCCAAGACCAAATAGCTCTCCAAGGATGTCAGGGACAAGATTGTAGACCTACACAAGGCTGGAATGGGCTACAAGACCATCGCCAAGCAGCTTGGTGAGAAGGTGACAACAGTTGGTGCGATTATTCGCAAATGTAAGAAACACAAAATAACTGTCAATCTCCCTCGGCCTGGGGCTCCATGCAAGATCTCACCTCGTGGAGTTGCAATGATCATGAGAACGGTGAGGAATCAGCCCAGAACTACACGGGAGGATCTTGTCAATGATCTCAAGGCAGCTGGGACCATAGTCACCAAGAAAACAATTGGTAACACACTACGCCGTGAAGGACTGAAATCCTGCAGCGCCCGCAAGGTCCCCCTGCTCAAGAAAGCACATATACATGCCCGTCTGAAGTTTGCCAATGAACATCTGAATGATTCAGAGGAGAACTGGGTGAAAGTGTTGTGGCCAGATGAGACCAAAATGGAGCTCTTTGGCATCAACTCAACTCGCCGTGTTTGGAGTAGGAGGAATGCTGCCTATGACCCCACCATCAAACATGGAGGTGGAAACATTATGCTTTGGGGGTGTTTTTCTGCTAAGGGGACAGGACAACTTCACCGCATCAAAGGGGACGATGGACGGGGCCATGTACCGTCAAATCTTGGGTGAGAACCTCCTTCCCTCAGCCAGGGCATTGAAAATGGGTCGTGGATGGGTATTCCAGCATGACAATGACCCAAAACACACGGCCAAGGCAACAAAGGAGTGGCTCAAGAAGAAGCACATTAAGGTCCTGGAGTGGCCTAGCCAGTCTCCAGACCTTAATCCCATAGAAAATCTGTGGAGGGAGCTGAAGGTTCGAGTTGTCAAACGTCAGCCTCGAAACCGTAATGACTTGGAGAAGATCTGCAAAGAGGAGTGGGACAAAATCGCTCCTGAGATGTGTGCAAACCTGGTGGCCAACTACAAGAAACTTCTGACCTCTGTGATTGCCAACAAGGGTTTTGCCACCAAGTACTAAGTCATTTTTTGCAGAGGGGTCAAATACTTATTTGCCTCATTAAAATGCAAATCAATTTATAACATTTTTGACATGCGTTTTTCTGGATTTTTTTGTTGTTATTCTGTCTCTCACTGTTCAAATCAACCTACCATTAAAATTATAGACTGATCATTTCTTTGTCAGTGGGCAAACGTACAAAATCAGCAGGGGATCAAATACCTTTTTCCCTCACTGTATATATTTTTTCCAGAAACCTAGCTAACACTGCAGTGATTTTGTATTTATTATGGATCCCCATTAGCTGCTGCCAAGGCAGCAGCTACTCTTCCTGGGGTCCAGCAAAATTAAGGCATTTTTTTTATTACAGTACATTCATAACAGATTTCACAACATATTAAGTGTGTGCCCTCAGGCCTCTACTCTAATACCACATATCTATAGCACAAAATCCATGAGTAGATGTGTATATAGTGCGTATGTTATCATGTGTTTGTACGCATGTGTCTACGTTTGTGTTGCTTCACTGTCCCCGCTGTTCCATAAGGTGTATTTTTATCTGTTTTTTAAATCTAATTTTACTGCTGGCATGAGTTACTTGATGTGGAATAGAGTTCCATGTAGTCATGGCTCTATGTAGTACTGTGCGCCTCCCATAGTCTGTTCTTGACTTGGGGACTGTAAAGAGATCTCTGGTGGCATGTATTGTGGGGTACTGTTTTGACCATGACAGTTTACAATCCAGGGTTACTCCAAGCAATTTAGTCTCCTCAACTTGCTCCTCAACTTGCTCAAGATTTAGTTCAGGTTTAGGGTTTAGTAAATGATTTGTCCCATATACAATGCTTTTAGTTTTTTTAATATTTAGGAGTAATTTATTCCTTGCCACCCATTCTGAAACTAACTGCAGCTCTTTGTTAAGTGTTGCTGTCATTTCAGTCACTGTGGTAGCTGATGTGTATAGTGTTGAGTCATGTGCCTACATAGACAAACTGGCTTTACTCAAAACAGCCCACACAATATTTTTATCATCAATTTCTTTCAGCCAATCATCAGTCAGTTGTGTAAGTGCTGTGCTTGTTGAATGTCTTTCCCAATAAGCGTGCTGAAAGTCTGTTGTCAATTTGTTTACTGTAAAATCTCCCGAGTGGCGCAGTGGTCTAAGGCACTGCATTGCAGTGCTAGCTGTGTCACTAGAGATCCTGGTTCGAATCCAGGCTCTGTCGTAGCCGACCGGGAGACCCATAGGGCAGCGCACAATTGGCCCAGGGTAGGGGAGGGAATGGCCGGCAGGGATGTAGCTCAGTTGGTAGAGCATGGCGTTTGCAATGCCAGGGTTGTGGGTTCGATTCCCACGGGGGGCCAGTATAAAAAATAATGTATGCACTCACTAACTGTAAGTCGCTCTGGATAAGAGCGTCTGCTAAATGACAAAAATGTAAAATAGCATTTTATCTGGTCAAACCATTTTTTCCAAAAGTTTACTTAGGGTTGGTAACAGGCTGATTGGTCGGCTATTTGAGCCAGTTAAGGGGGCTTTACTATTGTTAGGTAGGGGAATAACTTCTGCTTCCCTCCAGGCCTGACGGCACACACTTTCTAGTTTGCTTAAATTGAAGGTATGGCAAATAGGAGTGGCAATATCGTCCGCTATTATCCTCAGTAATATTCCATCCAAGTTGTCAGACCCCGGTAGCTTGTCATTGTTGATCGACAATAATACTTTTTTCACCTCTTCCACACTTACTTTACGGAATTCAAAATTACAACGATTGTCTTTCATTATTTGGTCTGATATACTTGGATGTGTAGTGTCAGTGTCATGCCTAAGTTTGCTAATCTTGCCAATTAAAAATTGGCAAAAATTGGCAGCTGCACCATCGAGAGCATCCTGACTGGTTGCATCACCGCCTGGTATGGCAACTGCTTGGCCTCTGACCGCAAGGCACTACAGAGGGTAGTGCGTACGGCCCAGTACATCACTGGGGCAAAGCTCCCTGCCATCCAGGACCTCTATACCAGGCGGTGTCAGAGGAAGGCCCTCAAAATTGTCAAAGACTCCAGCCACCCTAGTCATAGACTGTTCTCTCTGCTACCGCACGGCAAGCGGTACCGGAGTGCCAAGTCTAGGTCCAAAAGACTTCTCAACAGCTTCTACCCCCAAGCCATAATCAATCAATTTCAATCAATTTTATTTTATATAGCCCTTCTTACATCAGCTAATATCTCGAAGTGCTGTACAGAAACCCAGCCTAAAACCCCAAACAGCTAGTAATGCAGGTGTAGAAGCACGGTGGCTAGGAAAAACTCCCTAGAAAGGTCAAAACCTAGGAAGAAACCTAGAGAGGAACCAGGCTATGAGGGGTGGCCAGTCCTCTTCTGGCTGTGCCGGGTGGAGATTATAACAGAACCATGCCAAGATGTTCAAAAATGTTCATAAGTGACAAGCATGGTCAAATAATAATCAGGAATAAATCTCAGTTGGCTTTTCAGCCGATCATTAAGAGTTGAAAACAGCAGGTCTGGGACAGGTAGGGGTTCCATAACCGCAGGCAGAACAGTTGAAACTGGAATAGCAGCAAGGCCAGGCGGACTGGGGACAGCAAGGAGTCACCACGGCCGGTAGTCCCGACGTATGGTCCTAGGGCTCAGGTCTCTCAGTTGGCTTTTCATAGCCGATCATTAAGAGTTGAAAACAGCAGGTCTGGGACAGGTAGGGGTTTCGTAACCGCAGGCAGAACAGTTGAAACTGGAATAGCAGCAAGGCCAGGCGGACTGGGGACAGCAAGGTGTCAGCATGCCCGGTAGTCCTGACGTATGGTCCTAGGGCTCAGGTTCTCAGAGAGAAAGAGAGAACGAGAGAATTAGAGAGAGCATACTTAAATTCACACAGGACACTGGATAAAACAGGAGAAGTACTCCAGGTATAACCAACTAACCCCAGCCCCCCGACACATAAACTACTGCAGCATAAATACTGGAGGCTGAGACAGGAGCGGTCCGGAGACACTGTGGCCCCATCCGAAGAAACCCCGGACAGGGCCAAACAGGAAGGATATAACCCCACCCACTCTGCCAAAGCACAGCCCCCGCACCACCAGAGGGATATCCTCAACCACCAACTTACAATCCTGAGACAAGGCCGAGTATAGCCCACAGAGGTCTCCACCACAGCACAAACCAAGGGGGGCGCCAACCCAGACAGGAAGATCACGTCAGTAACTCAACCCACTCAAGTGACGCACCCCTCCCAGGGACGGCATGAAAGAGCACCAGCAAGCCAGTGACTCAGCCCCTGTAACAGGGTTAGAGGCAGAGAACCCCAGTGGAGAGAGGGGAACCGGCCTGGCAGAGACAGCAAGGGCTGTTCGTTGCTCCAGAGCCTTTCCGTTCACCTTCACACTCCTGGGCCAGACTACACTCAATCATATGACCTACTGAAGAGATAAGTCTTCAGTAAAGACTTAAAGGTTGAGACCGAGTCTGCGTCTCTCTCACATGGGTAGGCAAACTGTTCCATAAAAATTGAGATCTATAGGAGAAAGCCCTGCCTCCCGCTGTTTGCTTAGAAATTCTAGGGACAATTAGGAGGCCTGCGTCTTGTGACCGTAGCGTACGTATTGGTATGTACGGCAGGACCAACTCGGAAAGATAGGTAGGAGCAAGCCCATGTAACGCTTTATAGGTTAACAGTAAAACCTTGAAATCAGCCCTTGCCTTAACAGGAAGCCAGTGTAGGGAAGCTAGCACTGGAGTAATATGATCAAATTTCTTGGTTCTAGTCAGGATTCTAGCAGCCGTATTTAGCACTAACTGAAGTTTATTTAGTGCTTTATCCGGGTAGCCGGAAAGTAGAGCATTGCAGTAGTCTAACCTAGAAGTAACAAATGCATGGATTAATTTTTCTGCATCATTTTTGGACAGAAAATTTCTGATTTTTGCAATGTTACGTAGATGGAAAAAAAGCTGTCCTTGAAACAGTCTTGATATGTTCGTCAAAAGAGAGATCAGGGTCAAGAGTAACGCCGAGGTCCTTCACAGTTTTATTTGAGACGACTTTACAACCATCAAGATGAATTGTCAGATTTAACAGAAGATCTCCTGAACAGCTAATCATGGCTACCCGGACTATTTGCACTGCCCCCCCACCCCATCCTTTTTACGCTGCTGCTACTCTGTTAAGTATTTATGCATAGTCACTTTAACTCTACCCACATGTACATATTACCTCAACTACCTCAACTAGCCGGTGCCCCCGCACATTGACTATGCAACGTTACCCCCCTGTGTATATATAGCCTCCCTACTGTCACTTTATTCTATTGTATATATAGCCTCGCTACTGTCACTTTATTTTACTTCTGCTCTTTTTTTTCTCAACACTTTTTTGTTGTTGTTTTATTCTTACTTTTTTGTTTAAAATAAATGCACTGTTGGTTAAGGGCTGTAAGTAAGCATTTCACTGTAATGTCTGCACCTGTTGTATTCGGCGCATGTGACCAATAAAATTTGATTTGATTTGATTTGATTTGAATGAGCCATCTGATTCAATGAATGATGGAGCGGAGTTTGCCTTTTTGCCCAAAATTTCATTTACGGTGCTCCATAGCTTTTTACTATCATACTTTATGTCATTTATCTTTGTTTCAATGTGTAGTTTTTTCTTCTTCTTTTCAGTTTCGTCACATGATTTCTGAATTTGCAGTACGTTTGCCAATCGGTTGTACAGCCAGACCTATTTGCCATCTCTTTTGCCTCATCCCTCTCAACCATACAATTTTTCAATTCCTCATCAATCCACGGGGATTTAAATGTTTTTACAGTCATTTTCTTAATGGGTGCATGCTTATTAGCAACTGGGATAACCAATTTCATAAATGTGTCAAGTGCAGCGTCTTGTTGCTTATCATTTCACAACACGGACCAACAAATATTCTTCACATCGACAACATAAGAATCACTACAAAACGTATTCTATGACCTCTAATACACAATATTAGGCCAAGCCTTTGGAACTTTGGTTTTCCTAGATATGTGATCACTAGCCCACATCCGATGAATTTGGATACTGCTTTCAAACACATTTCTGCAGCATTAGTAAAGATATGATAAATACATGTTGATGATTTAATTCCTGTACTGTTTGTAACTACCCTGGTAGGTTGATTGATAACCTGAACCATGTTGCAGGCACTAGTTACAGTTTGAAGCTTTCTCTTGAGTGGGCAGCCTGATGAAAGACAGTCAATATTTAAATCACCCAAAAAGTATACCTCTCTATTGATATCACATATATTATCAAGCATTTCACACGTTATCCAGATACTGACTGTTAGCACTTGGTGGTATATAGCAGCTTCCCACCAGAATGGGCTTTAGGTGAGGCAGGTGAACCTGTAGCCATATTACTTCAACAGTATTTAACATGAGATCCTCTCTAAGCTTTATAGGAATGTGGTTCTGCATATAGACCTCAACACCGCCCCAGTTGGCATTTCTGTCTTTTTTGTAAATGTTATAACCTTGTATTAATACCACTGTATCATCAAAGGTATTATCTAAGTGAGTTTCCGAGATTGTCAGAATATGAATGTCATCTGTTACTAGCAAATTATTGATTTCATTAACCTCGTTTCTTTAGCTACATACAGTACCAGTCAAAAGTTAGGACACACCTACTCATTCCAGGGTTTTTCTTTATTTTTTATATTTTCTACATTGTAGAATAATAGTGAAGACATCAAAACTATGAAATAACACATATGGAATCATGTAGTAACCGAAGAAGTGTTAAACAAAAAAAAAGAAGAAAAAAAACTCTTTGGCCATGAAAAGGTGGGGTTGTGGAGTGCTAACCAAGGAATACCTAACACAACAGGGAAAGCAGGAGACTCAATAATAATAAAAAGTGACTTGCTCGCGATGAGTCTTGTGGGTAATCATAGTGACTGGTGCTGTAACCTCCCTAACGAACCCAAACCCTAATGGTTGACTGTCAAGTGCTCTGATGGGGAGTGGAATGGATAGGGGAACCAATGTAATGCCTAGACTGTGTGAAAATGACCTGTCCATAAAGTTCCCAGCTGTGCCTGAATCGACCAGCACCTTACACTCAGGAACTACAATGTAATCAGGAAAGTGGATGGGTAGGGTACAGTGTGCAGCAGAGGGCTCTGAACAAGTGTGGGTGTTCGATACCTGGGGTGACGCGAGAGTACCCTGCCTGCCGCCTCAAGACCCAAAAGAACGCTGACGACATTGTGCAGTGAAAAGTCCTCTCGTGCCACCAGAGTGACACTGGCGCTGTCGTCCTCTGCTCTCCCGGATCACCGCTCCACCCAGCTCCATCAGCTCGTGATCCGAGTCGGGCGGGTTTGGAACGGGCAGGCCCCCTCCAGGACGTCCCCTGGCCACAAGCAGGTTTTCCAACCGGATGGCCATGTCCACCAGTTAGTGAAGGACAACATGGTGTCCTGGCAGGCTAGCTCCCTTCGGATGTCCTCCTGCAGATGGCACCGGAAGTGGTCGATGAGGGCCCGCTCGTTCCACCCGGACCCAGGTGCTAGAGTCCGAAACTCCAGGGTGAAGTCCTGTGCAGTCCTCGTCCCCTGCCTCAGGTGGACCAGCCGCTCGCCTGCCTCTTGACCCTCGGGCGGGTGATCGAAGACAGCCCGAAAGAGGCGAGCGAACTCCCCGTAGTTGTCCAACGCGGCTCCTCCTTCATTCCAGACCGCGTTGGCCCACTCCAAGGGCTTTCCCCCGAGAGGCAGGAGATGAGGGTGGACACCTTCTCCCGCTCCGATGGGGCCGGGCTGATGCTGGAATAGTAGTGCTCCGGTTGGAGGAGAAATCCCTGGCAGAGAGCAGCTGTCCCGTCGAAATCCCTTGGTTGGGATATAAGGATCCCTCTGGGTGCTGGGGTGTGGGTGGCTGGATCCGGTCGCCCAGCTGGTCCCGACAGATCGGGTCCTCTCCTCTCCAGGCGTTGGACGACCTGGAGAACCCAATCCATCGCTTCTCCCAAGCTGGCTAGCATCGTCGAATGCTCCTGGACCCGTGCCACGAACGCCTAAGCCTGCCCGAACCAGGAGAGGAGGCAGCTTCGGAGGAAGTCATGACAATAATGTACATTTGCTGAATCATTATTACAACTCAGCGACACAATGGTAGGGATTAAATGAGCTGGACTTGGGTCATTGATAAGTCATTGTCTCAAAGCAGCCTTATAATGCTGTGAAAGGATTCAGGAACCCAAATGATTTGGGTGGATCCAATCCTCCTTATAATATGAACTTTGTTTCCAGAAGGTATCAAAATTGTTAATAAATGTTACACCTACAGAGCTGCTAAAGGTCTGCTGAACAGTTCAATGCTACGATTTAGGAAGGGCAGAGGGCCAGATATTATGGAGCGTTTGTTGGTGTCAAGTAGAGACCCAATCAGTTCTTTAAAATCCATCTTCAGCTGTTCTGAGCTGCCCTTCATAATGTAATTTGATCCCACATGAACCATGACAGTATCAGCTCCCGGTGACTGACTCACAGCCTCTGGAAACAACCTGGTGATATCCTGAACTTTTGCCCCAGGAAAATACAAAGTCTTTACCCCAGGTACAGATATATGCCTCACCATCGAACTCCCTATCACAATCGCCGGAATGATCTGGCCTCTGGCGTGTCTCGAAGCAGATTGCGAGGCCAGAGAGCCACAGAACTCACCTGAGAAGAGGGCTGCTGAGGTGGAACTCGGAGTTAGCTAGCTAGCTCTCTAGCTAGCTAATGGCATAATCAGTTATCAATCAGATTGTTAACTAGCAAATATATTAGTTTTCCCCTCGCATCTAAAGCTGCCTGATAAAGCTAGCCAGTTGATAGTAAAGCTACGATGAATGTCAGAGGCCAGCTAGCTAACTCAATATAGCGGCTGTCAATGCAATGGCTGGTCTGGAGTTTGTCTGAAATGTACCATTATATTTCACATGATAAGCAAACTACTGTCATGCCTTTTCACACAAAAATAGATGAACACAGATAAAATAAATGATTACTTTCAAGTAGATCGTTTTGGTTTTATTTACTTCTTCGATGAGGTTTAACGGCAGTTGGCATCCAATTTGTTGCATTACTGCCACCTACTAGACTGGAGTACCACTCCCTTATATTTTGCTTGAAAAATAAAATAAAGAAATACCCTACCATCTAACACTACACTCACAAATTCAAAAATATTATTAATAATGAACACCACCCTACTCCACTATTTAAATATATTCATTCCTACCTCATGCCCTCAACCTGAAATTATGGGACATCACCACTTAACACTCCCTGTAACTCTTCTGACGTCAAGTCTCGCACACCCAAATACCTCTCTGCAGCTGCCACCACAACCTCAATGTCCTTCGACTTACACTCCATCCCTGCAGTACAATTAATAACCATTGCTATAAATGCAAAAAATCCAATCTTACTGAAACATACAGCTCTGGAAAAAATTAAGAGACCACTGCAAAATTATCAGTTTCTCTGGTTTTACTATTTATAGGTATGTGTTTGGGTAAAAATAACATTTTTGTTTTATTCTATAAACTACTGACAACTTTCTCCCAAATTCCAAATAACAATATTGTCATTTAGAGCATTTATTTGCAGAAAATGGCAACTTGTCAAAATAACAAAAAAGATGCAGTGTTGTCAGACCTCGAATAATTTTTAAACAACACAATACTAATGTTTTAACTTAGGAAGAGTTCAGAAATCAATATTTGGTGGAATAACCCTGATTTTCAATCACAGCTTTCATGCGTCTTGGCATGCTCTCCATCAGTCTTTCACATTGATTTTGGGTGACTTTATGCCACTCCTGGCACAAAAATTCAAGCTGCTCGGCTTTGTTTGATGGCTTGTGACCATCCATCTTCCTCTTGATCACATTCCAGAAGTTTTCAATTGGGTTCAGGTCTGGAGATTGGGCTGGCCATGACAGGGTCTTGATCTGGTGGTCCTCCATCCACACCTTGATTGACCTGGCTGTGTGGCATGGGGCATTGTCCTACTGGAAAAACCAATCCTCAGAGTTGGGGAACAATGTCAGCGAAAAAGGAAGCAAGTTTTCTTCCAGGACAACCTTGTACATGGCTTGAATCATGCGTCCTTCACAAAGACAAATCTGCCCGATTCCAGCTTTGCTGAAGCACCCCCAGATTATCACCGATCCTCCACCAAATTTCACAGTGGGTGCGAGACACTGTGGCTTGTAGGCCTCTCCAGGTCTCCGTCTAACCATTAGACGACCAGGTGTTGGGCAAAGCTGAAAATTGGACTCATCAGAGAAGATGACCTTACTCCAGTCCTCTACGGTCCAATCCTTATGGTATTTTGCAAACCTCAGCCTGGCTCTTCTTTGCTTCTCATTGATGAAGGGCTTTTTTGCACGACTTCAGCCCTGCCCCTAGGAGCCTGTTTCGAACCGTCCTCGCCGTGCACTTCACCCCAGCTGCCGTTTGCCATTATTTTTGTAGGTCACTTGATGTCATCCTACGGTTGTTGAGTGACTTTCGAATGAGTTGGCGGTCATCCCGGTCAGTAGAGAGTCGTTTTCGCCCTCTTCCGGTCTGTAGCTTTGTTGTCCCCAATGTCTGCTGCTTGAATTTGTTCTTATGAACCTCTGTCATTGAAATTTTAAGGATGGAAGCAACCTGACGCTCACTGTATCCCTCTGCCAGTAAAGCCAGAATTGAACCCTTCTTTTCCTCACTCAAAACTTTCCTTTTCAACTCTTTTGGCATGTCAATAGTTATTTTTTGATTAATATTACTTTTGAGGTACCATTAGCACTGTTTTTGCCATCCAGCTGGTCCTATTGCAAGAGGACAGTGATGACCACAGCAGTGGTTTTTATACTTTTCCTCGTTAAATAAGATTTGGTTCAGGTGATCACCTAATCAGTACCTAATTCAGTAGAATGAGGTGTGCCTGTGTTGGAATTCAACAGACACTGGAATGGAATGGCTGTCATACATGTAGAGTTGCTGATTTAAGAAACATTTGCAGTGGTCTCTTAGTTTTTTCCAGAGCTGTATATCACTTGTTGGCCTATCACTCTGTATTGGTACATATCTACTACTCTCACCACTCCTCCCCCTTGACCCATCTTCCTCTACTTTCTTCACTGCCTCAGCATATGACAACTTCTCTCAAACGGGACATTTCTGATCCCAGCCACATGGGCACCCCTACAATTAGCACATACCACTACTTTCCCCAATGCTACGCATTCCTTTGTCTCATGCCCTTCTGCACACTTCTCACACCTTGGAACCTACCTCCTACACACTACTGCCACATGCCCATAAGTTTGACACCTGTAACATCGTAATGTATTTGGCACATAAGCTCGTACAGGATAACTTATATATCCTAACTTCACTTTGTCAGGCAAAGACTCAACTTCAAAACTCAAAAGAACATACAATGACTTCTGTTTCCCCACTCTCGCCACCCTGTTTGCGTCGCACCAAACGACGAGCATCACAAACACCGGGAACCTTCCCCTTCAGTTGGTCAACTTTTACATTTACTGCAACCCCAGTAATCACTCCTTTCAATGGCACCCTTTTCTTGTGAGTGAAACAATTCACAATTATTTTCTCCATTTGTTTAACTCTGAGCGCCTTCTCCCTCTGACCAACAGAAACACAAACAATTATCACTAGACTACTTCTGGTTACCCTCACCGATTCCACTATACCCAATGCTTTTTTCACCCATCCTGAAACCACAAATGGATCAGCCAAAAGGCCAGGGTCCACTTTTTCCAAAAACTTCACTCCTACTGTCACAGACTCATATTTATCCTGACCCTCTGTGCAAGCCTCGGGCTCCCATACTTCACCCTCATTCACTTCCATTTCTCCTCCTGTCTTCAGCTCACTTTGCTTACATTTTCTACCGTTCTTCTTTAACAAACCTTCTCCCTTTTTCCCGCCATTTTTTACTGACTGAAGCTCACAGTCTTCCTCCCTCTCTCTCTTAGACCTCCTCTACCTCTCTTTTTCCCTCCATTCCTCCTCCGTCATCCAAGTATACGTGTCCTTATGATAATACTGCACTTCTCCTGACATACATCTGTTTCTTGCTTTCTCAAGGGACGCCATTTACGAGGCTCTGCAAGTCCTCTGATCTGTTCGACTCCAAACTACGGCCTTGGTTTTATTTACCTCACCCTCTCTTGCTCATGTGGGTAGCTACGTCCTGAGATTTGATTGATGGAACAATCCAGCCAATGGTTAGGCGGCTGTGGTTTTGGCAGAGGGAACTGATTGCTCAGGAGTAAAAGGTCCTGCCCCCAGAGCACAAATCAAATTTCTACTTGCGAATCTCTTTCTACAAACATACAAAACTTTATTACAAGCTTACGAATCTCTTGGTAACGTGCAACAGTGACAGAACTCCGAGCGTGCGCCTGATTCAAAATCTGCAAGTGTATTTTTGATTCACAACAGAATATTCATACTCATAAATGGACTATTCTGAAAATAAATTATATTTGCTAATCTTTTTGAATGTATTCAAATGTCAAGTTACAAGTTTGCGACCTTTCACACATCATGATACAAGCTAAATTAAATGACACATTTGGGAATAGTACCTGCAATCACGAATCTCAATGTGTGACCATGAAATTCTAAATACAAGCTCACATAGTTCTGTCAACATTATAATTCCATAGATACTGTATATA
Source organism: Coregonus clupeaformis (assembly GCF_020615455.1). NCBI lineage: Eukaryota > Metazoa > Chordata > Actinopteri > Salmoniformes > Salmonidae > Coregonus > Coregonus clupeaformis. Next base: position 28,219,636 of record NC_059200.1, read on the forward strand.
GCAGATACTTCATATTATTTGTATTGTTTAATCTTTGTGCAATTTGAGGTTATTTGTGCTACAATTCAATTCCTTCCTTTCTGTCTCTGTTGTGCTGTTGTCAGCCCTTCTTTCTGTGAGGCTGTAAAGATTTTGCTATCACACTGTGTCCAGACTGCTGAAGAAGCCATTTAGTGGTCACTGGTGAGATAGTGTCTCTGTATCTGAGATAGTGTCTATGTGTCTGTCCATCTTTATCTTATCACAGCATTATTAGCAGCCTATAGTCACAGCAGTGGAGGCTGCTGAGGGGAGGACGGCTCATAATAATGGCTGCAACGGAGCGAATGGAATGGCATTAAACCATGTGTTTTGATGTATTTAATATCATTCCACTAATTCCGCTCTAGCCATTACCAGTAGCCCGTCCTCCCCAATTAAGGTGCCACACACCTCCTGTGAGTCATAGCATGCTGTATATAGGCTATGTCCATATGAAGAGTGTGGTCTAAACTCAGCTTTGACGCTCTCAGGTCAGTCTCCTGACAGATTAGTCCAATGCACATGGCCAAAGAAACATGCTCATTTAACCAGGGAGCTTAGTGTGCACTGCATTCACTTTATGGACCGGGACACAGCATGTTGCTTGTTTCAGTATTTGAACAACATATGCTATGTCAATAACTCCTTAAGCAATCAAACAGTCAATATGTCATGAAATTATATACGTCCATGCGTTCAGTCACAACCATAAAATCATGAGGAGTCTTTGGGATGTTTAATGGTGGGAGAGGGTGTGTCACGGTTTCGGCCGAGGCTGCCTCTCTCCCTTGTTCGGGCAGGCTTCGGCGTTCGTCGTCTCCGGAATTCTAGCTGCCACCGATAGATGTTTCATGTTCGTTTGCTTTTGTCTGTTTGTTTCCACACCTGTTTCTGTTTTACGTAATTAGTGTCCTATAAGTTTCTCGTTGTGTTTGTCTAGTGTTGTGTATGATTGTTTCCGTCAGTGTTGTGTTTTGCTCGGTTGAGCGTATTTCTCCACTGTGCTGGAGCTTAGTTGCACTTGTGTGTGCACCGGTTCATTTTTGCCGCACCTGTTAGTGCGCATCTACCTTTCGCCTTCGTGCGTGTTTTTGCTGTCGGGCTTAGTTGTCCTGTTGCCTGTGTTGGGCCAGCAAGAGCAGCTCCTGCAGATGGGGACCGCCCTGCAGGAGGTGATTACCACACTCCGAGGCTGGGGTTCGCCTCCACCGCCGCCCGCCCTGCCAGCACCATCGGCCAGCCCGCCCAGTCCAGCGCCGGAACCTCGAGGAGTCCGACTATCTCTCCCGAGGGCCTACGACGGGACCGCGGCTGGGTGTCAGGGATTCCTGCTCCAGGTAGAGCTATACCTGGCCACAGTGCACCCGGCACCTTCAGGGCATGAGAGCGTGTCCGCCCTGATCTCCTGCCTGGCCGGAAAAGCGTTGGAGTGGGCCAACGCGGAGTGGAGGAAGATCGACGCCACGACGATTACGTACACCGAGTTCTCCCGCCGCTTCAGGGCGGTGTTTGACCATCCCCCGGAGGGGAAAGCGGCGGGGGAGCGTCTGGTTTCCTCCGGCAGGGGAGGAGAAGTGCCCAGGAATTCGCGCTCGAATTCCGTGACTCTAGCGGCAGATGCAGGGTGGAATGATCGGGCCCTCATCGATCTATACCGATGCAGCCTACGAGAGGACGTCCGTCGGGAGCTGGCTTGTAGGGACACCAGCCTCACTTTCGACCAGCTGGTTGATATGTCCATCAGGCTGGATACCCTGCTGGCTACCCGCGGACGTCCTGCGGAGGGTCCGTCCATTCCACCCTCCAGCGCCTCCGAGCCTTGTCCTATGGAGCTCGGGGCGCTGGCGCTAGAGAGAGGAGGAGTCGGCAGGCTAGGGGGTCCATCCACTGCACCAACTGTGGTCGGGGAGGACACACCGCGGCTAGGTGCTGGGGATGGCCTCCTAGGGGAGATGACGACAGGTCCCGCACTGGGGATTCCCTCCAGGTGAGTAGGCGCCCCACTCACCCAGAGCTCTCTGTTGCCCATTTTTGTATGCCTGTACGTTTTCCACAGGTAGCACCTCATTCCCAGCATAAGGCGCTGGTAGATTCAGGCGCGGCTGGGAATTTTATTGATAAAAAGTTTTGTTTAGCGTTAGGGATTCCCCTCATTCCTGTTGATGTTCCTTTTCCCGTTCACGCCCTAGATAGTCGTCCGTTGGGTACGGGCTTAATCAGGGAGGTCACGGCGCCACTTAGGATGTGTGCGCAGGGGGATCATCAGGAGATGATTCAGCTGTTCCTGATTGACTCTCCTGCGTATCCGGTGGTGCTGGGCATGCCCTGGTTGAGTACCCATAACCCAGTGATTTCGTGGCAGGAGAGGGCTCTGATGGAGTGGTCTGCTCAGTGTGTGGGTAGATGTTTGGGCGTTTCCGTAGGGGCTACCTCGGTGGAGAGTCCAAACCAGGTGCCCGCATTGCACGTTCCACCTGAGTATGGGGATTTGGCTATTGCGTTTAGTAAGGCGAGGGCGACGCAGTTGCCACCCCATAGGCAGGGGGATTGTGCGATAAACCTCCAGGCAGGAGCTGCGCTCCCACGGAGCCATGTGTATCCTCTGTCTCAGGAGGAGAAGAAGGCTATGGAGATTTACATAGACGAATCGCTGAGACAAGGATACATACGGCCGTCCACTTCCCCGCGTCCTCGAGTTTCTTTTTCGTGAAGAAAAAGGATGGTGGGTTGCGCCCATGCATCGAATTACCGTGGTCTCAATCAGATTACGGTGAAGTATAGTTATCCACTCCCGCTGATTGCGACCATGACTGAGTCGTTGCATGGGGCGCGTTTCTTCACGAAACTAGATCTCAGGAGCGCGTACAACTTGGTGCGCATCAGGGAGGGTGATGAATGGAAAACAGCCTTTAGTACCACCTCGGGCCATTACGAGTATCTGGTCATGCCATACGGGTTGATGAACGCTCCATCAGTTTTCCAATCATTTGTGGATGAGATCTTCAGGGACATGCAGGGGCAGGGGGTGGTGGTGTACATTGATGACATTCTCGTGTACTCACCTACCCGTGTCGAGCATGTGGCCCTGGTGCGCAGGGTGTTGCGGAGGCTGGTGGAGCACGACCTGTATGTGAAGGCAGAGAAGTGTCTGGTCTCCTTTTTGGGTTATCAGTTGTCTGCGTCAGGGGTGAAGATGGAGGTAGACCGGGTGTCGGCCGTGCGTAATTGGCAAACACCAACCACTGTGAAGGAGGTGCAGCAGTTTTTGGGGTTTGCAAATTACTACAGGAGGTTTATCCGGGGTTTTGGACAGGTGGCAGCTCCCATCACGTCTCTGTTGAAGGGGGGTCCGGTGCGTCTGCAGTGGTCGGCCGAGGCGGACAGGGCGTTTGGGAGGCTGAAGGACCTGTTTACCTCGGCCCCGGTGCTGGCGCATCCGGATCCCTCTTTGCCGTTCCAAGTAGAGGTGGACGCGTCGGAGGCCGGTTTAGGAGCCGTGCTTTCACAACGATCTGGCGCGCCACCTAAACTCCGCCCCTGTGCTTTTTATTCTAAGAAGCTCAGTCCGGCGGAGCGGAACTATGACGTAGGGGACAGGGAGCTGTTAGCCGTGGTACAGGCTCTAAAGGTGTGGAGGCACTGGCTTGAGGGGGCTCAACACCCTTTCCTCATTTTGACGGACCACCGTAACCTGGAGTACATCCGGGCGGCGAGGAGGCTGAACCCTCGCCAGGCAAGATGGAGTATGTTCTTGACCAGGTTTACTTTTAAGATCACGTACATCCCTGGGTCACAGAATGGCAAGGCAGATGCGCTGTCTCGGCGGTATGACGCGGAGGAGAGGTCCGTGGAGCCCACTCCCATACTGCCTGAGTCGTGTCTGGTGGCACCGGTAGTATGGGGGAGGTCGATGCTGAACTCGAGCGGGCGTTACGCACCGACCCTAGTCCACCACAGTGCCCGGAGGGTCGGAAGTACGTTCCGCTCGAGGTTCGGGATCGATTGATCTATTGGGCTCACACGTCACCCTCCTCTGGACATCCGGGTATCGGCCGGACAGTGCACTGTCTTAGTGCCAAGTACTGGTGGCCCACGTTGGCAAGGGATGTGAGGGTTTATGTTTCCTCCTGCTCGGTGTGCGCCCAGTGTAAGGCGCCTAGACATCTACCTAGGGGTAAGTTGCTACCCCTGCCCGTTCCACAACGGCCATGGTCCCACCTCTCAGTGGACTTTATAACAGACCTTCCCCTCTCCCAAGGGAATACTACCATCCTGGTCGTTGTGGACCGGTTCTCTAAGGCCTGTCGTTTGCTCCCCATGCCGGGTCTTCCTACGGCCCTGCAAACTGCCGAGGCACTGTTTACCCATGTGTTCCGGCACTACGGGGTACCCGAGGACATTGTGGCTGATCGGGGTCCCCAATTCACCTCCAGAGTCTGGAGAGCGTTTATGGAGCGGTTGGGGGTCTCGGTGAGCCTCACCTCGGGTTACCACCCGGAGAGCAATGGGCAGGTGGAACGCGTAAACCAGGATGTGGGTAGGTTTCTCAGAACATACTGCCAGGACCGGCCGGAGGAGTGGTCAAGGTACGTTCCCTGGGCCGAGATGGCCCAGAATTCCCTACGCCATTCCTCCACTAACCTAACTCCATTTCAATGTGTGTTAGGTTACCAGCCGGTTCTGGCACCCTGGCAGCAGAGCCAGATCGAGGCTCCTGCGGTGGATGAGTGGGCGCGGCGCTCGGAGGAGACTTGGAACGCTGCACACGTCCACCTGCAGCGGGCCCTCCGACGTCAGAAGGCGAGCGCTGATCTCCACCGCAGTGAGGCACCGGTGTACGCACCTGGTGATCGAGTCTGGCTCTCTACCAGAAACCTGCCCCTCTGCCTGCCCTGTCGGAAACTGGGTCGGGCGGTTTGTAGGGCCATTTAAAGTCCTGAGAAGGTTGAACGAGGTATGTTATAGATTACAGCTACCTGTGGAGTATAAGTGTATTAACCCCTCGTTCCATGTGTCCCTTCTCAGGCCGGTGGTAGCGGGCCCACTCCAAGAAGATGAGATCTTGGAGACTCCTCCGCCCCGTTGGACATCGAGGGGGCACCGGCGTACTCCGTGAGATCCATCTTGGATTCGAGACGCCGGATGGGGGTCTCCAGTATCTAGTGGAGTGGGAGGGGTACGGTCCGGAGGAGCGGTGCTGGGTGCCGAGGAGAGACGTGTTGGACCCGTCGCTCCTGACGGAGTTCCATCGGAGGCATCCGACGCGCCCTGCGCCGCGTCCCCCTGGTCGTCCCCGAGGCCGGAGTCGGCGCACGTCTGGAGCCGCGCGTCAAGGGGGGGGGTACTGTCACGGTTTCGGCCGAGGCTGCCTCTCTCCCTTGTTCGGGCAGGCTTCGGCGTTCGTCGTCTCCGGAATTCTAGCTGCCACCGATAGATGTTTCATGTTCGTTTGCTTTTGTCTGTTTGTTTCCACACCTGTTTCTGTTTTACGTAATTAGTGTCCTATAAGTTTCTCGTTGTGTTTGTCTAGTGTTGTGTATGATTGTTTCCGTCAGTGTTGTGTTTTGCTCGGTTGAGCGTATTTCTCCACTGTGCTGGAGCTTAGTTGCACTTGTGTGTGCACCGGTTCATTTTTGCCGCACCTGTTAGTGCGCATCTACCTTTCGCCTTCGTGCGTGTTTTTGCTGTCGGGCTTAGTTGTCCTGTTGCCTGTGTTGGGCCAGTATTACAGCATTTGGAACATTCAGTCTGCGTCCTGCGTTTGATTCCTACACTACACCTACAACACGCCCTGACAGGGTGTGATGTATGCAGAGGGTTTAGACATGTTAATGTCATGGAAAGTATGCAAAAGGTAAGACATGTTAATGAAGCTCTGTGAAGTATGCAGAGGGAGTTAGACATGTTAATAGTATCTGTGAGGGGGTTAGACATGTTAATGAATATCTGTGAAATGTGCAGTGGGGGTTAGACATGTTAATAGGGATCTGTGAAGTATGCAAAGGGTGTTAGACATGTTAATGGTTTTTGTGAAGTATGTTCATGTAGATCAGTTTTCTGTGTGATGGAGGATAGAGGAGAGGAGGGGAGTGCAGTGCAGTCTGTGTGTCCAGCCAGGAAAACACTTACTAATAATGGAGAAGAGTCAATTGAGTAAATACATAAAGGGCACTCTTGTTTTCAACACTTTTGTTTCTTGCCAATGAGAAAAACAGTTTACTTTTGAATTTGCAAACAATGTGTCCCATTAAATTGTATTAGCGAGTGCAATCTATGACAACAATAAATAAATATAATATAGTTTTTTCTTAGCACGGTAAGAATAAAATAATAAAATATGCCATTATGCTATAGGAATACTTTGTAATACATAGGAATGTCAGGTCTCAGGAGTGTGAGAACTAAATATGATTTGATGGGTTTTGAGGATTATAGTTGTATGAAGCAATGCAGTGTTATCCAGCTGTGTAAATGAAGCACAGAGTTTCCAGGAAGTCACTGCGGACGGCATTAGCCAAATAACTAAGTTGATTAATCATTGACTAACTAAGTCTGACTTTGCTTAATCAAATTGTCTCTGTATGAGAAACATCCAAAGGCTGTGTAGTATATTACTCATAGTGTCTGGAGCATGCCTCCATTCCACCTCCTCAGAGGGCACCAGGAGTTCTCCCTGCCTGCCATTGGCTTATTAATTTGCTTGTGCTTGGCAAGTGTTTAAGGCATAATTACCACAGAAAGTTACAAAAATACTGTTCTAAAGAGAGTTATTACTTTATTATTGCAGAAGGGTTCATTAGGATGCTTTGGGAGGGTTGTAAGCAATGATCCCTCTAAGTTGCGCGCGGGCGCTCCCCGGGACTGCGGCGCATAAAAAATATCAGTGTGCTCAGAGAAGCACAAGATAGTCACTCAACTTTCTAGAGTTTTCCCCATTAGTTAACACTATCAAAGTTTCCCTTTACTGTGGGAATTGTGATTGAATCAACACAATATTAGCCAATATTAGTGCCATAACTGTGGGAAGCATTGGAGTCAACATGGGCCAGTATCCCTGTGGACTGCTTTCGACACCTTGTAGAGTCAATGGGTGTGCAACTCAATATTAGGAAGGTGTTCTTAATGTTTTGTACACTCAGTGTAAAACCACCATCAAATAAATATGTCTGCCTTTATGGATTCACAGAAGATATTTACAGTGTATAAACTGTATTATAAGCTGTACAGGCCTCTGTAGCATCACACAGATGTTAGACATTAAGATATATCCCTCCAAAACATATTTGTCAAAATACAGCGGAGTGTACACTATTTTAATGCTAACTCAAAAAGAGAACTGGGTATTCGACAAGAATATTATAAGACAAAAGTAACATACAAAATAATACTGTATGAACAGTGTAGTACAGTTCAGTGTGTCTGAGTGTGTTTCAGGTATAGTAAAGTACAGAGAACTGTAGCTACAGATTGTTACACCAGATAACAATTGGCACAGATAGATTACATCTTCACTCATCGGATGGTTCTAGAATCGAATGAGTCCCTGCATACAAATACCTTGGTATTTGGATTGACAATGATTTATCATTTAAAAAACATACGAATGAGCTTGTTAAGAAACTAAGATTTAAAGTGGGCTTTTTTTACACAAACAGCTCTTGTCTCTCTCTAGTCAGCAGGAAGCAGATTGTGCAGTCAACCTTTCTACCTGTTCTTGATTATGGTGATACTATTTATCAAAGTGCAGCTGCCTCTACTCTTAAACTCCTGGATGCCGTTTCTCATAGCGCCCTTCGTTTTATCTCAGGAGACAGTTTTATTACTCATCACTGTATTCTTTACCAAAAGATTGGCTGGACCCCTTTGAAGTCACATAGATCACATCATTACGCTCTTTTTGTTTACACAAGCTTCCATCTTACCTAACTTCACTGTTAAGATTTAAAATGACAAGTTATCAAACTTGTTCACAGGGTTGCTTAACTCTGGAGGCTCCTTTGGTGTCTACAGAGTTAGGTAAGTCAGCCTTTAGTTTTCTTGCTCCACATGTTTTGAATGATCTCCACAATACATTTCGATTAGATGCGTTAGTGTCTCTAGGGCAGTTCAGGCAGCGGACAGAGGATTTTTGTAATGAAGAATGTGTTTGTTTTAGTTGACTGTGTTTTGTGTATATTTATGTTTGTCTGTGCAATATCTGTTGTGATGTATTTTATTAGTTTTATATTGTATTTGACTTTTTATCTACTTTATGAAATTGTACAGTATATGCAGGGCTCCCTCATAAAATAGACACTGGTCTCAATGGTGACTCCCTGATTAAATAAAGGTAAATAATAAATAAAAAAATGTTGGTTTCACTGTCCAATCATAAAAAGAAAAAAGAGCCCACTAATTGTTATTTGTACCTTTCCACAAACGGTCTGGTATGTGTTGCTTGATATGAACAAGTTAATACAAATGTATTAAAGAATAGGTAATGCGTCCACGATTAGTTAGTAGCTACTGCCTGGCCAGTGATCTAGCTAGCTACAATTCAATAATTAGCTATCCTCCTAAATGTGGTGGTCAGTGGATAAACTAGCTATGAGTTAAACATATTTGGCTAAAAATGAACTAGTAGCCAGTTTTGTTGCCTATTGTGGAATTAATCTAACCCGCTGGCTCCTGAAGCCTATGTCCCCATGAGCTCCCAAGTCTAGCTAACGTTAGCTAGCTAGCGTTGCAAATTAGTATTTCACCAGCATTTCACTAGCTAGCTGATATGAATCAAACATTGTAGCTAGCTAACACGCCCTCCTCGGCGACAATGTTATTGGGCCGCGGGAATGTCAGATTCTTATTCTTATTTTATGTTAACTGTCATTGAAGTTGGTGGTTACTACTGGTTTCAGATCCGATGAGAGAGAAATTGTCCGCCATGTTTTGTGTTTTGGTAAAGGCTCAGAGTGACGTCACACACTCAAGAACGCTTAACCAGACGCATTAATAATATTCAAGGAAATTTCCCCCACCGTATTTGTCATCTGCCCTCTTGGTGCTGGCATCGGCAGTAGCTGAGCTTCTAGCTAAAATCCTACTCTTTGTTTCGAACACTCTTTGCTATATTCCGGTTGAAACATGTATGGTTGAATGTCACCATGTAGCTAATAGAACATCAAAAAATGCTCCATCGTTGAATTCGTGTTGATGAGAGAAATCACTTGAAGTCATTGCAGTCTGGTCAGTTCTTTCAATTTTGCCCAAAGGATTTTGTGTCATTTCATATGTATATACTGTATTCTATTCTACTGTATTTTAGTCAATGCCACTTCGACATTGCTCGTCCTAATATTTATATATTTCTTAATTCCATTCTTTTACTTTTAGATTTGTGTGTATTTTTGTGAATTGTTAGATACTACTGCACTGTTGGAGCTAGGAACACAAGCATTTCGCTACACCTGCAATAACATCTGCTAAATATGTGTGTGACCAATAACCTTTGATTTGATTTGATTTAGTGTCCACCTCTCTTTCAAAAAAGCCCGCCCTGGGGGAGAGACGGGGCCAGATCACGGAGCACTGCTCCACATGAGTTGTAGACTTTCAGAGACTGGAAAAAACATGTCACCTTGTATATTTAGCAATTAATCCACCGATTAAAGACGTCCAATGGATCTATCAAACAAGGACAACCTTATCTACACACAAAAACACCTACAGTGTGATCGGTATAACCTTTGCGAAATGCCACAAAGCAGGACTACATTTATTTTCAGATCTCACACACCCCTCAATACACCAGAAGTCGTCATAGGGTGTATCGTTTGGCTCACGAAGCCGAGGCCCGCCCTCTTCATGGCCAATTATGTGTGAAACACATCTCACTGACCCAAGAAATCCCTCAGACATGATCAAAACAAACCCAGGGGTCCCCCAGGGTGAAATTCCCCTATAAGGGAAATACCCTGTAGTCAGGATATCTATCCACCTCTTTTATGTGCTGTTTCTCTTCGTCACACCTCCAACAGTCTTTGAGGTTACATTCATCTTTATACTGCTCTCCTTGTGTTTCTGTGTAACTACTTTCAACTGGGTCGCGCCCCACTAAGGGAAGGTTGGATTTGTGTCCAAAAGTGTCCAATAGGTGGAGAAACAGTTATCCAGAACAGAGAGTGAGTATTTCATACCATGTGTTACCCATTCCTCATCCTGGGTTCACATCATGTATTCTCTTACCTTTGCTTTACTGGAACAGTAATGATGCAGAACTCTGTGCTGAAAACCCCAACTAACAGCTCAAATATGTACTGTGGTCCTATGATGTTACAATCTTTATTAGATTTACCTTTCTCTCACCACCAAGTTAGGTTTGTAATCAAACACATTCACGCTGGTGATCTGAGATAAAGTGATTCAGTACTGGGATACAGTAACACAGTACTGCACATGAAGTTGCGGAATAGCAAGTTGCAGGTTTTTTTGTGAGAGACATTTCTGTTGGCCAGATAGACTATAACTCTTCCAAATCATTAAAAACATATGGTGCAAATGGCAGATGGCTTGATGAATTTGGAGGCAGTTGCACTGTTGACCATAAAAGCCCAGAACCGTCCTTCTAAGTAACTACATGTTGATGCATTGCCTCCGCAGCTAAAATTAATCAAAGCAGGTAATGTGTATTACTTTACCTACATCAAATGATGATTACTAGTACAGATGTAGGATCTTAATTTGATCACCCGGTTGCCGGATAACATTCTTGCAATGCAGAAATGTTTAAACTTGTAGTGTATTTGAGGTTTAAAAATGCTTCTGAAGTTTGTAGTTTCCACTTTGAACTTTCAGACTTGATTTTCCCTTGTGAAAAATGTATCAACCACTGTAAAAATGTCCATTAATTATAATCCACATAATAATTCACATTTCCTGTTGCTGCAGGATTATTTTCCTGCTATAGCAAACTGGATCAAGTTAAGATCCTACATCTGTAGCTTGGACAGTACATGGCATCAATATGGCAAGAGAGAAGAAATATGTCTCTATTCGTGTAAGCATTTTTCTTTGTCATGCTGAAAGAATGTCCCATGTTGATTTCTTGCCGCCATTACAGTACTGTACAAACATAACACATGTACTTAATATGTTTGTTTTTGTTTGTAATTAAGGCATATTACTTAAAGCCAAGTTCTCCAGAGGCAGACAGAGAGAGAAAAAACGTAATGTCCCATAAAACATCATTAATCACTCTTTAATTATTTTCAGATTGTCTTGAGGAAGCCATTTCAAAGGCTCATGGGCCAACATTAATAACATTAAAGGCGAAAGACCCTCAGCTGAGGAATTAGAGTGATAATAAAACATAAATATAACGGGCTGTGAGTGGGTCACAGGGAAACAGCCAGCAGAGCAATAAGGTTCAGATGTGACAAAGCGATAATTTAGCATTTGTATTGGAATGGATCCACAGGCATTAGCCAGGAGTGTGTGGACAGTTCAAAAGTATCGCATGGTTTCATTATGTTCAGAGATTATTAGGGACATGGAGATAATATTTCACTCCTTGGCCCCCACTCACAACACAGAGCTAAGTGTCTATAGGACAATCTTGTATCTTTGTTTGTAAATAGAATGTAAGCATTATTTACTAAGATGTGAAAGACATCCACATTTTTTACAATTGTATACATTTTCACTTCATATTAATGATATTAAATCATTAGAGAAATAAGATATATTGCAGATATATATAACATATCATGGAGTTACTTTGTTACTTGACTTATTTACTTATTCTCTTCATTGAACGAAGCAAACAGTAAACCTAACATGGTGGGCCTACCAAAGTTTCTGTTACCACTCATTTCTGTGTGTCATCCTATTAGAGGTTCATGGAATAGCCCAACCCAGCTCTGCTGCTGAGAGGTCCACACAGAGGGAAGATAGTACACAGAGAAACAGGCTTACAGCTCTGCTGCTAAGAGGGAAGAGAGAGTACACAGAGAAACAGGCTTACAGCTCTGCTACTAAGAGGGAAGAGAGAGGAAAGAGAGAGAGAGTACACAGAGAAACAGGCTTACAGCTCTGCTGCTAAGAGGGAAGAGAGAGAGTACACAGAGAAACAGGCTTACAGCTCTGCTGCTAAGAGGGAAGAGAGAGAGTATACAGAGAAACAGGCTTACAGCTCTGCTGCTGACAGGGAAGAGAGAGGAGAGAGAGAGAGTACACAGAATAACAGGCTTGCAGCTCTGCTGCTAAGAGGGAAGAGAGAGAGTACACAGAATAACAGGCTTACAGCTCTGCTGCTAAGAGGGAAGAGAGCGGAGAGAGAGAGAGAGTACACAGAATAACAGGCTTACAGCTCTGCTGCTAAGAGGGAAGAGAGAGGAGAGAGAGAGAGAGTACACAGAATAACAGGCTTACAGCTCTGCTGCTGACAGGGAAGAGAGAGGAAAGAGAGAGAGAGTACACAGAATAACAGGCTTACAGCTCTGCTGCTAAGAGGGAAGAGAGAGGAGAGAGAGAGAGAGAGTACACAGAATAACAGGCTTACAGCTCTGCTGCTAAGAGGGAAGAGAGAGGAGAGAGAGATAGTACACATAATAACAGGCTTACAGCTCTGCTGCTGACAGGGAAGAGAGAGGAGAGAGAGAGAGAGTACACAGAATAACAGGCTTACAGCTCTGCTGCTAAGAGGGAAGAGAGAGGAGAGAGAGAGAGAGTACACAGAATAACAGGCTTACAGCTCTGCTGCTGACAGGGAAGAGAGAGAGAGTACACAGAGATACATACTTTTTAAAGATTTAAAACACAATATGTTTGCATTTCCTGCAGTGCAGGTACTTTCCTGCAACAACAGGGTTATCAAATTAAGGTCCTATATCTGTTCTGTGGTCTGACTTCCCCCTAGGCCTGTGACCAGGCCAAAGCCTGTATGAGACACAGGATCTGACCAACCCAGTCTGGAGGGGTATAGGTAAAAACGAACTGACATAATGTCTTGTACTTTAACCTTAACACACACTAACTAAAACATAATTACAGATACAGATGATACTTTCACTGTCACGCCCTGGCTCTGGGGACACTTGTATGTTGAGCCAGGGAGTGAGTTTCATTTGTTTCTAGTAGTTGTATTTCTAGGTTGGCCAGAGTGGTTCCCAATCAGAGGCAACGAGTGTCAGCTGTTGCTGGTTGTCTCTGATTGGGAACCATATTTAGACAGGCTGTTTTCCCACAGTGGTTGTGGGATCTTGTGCCTTTTGGTTTGTACCGTAGGACTGCACGTATCGTTTGTTGTTTTGTTCGGGTAATCACAAATAAAGAGTATGTTTGCTTTCAACGCTGCGCCTTGGTCCTCCTCTCTTCCCGACGATCGTGACATTCACAAACAATTCTTCAATATACTGTAGAATAAAGCAAGTTATTATGCATATTGTTGGTGTACCCCTGGTTGTGGTGCTATGAAATATCGAGCTATAAATGGACTGACTCAGTGTTCTTGTGGTTAGAGTGTCCACCCTGAGTTTGGAAGGTTGGGAGTTCGATCCCTGGCCAAGTCATACCAACGACTGTAAAAAATGGGACACGATGCATCTCTGCTTGGCATTCCGTATTAAGGAGATAGATTGCGGATAAGGCCCTGCGATAGACTAGCGTCCTCTCCAGGGGGTGTACTTGTACATCAAGCTGCCTCATGCTACAGAAACAGGAGAACGGCTCCTGCTCCTATGAGCTGTTCTGGCTTGCACAAGGCTACTACTTTCTATAAATGGACTAGGAGTGAAGATGTGTGGTCCCTTACAGTTGCGTGGATGAACGGGCCTGTCTGATGAATGGAATACTTCCAGAGCTGTTGATGGGGATGTTAATGTGAGCCCACAATGATAAGGCTCTGGTTGCCGGAACTCCTCTGAGAGTGTGTGTTTAGTCTGAGTCGGGTCAACCATCTGCTCCACAGCTGCCTGCTTAATTGGAAAATGTTAATGTTAGTTAGGGAAATACTTAGAGAATCAAAGGATTAAGTTAAATAGCAACCATTTCAAGAAATCTCTCACTCACAAATATGCATTTCTTGCTTACTCATCTCTGGTTCACATCCATTGCACGTCCAGTGTTACAGTCTAACAGTGTGAGTTGGCCAATGTTAGGCAATTAACATCTCTGTCCTCCAGGGACACGGGGTAATAAGAATGTCTTAAACCACCTCCTCACCAGTCTTATTCATGGTCCTTTGAGACGGACAGGGACAATTATCCTGGTCACATGACTAGTAACGGACAGGATGCAGTACCCTGTGCCCCTGGACAACATTCAACCTTAGACCAGACTTTCGATTTGGGGGTGCTGGGCAACAATTATGTTGAGATCTAAAATTGGGCAGATGGGGAAAATGATCCCTAATGATTTTAATGCAAGGAATCACAATGTCCTTAACTGCTTTGTAAGTGCAGTAAAAGCTATCTTCCTTGGCATTACTTCCTACACCTCAGTCTAATCAGGTTTCAGTCTGAAATGCTAGTAGATCTGTGGAGCTAATTGTAATGTATTCCAGAGTCAGACTCAAAGCCGTGCAGATTCTGATTCTAACCCTCTTCCTAAAGTCCTGAATAAATTCACAGAGAACAACTAATCCCCACTGGAACAAAGTTTCAATATTGCAGAGGAAGAAGCCTGGTGATGTGCCAGTCTCCGCATGCTGGCAGATGACAGGGTACGACCGTCTGGAATGAAGACTTTCAAAGCCCACTGAAGGACAGAAATTGATTAGATATGTCAGTCGGACACAGAATACCTGCTGTAAGATCAATCATTGTCCTTGCCAGACCTCACCCTCAGTGAAAGCTCTCCACATACAAGGTCACCCCAGTCTTAGTTGCCTTAGCCTAATTTACCCTGTTGAACCCCAACACCAACCCTAACCTTCCCTGTCTAACCTGTTCCAGTCCCGTTATACTCTACCCCAGTCAGGCTTGTTCCTGTCACCATTGCCCCTGTCAGAAGATGCCTGCAGGGCTGTAACATGATTTGAGTTTTAGTGAGCAATTTCTTTTTTTAAGCTGAAGCTCATTTCATACATTTCTATACGATTCAAATGCTATTTGGAGAACAGCAAAACAAGCAAAAATTACCCCAGCCATTATCACCTTGGCTGTTGTAGGTTCATTCACCTCAGTTGATCTACAAACACCTAGCCTATTAGCTATTAGGGGGGAAATATGAGAAATGATTCACACGGACATGTAGCATCAGCGACTGTTCAGTCAGTTGTAATGATTGAATTGCATAAAATCATCAACTCTTTACATAGATATCTCTTTTCTCAAATTACATAGCATTCATATTTGTATTCCGAGGCATTACTAATCAACCGCTGCACAAACAGACATCAATGGAGCACACAGATGATCGTATTATCACGTTCACATGAATCATTTGAATATTACTGATGATTCTGTATTAATATCAGTGATGTAGTGGTAAAATAAAAGTGGGTGATGGATAAACTATAAACTCCAGTGGGCAATCAAGATAAGATGAACAACCACCAATATGAAATACAATTATTTTTAGAACTGTATTGGTTGCATTTTGATTGGATTTGAATGTAGGCCTATAGGGAAGATGGGCCATGTGGAGATGTTATTATTGAAACATATCTTATTTTTTAAAGTTCCTAACTTGTTTAAAAAGATTAGTAGGCCCCTTTTCTCAAGGGACCTCACATGGGGACCGACCCCAAGTTTGGGAACCACTGTACTAACCACTCTATGCTTGCTTCCCCTCGCTCTCTCTGTCTCCTCTGCTTCCTCCTGCATGCATTGCAACCCGCCTCAGCCTTACCACTGAGCACCACATCACCGTCTGTCTCAGTTGCCTACTCTTTGTAAAGCAAAGTTATTATGAGCACATAATAGCCATTTTTTTTGCTCCTGCTGAGGTAGGCTCTGTTTAATGTTAGCTTCTTACTTCATCCTTCTAGCTGGCTAATACTAGCCAGAGCCCTTTAATGTTACTGTAATAGAAGTCTCTGCCAGCAGCTAGCCACCTGACTGACTGACATACAGTATCTATAAGTGAATATTTACAGATGTAGGATCTTAATTTGATCACTCTTTTGTTGCTGAGAATATTCCGGCACAGCGGGAAATGCAAACTTGAAGTGTATTCAAGGTTTAAAAAGGCTTCTAAAGTTTGCAATTTCCACTTTAAAATGTCAGACTTGATTTGCCCTAATGAAAAATGTATCAACCCCTACATTTTTTTCTTCCATTGACTATAATCCAAATAATAATTAACGTTTCCTGTTGCTGCAGGATTATTTTCCTGCTGTAGTAAACTGGCTCAAATTAAGATCCTACATCTGTAGGTTGTGCACTCATTCCCTGAGAGTCGGTTTTTGTTTGTTTGGGGGATGTCTGTAGACACGACAGGAGTCACAGGACAGTTTTAAAATTGCATTTTGTCCAGCATCTCACAAACACATCTCTAGTTGCCTACTTGAGCTGACTCCGAGCTGGGGTAGTTTGTTTCACGTCTCAGGCCCTCGACCTGTGCCGTGAGAGGGCAGAGTTAGCTGAGAGTGGTGAATGTGCTGCTAAAAATGCAAATCCGAGTGACGCAGGCAAACATAACGAACAAACCACTGTTTGTGATTCCACTCGTTCGCAAAGAGGTAGGTGCGATTAGAACTCAGTCAGATCAAGAATATAAGCGTTCTGAGCTTCAATCCTTAAGAGTCTAGTTCTAATGAACTTACATATGGAATTGTTTTAAGATGGTCATACCAAGGATCATTTAGCTATTTGATTTAGAATTTTAGGACCCCTTGATGTATCTTTTTTTTTTGAAACATTGAATTTGGCCTTCCTGATATTAGCCCATAGAAACGCAGATAGTCAAAAAAAGTTTGTGAAAAGTGCAAATCAATCCCAGAATAACATCAAAGGACCTTGTGAAGATGCTGGAGGAAACAGGTACAAAAGTATCTATATCCACAGTAAAACGAGTCCTATATCGACATAACCTGAAAGGCCGCTCAGCAAGGAAGAAGCCACTGCTCCAAAACCGCCATAAAAAAGCCAGACTACGGTTTGCAACTGCACATGGGGACAAAGGTTGTGCCTTTTGGAGAAATGTCCTATGGTCTGATGAAACAAAAATAGAACTGTTTGGCTATAATGACCATCGTTATGTTTGGAGGAAAAAGGGGAATGCTTGCAAGCCGAAGAACACCATCCCAACCGTGAAGCACAGGGGTGGCAGCATCATGCTGTGGGGGTGCTTTGCTGCAGGAGGGACTGGTGCACTTCACAAAATAGATGGCATCATGAGGAAGGACAATTATGTGGATATATTGAAGCAACATCTCAAGACATCAGTCAGGAAGTTAAAGCTTGGTTGCAAATGGGTCTTCCAAATGGACAATGACACCAAGCATACTTCCAAAGTTGTGGCAAAATGGCTTAAGGACAACAAAGTCAAGGTATTGGAGTGGCCATCACAAAGCCCTGACCTCAATCCTATAGAAAATGTGTGGGCAGAACTGAAAAAGCGTGTGCGAGCAAGGAGGCCTACAAACCTGACTCAGTTACACCAGCTCTGTCAGGAGGAATGGGCCAAAATTCACCCAATTTATTGTGGGAAGCTTGTGGAAGGCTACCTGAAATGTTTGACCCAAGTTAAACAATTTAAAGGCAATGCTACCAAATACTAATTGAGTGTATGTAAACTTCTGACCCACTGGGAATGTGATGAAAGAAATAAAAGCTTAAATAAATCACTCTCTACTATTATTCTGACCTTTCACATTCTTAAAATAAAGTGGTGATCCTAACTGACCTAAGACAGGGAATTTTTACTAGGATTAAATGTCAGGAATTGTGAAAAAAATGAGTTTAAATGTATTTGGCTAAGGTGTATGTAAACCTCTGACTTCAACTGTATACTGTACTTCCATTCATTTTTTAACTGGTATCCGGCTACCTTCAGACTAGTCTTGTGAGGCTTGTGGGCGTCTTATAGCAAAACAACATGGGGAGTTCGTGAGAGACTCACCTTTCCATAGAGGGGTTAAACTGTTAGAAGGCTAGTGACTGAAGTTGGCAGATCGGCTGTACCGACTTCAGACGAGTCCCGTGACACTTGTGGGGGTCGTAGAACAAACGGAGAAATCCATTGTGTTCATGAGAGTCTCATCTTTCCATCTTTCCATAGTTTGTAGGCCAAACCATTCAGACGTTTTCATGAGAAGACTGGTTTCCAGGACGTATCATGGTCTGACAAACATCGCTCTAGCTCTGCCACCTTTCACTGCAGATGCAGTGGGGCGACATCAGTGGATGCAGTGGATGGCAAAAAAAAACATATCTCTAGCTTAAATTGATGGATTTTGATGGGGATGTTTTTATTATGCTAATTAGATTTCCGCGGGGGTTGGGTACATCGACTCTAGGGGATTAATCAATACTGGGAGCAGTATTTAGATGTTGACCCATCATTTATTTTCTTTATTGTGTACAAATATACAGAGTCTACAAAACATTAAGAACACCTTCCTAATATTGAGTTCTTCTTTAACCTGTCTCCTCCCCTTCATCTACACTGATTGAAGTGGATTTAACAAGTGACATCTATAAGGGATCATAGCTTTCACCTGTATTCACCTGGTCAGTCTATGTCATGGAAAGAGCAGGTGAATCTAAATGTTTTGTACACTCAGTGTATATATACACTACCAGTCAAAAGTTTTGACACACCTACTCATTCAAGGGTTTTTCTTTATTTTTACTATTTTCTACATTGTAGAATAATATTGAAGACATCAAAACTATGAAATAACACATATGGAATCATGTAGTAACCAAAAAAGCATTAAACAAATCAAAATATATTTTATATTTGAGATTATTCAAATAGCCACACTTTGCCTTGATGACAGCTTTGCACACTCTTGGCATTCTCTCAACCAGCTTCATGAGGTAGTCACCTGGAATGCATTTCAATTAACAGGTGTGCCTTCTTAAAAGTTAATTTGTGGAATGTCTTTCCTTCTTAATGTGTTTGAGCCAATCAGTTGTGTTGTGACAAGGTAGGGGAGGTACCCAGAAGATAGCCCTATTTGGTAAAAGACCAAGTCCATATTATGGCAAGAACAGCTCAAATAATCAAAGAGAAACAACAGTCCATCATTACTTTAAGACATGAAGGTCAGTCAATAGGGAAAATGTCAAGAACTTTGAAGGTTTCTTCAAGTGCAGTCCCAAAAACCATCAAGCGCTATGATTAAACTGGCCCTCATGAGGAGGTGTTATGGTGTGGGAGTGCTTTGCTGGTGACACTGTCTGTGTTTTATTTAAAATTCAAGGCACACTTAACCAGCATGGCTACCACAGCATTCTGCAGCGATACGCCATCCCATATGGTTTTGGCTTAGTGGGACTATCATTTGTGTTTCAACAGGACAATGACCCAACAGAACTCCAGGCTGTGTAAGGGCTATTTTACCAAGAAGGAGAGTGATGGAGTGCTGCATCAGATGACCTGGGCTCCACAATCCCCCGACCTCAACCCATTTGAGATGGTTTGGGATGAGTCGGACCGCAGAGTGAAGGAAAAGCAGCCAACAAGCGCTCAGCATATGTGGGAACTCCTTCAAGACTGTTGGAAAAGCATTCCAGGTGAAGCTGGTTGAGAGAATGCCAAGAGTGTGCAAAGCTGTCATCAAGGCAAAGGGTGGCTATTTGAAGAATCTCAAATATAAAATATATTTTGATTTGTTTAACACTCTTTTGGTTACTACATCATTCCATATGTGTTATTTCATAGTTTTGATGTCTTCACTATTATTCTACAATGTAGAAAATAGTAAAAATAAAGAAAAACCCTTAAATGAGTAGGTGTGTCCAAACTTTTGACTGGTACTGTATATTTATTTATTTTCAAATTAGAAACAATTACAGAGGTCCGGACCTCGGTGTCCTCATATGTAGTTACGGCCATGGCTGCCTGGACAGATGGTGTCTGTGCCTCCCTCCACCTCCCCTCTCCAACCAGGCAGTGTCTCCCTCCACGCCGAAGAAGTGAACCCTTGCTAGCCACTTCCTCCCTGGGTTCTCTTCACACATTTGCTAACACTGCACCGACACCGCTGGCCTTTTGAAGTCCTTTTGAAGAGCACAATTATTCCCCCCTCTAGACAGTACACTCACTTCCTACCTTTTTAGTAAGCCAGTCACAGACACTTTGGCGAAAGTGTCAGACTCTTAGACCTTAAGTATGCCCATAAATTCTCTGTCACTTGGTTGCAAACATTGAAACCTCTTTCCCCCAAGGTGTCTGTTTGCTCGTTTTTTGACTCAGTGCAAATGCAGCTTCCGCACCTTTGATTTTAGGTGAATCAGCTGTGACTGGATGTTAAAGAAGCCATTTCATTAGGGAGCTGGGTGTGCTAATTGCTTTACATGTGCCACCCTGGTATTAAACAAGGCACATTGGGCTGGTGTGGTTATGGGTTAGAATGGCGCCTTGGCGGGTGGTTAAGGTCAAAGGGTATTAGTTCAAGGGGCGGTAGCACCTCTGTTAACAGTATGTGTCTAGTAGTGTGTGTGTGTGTGTGAGGTCGGCTGGGGATCGGGGTGAGCTCTGTGTGTTGAGTAGTTACTGCTGAGGCAATCAGAGGCATTCTCCGGTTCTCCCTGCTCAGAGAAACTTCCTCAGTAGAAACCGTGTTGAGCTATTTAAGCCCAGCCTTTGAGAAGTCCCCCCCCCCCCCAGCTTGAAGCTCTCTTTGTCATTAATAATAAAATATAACCTGTTTTGAAATCCGGTTGTGGCATGTTTCCATTTAGGCTCATCAGAAATTGATGTGGATGCTGTGTGCGGATGCAAGGATCCAGAGGGCGATGGTAGGTTGCCTGGTTCAGCAGCACAGCGTGCTGACACGACCTGTGATGAGTGAGTCTCTGCCCTGTGTACTCTCAAAGCCTCCGTCCCAGGGAGAGTACTGTGGATACCCTCCTAAATAATACATCATGTTAGGCTATATGAGTGCACACACACACACAAATACAGTTGTTACACACAGGCATCTTAACAGATAAAGAGAGAAAGCCATTTACCCGTATATGATTAGATTTGCCATTCGCTGTGGATAGATAATTTCAAACCCACATTATGACTCACATACCTACCTGTGTCTCAATGTACCAGAGAAGGCTCTAGGATCCCACAAAGTCTGATTACAAATTGCCAGTGGAACTCAATCTCCTTGACCTGGGTTCACGAGCGAGCGAGCAGCACCACCACCACACTCTGTGTGATCTATGGGTAAGCAGTTGGCCATACATCTTGCAGCAATTTAGCAGCATGCGCCTTGTACAGTGAATACATTAATCAGTTCTGGGCCAGTGTATTAGGCAAATCTTTTGATGGCACGGTTGAGGCATAATGAACAGAGGCAGGAAATGTTGCGGACATTAGTAAATTACTCGACAATCAAATGCGGTTGCCCAGATATCCCTGGAGGTTTGGGAAACTCATTGGCCTGTGCTGCATATATGCATGTTTAGCTGAAGACAACGTCATTGTTTTGGAAATCAAATATTGACAGCACATCAGTAGCAACACTGGTTGATTTGAAAACTTCATACATTATTGGGTGATTAATCACAATAGTACAACAGAAGTTTTGAAATAATTCACTTTAACCCAGCTAATTTCTCCCATGGACAGCTTTACTAATTTTTCAGAGACTTTATGAGACAAGAGATCATCTTTCTACAAGCATAGTTTTTATTTGTAACTATAATTGACATGTCATTGCCAACTCCATCCACACATCTTTCATATTTGTTCTTGTTTTCTTTCCCCCAAACATGTCCCTATAAAGTCCAGATGCAAAGCCTAGAGACAGGGTATTGATTACTTTTACTGCAGTTGAGTTTGATGACTTCAAAAAGAGATAACACACACAAAGGTGAACTTTTGTCTATAATTTAGTCAATATTGTGTGTGACCATACTGTGGGTAAGTCCATACTGCCACCTACCAGAGGCTGAGAGAATTGCTATGAAGAGGTTTCCACATTTCCAAAGAGGTGTTCAATACAGTATATGGTAAATAGTAGATTTATGAAACATGGTCAATGAAATCATTAACATAGTGCATGCAAACCATAATTCTAAAACCGCTGGAGTTGGACCTCACAATCTTGCACTGGCTTCAATGCACTGGATGGCCTAGTGCCTGCATGAAACTGCCTGAATTGTGGAAATATGGGAGTAGGATTGCAAAATAACTTTCCCACATTTCCCAGAAAACCTGTTTGGAAACCTGGGAATTTTGGAAAAGTGACTGGAATTTTGCAACTCTACATGGGAGTGTGGTTGTCTTAAATCCTTGAAGTTCTACAGGTTTTATCATTGCCTCTCCTAGCAGCAATTCAGCCATTAGCTCACCAGGAAAACAAAAATTATTAAGAGGTTATAAAGATCTATTGTTATGAGTCATGAGAGGTGTACTAGTCTGTTGGAGCTAGGAGAGTTCAGTCACTATATGGCAGAGGTTTACAGTGGTGGCTCTCTTCTGTTCTTGCCCTAGGGGGATGATAGTGGGCCAGGGGAGGAAACTCTAAAGGGTCGTGCCACTGGGAAGAGGAAAATAGAGCGGATAAATTACCCAAAATTCAGCTGGCAGCACATCTGAGACCACGGCACAGCAAGGAAAGTCTGTTGACGTGTGTGTCGGGGGCATACCAAAAGGAACTGTCAGTGTCCTGAGGTCAGCACAGGCCTGCGGGGAAGTAGAGTGCCGTCTACCCTCGTCCGCCCAACTCCTAACTTCCCTGAGTCTTTTAACAGAACACCTTTCCTGTACGGAGGTATAGCAGTGATGTTAATATGAGGTTCAGGAGAAATTAGAATGCTATTAGAGAATCACTTTCAGAGTAGATTACAATCACAAAGAACCGGCGATACCAGTCATGCTCGTCTACAGGCACAATAATATGCACGTAAGATGAGTATGTGTCAGCAGGAGCATGACTGTGCATAAGTTACAGTAGATGTCCGCAGGGTACAATAACCTTATTTCCACTTCTCTGAAGCACATTATCCATTTCAATTATCAATAGAATGTCTTCAGGATAAATCAGATTCTCAACTCAACCTCAATATCTTCCTATGCCACATGACGACTCGCTAGCAGCTAGCTGGAGGGTGACTGATAACAGGAAACAATCGAGAAAGACTTCCAAGAAGTTAAAGCAAAGACAAAAAAATATATATTTGTGCTTCCTGTCTGTGCCACAGACTAAAGGCCTGTCGTCAGTGAGGCTACAGCAGCAGTCAGTGAGTCATGTGTCCTCCAAATGCTCCTTCCCACTCCTGGAGGGGAGAAGAGGGGGGTTCTATAGAACTCTAAAAAGGGGGTGGTGGACAGCTCCAATTCTGACACACTGTTAGACAACTAGATTCCAGTAGATACACTTTTTAATTAACATACAGAATGCTGCAGCACGAGGCATTCATAGGCAGCCTTAGTTATTATGCCCCCAGCCTCTGGAATAGCCTGCCAGAGAACCTGAGAGGGGCTGAAAGTGTGGACATATTTAAAAGAGATCTTAAAACACACCTTTTTAGCTTTGCTTTTCCTTAGGGTGTTTTTTAGTCGTTCAGTTTTTATTGTTATTCTTTTGTTTTTTATCCTCTTATGTTTGTTGTCTGGTAAATATTCCAGTTTTTTTTTCTTCATTGTTTTTATTAGTTTTTTCCTGTGAAGCACATTGTGTTGCATTCCATGTCTGAAATGTGCTGTATAAATAAAGCTTGATTTTATTTTATAATAAACAAATACCTAGAACAACACGATATAGAGAAAAATATCAACTAGATAGAATACTTTGAGTTTTTCCCACTGTCAGAAGGGTTTGATCGGAACCTCCAGGGTGGGTTTACATACTGATAAGGGTGTTGACACAGAGGGCTATATTCAATCCGTTGCACGGAAGATCTGTGATATAGCACAATTGAAAGGTAATTTCTGATTGAGCCGACATATGCAGAGTTTACCGTGAATACAGTCTCAGCGAACGCAGGAACATTGCCTATAAATTCAAATCTCGCAATAGCGCAGATCTTCAGCGCTACAGATTGAATCTAGGCCTGAGAGGAACAGATGTGAATAATGACCTGAGATGGGGCATAGTGACGGTCCAGACTTTTATACAAAAGGAGGAAGTCATCAGGGCTGTAAATGCAGTCTGCTGTCAGGCTAGTAGAGATAAATCCTTATCTAATAGCCATGATCTAACACAAATATCCATGCCTGGGGTAACCTGAGCAGCTCCCTAAATCAACATCCATCTAATGCTCTACAACTTCTATAAATAACAAGCTAGTTTTGCAGAGAACAAATTATTTCCACCTGCTTTACATCACCAAAAGTGGTGTGTGTGTGTGTGTTGAAATCAGAGCATGGCCATTCATTATTGTTTGGCAGAAGCCCCTCTGTCATCCTAATTGATTACCTCTGTCATCCTAATTGATTATTGATCAATCAATCAAGGGCATTTGCGCTCTCTGGCGGGGTTGAAATAAAAAGTAATCATCACCACAGCCAGTTGGATCAATACACGCCATTAAATGCCATATTTATGGATAAGGCAACAGGCGAGGCCTTTACAATTTATTGAAGTGGGCGAAAAGCAATTGGCAAACAAACATAAAAATCAGATTGAATTACAACAACAAGTTGAAAAACAGGAGACACAAAGGACATACTGTATCCTTCCTTATCCCTTTCTAAATTTAAAACATTCAGGCAACGCTTATTAACCTCTCTGTCATTGAGAGAGGAGTCTTCTTTTTACCCTTATTAACAAGAGTTATTCGAGAAACTCATAGGCTGCGTTTACACAGGCAGCCCAATTCTGATATTGTTTTCACTAATTGGTCTACGGACCAATCAGATCAGCTCTGAAAATGATCTGATGTGATTGGTCCAAAGACCAATTAGTGGAAAAAAAATCAGAATTGGGCTGCCTGTCTAAACACAGCCTTAGTGACCTAGGATAAAAGGACAACTTCACTCCTGTCTTTACCGTGTACTTAGTCTGAAAGATCAAGTCCTCATAGATACTGTAAAGGTAATCTTTTAGAAATGTATTCCAATGAGTAGTATGAAGATGTAGTGCATAATCCTAAATAATTTAGGCTGCGTTTAAACAGGCAGCCCAATACTGATCTTGTGCCACTAATTAGTATTTTGACCAATCAGATCACCATTGGGCAAAAGAGCCGAATTGGGCTCCATGAGTAAATACACACTGTAAAAAAAAATCCTGTTGTTTTTACAGTAACTTACTGGCAGCTAGTTACCTGTAAGTTACTGTAATAAAAAAGTATGTACTGTACAGTATGTACTGTTAAACCAAAGTTTATTTGGAATTTACGGCAACATACTGTACCTTTTTTAAAAGTAATTTACAGGTAACTTTTTTTTTTACAGTGCAGTCTTAGAGGTGCCGTAAGAGCAGAAATGTATGATAAGAACATCAAGTACAGCACTTTGGTGGTTTTTATGGGTTTGGGATATGTACAGTATGTCAGCCATATCTGGAGCTATCCTGCATATCACAGCTCTGATGTAATTGTACATCAATCACTGTGATCGTTCTATGGGAGTACACTATGTGTAAGATATGGCACATTCCATGTAATTGTGACAATCCTGAGCGTTCAACCCACTAATATACTCAGCTATTTATCATTGGATGCATCTGCTGCATTGTTCCTTGTATCATTGCAGTTGTACAACCGTAATGTTGCTTGTACTGAAAAGAGTTCAGATTCCCTAGGCTGTTGAAAATACATGATTTGTAGAGGACAACAGTGGAAGTGCAGGGATGAAATAGTGCAGTTGTTACACTTACCAGGCTACAATGAGATCATACAGCACTTGATTTAAACTTAACACAGCACAACAAACAGCACCAAAGACACATTGTCACTTATCTAGGACACACTGAACTAAAATCTTGCGTGATCGCGTCAGATGCTTGATTAAATTCTGTGGGAGATGTGTTAGAAAAGGTACTAAAAAAGTCTCCGTCCCTCTATACGTAAACTCTCAGCCAGTTTCAGGCAAGTCTTTGGGTCAAATGTCCACTCCCCTTCCGAAATTTGAAAGATGTGGGCACCTGCGAAATCGTGATTTGTCCAAATGATCAGTGACTGATGCTACTACCATTTACTGTATGTTACGAGCATCTATCATTGAGAGATTATAGTCCTCCTACTTATACCTAATGAATTTCACATTTCACAATACAACACAATACATGCTGCACTGCTCAGGTATAGTAAGTAGGTGGATGAAGTGGTTTGAATGAGGCTGAGCAACTTGCTCAACAGGCCAAGAGCCTCACATGCTGCCATACCAACACTGAAATGGTTGGATGTTTCATCCCCCAAAAATCAAGACACAATATGACTCCCTGCTACAGCTCTTACACTATAATGATATTACAAAAGGATGGAAGAAGAACACTGCAATATTACTTTTAAAGCCTTCAAGAATCAAGACAAATCTGTCAGGCTTCAACACGGAAAGAGCAGGTACATGGGACACAAAAACTAAAGGTGTAACAGGTAATCTGCAGAGGCTATATATTCTGCAGACTATAGAGTTTGAATGGGAGGACAGCGTGAGGAAAGTGCATTAGTCACATGGCTATGTTCTGTCCTCAGAGAGACTACCCAGAGCTCTGATACCACATCCCCCTTCAAGTACTGGATTATTGCTCAATAAGTATAATTGCTGAGGCAATGAAAGGGGGGTTTCATTATTTTAAAAGTCAATTCGGTTCTTAAAGTCATATTGATTTAAGAAGTCTCCAAGGGAATATGGAGTAAATGAGGACAAAACCCACAATTGGGTAAAATTGGCATTCACAGATTGCAGACACTAAAAAGGGCCTAGGTTATCACACAATATTGAATTCATTCAAAAACCACCAAATAGGGTTGTTAAAAAAATACAACTACCAAACTTCTTTGTTTTCATTTAAATAAGTTATGTATCTTGAAAAATATTGCATATATTTGAAAATATTACTTTTATAATTTGAAATGTCGCTAAAGTATTTAGCAGTGTTCTTCTTCTTTGGTTGATTTTGGAAAAGTTGCATGCAGAGGTCCAAAAAATATTTTTGATTATATAGCCTGGCTGACACAACTCACGTGGTAAACAGCCGAAAGAGAGCTGTGACACAATGGTTGTAAATGCAGTATTTGCGCAGAAATGGGCTGAGCTTTGATTGGTTCTCTCAAACATTTTTTCTTTCCTGGGGGGTTGAGACCTCATGTTGTTTGGATTTGAAAATCCAACAGTTGTATTGGAAGGGACGGCGCTCGGGGGCTGTGGGTGGTCGTGCCGACAACATCAAAATAGCCTTTTCAGACTGTGAAGTCAGGAGGACTTCGAGTTAGGTGTTAGCCAGACTAGAAAACCGGTGCTACAATTCAACATTGACAACATTACAAAACGAATACTGCTAGTTCATAGATAGGATGCCAGTCAAATCTATTGACAACAAGTCTTCATAGCTACCCTCTGACATCATTTGTAGACATAAGAATGTCTTTTTTTTTATCATTATCTTTGCTTTGATGGGCACACGTGCACTGTAGTGTGATAGATCAGATAGGTTGTGTCTCCTCTCCAGCATTGTCAGTAGACAGATAGACTGTTCCATCTCAGACACTTAATTTGGCTTCTGTTGGCAACTTGCACATCATCAGAATCTGCTTCAAGGCTTTCTGAACATCCTCATCCATCTGACCCTGTGAGGAATAAAGCCATGATGTCATAACATTAAAACCACACCTGCAGCGTTTAATATGAAATGCTATCCAGAGTACACAGTATGCATCAGAACATACCTGGACGGCGTATAGGAGGTGCATCCTGTAGATGGACACTATCTCATGGTGCTGCCTCTTTGACTCCTATAGTACAGAGATGCAGAAACAGGTTAGTGTGTTATTTTTACATTTTAGTCATTTAGCAGACGCTCTTATCCAGAGCGACTTACAGGAGCAATTAGGGTTAAGTGCATTGCTCAAGGGCACATCGGCAGATTTTTCACCTAGTCGGCTCGGGGATTCGAACGAGCAACCTTTCGGTTACTGGCCCAACACTCCTAACCGCTAGGCTACCTGCCGCCCAATTAGCTAGTCAAATATCCTTCATCAGCTATAAAACCATGGTGAAATTGCTCAGAATTATGAAAGATAACCAAAAATACTAAGATTGCATATACAGGAAAACCCCTT
This sequence comes from Coregonus clupeaformis, assembly GCF_020615455.1. Classification (NCBI taxonomy): domain Eukaryota; kingdom Metazoa; phylum Chordata; class Actinopteri; order Salmoniformes; family Salmonidae; genus Coregonus; species Coregonus clupeaformis. The sequence goes on from NC_059200.1 coordinate 28,247,973, forward strand.
GCTAGATCAGCATCTACATGTAATTGTCCTTAGTCATAGCTATCTGAGTACTTCCAAAGAAACTGGGTGCTCAATAACTAAGAAGCTGTGTGTGCTGCAGCCTGTGAGAAACAGGTGCAGATGGGGAGATACAGCCCGCTGGGCACAGACGTCAGTTCAACGTCTATTTTAGATGTACATTTGGTTGAGTTGTCAACTAACATGAATTGAATGTGAAATCAACAAAACATGTCACCATGTAATTGGATTTAGGTGAAAATATGAAATTCCCTTACGTTGATGACTTTTGGCAAATCCAAACAGTTTTCCATGTTGATTTAATGTCATGGCATATAATGTTTTTGTTGAAATGACATGGAAACAACGTTGATTCAACCAATTTCTGCCCAGTGGGAGTATGATCCAGTTTGGCCGCCCAGCCCAAACACGCCTGTGTCTCATTATGTCTTGGACCAGAGGAGGCTGCCCTGGATCAGGACATTAGACGTCTTGGCTCTAAAAAACTAAAGTTATTGGCTAATCATGACAGTACAGATATTTCAGCACATCATTCACAGTAACTCACCCAACTGTTAGCTTCCAACTGTCTGACAAATGTTCCAGGAAAGTATTTAGTCTTAGGAATTCGTGTGAAACGGTGTATCCTGTCTTCTGTCTCTGATGCTATCTGAGTGAGGTTGAATACAGTACACTGATTGTAGGTTGAATAAGCCATATAGTTTGAACGTGACTTACCCCTAGCTGGTACTGCAGCTGCTTGACTTGCTGCAGTAGGTTGTCCAGCTGCTGCTGCTGCAGGGTCTGCTGTCTCTTGGCTGAGCCTGCGCTGTAGGACAGCTGGGATAGGCTGTTTAAGGCATCCTTTAACTTCCCCACCTCTCTCGACAGGTCATCAATCTGAGACACAAACATAGGGATCAATAAAAGTGCTTAGACAAAACAGCTTTTCTATCATGACCAAAGACTAAACAAAATGTCATAAGAAAGCAAAATAGAGGGCCTCCTGAGTGGCGCAGCGGTCTAAGGCACTGCATCGCAGTCCTGGGCTGTATCACAACCGGCCGTGATCGGGAGTCCCATAGGGCGGCGCACAATTGGCCCAGCTTCGTCCAGGTTAGGGGATGGTTTGGCCGGGGGGGGGGGCTTTACGTGGCTCATCATGCTCTAGCGATTCTTTGTGGCGGGCCGGGCGCCTGCAGGCTGACCTCGGTCGTGAGTTGAACAGTGTTTCCTACGACACATTGGTGCGGCTGGCTTCCGGGTTAAGCGGGCGGGTGTTAAGAAGTGCGGTTTGGCGGGTCATGATTCGGAGGACGCATGACTAGACCTTCGCCTCCAGAACCCGTTGGGGAGTTGCAGCGATGAGACAAAGTCGGAATTGGGGGGGAAAAAGGGGGTAAAATACAATAAATAAATAAATCGCAAAATAGAGGGATACCTCTTTAACAATGCAGCGGTTTTTATCTCAATATGAAATTATTTCTGGGTAGCGATTAAGTACCTTACTGTTAAGTACTGGATTGTTTTCAATTAAAATGCTCAAAAAGAAACACAAATAGCTTATTAGCAAAGAGCAATTTCTCAAGCAAGAGTGGTCTGAGTGGGGAGGGGAAAACTGAAAACTGTCTATTATTGGCATAAAGGTTTGGAACTCTCTTATTGGTCTATTAACTAATTTCCCGCCTGGTGATGTCACCAGGCAGGCCAAAACTCCATCCCACCACAACAGGCTGAAATTTCAGCCTTTTCAAACAGCTGTTACACTAAAAGGGCTTAATCATCATTTTCACAATTTCACAGTAGTATTCCAATCTCATAGTGTGGAAATATATATAAAACACTGGAAAATCACGTGTTTGACTGCACAGGTACTTTAAGTGTTTCCTTTGCCAAACCAGGGAATTTGCTAGCTATATCATTACCAATGAACATTGTATAAAACACTCTACCAACAGAAAGCTGTAACTAACAAACCTTCTTATTCTTCTCTCTCTCTGAGCTGACATGTTCCTCCACCAGCTTCTTCAGCTGAGCGATTGCATCTTTGGCCTCTCTGAGCTTGGTGCTCAGAGTGTGGTTCTCCTTCTCCCTGCTGATGGCTAGCTCCTGCAGGGCCTCCCTCTCACTCCTCCCCTCCTTCAGCTCCTGCCACGCTGCAGCCGCCTCCAGAGCCATCTCATCCTGCTTCCTCAGGGCCCCCTGGAGGAGCTGTGTCAGGTTCCCCATCTCCTTCTCCAGGCCCTCGCTCATCTGCTCGTGTTCCAGCTGTGATATTGAGTCTTCCGGTGTGTGTTCCTTCTCCATGGTAAGTCTGTTCTGTAGGGCGTCCACCTGCAGGGTCCTCTGGGACAGCTGTTGTCTCAGAGCGTCTGCCTGGCCCTCCAGGTCCTTGATGGCGCTGCCCAGAGAGGACACCACCTGGGTGTGGTCAGATAACGCCACTGACTCCTGAGCCTCAGCCTCAGCCTCCTGCTTCAGGAGGGCAATCTCCTCCAGAGAGGCTGAATACTTGCTCTGTGTGTCGGCTAGCAATGCCTGCAGCTCCTCTACTCTGCTCCTCAGCGTGTCCTGCTCCTTGTCTGGGGAGGCTACAGGGCTGCCAGGCTTAGACTTGACAGCCCAGGTCTCCTCTAGCTGGTTCCTAGTGGAGCTCAGTTCACTCTTGGCCTCGCTGTAGGACTTGGATAGTTCCAACAGGCGGCGCTGCAGCCCATCGATCACGCTCCCCAGCTCGCCTTTCATCTCCTCAAAGTCTTTAGCTGCAGCCTCTACGGGGACCGTCCCCCTCAGTGCCTCCTGCAGCATCCTGATCTCCTCCTGCGCCTCCTTGTACCGGTCCACCAGCAGGCTCTTCTCCCGATCACCACTGTCATCTACTGCCTTCAGCCTGGCCTCCTGCTCCCTGATCCGGCCTACATCTCTCTCCCTCTGCTGCCCTGACTGGGCCAGCTGGGACCTCAGCTCTTTCACTTCCTGTTCCAGAGAGCTTCTCAGTCTCTGGAGCTCCTGCCCTGTCGTTTCACTTCCTCCACCACCTCCTCTTTCAATATGTGCCCTGAGGGCCAGTACCTCCTCTCTGGCCTGCTGGTGTTTCTCCTGCGTCTCCGTCAACTTGGCCTGTAGCTCTGCTAGACTTTCCAGCAGCACCTCCCCCTCCCTCGTCGTCGTCACCTCCTCCTGCTCAGGTTTGAGCCTGGCATGGAGCGTGCAGTTCTCCTTCCGCGTCTCCTGCAGTTTGGACTGGACTCTTCCTAGGGACTCCCTCAGCAGTCGGATCTCCTCCTCGCCTCCCTCCTTCCCCCCATCCCAACTCTCTTCCTCCTTTTGTCTCAGGGAGGAGCTGCTGAGCTCCAGGGCAGACGCCTTAGACATGTCCTCCTCCTCTGTCCCCTGGGGCTGGAGCAGGGTCTCGCTGGGGGACTTGTGGTTGGTGTGGTAGGAGGTGTTAGAGTTCATACTGTTGGGATGGGACGAGTCCTCCTGGCCACCCTCACCTCCCTGGGGAGAAGGACGCTTCTACAGAGAGATGTAGATAGAAGGAGTGATGAGATGGAGAAAGATAAGTAGACAAGGTTTAGTTGATTATTTAGGATCTTATTAAGTGGATCTTTCTTAGGTAGAGGGCCTAATTATAGCAAACACCACACTGGGATATCACCATATTTCACTATATTAGGATATCTACGTCCCTGGAATGACAAGTTGTTTTGAGTATCTGGCTAACCTTGAGTATCTGGGCCAACTGCTGGTTCTCCAGAGACAGAGCTGTAATCTTGGCGTGTAGGGCCACTACCAGAGCTGAGTCTACCTTCCCACAGTCCTCTGCCTGTATCAGCACAATTATATAGTTAACATACAATGGTTTGGACCACCAGGGAATATTATGTTAGGACTTTGGGCCATCTCATGAAACTTACATCACACATCCATTAGTAATTTCTGATGTACATGTAGTAATATTAGTCAACAGTTCAGACTGTGTTAAGTAAAGTAGTGCAGCAGGTGGTTAACTCTTGTACTGTAACTGACTACATTACAGTGTGGGTTTTTGAGCTGCTGCAGAAAAAAACAGTGATGAGTTTTTGACAGCCCAGCCGTCAAAAACACAGCACAGCAGCTGTATAAATGGATTCCAGAGAGAGAGAGAGAGAGAGAGAGAGAGAGAGAGAGAGAGAGAGAGAGAGAGAGAGACGCTAGTGGACTGGGATCAAAGCAGACTGATATTAAAGGCCTGCGCTGTAGCTGTAACTCGCCTTGGGCTCCGGCTCCGTCTCAGTCTGGCATATAGTCACAGTCTGGTCCACAATCTGCTTCAGATTCTCAATGGTCTCCAGCAGCATGCACTTCTCCTCCTGTAGCTTCTCCAACTCCTCCTTTAGAGACACGCTCCGCAACTCCTCTTCCTGAGAGAGAGAGGAGAGGGAAAGAGGAGGGGAAGAGGAAGGGAGGGAGAGAGAGAGAGAGAGAGAGAGAGAGAGAGAGAGAGAGAGAGAGAGAGAGAGAGAGAAAGTTATGCAAAGAGAGAGAGAGAGAAAGTTATGCAGAGAGAGAGAGAGAGAGAGAGAAAGTTATGCAGAGAGAGAGAGAGAGAGAGAGAAAGTTATGCAGAGAGAGAGAGAGCGAGAGAGAGAAAGTTATGCAGAGAGAGCGAGAGAGAGAGAGAGAGAGAGAGAGAGAGAGAGAGAGAGAGAGAGAGAGAGAGAGAGAGCGCAGTAAGCAAAACCAACATAAACAACAGTAGTGACACAGAAAATAAAACATGATGGAAAACAACCAAATGAGAGGCCTAATGACTTATAAGAAATATTCTTGAGTGTAAATGCATGTACCTTATAATTAAATATTTTAAATCCACAACTTTTACTGGAGACTGGAGTTTCATTTGGGGTCATGTACGCGGGAGAGTTGGGACTAGATATCTAGAAAGTTTGGAAACATGAATGACATTTCTTATTGTTTACTCCTGCACCATAGACACAATAATTACTTCAGTAAAAGTTATCTATACATACAAATACACTCACACACAGAAAAACAACCCTAATGCAGCACTGAATTCAAAGAGGCTCAAAAATTTTTTTACACACGAATTCAAACAGATACTGACAAGGTAAACACATATTATAACGTTTAAGATACCTGGCACAAGCAGGGCTGAGGACCATTCAAAAGGGAACCAAAAAGGAAGATAAACAGACAGACAGGAGACGGACAGACCAAAAACAGACAGACAGACCAAAAACAGACGGACAGACCAAAAACAGACGGACAGACCAAATAGACAGGCAGACCAACAGACAGGCAGACCGACCAACATGACGAAAGACAGACTGACAGACAGAGACATGCCTTTACCTGCACAGGGCTAATTGGAGGTGGAGGTGCTTTTCGTTTTTTGGGAGTTGTGCTTCGATCGCCACCTAACCTAGCCAGTTGATCATGCTGAGGTGTGATTGAAGGAGTGGGAAGAAAGAGAAGAACAAAAACAGAAGAACGATCCAGCAGTTTTTAGTTAGGTTAGTTAGTGAAAGAGAAGAATCATCAAACATTTGGAGAGTTTGTGATCAAAGAGAAGGTATTTATCCAAGAGTAGCAAGGCCCTGAAGATTGATCTGTTAACTAACGTGTTAGATTCGTGCTCATACATGCTGCTTGAGGTGCATTTCAAAACGAGTCATTATGTAAAAGAAACAAAGCTATCATCTCATTCAAGTTTAGATAAGGTTGTCAATGACGACACTACAGTGGAAAGAGGTTGGTTTGACTGTCTAATGTGTACTATTCCTTCTGATTAGACTAATAAGTGTAATTTATTACATGTTGATATCAAGTTAAATGTGTGTAGGTTCAATGATTGGGAAAAACTGGTTGCAGTTGTGAAGCTTGGAAGAAGATAGAAAGATTGCACAAGCTGAACTAACTTACCTGAGGAGTTTTGGGGGACTTTGGGGACTTCGGGGACTTCGGGGTGTCTGTGAATAGGGAGGAGAGAGGGGAAGGACAACATTCAAGACACAGCCTGAAGATGGCAGTGTTGTATAAATTCTGCATGACAGGTCAACTGAAAAGTTGCATTTCAAAGCTTGACCACAAGGACCTCAATGATGTATCTGGGTAGATTATGCAGGAAAGTAAAGAAAAGCCTGAAGTTCTTCTAGTCAAAACATCTCTCTTTCTATAACTTTACAAAGTGAACAACAGAACAATGCTTCATGTTACAACCATTAACATGCATCCGAAAGCTTGAATTTCATAACTTCTAGTCACTTCAAATGGATTTGAAGGGAAATTAAGCCGGAAGGAGTCTGCTAGAGTCTCTGGTTAATTGCCTCATACTAGGCTCGATCAGTGCTAAAGACAGTTCTTCTCTCACCGGACTCTGAGTGGGCCTTGTGCAACTCAGCGGTCAGAACGGCCCTGATCTCACTGCTGCCAGACAGCTTGGCGTAGTGCAGAACGTCGTGACCCAAAGAGTCCACAGCCTGAAGGGCAGCTCCTCTCTGGACCAGAACCTCCACTACAGACACACTGCTGCTCTCACTGGCCAGCATCACCGCTGTCCTGTATCACACAGTCAGAAATAGTATCATCATCATCATCATCACCATCATAATACTCATCATTAACATCTTCTTCATCATTATCACTATCATCATCATCACCATCATCCACAACATCACCATTAAGGTATTATAATGTAATGTGCTTGAAGACAACCCGGTAATGAGTAAATGAAGTTATGAAGTAGAATGCATGTGTGATCTGACAGATGAGTCCTTCCTTACCTGCCGTTCTTATCACATGCGTTGACGTCGGCTCCCCAGTCCAGGAGGCTGCTACACACCTCAGCATGGGCGTGTCTGGCGGACAGCAGCAGGGGGCTGAGACCATCCTACAGGGCACACACATCATAGTTCACTAACAGTACGTTGTATACAGTGTGTTCAGATGCCTTGATCATAGTAACACAGAACAGAAGTTTGCATACTGTACTGTCATACTGAAGTTCACATAATGTACTGTAAAAGGCTCCATGACCTTGTTTCTCAGGAAGTGAAAGGAAGAAGAGGAAGAAGTGGTTGGAATGTAAGCTTCACAGTACATTCAGCTGCTGTACACTAGAAGATAGTGCATTGTTCGGTCTGCTGCAATGAAATCATACCATACCAGACACAAGCTGTTTCGGTCATGTAGTCCATGACCACAATGCAATTCCAAAGACAACACTTAGAGCTTTGAGCGGTAACAGGCTGGGCTACATCCTTCAGCATCCTGCTAAAGTAGAAGCATGACTTTATATCTCCAACCTCTACTGAAACACATGAAAGCAAAGCAGTCAAGTCCTTTTATTGTATCCTTCTGGCACACTGAATCAGCTATTCTGTCCCACAGCTCAGAGAGAGGGAAAAAGAGAAATAAAAACTCACTCTCTCTCTCTCTCTCTCTCTCTCTCTCTCTCTCTCTCTCTCTCTCTCTCTCTCTCTCTCTCTCTCTCTCTCTCTCTCTCTCTCTCTCTCTCTCTCTCTCTCTCTCTCTCTCTCTCTCTCTCTCTCTCCTCTCTCTCTCTCTCTCTCTCTCTCTCTCTCTCCCCCCTCTCTCTCTCTCTCTCTCTCTCTCTCTCTCTCTCTCTCTCTCTCTCTCTCTCTCTCTCTCTCTCTCTCTCTCTCTCTCTCTCTCTCTCTCTCTCTCTCTCTCTCTCTCTCTCTCTCTCTCTCTCTCTCTCTCTCTCAGGCAGCCACACACACCCACATACACAGACCCCTCCACAAACATCCACCCACGCTGTCTTCTCTTCCGACGCACAGACAGTCTTCCCTATCAAATAATGCACACAACACAGCCAGCCAGCCATCTCTTTCTTGTCCTTTCGATATTCCTTTCTGTCTATCCTTTCATTTCTACTTTTCTTTCCCAGGGTTTGACTTGCCTTATTAACAAGGTTCAGGAAACTGACACCTCTTCAAAAGCAGAGTCAGGCAATATCTACAGGCCCAGTCTTTGCTTCACGGAACATTACACACTGCACTGGGCGTTGACTCGTTACCTAACATGATCATATGGATTTACTGTCTCACTGGTAGATGGAACATTTTTCAAAATCACATAATATCCCTGAAAGCTCTCTGAAAACACTTATAAGGACAACCATAAAACGTGAAATACTAATGGTTGACGCAGACTTCATACTCAACTTCAAATGAACTTCATAACTTCAAACTTCTACCATAGACTAAAACCAGTAGCCAGTTGAAAAATAATTTATTTCACCAACGTACTTTCCCCAGAGAGACATCACATACCATAACCCGTAGGTTGAGTGATTTCTCTGGTGATACAGTGAGCTCCAAAGGTATTGCGACAGTGACACATTTTGTTTTGTTTTGACTCTGTACTCCAGCACTTTGGATTTGAAATTATACAATGACTATGAGGTTAAAGTGCAGACTGTCAGCTTTCATTTGAAGGTATTTTCATCCATATCGGGTGAACCATTTAGAAATTACAGCACTTTTGTACATAGTCCCCCCATTTTAGGGGACCAAAGGTATTGGGACAAATTCACTTATATGTGTATTGAAGTAGTCAAAGGTTTAGTATTTGGTCCCAAATTCATAGCACACAATGAGTACATCAAGCTTGTGACTCTACAAACTTGTTGGATGCCTTTGCTGTTTGTTTTGGTTTTGGTTATTTTGTGCCGTGGCAAAATTTGGTTTGACTTTGGATAGCCTGTCTGTGGGGCCAGTTAGGGACTATCAATAAATTACACAATGTTGTCTTATTAAATGCTTTCAATATTTGTATACAAATTCCTACAATTTATAGTTGTAATTTGGAGCTATTGACCGTTTAAAATATTGTCCCATGTACATTGTGTAATTTACTGATGGTCCCAAACTAGCCCCATAGGGATATCGGCATTGTGATCCAGTTGCGTGCAGCTGTGCGCCAAATTGATGATTAGTTGGGTGTTGCCAGCTGTGGGTATTTGGGCAGGATTGAAATAAAACCAACCTAAGGAAAACTGTTACGGTACCCTTCATTCTGTGACATACATTATTCTCCTAATTATCTCGCAAATCTCAGTTTTGGACGATACTGAATTTTTGACCAAAATTATCCTATGTACACTTTGTAGTCAATTTGGCCACTAGAATACCTTTCTCTGACTCATTTCGATGCCACATAAGCCGTCATCAAAAGGAGAAGTTGCTTACTACGTTCAGACCACACAGAGTACAGTTTCCACCTCATATCTTATTCTTATTTACTGGAATGACCTTTGGTAAATAACATGGGAATCTTTTCAGACCACACTGTACAGTTTTAATAAGTGTTTGTATGTCTATAGGTGAGAGGACAAAAATCAACCTTCGTAGAAAAGAGGAAACATCACTAGCCATTGTGTGCAGGTGTGACAAATATGACATTTGACACTCTTCGGGAATCTAAATGGGGTTAGGAGATATGTCAGAGTCGACTGGAAATGTGTCAGACTTGCTTAATGGTGCACTCCTAACATACACCACAAAGGGCAAAGCTATTACGTGGGTTTCTAAGGGTTTCTAAGACAAAAAAAACCTGCTTTCCTTATCTCTAGCACACAAGCTCTAGCAGCCGCAGTGTGAATGTTTTCATACTCTCACAGTCTGGGGGGATGAGAAATACATGGTCTGATCCTCATGCCTAAATAAAGCCACAGGATGGCATCTGTGATTGAGGCCAGTGGAGCAGAGGCTGTCTGCCAGGGCCCAGGAAGCTTATGTAACAATCTGACATTTAAGCCATGTGTAATCTCAGCACAGTGCACCACAGAGAGATGTGGCTAAGGCTGTCTGGCCCGACAGAGAGATGGGGAGGGTTAACCATGAAGGAGTGGGTACAGGGTCCTAGCGAAGCCACATTGTTACATCAATTGTGTGTCCCACTGTCTATAGATCCCCTTTATTCTACTCTGTTCATTATTGCAAGTGAAAGGCAAGGTATGAGTGACTACACCTCATCACCATCCTGTATAATATTGAGATACTTCTGTCTCTGTGTGTTGTATCGTTATGTTGACATTAACATGGATTACAGACAACCACACTATAAGCATCCACTCCTCCACGACTGTGAATGTTCAAAAACTCTATGTGTGTGTGAGAAACAAGGACATTTTGTGGGGATATTTCGCCGGTCCCCACATGGAAAAAGGCTATTTTAGGCTTAGGGGTTAGGTTTAGGATTTGGGTTACAATTAGGGTTACAATTATGGTTAGGAGTTATGGTTAGGTTTAGGGTTTGGGGTTAATGTTAGGGTTAGAGGGATACTTCGGGATTTTGGCAATGAAGCCCTTTATCTTCAGTACTTACCCAGTGGATACCATTTTTATGTCTCTGCGTGCAGTTTGAAGGAAGTTGCTAACTAGCATTAGCGCAATGACTGGAAGTATATGGTAACTGCTAACATGCTAGTAGATACCATAGACTTCCAGTCATTGCGCTAACGCTAGTTTGATATGGCTCGCAAAACTAGCTCTAACTTCTTTCATACTGGACGCAGAGACATATAAATGGTATCCAATAGTTAATCTGACTATGGGGAAGTAGATAAAGGGCAAGAGGACAAATCTCAGACTGGCCAATAAAAAGAAAATATTAAGATGGGCAGTCTGAGATATGGCATTTCTGCCTAGAAGGTCAGCATCCCGGAGTCGCCTCTTCACTATTGACGTTGAGACTGGTGTTTTGCGGGTACTATTTAATGAAGCTGCCAATTGAGGACCTGTGAGGCGTCTGTTTCTCAAACTAGACACTCTAATGTATTTGTCCTCTTGCTCAGTTGTGCACCGGGGCCTCCCACTCCTCTTTCTATTCTGGTTAGAGCCAGTTTGCGCTGTTCTGTGAAGGGAGTAGTACACAGCGTTGTATGAGTTCTTCAGTTTCTTGGCAATTTCTCACATGGAATAGCCTTCATTTCTCAGAACAAGAATAGACTGACGAGTTTCAAAAGAAAGTTATTTGTTTCTGGCCATTTTGAGCCTGTAATGGAACCCACAATTGCTGATGCTCCAGATACTCAACTAGTCTCAAGAAGCCCAGTTTTATTGCTTCTTTAATCAGCACAACAGTTTTCAGCTGTGCTAACATAATTGCAAAAGGGTTTTCTAATGATCAATTAGCCTTTTAAAATGATAAACTTGGATTAGCAAACACAACGTGCCATTGGAACACAGGACTGATGGTTGCTGATATTGGGCCTCTGTACGCCTATGTAGATATTCCATTAAAAATCAGCCGTTTCCAGCTACAATAGCCATTTACAACATTAACAATGTCTACACTGTATTTCTGATCAATTTGATGTTATTTTAATGGACAAAAAAAGTGCTTTTCTTTTGAAAACAAGGACATTTCTAAGTGACCCCAAACTTTTGAATGGTAGTGTACGTGTGTGTGTGTGTGCATGTCCACAGTACGTAAGCTACAGCTCATCCCACTGAATATGAAATGCAGCCAAATTAGGTTATTTTACCTGATCTTGTGTGCACTGCTGATGACAGTCTCCATCACCTTCTAGTGGGTCACACTCTGTGAAGTTACAAAACCTCTAAACAAGGATACATACTGCTCCCTGTCTCCCGCCCCCGACTGTGTTTCTCTGTCTGGAACAGCAGGCTCTGCCCACACAGCTAAAGTACCGCTGTTCAGATGGCATCAAAGCCCATTTATATCTGATGGATAGATCACACTGTGGAGCACTACACCATTACACGTGATTGTTTCTGAGAGAGACAATTTTGATTGCAGCAATAGCTCTCTGACAAAGACACAGTCATCTTGCGTGTTTACCATCCAGAGGATTCTGACATGATAACAAGCTCACAGTAATGATGAAGTGTCAACCAGGCTTTGAGTGGGGCGAGAAAACGATGGACTCTGACTGGTGTGTGACTCCCTCCCTGGCCTTCCAGGACCCTCCACAGTGCCCAGTTAGTTCCTTGGAGAATAACAGTGTTCAGTGCTATTTCAGGACCAGGGAGGATTGATAAGAACCCAAAGCTTGATTGGAGAGGGTTTTTTCATCTACACTACAACACAAATGTGCTTCTTCTTATACCTCTGCAACAAAAGCTAACATCTTTGATTGCGCCAAATGGATTCATTTGTTAACAATCTATCTTATTGTGTGTATCATTTTCTCTCAGTCGGCCAGCTGAAGAAATATGGTCTGTGTCAACGTTATAAACTTAGCAAAAATAAGAGGAAATGCAGGATTTGAGAAATGTTTAAAACAAGTATGGAGGACTTTATGTAACACATTATGTAACACGAAACTTCACTAAAGGAAGAGTATGATTCTCTAGTTGAATCAGAGGTTCTGACTATGCTGTATTGGTTATTTAAGCAATGAGGTCCGAGGGGGTGTGGTATATGGCCAATATACCACGGCTAACGGCTGTTCTTATGCACAACGCAACACGGAGTGCCTGGACACAGCCCTTAGTCGTGGTATATTGGCCATATATCACAAACCCCCGAGGTGCCTTATTGCTATTATAAACTGGTTACCAACGTAATTAGAGCAGTTAAAATAAATGTTTTGTCGTACCCGTGGTATACGGTCTGACATACCTCGGCTGTCAGCCAATCAGCATTCAGGTCTCAAACCACCCAGTTTATAATAGCAAGTTATACATTCTTAATCATGTATCCCCGTGGTAGATTACTGGATCAGAATAACTGTAAAAACAATACATAAAAGCCCTCACGGCTCTTTATACGACCCCAGTGCTGCAATTAATGTAATTGGAAATAACATGGGCATTTTTATATGTGGGTGAATGTGTGTGCTAGAGTGTTGATCAGTGAAGCTTTTTTCTTTATGGTGCACAAGACACCTGTCTGATTCGCGCCTGTCTCAGTGGAATAATCCATTGCGGAGGCCACGGGGAATGCACAGTCCATCACTCTAAGACATGTGATACTGAAATTGTATATAGTTATATTATGTAAATATAATGGTGCAACACTAATAAATCAAATATTATTTTATAACAATTGTGCTTTCTCCTACGTTGGATACGGTCGCTGTCCGCGGTTCTGAAACAATCTTCAGTGCGCCGTAGAATTGCCGCCTTTCCCGATGTTGCTATGCGCATAATAGCAAAGTTAACCAGCATATTGGGATTGAGAACAATGCGGCGAAGGCAGCAGCAGCAGAGATGAGGAAACAGCCTGTCAGTCCTACTCCCGCTCCCCCTCTCCAGCGCTCGACGTTGCCGGTCTACTAACCACCGGTCCTGGCAACAAGCATTACGCACACCTGGTCATCATTATCTCCTTGATTACTCCTTCATTTAGCCCTCAGTAGACAGCAGTCACTAGGTAGTATTGTTTTCTCTCACGTTATGTACGGTTCTCATGTTCTGTTCGTCTGCATTGATTCTTTATTAAACTCATGTTCTGCACCTGCTTCCCGACTTCCGGAGTATTACGTTACACAGCCCTTGCCTTAGCCTAATTGTCTAAGAAAATTGAGGAGAGCGGTTTTACAAATCATCCATATATACAGTACCAGTCAAAAGTTTGGACACCTACTCATTCAAGGGTTTTTCTTAATTTTTACTATTTTCTACATTGTAGAATAATAGTGAAGACATCAAAACTATGAAATAACACATATGGAATAATGTAGTAACCAAAAAAGTGTTAAACAAATCTTGAAGGAGTTCCCACATATGCTTAGCACTTGTTGGCTGCTTTTCCTTCACTCTGCCGTCCGACTCATCCCAAACCATCTCAATTGGTTTGAGGTCGGGGGATTGTGGATGCCAGGTCATCTGATGCAGCACTCCATTACTTTCCTTCTTGGTAAAATAGCCCTTACACAGCCTGGAGGTGTGTTGGGTCATTGTCTTTTTGAAAAACAAATGATAGTCCCACTAAGCCCAAACCAGATGGGATGGCGTATCGCTGCAGAATGCTGTGGTAGCCATGCTGGTTAAGTGTGCCTTGAATTCTAAATAAATCACAGACAGTGTCACCAGCAAAGCACCCCCACACCATAACACCTCCTCCTACATGCTTTACGGTGGGAAATACAGATGCGGAGATCAATCGTTAACTCACACCGCGTCTCACAAAGCCACGGCGGTTGGAACCAAAAATCTCCAATTTGGACTCCAGACCAAAGGACAATTTTCCACCTGTCTAATGTTCATTGCTCGTGTTTCTTGGCCCAAGCAGGCCTCTTCTTATTATTGGTATCCTTTAGTAGTGGTTTATTTGTAGCAATTCAACCATGAAGGCCTGATTCACACAGTCCCCTCTGAACAGTTGATGTTGAGACGTGTCTGTGACTTGAACTCTGTGAAGTATTTATTTGGGCTGCAATTTCTGAAGCTGGTAACTCTAATGAACGTATCCTCTGCAGCAGAGGTAACTCTGGGTCTTCCATTCCTGTGGTGGTCCTCATGAGAGCCAGTTTCATCATAGCGCTTGACGCTTTTTGCGACTGCACTTGAAGAAACTTTCAAAGTTCTTGAAATGTTCGGTATTGACTGACCTTCATGTGTTAAAGTAATGATGGACTGTGATTTCTCTTTGCTTATTTGAGTTGTTCTTGCCATAATATGGACTTGGTCTTTTACCAAATATGGCTATCTTCTGTATACGTGTTGCTGTGTTCGGAGTTTGTTAGAACCGATTTATTGATGTGATTATGATTGGCTATATGTCAGGCCCTATTTATCACATGCATGCGATGCTTACATGTTTCACGTAAAGAGAGCAAGGGTTGAGGGAATAGGGAATGTTTTTCCTAAACAAATTAGGGATTTCGGTAACAGAACTTTTCAGTCAGAATCAAATAAGAAACTAAATGGCTGAAATGATGTTGCAGCTTCAGCACGGACAGTGCAATACACTTGCTGTGCTGTGGTGCCTTTTCGCTGCAGTAGGGAGGAGAGCGAGACAACGTGCGCCAGTCACACAGGCACTCGCTGTCATTTTTTTTAACAGTGTGACCATCGGGCTCTTTCTGGAGTCATTTGTGTGTCTTAATCATTTAATCAAACAGTGTGCTTAAAGCATCATACAAGCATATGTAGGCAATTTTATTTTATTATTTTATAATGTCTATATATGGACAAATAAGTCTAAACATTTCGACCAATCGATTGGTTGAGAGAACAGGACGACTCTCGATCGATCAATTTATTTATTTTTGTCGGGGACAGCCCTATGGGCTACACAGTCCAACTACCACAACACAAATACACAATGCATGCCTCTCACTCACAGTGAACCCGCATCACACACACAGTTAACACCACAATAACACCCCATCAACCCCAGAAACACACACTCACATGCACACTCCCACACAGTCGGTCAGTCAGAGGATGATAGTTTTCTTGTCATGTTTAAGGCACAGCAGAACCAGTACAATAGGATTGATGCATGCTGCATTTATGTGGAAGTCTTTTCTCTACCCACTGGGTAGTCCTAATTGGTCAGGCCTGGATATTTCTTTAGTTTGAGTTGAAGACCTTCAAAGAAGCCCTATACAAACAATAACTTGAACTGAATGAGGGAACTGCATTGTATCTGATTGAATGGCATACATACCATGTCTTTGATGTTCACCGGACACTTGTGCTCACATAAGGTTTGGACAATCACAATGCTTCCACTGGCAGCTGAGGGAGAAAATAAGAGAATCATGTGAACACCTAAAATGCCTTGTCTACCATGGAGTTATACCATGGAGCTCACTGCCTGAATAGAACTCAACTGTGTCCAACATGGTGGAATTATCCTACAGTCGTTCGTAGCTGGAAGTTGCAACCCTGGAGATAATTAGGCAGAACCTGGCAGTAGAGTCTCCTGTGTAATTGACATGGCCCTTTATACAGTTCTCTTTGATCCAGGCCTTTCATCCCCAGATAAAAGCATCCCCTGCAGGCTGAAGGCTCTCTAAAATTGTAGGAAACTCTCCAGTACGCCTTGCTATTTCTGCAATTTCACAAACACTAACAACTGGAACAGCACTCCTGTATCTAATATCTAAGTGGCCTATTAGAATAGTGTCACAGTGAGTGTACAGCGAAATATGTTCTTCATTGAGCCATTCAAGAGTACATTACATGTACAGTGAGGGAAAAAAATATTTGATCCCCTGCTGATTTTGTACGTTTGCCCACTGACAAATAAATTATCAGTCTATAATTTTAATGGTAGGTTTATTTGAACAGTGAGAGACAGAATAACAACAAAATAATCCAGAAAAACGCATGTCAAAAATGTTATAAATTGATTTGCATTTTAATGAGGGAAATAAGTATTTGACCCCCTCTCAATCAGAAAGATTTCTGGCTCCCAGGTGTCTTTTATACAGGTAACAAACTGAGATTAGGAGCACACTCTTAAAGGGAGTGCTACTAATCTCAGCTTGTTACCTGTATAAAAGACACCTGTCCACAGAAGCAATCAATCAGTCAGATTCCAAACTCTCCACCATGGCCAAGACCAAAGACCTCTCCAAGGATGTCAGGGACAAGATTGTAGACCTACACAAGGCTGGAATGAGCTACAAGACCATCGCCAAGCAGCTTGGTGAGAAGGTGACAACAGTTGGTGCGATTATTCGCAAATGGAAGAAACACAAAATAACTGTCAATTTCCCTCGGCCTGGGGCTCCATGCAAGATCTCACCTCGTGGAGTTGCAATGATCATGAGAACGGTGAGAAATCAGCCCAGAACTACACGGGAGGATCTTGTCAATGATCTCAAGGCAGCTGGGACCATAGTCACCAAGAAAACAATTGGTAACACACTATGCCGTGAAGGACTAAAATCCTGCAGCGCCCGCAAGGTCCCCCTGCTCAAGAAAGCAGAGGAGAACTGGGTGAAAGTGTTGTGGTCAGATGAGACCAAAATCGAGCTTGAACTGAACTTTGGCATCATCTCAACTCGCCGTGTTTGGAGGAGGAGGAATGCTGCCTATGACCCCAAGAACACCATCCCCACCGTCAAACATGGAGGTGGAAACATTATGCTTTGTGGGTGTTTTTCTGCTAAGGGGACAACTTCACCGCATCAAAGGGACGATGGACGGGGCCATGTACCGTCAAATCTTGGGTGAGAACCTCCTTCCCTCAGCCAGGGCATTGAAAATGGGTCGTGGATGGGTATTCCAGCATGACAATGACCCAAAACACACAGCCAAGGCAACAAAATGGATTTCTCAAGAAGAAGCACAATAAGGTCCTGGAGTGGCCTAGCCAGTCTCCAGACCTTAATCCCATAGAAAATCTGTGGAGGGAGCTGAAGGTTTGAGTTGCCAAACGTCAGGCTCGAAACCTTAATGACTTGGAGAAGATCTGCAAAGAGGAGTGGGACAAAATCCCTCCTGAGATGTGTGCAAACCTGGTGGCCAACTACAAGAAACATCTGACCTCTGTGATTGCCAACAAGGATTTTGCCACCAAGTACTAAGTCATGTTTTGCAGAGGGGTCAAATACTTATTTCCCTCATTAAAATGCTAATCAATTTATAATATTTTTGACATGCGTTTTTCTGGATTTTTTTGTTGTTATTATGTCTCTCACTGTTCAAATAAACCTACCATTAAAATTATAGACTGATCATGTCTTTGTCAGTGGGCAAACGTACAAAATCAGCAGGGGATCAAATACTTTTTTCCCTCACTGTATGGTTTACCCCAGGCTCAGAAACATTCCAGTCATCTACTGTACGGGTAGTCTGGTCTCATAGCTGCAGCTAATCTTCTGTAATCATCAGCAAGCATTTGAGCTGAGGTACAGTAGGGTGCAATGGATGGATGGTGACATAGATGGGTGACTGAAAGAGGGGAATGGGGATCAGGTGCTTAGTAGATACGCTATCCGCTGCTCTGCGACTAAGAAGATGAATCATCGAGACGTTTTATCCTCCTAGTTTTATGGGTGTCAACTTGAGTAATACAAATTAATCTCAATCAATTTCTGATAAGACAGCACCATTTCAGGTAGAATCTTTAATGCCTAAGTTACAATTTCCCAGAGCTGATGCCTGGGGATGTCCTATAGCAATAACGTTTCATACTTTTATGTAGGCATTATAGAGCCCTTAATCATATGTATAACACTCGTTAAGTTATTTCTAACCAAGTCTTACCTGCGTGGTGAAGGGCTGTCTTCCCTGAGCAGTCCAGAGCATCCAACACACATTTACTCTGGTGGGAAAACACGGGTTTAGGTCAACATCTATATGACTATATTATTTTTTTATCACTGTGATGGTTGATCTGAAAAATGTGACTGAGCCTTAATGAACTGTGTTAGCTAAGAGTATGTCAGACATTTTTGAGATGCATTTTAATTTGGAGTTAATGGGAGTGCCCTTGCATCAGATTTAAAACAGTGTGTCAAGTCAATCTGTATGGGCAGCGGCTTAGCTGGCCATTCATTTGACAGGTATTACCAGAGAGGGAAGGATATGTATTACTTCTGACTTCAGCTTCCCAACTGTTCAGAAAATGGTCTCAATCTCAGCATAGATAGACATAAAATGAACCCACTGAAAATAGTACACTCAATTCTTGATAGGCTACATATCAATCACAAAAATAGCTTTAGTACATAATTGCTACACCAAAGCTTTGAATTTCATGTACCACAGAGCCGCTCAAAAAGTTAGATCCATTCTCTAAACAAGGTGTAAGAATGACTGATATTAGCATTGAGTAGATGAAACCATTCACTCAGATCATATTAAGAGTCAGCCATTCTGATTGATGGCTAAGTATAATCCTGTATGCACAGTGAGTGTGGTGTAGCCTTGAGTCTGACAGCTTCATAAATAATTTTATCCACACAGTTATGACATGCTGAAAATACTAACTAACAACAGTTCATGCACAGATAATGTATTCTTAATATCTGAACTACACAAAAATCCCTGAACTAAATTAGGACTTGAACCAGCAGTCCACTGTACTAGTGAGCAAGGCACTTAACCCTAATTGCTCCTGTAAGTCGCTCTGGATAAGAGCATCTGCTAAATGACCAATTATTTATTATTTATTTAGTTGTTTTCCACAAGCTATCAATATTGCTCCTGCAGAAGCCTTTTATTGTGTGATCTTATGTATGGCTAAACTGAGGTCATATCAGGGTTGTGTGGAGGATAGAGAGGTGGTCATGGGTTAGATCAGCAGATACACTAGGACAGACAGTAGGATCATCAGACAGAACACAGACAGATATCACATGCCTCTCATCACAAGACTGCACTGCAGTGTTACAGTCAGTCAGTGAACCCATCTTCACAATGGTCAGAGAGTGCCTTTTTAAATTGTGATTCAACAACAAGCACAACTGTTTTAGCTCTCTGGCATACAAATGGCCCATAAATAAGGGTGATAATGAACTACCCAAGAACAAATCAATGGCTTCATCCGATACAGTCAGTGAGTGTTGTCGGTCACCATTTGTTTACAGTTTCATTCATTCAGTAGCTCCATCTTACCTGTATAAGCTTTTCGGCACACTCCTGATGGTTGTTTTTGGCAGCGAGGTGTAAAGCACTAAAACCTGAGGAGAAAAAGACATCCAGGTGAGACATCTTTCGTTGCAGCCTCAGCTTCATTCAACTCCCTGCAGGTCTCAAGTCCATGTGGTCCTCTGTAGCTCAGCTGGTAGAGCACGGCGCTTGTAACGCCAAGGTAGTGGGTTCGATCCCCGGGACCACCCATACACAAAAATGTATGCACGCACGACTGTAAGTCGCTTTGGATAAAAGCGTCTGCTAAATGGCATATTATTATTATATTAAATGTCTGTAACCACTAGCAGTCATATATGTAACCACTAGCAGTCATATATGTAACCACTAGCAGTCACGTCTGTAACCACTAGCAGTCCCGTCTGTAACCACTAGCAGTCATATCTGTAACCACTAGCAGTCATATCTGTAACCACTAGCAGTCACGTCTGTAACCACTAGCAGTTACGTCTGTAACCACTAGCAGTCATATCTGTAACCACTAGCAGTCATATCTGTAACCACTAGCAGTCCCGTCTGTAACCACTAGCAGTCCCGTCTGTAACCACTAGCAGTCATATCTGTAACCACTAGCAGTCATATCTGTAACCACTAGCAGTCATATCTGTAACCACTAGCAGTCATGTCTGTAACCACTAGCAGTCACGTCTGTAACCACTAGCAGTAGAATCATACTTGGGAAAAGTTTCTGGGCAGATTAGTTCTATAGGGAATGTTCACCTACAGTATGTTCAGGATATATTCACATGTTATGTAAGTAGCTCTCCCTTCAAATATTCATCTGGATCTTTGGGCAGGCACAGTACAAGGTTTGTAGTCCACTAACCTGAGGCGTCTATGACAGATGTGTCCGCTCCATGGGCCAGCATGACTGCCAGACATTCGGTTTGACCACGGGTGGCAGCCACATGGAGACTGTATGGGGAGAGAGAGGTCATTGGATGAATAAACAGAAAGTACAGCAATAAATTCTGAAAAAAGAAATCCCTACAATTCCTTATACAAAAAGAAAACAAAGGTAATTGACATCTCCAACAATGTGATCGGTTAATATGGTTTTCACTGGCCAGATCTGCTTCTTTAAGGTGGAAAGATCAAGAAAAGGTTGAGTGGTGTGGGGACTATTGAATTCTGTGCTAGAGAATGAGTTTATTCAGTATCCGCCAATGTATTGATTGTGTTCTGAGCTTTGCCTTTTGTATGTGTTGTTAGAACAGGGTCAGTGCACTGCTGTGGATACATTTTTTATTTTATTTTACCTTTATTTAACTAGGCAAGTAAGTTAAGAACAAATTCTTATTTACAATGACAGCCTACACCGGCCAAACCCGGACGACGCTGGGCCAATTGTGCACCGCCCTATTGGACTCCCAATCACGGCCAGTTGTGATACAGCCTGGAATCGAACCAGTCTGTAGTGACGCCTCAAGCACTGAGATGCAGTGCCTTAGACCACTGCGCCAATCGGGAGCCCAATGAGCATTGCTCTAGGCCATCATGCAGGCTCACAGAGCTAACACACACAAAGAGCTAACACAGGCAGCCGGATGACCTATAGGACCACTCCACTGAAGAACATGAAAACAGAGCAATTACCACTGCTATAGAGGATGTCTTCTTCACTACTCTGAACGAACATTGAAACAGGAAACAGCATAGCAGATTCCAGATTCTAAACATTCTAGTGCACTTCTGCCTAATTGCTTTGGAATATGAGAGAGAAATATTGAACAAGTCAGACTGAGTCATCATCCAAGTGTATTTGGAACCGTTAATAAATACAGTACTCAGTACTGCTGTGAAAAGTTATGACTTCAATTGGAAGAGAAAGCAAAACCATTTTTTCCAAATAGTTGTTGTCATTTATTTAATGAACACGGATTATCTAATAGAGGAATACTGAGATAAGCAAGTGTTTAGACTATTTCATTGACCTTTCTGTTACCCTCAGAATGGAAAGCAATTGAAAACACACTTGCCTGACGAACATGTTTGATATGCCTGGCACAGACTGATAACTTTCATGGGTAATTCAGTATTCTACAACAGCTTCCTCAGATAACCCACATTTCAACACCAATTACACTTCCTCAAGTACATCAATTGCAAGGTCAATAAATGATGATTAATTTATGATAACAAGCACTAGTGGAAGGACACAATTTAACTCCTAGAAGACGATAAATCAGACGATGTCTTTGTTCTTGCAATAACACAATGTAATGAACGGAATTAGGTACGTTTTCCTAATGATTTAGGCTACATAAGTGACGTGCATGATTACTGTGTTTGTGTGTAATTGTCTGTGTGTGCGTACGTGTTTTGTAATAATAATCATGAGATTGTGCTTTGAGACACCAGCAGTTTCCATCCATTCCAGTCATTCAAAGTCTCCAGTATATCCATGGTGACACTGGCTGTTTGGGAAGCAGGTTGGCATTTATTGGGATGACTCATGTACTTGAGGCAGCTCTGCAGGGTAGTTTCTAGCTGGCACAGCCACAAAGTCATAAAATCTGAGTTTAAACATAACCTTAACCACACTGCTAACTTAATGCCTAATTTTAGTTTTCATGATTTTTTACGATATATAGCCAATTTTGACTTTGCAGCTGGCCCATCTAGTGGAAATCGCCCAGCGCTGCCTCCAGGACAAGATTCATCCCAATAAAAGTCAACCTTCATTTGGGAATGCCATGCCAGTCAGTGTGTGTCCTTCTGGGAAACCTGGGAAGGTCAGGGATGTAAACAATGGTATCTTCGTATGGGTGACTTAAAAGACACATTGTGTGGCTGGCTGTTGTGAGCGATTCCCCCTCAAAGTAAATCACTAAATATATTTAGGTCAGTGGTGTTGTCTTTCACTAACTAGTCTCTGGCAGTGCTGCTCTATCTGTAGCGGTCAGAAAGAGGTCAAACATTAACATTATCTGGTCCAGTTAGGAAGTGGGAGCATGGCTGTCACGTCCATTCAGACAGAGCCTATACTGTAGAAATTAGGACAATATCAGGACACAATCACGCTTTGTGATAATTGGGAGCTTGTTAAACACACAAAGGAGATCATGCCTACTGTATACTATGGGAATTATATCATGTTTAATAGGCTATCAATGAAAGGCCATTGACCCTCACAGGTCTGTACACATGGAGTAAGACACTAAAAGAGAACAGGAATTCATATAGACATTCATAAGTGTCTTGGCTTTGCCAAAACAGTGTGTGGGGTGCATTTTATGAATCATTAGCTCAACAATTTAATAATCTCCCCATCCTGAGTTACAATATAATGCAATTTAGACTTTAGCACATATTCATTATGGATATGAGGAAGGGCAAAGCAAAAACCCACATCATCATATTAAAGATAGACAAAAGGAGAAGGAATAAAGGAGATAAATGATGACGTGACTCAAGCAATTAAATAGCAGTGATGCTTGTACAGATATCATTATATTTCTATTGTGCTATACTTAGCAACTCATTGTCGGTCAAGGTGCAGTTAATAAGAAACAGTGATTTGCTTTACTTTCTTTAACTTTCTCTAACCATGATAAAATCTCAACCTGATCTAAATCCACATGACGTATTCCTCCTTCAACAGAAGTTGTCTCAAGGTACTGTATCTAGGGCAGTTCAGTTCAGTTCAGGAGCATCTCCAATAGTGACAGGGACTATGGCTTATTGAGCTGAACAGTTGCCTGGGGGCAATTCTATCACTATCAACTATTGTAGATGTGTCATCATAGAACTTTGAGGGAATATCTAAGTACTGTAACTTCTATGCTGCACTGAAACAGTATCAGTATTAGAGTTTTAGATGTTCCGGGGAAGATTAGCAAAAATGTGATTGATTCAAACAATAAACATTACTATACTCATTCAGTTTGCACAACAAACATCCTAAGCGGTCCAAATTTCCCATTTCTAATCTGTGTGACCCAACCCTGTCCATCAAGCCTCGATACTCACGCTGACTTGCCCTCACTGTCCAGTTTGACTGCGCTGGCTCCTTTCTTGGTGAGGAGGGAGGCCACCTTCTCCACCTCTCCATGTTCCACAGCTGCCAGGAGGCGCTCATCGTTTTTGCTCCATTCATGGGCCTGAGGAGAGAGAGAAATAAAACATTACAGAGGTTAATGCTTCTCATTCACAGTTTAATATATCTATTACTGTATCATTACTGTTCAAATCAAACAGCCCCTTACCCGTTGTAGACAATTAGCATAAAAGATGAGAGACGTCATAGCTGTTTGTTGATTTTACTCCAACGTGAACCTAACGCAATTCAGCCTGTGAACGCGGCCAGCCATGTCTCTCTGGTAACCTCTAGTCTAGAGGGTGATTATCCCATTTAGGCTTAATCCTTAAGTAGGGAGCTTCCCATTACATAACCTGAGGAACACAAGTTTCATTATGGCTTATAGGCATTAGGCATGCTGCACCAGGGGGCTGTTTCAACACCATCAATAGAAGATTGTTTCACTTTCAACAAATGTTTAACCATGAAGACCGTGGGCAGTCATGACACGACAGTCATTCAGTTTGAAATGCTTATGCCTATCCTTTGTTTTTTCGCCTGAACCATTGGATCATATTACTGTGAAAACACAATGCTTAAGGAAGCCAGTATCCCCCTGCACCTAAACCATGAAAATCAAATCCTCAAATAAAAGCTTCTCTGCAGAGATTTACATGGGAATTAATTTCACCAGAGCCCAGGAATGGTTGAAATGCGCCGAAAATGACTAATGTCCTAAAACAGGGAGGATTGTTTCTCTAACTCAGCTGCAGTCCATTTTCACAACGATTTTCCCTCATTTGTAATCCTGACTGACTGTCAAGACGTACGGGCTCCAGCCTGACCTCATAGTGGGGGCTGTGTGTTCCTTCTGGAGGTTACTGGCTGGCCAGGCCTCAATGACTCTGTCCTACCCTGCCTGGCATGCTCATACACACAGGCTTGATTATAGCAGCCATGCACACATTCACTTCCATCTATTTGTGGGGTTAAGGCACTGGCTTAACTATTAGGATGATGGGAGGCTCAGTCTGAAAGAGAAGAAGTTATGAACCGGGCAGAAAGAGTATCCATTCTCTCCGCACACACACAAAAGTAAGGTGCATGACGCATGTATTCAGCTTTACAGATCTGCCATCTTAATTTGATCACTCTTTTGTCACAGAGAATTTTCCTGCACCGTAGGAAAAGCAAATTGTAGGATTCAAGGTTTTAAAAGTATTCTAAAGTTTGTAATTTCCTCTTTAAAATTTCAGACTTGATTTGCCCCAACCCCTACAAAAATGTCCATTAATTATGATCCACATAATAATTTACATTTCCTGTTGCTGCAGGATTATTTTTCTGCTGTGAGAAGCAGGGTCAAATTAAGATAGCGCACCTGTGTGTGCTGCTTTGAAAGAAACTGTCTGCTCTGGTAGGTCGCATCAACTCAGTTTTATTTGTGGGCCATGATCCTTCAATAGAAGTGTCATCACAAATCAAGAGTTCTATAAGACACAGACATTTGACAAGCCCAAGAGGTTTTGAAGTATATGAATGGTAGGAGATGGTGCTATTCCCCAGTGTCCTTTCAAAGTTAAGTTTCCATTGAGGCTATGTTGTTAGTTCTTATGGGTTCTACCATCTCTACACTGCCACGTGAGCAGAGGAAGGGGCCTGTTGAAGGGACCTGTAAACTCAGGTATGCATAGATGAGCTGTAGAAAGAGCAGAGGGGTAGGGCTGTGATGGTAATTGAATAACCATGTAACTGATGGTTATGGATGAAGACCGCCATGAAAATAAAATAACCGTCAAAACCGTTTAAATAGGCCTACATTTTTATTTTTATTAACATGTAGATAAACTTTACCTAATAGCGGGAGTGTTTACTAATTATTATAAGCAATTGTTTTGCTAACTTAATCTGTCTACATATCCTCTTTCCAACTGTTGTTTGATGCTCCAGCAGCTAATCCGCTAGTTGTGCAGGGGTGTAGAAGCACTAGCCTATAGGTCAGGGATCATCAACTAGATTCAGCCGCGGGCTTGAGCGGATGGTCGTGGGGCTGGAAGATAATTACAAATCGTTTGTAGACTGCAAATTGACCGCAAGAAGCCCAAACAGATATAATGTTTGACTAAAACATAATAACTTCAAACCTTGCTTACATTTGTATACGATCATGTCGTGGTCCTCTATTATGCGTGGGAATACTTGGGAACATATTTTGTTACATTAAAATCACTTGGAGCTGACTTCCTGGTGTTTTTTTTACAGTCTTTTATGTCCAACAATGAAAATTCCACACCAATTTATTTTTTTATTTTTTTAACTCGGGGAGGGGCCAAATAAAAAACAGCCGCGGGCCAAAATCGGTCTGCGGGCCACCAGTTGGGGACCACTGCTATAGGCTATTGCACTTCTATAAAACATATTTAAATGTGTGGACTTTCTTTTATATAATGCACGTTTTCATTGCTTGTTAGTAAATAAATAAATCGGTCTTCTTTTTAAAAAGGTTGGATGTGTCTGACTATTCATTAATTATTCAACAGCAGTCAACAAGGTTGTTCTGGCTCTGAGGCCTATAATGCGCTAATGTTGTGTCAAATGGACAATGCGCCAATCCTATCCAACCTGTTATGGTATAATTCGATAGGTAATCTATTCTCAATGTGTAGACTAATCAACGCTGATAAATAGGCTGTTGACGTGTTGCGTGTATTTGTTTCTATTTTAATTATTGTTAATGTCATCTTCATATTATCGCATAGCTGTCCCCTTCATACTGTCCATGTCAATTCATTATCTTATAGCCTACTTTTGGAAAGCCTAAGGTAGGCCTATGTTTTTTAATACGTTTTAAGGAAAGGATCAATATTTGCTTGTGTCTGACATACGCTGGTGGCTTTGATTGACGTGTCCTTTTACTCGGGTGTGCATGTTTGAATTTGCTGATTCTCTCTATAGGCCTATATGTCCATTTAGAAAGTTTCCTAAAGTAGCCTGTCTGGACTCCATCTCTTTAATAAGAATCAAACGCTACTGTCATGATTTAATCTTCTGAAAGGCCTATTTACAGTAAAGTCCGTTATTTTCATCCAAATAATTAGGAAGAAATAAATAAATAAATACATACGAGCACGTCTTGTTTATGACGCGTTCACACCAATTGCGAAATATCGTCCAGCCACAATCCATCAATTATTTATTCGGAACAGGTTTGTTTTTTGTGTCTTTTCGCAATGCGAAAATAAGCTGTTGACCAATATAAATGGTTATCTGGGACACTGCCGCTGACAGGTCTGTGGGTTCGTTGTGTGAATTAATTTCTCTCTGCCTGTTTTTTATGTTTGTAATGCATCAGTGCAGAAAGGTATCAATTTAGCCAATGTGATCACATCACTCCAGAGCTGGGCTACACGTCACTCTCACCATTCAAACTTCCCCTCCAGTTCATTGCCAACACTGTAACCTATTTTATAACCATTCAGCAAGCAAAAGGATCGATCAATGCTTCTCTCCTCGAATAGGCCTAGGCATATTAGTTTCAAACTATACTGCTGTTCATTGTCTATATATAGGCTACTCGTTCAAGAGCTAGAGAGAGGGGGAAGAGATTGGCCAGTGGAGTTGCCAGCGGAGATGCGTGAATTGTGCAAGAAGGGAACAGTGAAGAAGACAGAGAGATGTGTAAGTCAGAAGTTAATTAAAATATTAATGCATCATTCGTCTAGCCTACAGTATATATTTAAGCAATAAGGCCTGAGGGTGTGTGGTATATGGCCAATATACCACGGCTAAGGGCTGTTCTTACGCACGACACAACACAGAGTGCCTGGATACAGACCTTAGACGTGGTATTTTAGCCATATTAACTGGTTACCAACGTAATAAGAGCAGTAAAAATACATGTTTTGTCATACCCAATTGTCTGTCAGCCAATCAGCATTCAGTGCTCGAACCACCCAGTTTATAATAGGCTATATTTTATAGGCCTGCTAAAGTGAATCTAGGCAACCCTAAAAGACAGAGAAAAGTTTACCCTTATCAATAAGTGGTTGCAAAGAGTTAGATAAAGCACTCACTCAAAATGTAGTGTCAACATACCACCCATTGCTTCACAAAAATTGATCAACGGCTGATCATTAGGCAATCGACAGGTTGCATGCATGCGTTTCTATTTTCTAATGGTTTTCAATTTCATCTTCATGCCTATCACATCTGTCTCTATACACTGAGTGTACAAAACATTAGGAACACCTGCTCTTTCCATGACAGACTGACCAGGTGAATTCAGGTGAAAGCTACGATCCCTTATTGATGTCAACTGTTAAATCCACTTCACTCAGTGTAGATGAAGGGGAGGAGACAGGTTAAATAATAATTTTCAAGCCTTGAGACAACTGAGACATGGATTGTGAATGTTTGCAATTCGCAATTCAGAGGGTAAATGGGTTAGACAAAATATTTAAGTGCCTTTGAACAGGATATGGTAGTAGGTGCCAGGCACACCGGTTTGAGTGTGTCAAGAACTGCAACCCTGCTGGGTTTTACACGCTCAACAGTTTACCGTGTGTATCAAGAATGGTCCACCACCCAAAGCACATCCAGCCAACTTGACACAACTGTGGGAAGCATTGGAGTCAACATGGGCCAGCATCCCTGTGGAACGCTTTCGACACCTTGTAGAGTCCATGCCCCGACTTATTAAGGCTGTTCTGAGGGCAAAAGGGGGTGCAACTCAATATTAGGAAGATATCGCCCTTAAAACTTTTCTCGTCAATTTATATGATAGGCTACATTGATTTAGCATTATCCTATAATGTAGACTATTTTATTTATATCCTACAGAAAGGATTTGAAGCTACATTTTGAAAGGACAAATGTGATTTGCTTATGAGTCTGAGTGAGATGCGCTGCAGGTGGCTTTGATTGATGGGTCCTTTTAGGTGGGTGGGTGAGCGTGTATGAGTTCACTAGTTCTCTATATCCATTCAGAAAGTTTCCCTAAAATAGGCCTAGCCTGTCTGGACTTCATCTCTTTAATCGGATAGAAAAAAAGCTGTGTCTTGTCGCAGGGTCAGAATATGTGCTAGGAATGACGACAGGTGCCAGTTTTGCATTTCCACTGTTATTAAATGGGGTGCAACAGAATGAAAGGTAGCCAAGCTCCTTTCATGATGCATCCTATAGGATGCATAGCCTATATTCTAATATTTTCAGTAGCATATTCTTTTTCCAGTAGTATATGTTTTTTCTCTCATTACTGCAGGCATCCTCTCTAGCCACTTTGAACAACGTATTGCCACAGAATGACCGCAGCAGCGTTGGTGACGTTATGCGAATTGTTCAAAAAATTGGAGGGAAAAACTTGGTGTGAATGGCTTAGTGCGTCAAAATCGGGATCTGTATTTTTTCGGAATTCCTCTCCAATCTGGCATTCCTTACATTTGTATAATAGACTAATATTTAGAGGTAATAACTTGAATAATAATAATGAAATTCTACTGATAATAACGAAGTATAATAGTAATAGTGAAGTTGCAGAGAAAAGCCACGTGTTTCTTTTGAGTCTGATACAGTGAGGGAAGAGAGTATTTGATCCCCTGCTGATGTTGTACGTTTGCCCACTGACAAAGAAATGATCAGTCTATAATTTTAATCGTAGGTTTATTTGAACAGTGAGAGACAGAATAACAAAAAAAAAATCAAGACAAACGCATGTCAAGAATGTAATAAATTGATTTGCATTTTAATGAGGGAAATAAGTATTTGACCCCCTCTCAATCAGAAAGATTTCTAGCTCCCAGGTGTCTTTTATACAGGTAACGAGCTGAGATTAGGAGCACACTCTTAAAGGGAGTGCTCCTAATCTCAGCTTGTTACCTGTATAAAAGACACCTGTCCACAGAAGCAATCAATCAATCAGATTCCAAACTCTCCACCATGGTCAAGACCAAATTGCTCTCCAAGGATGTCAGGGACAAGATTGTAGACCTACACAAGGCTGGAATGGGCTACAAGACCATCGCCAAGCAGCTTGGTGAGAAGGTGACAACAGTTGGTGCGATTATTCGCAAATGGAAGAAACACTAAAGAACTGTCAATCTCCCTTGGCCTCCATGCAAGATCTCACCTCGTGGAGTTGCAATGATCATGAGAACGGTGAGGAATCAGCCCAGAACTACACGGGAGGATCTTGTCAATGATCTCAAGGCAGCTGGGACCATAGTCACCAAGAAAACAATTGGTAACACACTACGCCGCGAAGGACTGAAATCCTGCAGCGCCCGCAAGTTCCCCCTGCTCAAGAAAGCACATATACATGCCCGTCTGAAGTTTGCCAATGAATATCTGAATGATTCAGAGGAGCACTGGGTGAAAGTGTTGTAGTCAGATGAGACCAAAATGGAGCTCTTTGGCATCAACTCAACTCGCCGTGTTTGGAGGAGGAGAAATGCTGCCTATGACCCCAAGAACACCATCCCCACCGTCAAACATGGAGGTGGAAACATTATGCTTTGGGGGTGTTTTTCCTGCTAAGGGGACAGGACAACTTCACCGCATCAAAGGGACGATGGACGGGGCCATGTACCGTCAAATCTTGGGTGAGAACCTCCTTCCCTCAGCCAGGGCATTGAAAATGGGTCGTGGATGGGTATTCCAGCATGACAATTACCCAAAACACACGGCCAAGGCAACAAAGGAGTGGCTCAAGAAGATGCACATTAAGGTCCTGGGGTGGCCTAGCCAGTCTCCAGACCTTAATCCCATAGAAAATCTGTGGAGGGAGCTGAAGGTTCGAGTTGCCAAACGTCAGCCTCGAAACCTTAATGACTTGGAGAAGATCTGCAAAGAGGAGTGGAACAAAATCCCTCCTGAGATGTGTGCAAACCTGGTGGCCAACTACAAGAAATGTCTGACCTCTGTGATTGCCAACAAGGGTTTTGCCACCAAGTACTAAGTCATTTTTTGCAGAGGGGTCAAATATTACATTTTTGACATGCGTTTTTCTGGATTTCTTTGTTGTTATTCTGTCTCTCACTGTTCAAATAAACCTACCATTAAAATTATAGACTGATCATGTCTTTGTCAGTGGGCAAACGTACAAAATCAGCAGGGGATCAAATACTTTTTTCCCTCACTGTATGTGCCAATCCCCCCCAACGGTTATGTCAGTGACCAGTGGCGGACTGGCCAATTACCGTAACCTCAAATTCCAAGACCATCACAGCCCTACAGAGGGGTCACACACCCCTTTGAAGTCTATCACCCCTTTTACATTTAAACACTTGCCCCCCAATCCCCCCTTCTTTGATACATGTATAAATATTTTTACAAGAAATTGTGCCTTCCTGTATTATGCTTATTCTATTGTACTGAGCCATTTACTTTATATTCATATGCTGATCTTTTATTATTTCTTATTGTTGTTGCATTGTTGAGAAGGAACCTGCAAGTAAGCATTTCGTTGGATGGTGTATACCATGTGTATCCTGTACATATGACTAATACAAATTGAAAATTGAAAAGAGATCACTATTTTGGGAATGATGTAACAGAAGACAGCTCACAGACAGTCCGGGAATAACAAACCTTACCCAACATCACACTGGCAAGAGGCACTATTTGACCTGGTAAACACAGCAGGGTATGACTAAAAACTCACATACCTAAGTGGACAAATATGTAAAGAAATCTGAAACCTCTCTACATCTGATTGGTTCCCAACTTCCCATACATGGCAATAGAGGGCATCTGGATTTAGACAACTGGTTTTCTTTGAGCAACTCAGACCAGTCTCTGTTACAGCATTAGATGAGACAAGTCTAGTGATAGCAATTAGTGAACACATGTTTCTGCCCTGTTGAACTCTAGCTCTTAGTAGTGCTTAAGTGGTGAAGGCGGTATACTGTCAGGATGATCTGACACTGGTGTTATATGGAGAGATTAATCCTCTTATAAACATCAAGCTGTACTGTAACAGCAGACTTGTCATCTCATCTGAAATCTGTGATCTGTAGATAACCTGGAGTTACCTACAGTTGAAGTCAGAAGTTTACATACACTTTTGTTGGAGTGTCATTAGAACTTGTTTTTCAACCACTCCACAAATTTCTTGTTAACAAACTATAGTTTTGGCAAGTCGGTTAGGACATCTACTTTGTGCATGACACAAGTCATTTTTCCAACAATTGTTTACAGACAGATTATTTCACTTATAATTCACTGTATCACAATTCCAGTGGGTCAGAAGTTTACATACACTAAGTTGACTGTGCCTTTAAACAGCTTGGAAAATTCCAGATAATGATGTCATGGCTTTAGAAGCTTCTGATTGGCTAATTGACATAATTTGAGTCAATTGGAGGTGTACCTGTGGATGTATTTCAAGGCCTACCTTCAAACTCAGTGCCTCTTTGCTTGACATCATGGGAAAATCAAAAGAAATCAGCCAAGACCTCAGAAAAAAACATTGTAGACCTCCACAAGTCTGGTTCATCCTTGGGAGCAATTTCCAAATGCCTGAAGGTACCATGTTCATCTGTACAAACAATAGTATGCAAGTATAAACACCATGGGACCACGAAGCCGTCATACCGCTCAGGAAGGAGACGCGTTCTGTCTCCTAGAGATGAACGTACTTTGGTGCAAAAGGTGCAAATCAATCACAGAAGCCAATGCTACCAAATACTATTTGAGTGTATGTAAACTTCTGACCCACTTGGAATGTGATGAAATAAATAAAAGCTGAAATAAATCATTCTCTCTACTATTATTCTGACATTTCATATTCTTAAACTAAAGTTGTGATCCTAACTGACCACCAGGAATTGTGAAAAACTGAGTTTAAATGTGTTTGGCTAAGGTGTATGTAAACTTCCGACTTCAACCGAATATAGTCTGGAGAAGAAAGGCCCCTTTAAGGCTCCTATATATGTAAAATATTACATTTTGTACACTGCAGGAACATAAAAAAGTACATTGTTATATCAAATATCAAAACGACATTTCCGGGATGTACAGTGCCTTCAGAAAGTATGCATACCCCTTGACTTATTCTATATTTTGTTGTGTTACAGCCTGAATTCAAAATTGATCTCTCAGCCATCTACACACAATACCCCATAATGACAAAGTGAATTTCTTTTTTAGAAATGTTTCACATTTACTGAAAATGAAATACAGAAATCTAATTTATATAAGTATTCACACCCCTGAGTCAATACATGTTAGAATCACTTTTGGCAGCGATTACAGCTGTGACTCTTTCTGGGTAAGTTTCTAAGAGCTTTGCACACCTGGATTGTACAATATTTGCACATTATTATTTTTTAAATTCTTCGAGCTCTGTCAAGTTGGTTGTTGATCATTGCTAGACAGACATTTTCAAGTCTTGCCATAGATTTCTAAGCCGATTTAAATCAAATCTGTAACTAGGCCACTCAGGAACATTCAATGTCGTCTTGGTAAGCAACTTCAGTATTTGGCTTTGTGTTTTAGGTTATTGTCCTGATGAAAGGTGAATTCTGTACAGGCTTCCTTCTTTTCACTCTGTCATTTAGGTTAGTATTGTGGAGTACCAAAAATGTTGTTGATCCATCCTCAGTTCTCTCCTATCACAGCCATTAATCTCTAACTGTTTTAAAGACACGATTGGCCTCATGGTGAAATCCAAGTGCGGTTTCCTTCCTCTCCGGCAACCAAAGTGTAATTAACTTCACCATGCTCAAAGGGACATTCTTATTTTTACCCATCTACTAATAGGTGCCCTCTTCGGTCTTTGTGGTTGAATCTGTGTTTGAAATTCACTGCTCGACTAAGGGACCTTAGAGATAATTGTACGTGTGGAGTACAGAGATGAGGTAGTCATTCAAACACAGATTCAACCACATGTTAAACACTATTACTGCACAGAGTCCATGCAACTTATTATGTGACTTGTTGAGCACATTTTTACTCCTGAACTTATTTAGGCTTGCCATAAAAAAGTGGTTGAATACTTATTGATTCAAGACATTTCAGCTTTTCATTTGTAATTAATTTGTAAAATTTTCAAAAAACATAATTCCACTTTGACATTATGTGGTATTGTGTGTATGCCAATGACACAAAATCTCAATTTAATCAATTTTACATTCAGGCTGTAACACAACAAAATGTGGAAAAGGTCAAGGGGTGTGAATACTTTCTGAAGGCACTAAATTTACTCACAAAAATGCTTTTATCCTGCATAGATTTGTGGTGTGATTGAACAGTTGTGTTCACTGCTTACTGCTGACAGTGCTTGGTTTATAAATTAATGTATCCCTTGCTGTTGTAGTGCTATCTGAGCCGTGCTGGTGAAGGACCTTGTAACCTGCAGTTTGTACACAGCAGGGGCCACAGCAGGGGCCAGGGGAAAGTAGAGCAGCGAGGTCAGCCCTGATAGATACTGTAGAGGGGCTGGGAGGCTGCTATAGTGTCTCTCACTATTTTTGGTATGCAGCGTAACGAGACACGGCTCTGCCAGAGATTTGGGAATAGCCAGTGTTATTCCAGTCGGCTAGGCTATCTACGGCCAGCTAGTTGAGGGAAGGAAAAAGTCAAGCCGTAAAATGCAGCAGCTCATCACATGCAATTTCCTGGTAATTACATCTCTGATACGGTGGGTGTTACAGGATAGACAGAGAGGGTAGAGTAAGATACAGACATTCAGTAGGGCTGTGACGATTATGGAATTTTGGGTTACGATTAATTGTCATGGAAATGACCACATTTATTGTCATAGCTAATTGATATTTTTGTTGAAAACATTTTATCATAATGCATCTTTGAAAAGTATCTACGACGTACATAATGAATACACCACAGCCTTGGTGACACCCTCGTCTCAAAAACTAAATGGTTTTGACCACTTGGACCTTTTGGAAATGAAGATTCTCCTGACCGTGCCGTTCTGTTCATAAAATGATTACCAATATTACCATCATGTTAAAATTAAAAACTGCAATTTTAAACTATATCTACTTGAAAATAAAGTTGAATCCCACCCCTCCTAAAATGTATTAAGTAATTAGCCTTGCACGAGCCGGAACGGCTCATAGGGCAGGAGCCTATCTCCTGTTTCTGTAGTGTGAGGCAGCTTGATGTACAAGTACACCCCCTGGCCTATGTATTAAGACAATTATTAATTTTTTGTTCATGATTATTGCCCATAATTTTCGATTATACGATTATTGTGCCAGCCATAACAGTCAGTTCAGTGAGGGAGTGAGCCAGATCAAGATACAGACCGTCAGACCATGGCTCTGGCGTCAGACCAAGGCTCTGCGTCTGTCCTCGTGCCTAGTGCCGTTTTCGACACCATCGTTCACCACATTCTTTTGGAGAGATTGAAAACCCTAATCGGTCTACGCGGACAAGTTCCTGCCTGGTTTAGATCTTATCGATCAAAAAGATATCAGTTCGTCTCTCAATGGTAAGTTTTGGTGTTCTTCAAGGATCCATTCCTGGACCACTATTGTTTTCACTATATATGCTACCTCTTGGTGATGTCATTCGGAAACACAATGTCAACTTTCACTGCTATAAAGAAGACACACAGTTGTACATTTCGATGTGATGGTGAAGCCATAAAATTGCCTATCCTGGAAGCTTGTGTTTCAGACATAAGGAAATGGATGGTGGCAAATGTTCTATTTTTAAACTTGGACAAAACAGAGATGGTAGTTCTAGGTCCCAAGAAACAAAGAGCTCTACAGTCGGATCTGACAGTGAATCTCGATGGTTGTACAGTCGTCTCAAATAAAACTGTGAAGGACCTCGGAGTTACTCTAGACCCTGATCTCTCTTTTGACTAATATATTTTTGTTTTTAATCAATAGCAGCTTTTTTTACATCTTCGTAACATTGCAACAATCAAGAAACTTTTTGTCAAAAGATTATGCAGAAAAGCTAATCCAATCTTTTGTCACTTCAAGATTAGACTATTGAAATGCTCTACTCTCCGGCTACCTGGATAAGGAACTAAATAAACTTCAGCTAGTGCTAAAGTTTGGCCACTAGAACCCCCCCAAAAATGCCATATTACTCCAGTGCTAGCCCTGTTAAGACTAGAGCTGATTTCAAGATTTTACTGCTAACCTACAAAGCATTACATGGACTTGCTCCTAACGATCTCTCCGACTTGGTCCTGCCATACATACCTTAACGTATGCTATGGTCACAAGACGCAGGCCTCCTTATTGTTCCTAGAATTTCTAAGCAAACAGGTCGAGGCAGGGCTTTCTCCTATAGAGCTAAATTTTTATGGAATGGTCTGCCTATCCATGTGAGAGACGCAGACTCGGTCTCAACCTTTAAGTCTTTAATGAAGACTCATCTCTTCAGTAGGTCCTATGATTGAGTTTTCCTAGCCACCGTGCTTCTACATCTGCATTTCTTGCTCTTTGGGGTTTTAGGCTGGTTTTCTGTATAAGCACTTTGTGACAACTGCTGATGTAAAAAGGGCTTTATAACCATATTTGATTGATGAAATTTGATTGATCAGTCAGTATCGTAAAAGTCAGTAGTAGGAGGTATTGCAGTAACAGTTGAACCAGACCAAGACACAGACAGACAGTAACAGACTCAGTCAGTGTAAAGTACAGTAAGGGAGTGAACCAGCCAGCCAGATAAACGGACTATAGTGGCTGCAGCCAGAATGTGGAGGGGGGATAACACTAAACAGGGATTACAGACAAATCCAGAGAAACAGTGCAGCTACTGTATGTGGTGACAGGCCTGCTCTGCCCTGTCTCTGACACCATTAATAAGGATCGGACCCTTTTTTTAAATTTTCTCCTAAAATGACATACCCAAATCTAACTGCCTGTAGCTCAGGACCTGAAGCAAGGATATGCATATTCTTGATACCATTTGAAAGGAAACACTTTGAAGTTTGTGGAAATTTGAAATTAATGTAGGAGAATATAACACATTAGATCTGGTAAAAGATAATACAAACAAAAAAATGTGTTTTCTATTATTTTTTTGTTCCATCATCTTTGAAATGCAAGAGAAAGGCCACAATATAATATTGCAGTTTAGGCGCAATTTTGGCCACTAGGTGGCAGAAGTGTGTGTGCAAAGTTTCAGATTGATCCAGTGAAGCATTGCAATACTGGACTATTTTATATCAAGTCTGCCCAAATGTGCCGAATTGGTCAATTGATACATTTTCAAGTACATAACTATAGAGAACATACAAAAATGATATGGTAATACATGTTTACACACTCCCAGGAATGTCATACATGATGGATCATTAGCTTACAGTGGGGAAAAAAGTATTTAGTCAGCCACCAATTGTGCAAGTTCTCCCACTTAAAAAGATAAGAGAGGCCTGTAATTTTCATCATAGGTACACGTCAACTATGACAGACAAATTGAGAAAAATTAATCCAGAAAATCACATTGTAGGATTTTTTATGAATTTATTTGCAAATGATGGTGGAAAATAAGTATTTGGTCACCTACAAACAAGCAAGATTTCTGGAAAATTGAAGGAAAATTATGAAACACAGATATCTGACTCGGATCAGGCTCTAAATTGTTTTACTTCTTTGCTAAACTTTATTGCAGACAAGCATGCCCGTTCAAGAAACTAAGATTAAAGGATAGAGCTAATCCCGGGTTCACACATGAACTATCAGAGAAACTTCAGGAGACAAACGTAGCTTGGGCTGACTGATTATACGTCTGAGGGAAGGAGGTTCTCACCCAAGATTTGACGGTACATGGCCCCGTCCATCGTCCCTTTGGTGCGGTGAAGTTGTCCTGTCCCCTTAGCAGAAAAACACCCCCAAAGCATAATGTTTCCACCTCCATGTTTGACGGTGGGGATGGTGTTCTTGGGGTCATAGGCAGCATTCCTCCTCCTCTAAACACGGCGAGTTGAGTTGATGCCAAAGAGCTCCATTTTGGTCTCATCAGACCACAACACTTTCACCCAGTTCTCCTCTGAATCATTCAAATGTTCATTGGCAAACTTCAGACGGGCATGTATATGTGCTTTCTTGAGCAGGGGGACCTTGCGGGCACTGCAGGATTTCAGTCCTTCACGGCGTAGTGTGTTACCAATTGTTTTCTTGGTGACTATGGTCCCAGCTGCCTTGAAATCATTGACAAGATCCTCCCATGTAGTTCTGGGCTGATTCCTCACCGTTCTCATGATCATTGCAACTCCACGAGGTGAGATCTTGCATGGAGCCCCAGGCCGAGGGAGATTGACAGTTCTTTTGTGTTTCTTCCATTTGCGAATAATCGCACCAACTGTTGTCACCTTCTCACCAAGCTGCTTGGCGATGGTCTTGTAGCCCATTCCAGCCTTGTGTAGGTCTACAATCTTGTCCCTGACATCCTTGGAGAGGTCTTTGGTCTTGGCCATGGTGGAGAGTTTGGAATCTGATTGATTGATTGCTTCTGTGGACAGGTGTCTTTTATACAGGTAACAAACTGAGATTAGGAGCACTAATCTCAGCTCGTTACCTGTATAAAAGACACCTGGGAGCCAGAAATCTTTCTGGTTGAGAGGGGGTCAAATACTTATTTCCCTCATTAAAATGCAAATCAATTCATACGATTTTTTACATGCGTTTTTCTGGATTTTTGTTGTTGTTATTCTGTCTCTCACTGTTCAAATAAACCTACCATTAAAATTATAGACTGATAATTTCTTTGTCAGTGGGCAAACGTACAAAATCAGCAGGGGATCAAATACTTTTTTCCCCTCACTGTATACACAATTAAATCCCACTTTGTAACACAACAAAGTGGGACTAGGTGAAAAATCTGTCTATGTGCCCTTGAGCAAGGCACTTAACCCTAATTGCTCCTGTAAGTCACTCTGGATAAGAGCGTCTGCTAAATGACTAAAATAAAATAAATATATATATATATATATATATACACATACAGTGGGGAGAACAAGTATTTGATACACTGCCGATTTTGCAGGTTTTCCTACTTACAAAGCATGTAGAGGTCTGTAATTTTTATCATAGGTACACTTCAACTGTGAGAGACGGAATCTAAAACAAAAATCCAGAAAATCACATTGTATGATTTTTTAAGTAATTAATTTGCATTTTATTGCATGACATAAGTATTTGATACATCAGAAAAGCAGAACTTAATATTTGGTACAGAAACCTTTGTTTGCAATTACAGAGATCATACGTTTCCTGTAGGTCTTGACCAGGTTTGCACAAACTGCAGCAGGGATTTTGGCCCACTCCTCCATACAGACCTTCTCCAGATCCTTCAGGTTTCGGGGCTGTCGCTGGGCAATACGGACTTTCAGCTCCCTCCAAAGATTTTCTATTGGGTTCAGGTCTGGAGACTGGCTAGGCCACTCCAGGACCTTGAGATGCCTCTTACGGAGCCACTCCTTAGTTGCCCTGGCTGTGTGTTTCGGGTCGTTGTCATGCTGGAAGACCCAGCCACGACCCATCTTCAATGCTCTTACTGAGGGAAGGAGGTTGTTGGCCAAGATCTCGCGATACATGGCCCCATCCATCCTCCCCTCAATACGGTGCAGTCTTCCTGTCCCCTTTGCAGAAATGCATCCCCAAAGAATGATGTTTCCACCTCCATGCTTCACGGTTGGGTTGGTGTTCTTGGGGTTGTACTCATCCTTCTTCTTCCTCCAAACACGGCGAGTGGAGTTTAGACCAAAAAGCTATATTTTTGTCTCATCAGACCACATTACCTTCTCCCATTCCTCCTCTGGATCATCCAGATGGTCATTGGCAAACTTCAGACGGGCCTGGACATGCGCTGGCTTGAGCAGGGGGACCTTGCGTGCGCTGCAGGATTTTAATCCATGACGGCGTAGTGTGTTACTAGTGTGTTACTAATGGTTTTCTTTGAGACTGTGGTCCCAGCTCTCTTCAGGTCATTGACCAGGTCCTGCCGTGTAGTTCTGGGCTCATCCCTCACCTTCCTCATGATCATTGATGCCCCACGAGGTGAGATCTTGCATGGAGCCCCAGACCGAGGGTGATTGACCGTCATCTTGAACTTCTTCCATTTTCTAATAATTGCGCCAACAGTTGTTGCCTTCTCACCAAGCTGCTTGCCTATTGTCCTGTAGCCCATCCCAGCCTTGTGCAGGTCTACAATTTTATCCCTGATGTCCTTACACAGCTCTCTGGTCTTGGCCATTGTGGAGAGGTTGGAGTCTGTTTGATTGAGTGTGTGGACAGGTGTCTTTTATACAGGTAACGAGTTCAAACAGGTGCAGTTAATACAGGTAATGAGTGGAGAACAGGAGGGCTTCTTAAAGAAAAACTAACAGGTCTGTGAAAGCCAGAATTCTTACTGGTTGGTAGGTGATCAAATACTTACAGTCATGGCCAAAATTGTTAGCACCCCTGAAATTTTTCCAGAAAATGAAGTATTTCTCACAGAAAAGTATTGAAATTACACATGTTTTGCTATGCACATGTTTATTTCCTTTGTGTGTATTGGAATAACACAAAAAAAACAGGAAAAAAGCAAATTTGACATAATTTCACACAAAACTCAAAAAATGGGCCGGACAAAATGATTGGCACCCTTAACTTAATATTTAGTTGCACACCCTTTGGAAAAAATAACTGAAATCAGTCGCTTCCTATAACCATCAATAAGCTTCTTACACCTCTCACCCGGAATTTTGGACCACTCTTCTTTTGCAAACTGCTCCAGGTCTCTCATATTGGATGGGTGCCTTTTCCCAACAGCAAT
Source organism: Coregonus clupeaformis (assembly GCF_020615455.1). Classification (NCBI taxonomy): domain Eukaryota; kingdom Metazoa; phylum Chordata; class Actinopteri; order Salmoniformes; family Salmonidae; genus Coregonus; species Coregonus clupeaformis. Next base: position 28,288,290 of record NC_059200.1, read on the forward strand.
TTTAAGATCTCTCCACAGGTGTTCAATGGGATTAAGATCTGGACTCATTGCTGGCCACTTCAGAACTCTCCAGCGCTTTGTTGCCATCCATTTCTGGGTGCTTTTTGAAGTATGTTTGGGGTCATTGTCCTGCTGGAAGACCCATGATCTCGGACGCAAACCCAGCTTTCTGACACTGGGCCCTACATTGCGACCCAAAATCCTTTGGTAATCCTCAGATTTCATGATGCCTTGCACACAGTCAAGGCACCCAGTGCCAGAGGCAGCAAAACAACCCCAAAACATCTTTGAACCTCCACCATATTTGACTGTAGGTACTGTGTTCTTTTCTTTGAAGGCTTCATTACATTTTCGGTAAACAGTAGAACGATGTGCTTTACCAAAAGCTCTATCTTGGTCTCATCTGTCCATAAGACGTTCTCCCAGAAGGAATTTGGCTTACTCATGTACATTTTGGCAAACTGTAGTCTTGCTTTTTTATGTCTCTGTGTCAGCAGTGGGGTCCTCCTGGGTCTCCTGCCATAGCGTTTCATTTCATTCAAATTTCGACGTATAGTTCAGCGCTGACACTGATGCACCCTGAGCCTGCAGGACAGCTTGAATTTCTTTGGAACTTGTTTGGGGCTGCTTATCCACCATCCGGACTATCCTGCGTTGCAACCTTTCATCAATTTTTCTCTTCCGTCCACGTCCAGGGAGATTAGCTACAGTGCCATGGGTTGCAAACTTCTTGATCATGTTGCGCACTGTGGACAAAGGAACATCTAGATCTCTGGAGATGGACTTGTAACCTTGAGATTGTTGATATTTTTCCACAATTTTGGTTCTCAAGTCCTCAGACAGTTCTCTTTTCCTCTTTCTGTTCTCCATGCTTAGTGTGGCACACACACAAACACAATGCAAAGACTGAGTCAACTTCTCTCCTTTTTATCTGCTTTCAGGTGTGATTTTTAGATTGCCCACACCTGTTACTTGCCCCAGGTGAGTTTAAAGGAGCATCACATGCTTGGAACAAACTTATTTATCCACAATTTTGAAAGGGTGCCAATAACTTTGTCCGGCCCATTTTTTGAGTTTTGTGTGAAATTATGTCAAATTGGCTTTTTTCCTGTTTTTTTTGTGTTATTCCAATACACACAAAGGAAATAAACATGTGCATAGCAAAACATGTGTAATTTCAATACTTTTCTGTGAGAAATACTTCATTTTCTGGAAAAATTTCAGGGGTGCCAACAATGTTGGCCATGACTGTATGTCATGCAATAAAATGCAAATTAATTACTTAAAAATCATACAATGTGATTTTCTGGATTTTTGTTTTAGATTCCGTCTCTCACAGTTGAAGTGTACCTATGATAAAAATTACAGACCTCTACATGCTTTGTAAGTAGGAAAACCTGCAAAATCGGCAGTGTATCAAATACTTGTTCTCCCCACTGTATATAAAAAAAGAATAAAATAAAAGAGAACACATAAAACAAAAAATGTGGAAAAAGTCAAGGGGTGTGAATACTTTCTGAAGGCACTTTACTTATAGTACACTCAGTCACTACACAAAAATGTGTATAAAAATCAAATTTTATTGATCACATACACATATTTAGCAGATGTTATTGCGGGTGTAGCGAAATGCTTGTATAATGTAATAAATAACACACACCTCATGTTGCTTAGGAGCTAGAAGCAGAGCTGCCATGTCTGTCGGGCCATCTTCCATCAGCCCTTGCACATGAGGCATGAGTGGAACGAGATTCCTCCCTGCTCAGTGCTCAGAGCTTAGTGCCTACTAATGGGGGACCAGTGCAGATGTACACGCAATAAAACAAATCTGGAGCAACAGCTAATCCACAGTTTACCAAATGAACTCAACTCAGAATACCGTATCCGGCTGCATCAGGGGAGCCCAATCCCACAGCACGGAAACACTAGCTACAGATCAGTAGAATGACATGGATCACATTAGTGAAGGCATGGATCGACTCGGGCTGGAATATGCTTTTTTGTCTACCATGGACATGGAGACAGGTGATCAGTTTGAGTGGGGTTGGAGGCAGATGCTTAGCCTCAAACTAATGCAAAAGTGAAAGGGTAAACAACTGAACAGATTTTCACTTCATTTTGGATGCATATAAAACTGAACCATGATTAGCTACATCGCTTCAGAAACCCAGAGCCCAGAGCGAGATTGTGTAAAACGGCCCAGGTCTCTCTCAGGGTTTCTGAAGCGATGTAGCTAATCATGTTAACCCCCGCAAGGCTGCCGGCCCAGACGGCATCCCTAGCCGCGTCCTCAGAGCATGCGCAGACCAGCTGGCTGGTGTTTTTATGGACATATTCAATATCTCCCTTTCCCAGTCTGCTGTTCCCACATGCTTCAAGATGGCCACCATTGTTCCTGTACCCAAGAAAGCAAAAGTAACTGAACTAAATGACTATCGCCCTGTAGCACTCACCTCTGTTATCATGAAGTGCTTTGAGAGACTAGTCAAGGATCATATCACCTCTACCTTACCTGTTACCCCAGACCCACTTCAATTTGCTTACCGCCCCAATAGATCCACAGACGATGCAATCGCCATCACACTGCACACTGCCCTATCCCATCTGGACAAGAGGAATACCTATGTAAGAATGCTGTTCATTGACTATAGCTCAGCATTCAACACCATAGTACCCTCCAAACTCATCATTAAGCTCGAGGCCCTGGGTCTGAACCCCGCCCTGTGCAACTGGGTCCTGTACTTCCTGACGGGCCGCTCCCAGGTGGTGAAGGTAGGAAACAACATCTCCACTTCGCTGATCCTCAACACTGGGGCCCCACAAGGGTGCGTGCTCAGCCCCCTCCTGTACTCCCTGTTCACCCATGACTGCGTGGCCAAGCACGCCTCCAACTCAATCATCAAGTTTGCAGACGACACAACAGTATTAGGCTTGATTACCAACAATGACAAGACTCTGGGAGTGCGGTGCCAGGAAAATAACCTCTCACTCAACATCAAGAAAACAAAGGAGATGATCGTGGACTTCAGCAAACAGCAGAGGGTGCACCCCCCAATCCACATCGACGGGACCGCAGTGGAGAAGGTGGAAAGCTTCAAGTTCCTTGGCGTACACATCACCGACAAACTGAAATGGTCCACCCACGCAGACAGTGTTGTGAAGAAGGCGCAACAGAGCCTCTTCAACCTCAGGAGGCTGAAGAAATTCGGCTTAGCAGCTAAAACCCTCACAAACTTTTACAGATGCACAATTGAGAGCATCCTGTTGGGCTGTATCACCGCCTGGTACGGCAACTGCACCGCCCACAACCGCAGGGCTCTCCAGAGGGTGGTGCGGTCTGCCGAACGCATTACCGGGGGCAAACTACCCGCCCTCCAAGACACATACAGCACCCGATGTCACAGGAAGACCAAAAAGATCATCAAGGACATCAACCACCTGAGCCACTGCCTGTTCACCCCGCTATCATCCAGAAGGCGAGGTCAGTACAGGTGCATCAAAGCTGGGACAGAGAGAATGAAAAACAGCTTCTATCTCAAGGCCATCAGACTGTTAAATAGCCATCACTAGCACATTAGAGGCTGCTGCTGCCTATTGAAATCACTGGCCACTTTAAGAAATGGAACACTAGTCACTTTAATAATGTTTACATATCTTGCACTACTCATCTCATATGTATATACTACATTATTTTCTATAATATTCTATTGTATCTTAGTCCATGCCGGTCTGTCATTGCTTGTCCATATATGTATATATTCTTAAATCCCATTCCTTACTAGTTTTGTGTGTATTGGGTATATGTTGTGAAATTGTTAGATATTACTTGTTAGATATTACTGCACTGTTGGAGCTAGAAGCACAAGCATTTCGCTACACCGGCTATAACATCTGCTAAACACGTGTATGTGACAAATACAATTTGATTTGATTTGATTTGAGTTAGGGCCCTAGAAAAACAAGAAACACTTAACATTATCTGGAGGGGCTTGTGTGGCTAAATGACGTTCAGGGAAAATAAAGACATGGGACAAACATAACCTCCACCCTTTTCAAAGAGTAAACATTAAAATAAAATGAAATATTATTTTATTTGTCACATGCGTCGTAAACAACAGGTGTAGACTAACAGTGAAATGCTTACTTATACAGAGTGAAAACAATACAGAGTGAAAAAATAGAAATAATAGAAAAATAATAACACAAGGAATAAATGCACAATGAGTAACGATAACTTGGCTATGTGCAGGAGTACGAGGTAGTTAAGGTAGATATGTACATATAGGTAGGGATAAAGTGACTAGGCAAAAGGATAGTTAATAAACAGTAGCAGCAGCGTATGAGATGAGTCAAAACAGTTAGTGCAAAAAGGGTCAATACAGATAGTCCGGGTAGTTATTGGTTAACTATTTAACAAACTCAATCTAAACTGTCCAATGGAGACCGGCAAGTTTAATTTCAAGGTGGCCTGAAGGCTATTCCATGAGCTGGGGGCATAAAAACTAAAAGCACCTCCAGAACCAGCCAGTCCAGAGAGCGGGTCTGAAAATTGCTGGATATCCAATTAATATGTGAGCTGAGGTAGTCCAGGAGTCTCTGAAGAACCGCTTTATATACAAAAAGTAGCCAATGCTGGGCCCATCTGGTAGTCAGACTCCTAGCCAACAGAACTATACAAAAAGCAGTGATGTGTACGAAAATGATCCCCAGTGATAAAACGCAGTGCTGAGTGATAGACTGAATCTAAAGGTTTTAAAACAGAATCTGCCGCATGCATGTAGATTATATCACCATAATCAAGTAGTGGGAGAAGCGTTGTTTGAACAGTCTTCCTCCTACTATCCAAAGTTATGCAGGATTTATTTCTATAAAATAAACCAATCTTAATTCTCTGCTTTTTTGTCAGTTTTTCAATGTGTATTTTAAAAAGAGAGCTTATTGTCAATACAAATACCCAAGTACTTATCATGGGGAACTTGCTCAATCAATGTGCAAATATGCAGGTCCTCAGGTTGAATATAACGAGACCTAGAGAACAACATAAAGTTGGTTTTATTAGCATTTAGCACTAGTTTAAGATCAGTAAGCGATTTTTGAATTTAGTCAAAACCATGCTGAAGGTCATGAATGACCTGCTGTACTGAGGACACACAGGAGTAAATAAATATCATCCACGTAGATATGAATGTTACAGGTTAACAGATAGACCAATATTATTTATAAAATAGTGATGAGAACAGGGCCCAAAATCGACCCATGTGGCACATTTCGTAATATTGAGGAAAGTAGATTTGATACCGTCAGTAAGCACACACTGTTATATTTATTCTCGGTAATACCAATTACTCCACCGAATACATTCTTTTAAAAAGTTTACTCGGTCATAACAGATTTTATATGGGAAAATAAAACTCATAGAATAAAAAGGACAGTTTTACTTCTTCTTAAGTCTGGGGTGGTTTCAACCTTTCAGACTTGGAATTGTATCAACTCGCCAACCAAGGCTTTTACTTACATTTTACATTTTAGTCATTTAGCAGAAGCTCTTATCCAGAGCGACTTACAGTTATTGAGTGCATACATCATTTTATTTTTCATACTGGCCCCCCGTGGGAATCGAACCCACAACCCTGGCGTTGCAAACGCCATGCTCTACCAACTGAGCTACATCCCTGCCGGCCATTCCCTCCCCTACCCTGGACGACGCTGGGCCAATTGTGCGCCGCCCCATGGGTCTCCCGGTCGCGGCCGGCTACGACAGAGCCTGGATTCGAACTCGTGGCACAGCTAGCACTGCGATGCAGTGCCTTAGACCACTGCGCCACTTGCAACATATAGTTGAGTTAACTAAAGAGGAACAATGGGTACATATTGAAGATGTGCATGCTCAACCCCAGAAACATTTTACATGTCTATTTTCAAAGTATAAAGCTACGAACATTAGCAATTTCATAGTTAAGAACACTATAACAATATGGAGGAAAATGAAACGTATTCTACAAGAACCAATACCACTCCCTAAAAACACAACCATATGGAACAATCCTTAGATAGCTTTTCAGAATTCACCAATAAATTGGTCCACATGGAAAACTAAAGGCATAGAAACCGTAAATTACTTGGTAATGAATACATTTATTTCTATGACAGAATTCAAAAGCAATTTTGGACTGACCAATGTAGATATTTTCAAATACATGCAACTTAAGTTTCATATGATTACATTTCTATTTGAAATCTTTTGGACATCAGAGCAATCTTGAGGTAATCCTGTTTTAGTCAGAAAATGATATTCATATGATAGGTAAGATATGCAAAACCTTGCAGAGAGCCAACTGACAATCTCTTAGAATTTTTTTTTTATTAACTATTGGAAAAAAACATAAAAATAAATGATATTGGCACAAGATGGAGAGAATGCTGGAACATAACTAACGAAATTACAGTTAACAGAAATGTATGCTTAATCCAGTATAAACTAATATATAGAATTTATTATACGAGACAAAATTCTCAAATTCTACAGCACAACGACAGAGTCATGTATTAAGTCTAAAACTAACAATGACTCAATAATCCATGCCTTCTGGGAATGCTATAAAGTCCAAAAGTTATGGGCAGAGTTAGAAAGTTGTCTGTCAGAAGTATTACAATGCAAATTTACTTTTAATCTGTCTGTCTGTATATTTCAAGACATGGCATATGAGGGTGCAGTGAGATACCCGATGGGTTGGACAATACTTTTCGCGTCAAATATCTTGAAAAAACGTATACTTAAAAACGGGAAATCAACCAATCCTCCATTGTTAACACAATGGAAAGGTCAAATGCTTTATTATCTAAAATGTTGAAAGCGCGTGGGCGATGGAGAGAAACAAAATGGTGGAGTTTGAGGCCATGTGGCGGAGAGTGATGCGGGCGCTGGAGACGGGGATGTGAGCAGGTGGGCCTGGGCAGGTGTGATGTTGTTGATGTTTGTATGCTGTTGTGTGTATGTGTATGTTTTGTATTGTTTGAAGAAGACAAAAGTAATCGTAAAAAAAAAAGTAGACTGTCCATGAAAAAATTGCAAGATGCCTGATCTAGGCCTATTTCAGAGAACCTTTGAACAAGTAAGAAATGATCAACCCTATCAAACGCCTTCGACAGGTCAATAAATAAGGCAGCACAAGGATTTTTATGGTCTAAACAATATAGCACATCATCTAAGACAAGTGTAGCCGCTGAAACAGTGCTATGTACAGGTCTAAAACCAGATTGGTGCTCATTAAGAATAAAATGAGAAGTAGTCAATTTTCTAAGCTGAGAGTTGGCCAGGGACTAAAACTTTGGCGAGGCAAGATAGCTTGGAAATTGGACGGTAGTTATCGAAGTCAGAAGGATCTCCGCCTTTGTGTAGGGGGAAGACTTGTGCCATTTTCCAGATCATAGGGATAACCCCAGAAACAATTGTCAAGTTAAAAATATAGGTTAATGATTCCGCATTAAGTGGGGCAGACCGCTGCAGCAAAAAGGGGTCAAGTGAGTCAGCCCCAGTATATATATATATTTTTTACAGCGATCTTCAATAAGGCACTTAGTAAATCATAGACTTCAAATGGTAGATATGAAAATGAGGAATGTGTATCTGGGAATGTATCGTTCTCTGCAACCTGGCTTGAGGTGAGTTAAGGACTCCCTCTACTGGAATCAGAGTTTTCAGAAGCAATTTTTTTAAATAAGTGGCCCGCTTAGGCAAAGTGTTTATTAAAAGCACCACAAATGTCCATCTAATCTGTTATGGGACCGGAGGCTGTCATAACCTGCTGGGGCAATGAGGGGGTGGAGTATTGTTTCAGTGATTTGACTATCTTCCAGAAGGCAGCTGGATTCACACCATTCTCAGATACACATTTCAAGAAGTACAGTGGGGGAAAAAAGTATTTAGTCAGCCACCAATTGTGCAAGTTCTCCCACTTAAAAAGATGAGAGAGGCCTGTAATTTTCATCATAGGTACACGTCAACTATGACAGACAAAATGAGAAAAAGAAATCCTGAAAATCATGATTTTTAATGAATTTCTTTGCAAATTATGGTGGAAAATAAGTATTTGGTCAATAACAAAAGTTTCTCAATACTTTGTTATATACCCTTTGTTGGCAATGACACAGGTCAAATGTTTTCTGTAAGTCTTCAAAAGGTTTTCACACACTGTTGCTGGTATTTTGGCCCATTCCTCCATGCAGATCTCCTCTAGAGCAGTGATGTTTTGGGGCTGTCGCTGGGCAACACGGACTTTCAACTCCCTCCAAAGATTTTCTATGGGGTTGAGATCTGGAGACTGGCTAGGTCACCCCAGGACCTTGAAATGCTTCTTACGAAGCCACTCCTTCGTTGCCCGGGCAGTGTGTTTGGGATCATTGTCATGCTGAAAGACCCAGCCACGTTTCATCTTCAATGCCCTTGCTGATGGAAGAAGGTTTTCACTCAAAATCTCACGATACATGGCCCCATTCATTCTTTCCTTTACACGGATCAGTCATCCTGGTCCCTTTGCAGAAAAACAGCCCCAAAGCATGATGTTTCCACCCCCATGCTTCACAGTAGGTATGGTGTTCTTTGGATGAAACTCAGCATTCTTTGTCCTCCAAACACGACGAGTTGAGTTTTTACCAAAAAGTTCTATTTTGGTTTCATCTGACCATATGACATTCTCCCAATCCTCTTCGGGATCATCCAAATGCACTCTAGCAAACTTCAGACGGGCCTGGACATGTACTGGCTTAAGCAGGGGGACACGTCTGGCACTGCAGGATTTGAGTCCCTGGCGGCGTAGTGTGTTACTGATGGTAGGATTTGTTACTTTGGTCCCAGCTCTCTGCAGGTCATTCACTAGGTCCCCCCGTGTGGTTCTGGGATTTTTGCTCACCGTTCTTGTGATCATTTTGACCCCACGGGGTGAGATCTTGCGTGGAGCCCCAGATCGAGGGAGATTATCAGTGGTCTTGTATGTCTTCCATTTCCTAATAATTGCTCCCACAGTTGATTTCTTCAAACCAAGCTGCTTAGCTATTGCAGATTCAGTCTTCCCAGCCTGGTGCAGGTCTACAATTTTGTTTCTGGTGTCCTTTGACAGCTCTTTGGTCTTGGCCATAGTGGAGTTTGGAGTGTGACTGTTTGAGGTTGTGGACAGGTGTCTTTTATACTGATAACAAGTTCAAACAGGTGCCATTAATACAGGTAACGAGTGGAGGACAGAGGAGCCTCTTAAAGAAGAAGTTACAGGTCTGTGAGAGCCAGAAATCTTGCTTGTTTGTAGGTGACCAAATACTTATTTTCCACCATAATTTGCAAATAAATTCATAAAAAAATCCTACAATGTGATTTTCTGGATATTTCTTTCTCAATTTGTCTGTCATAGTTGACGTGTACCTATGATGAAAATTACAGGCCTCTCTCATCTTTTTAAGTGGGAGAACTTGCACAATTGGTGGCTGACTAAATACTTTTTTTCCCCACTGTATGTACATTTTGTTTTTCTAACCAGGGATAGACATCTATTTCTCAAGCGTCTGAAGGACTGCCAGTCAGACGTATAATCAGTCAGCCCAAGCTACGTTTGTCTCCTGAAGTTTCTCTGATAGTTCATGTGTGAACCCGGGATTAGCTCTATCCTTTAATCTTAGTTTCTTGAACGGTGCATGCTTGTCTGCAATAAAGTTTAGCAAAGAAGTAAAACAATTTAGAGCCTGATCCGAGTCAGATATCTGTGTTTCATAATTTTCCTTCAATTCGCAAGAGGCTGAATGTATCTCACCAGAGAAAGCATCCAAGTGAGCGAAACAGCGCCCCTCTGTCTCTGTATGTGTAGGCAGGCCATCTATCTGATGCTGTCTGGTCAAAAAGAGTATGACATTGTTGCCGTCCATAGCATTGAATGCAAGGGAAGCCAGCGAGCATTTGGCCTCCCTTGATAAAAAAGTATAAAATAATACCCAATCAGCATTGAGCTAAAATGAGTGAGCTCAACTGTGAATGGTCCTGGCACACCAAAAGAAAGTCTCAAGGGAAGCCAGTTTGTATTTGGCTTCATTCCTATCACATCGCATCAAACCAAACGTCATTGACAGAAGAAAGAAAACTTGAATTGTTGCACCTCGTTGTGTTGATGTTCTCCAGTGGCTAGCTAGCTAGCTAAAATTGCCCCTTTCCTAAATTAGCCATGGACAGAGATAGGGATTTGGACTTGTGGTTTTACTTAATTCTAAGTACTGGTCAATGATTATAATGGCGATTCAGATCCAACCATAAATTCATACATTGTGCCCCTGGCCTGAGAGGATGGAAGTTCAATTTAGCTAGATGTAGAAGGCTAATGTTAACTAGCTAACATTGCCCATGAAAGGAAGTTAGGCTAGCGAGCAAGCATTTTAGCCAGGTAGTCTAGGACAACAAATAATTAAAGTGTGTACTGTATGACTAAGTCATAGACCGTATCATCAACATTAAAGAGAGGAGGATGGCATTGGCATTTCTCTACAAGTTGGGTGAGTCAACATGCTTTCTCCACTTGCACGCAGGCACACACACAGAAATTAGAACCACGAACAGCCACATCATATTTAGCTTACGTTGATTGGACTAAATTGCTTTCAGTATCTTTTAGTTGTCACTGTATTAGACTAAACATAGGTGATTTGATGATGTTGAAATGTTGAAGTTGAAATGGTTCTGGAATAGTGAAGGCAGCTCCTGTTTTCATTGCGACTTGCGGTAACTCTCTGTGGTTCTAAATCAATAGTTGTTTAGTAGTCCGAAAATGTCGGAAACATTCACTTGCTTGACCATGCTGTAGGTCATGTAACTGTGGACTTCACCGGACAGAGGTTGCTCTCCGGTTTTGTGATGAAACAAAGGTGTGGTTGAATTTATTCTGCAAATGTGTCATCTTATTGTCTCGGCCTTAGACCTATACAGTATATCACGGTCGCAAGGCATATGAACTAACAGGTTATAGAGCAAACACTGCAATCATCACAACACATACTCTAGGTTGTAATATGGCATTTGTTTCTGCCTTCGCTTTCCCAGTGATTTTACCCACGCTCCGCTGCTGGAGAAAGTACTCCCTTTTGACAACATTACATGCAAAATATAGACTAAATTTGCCATAAATTAGCCTGACAGTATTTTTGAAATGTTATTATTGTAATGTATCCGAGCATGTTTTCCTCGAACAGCTCTATCCCTGGTGAGTGTGGTTACAGTATGGGTGTCCAGGGGGACTACCTTATGTGAGGACTGTAAACCTCACCGGACATGTCTGTCAAAAACCCAACAGGCTATCAATTTACTCTCTGGGAGACATTTAGGTGACAGCGAAAAAAAGAAAGGTTGCTGTCAAACCAGATTGTATCACTTTAAATGCTTATCTCCATTGCAAATATCAAAATGAGTTTCGAATGCAACAGATATTTACACATCCATCACAAATCATCACAAGCATTTTGCTAAGATGCCTGGAGAATTAAAAGAAAATAGACATTAATTAGGGGAATGTAAATGTTCACATCAAATGTTATTCCAAATCTGTCCTAGAGTCCATTTCCTGTTCTCTGAGGCCCCCCATGTCTCCAAAAGAAAAAACTAACCCAGACCGCAAAGTTGGATAATTCCTTAAGCTACACTCAACGTACTTGTTTAGTTTTACCCACTTTATATATTAGGAAGAGGGAGATGAAAAGGAAATGTCTACATCAGAAGACTTCCACATCCCCTCAAGCAGTAACCTGAGTATGAGGCTAAAACAAACAAACTTACCAATGTTGCTAATTACATAATAACAATAACGCTTCAAAAGACTGAGTGCCGTCTGTCCAAAACAAAAAACTGTAGTGCAGAACTTAATTAGCCACAGGTCATGCCAGCACCTGGGTCTGCTAGCTGTACCAAGTATGTAATTAAAATAATGCACCACTTACATTACAGTACAGCAGACAACTGGGCCAACATCATAAACAAACTGTAAATGATGCGCACTTGGTCACACCAGCTTAGCAGCACAGCTTTCCCTGGATAGCAGAGATTAACCATGTATAGGATGACTTACTGCAGAACAGAAAAAAAAAAGCTACATTACAACTACTTAGAAATGCAGATGCAGCATTTCTGGAAACTGCCTCAATTGCACTGTTGTTGTTTTCCACTCAACAAAGATGAGGACATCTTGCAAAGCTCTATCCCGGATGCAATTTCCTGAGGGCAAAAGTACACTAAAGCCATAATCTGCAGCCCAATAGATTTTCTTCTGCTCTACAGATAGATGAAATCCATAACAGAGGGAGAGGGCAGTGACCTGGGAGGGAGGGATCATGGAGATTGTGTGGGGGGGACAAACTCAACATCAAGCAGTCCATGGAAAGTGTGTTCCTTCAACATCAGTATTCCTGTAAATACTGCGAAACAAGGCATATACTTTCTACACAATACTAAAGTATATCAGGTGTTCTGTTCTGGATTGCCATTCCAAACAACTTTTCCAATATGTAGACTTGTTCTCAATCCAATGCTCACGGTTGTGTGACTGAGCTTCTGGTATTCTCCCTGTACTGGAACGTGCCAATTCTTCAATGATTACTTCTCCACACAATAAGAGCAATGTACTGTAAGGCATACCTGCTGCTTCTGGTATTCTCACTATACTACAGTAGCATCAAGGTCTGGGGTCTGGTCTGAAGGACTGCTGGTGAAATCATCAGCCTAGATTTATACTGATACCAGTAAGTGCAGACAGACAGCAACTGTAAAAGTCACTCTCACTTTCTCTGCTCTGGACCCCTAAGGACAACCAAAACCCCAGAGCCATGATCCAGTGTTTGCCTTATTGTAGACTAGGATGCTTTTCATAATTGAAATGTGGGTAAAGTTTTATACTGGAGCAAAAACTTGCTACAGGCAATGCCGTATGTCTCACAGTCTCAGCAAAGAAAACTGATCTGAGGAACAGCTGATGACCCGAGTTCTGCCAACAATTCCAATGTGTCCCTATGGGTATTGTCTGTCTACCACCACAAAGATGCATGTTTGTGTAGAAAGTGTGGCAAGTATAGTATCTACAGCCTTACGATAAACAATTAAATGTTCACTTCAAGCACTTCCTAATACAAAGCATATGCACAATGTCCCCAAACAATGCCTCCGTTCTACTAAATAACAGCTGAAACTGCTTAAGCAATTTCAAATAGACTTGAGCCGTTTACATGACTTTGAAACTGTAACCAACATAAGGGACTGGAAACCACAGAGAAATCATGGTTAAACAAAGACCATATGGTAAGTTTCAGACAGACTTCCACTACAGCACAGCAGTGATCTTTTTTCATACAAAATGATACATTTTCCCATGGTATTAAACCTCTAAAATGTGTTTGAATGCACACCCGCACATTTAGTCAAATTAACTTTAGAGCCTATTTAGACTAGCAAATGTAGCGCATAAACATGTGGAGTATTAACATCATGCAAACACACTCTACTGTATACAGTTTTGCCATGGCATCAACAACTGCTATATAAACAACTGCTATATATTATAATTTCAACATTTCCTTTTGCCTCAAGTCCCCCTGTTCATTCTCTGGCTTTTCATCCCCATCACCACAAAGCTGACTCTGAGCTTGTCTAGATGGACTTCACTTCTTGTTAAGGTGCTGAGTAGCCAAGGCAGGGTACAGACAAGGGACTGTTGTTGGACAGAGCACTTAGTCAGAGAGAGAGAGAGAGCAGAGAGCCAAACAACACAAAGTCACAGACATAACGTGGCATGTATATCTATGTATATGCTATGGGTTGGAGAGTAAGAACAACATATTGTTTTCCCTCATATGTAATCTTGGTGAAGATGTTGGTTTTCTGAGCCATTGCAGTTGGTGGGGTGAGGTTCATTGTGCAGGAGTTTCCTTACAGTTACGTCCCCAAGCAGAGGCCTAAATGTCACTTTTGAAGCATACATAAAAAATAGCCTGAGTACTACACTTCCCTTAAAACAAATAGCCTGTTCTATAAATAAACATTTCCGAAAACACTGAATGCTTATTCAGAAATTGGGGTTGTGGAAAAACCACCTCCCTCACAGACACACATTCATATATGTAACATGGCTACAGTGCATATATTTTTCTTCTTCTTCTTCTTACCCTGAATCTATGCAGTAGGAGGAGCAACTGACAAACTACCAGCTAAATCAGATGACTGAGGAATGTTATGAGAACAACAAATGAACACAAGGTTGCCAAATCGTTACAGATAACAGTATGACCTTGTCATTGATCTCACGCCAAGCTTTTCACCTGAACTCTTTCAGTTCACTTGCCATGGATCCAGTAATGCAATATGCTCCAAGTTAACTTTAAAGTGAGGCCTTTTCTGCTCCCCACTGCTTACATTTCTCTCTCCCTCTGCTCTAGTACCTTTCCCTCTATCTGTGATCAGTGGCATGTACCATTACCTCATTCCTGGCGATAAAGTAACCGACACCAGCCTGAGCCCTGGGAGGATAGGAACATTTTATTTATTACCACATTTTTTCATTATCGTGTTCAAACAAAGACATAATTTAGTGCCACACTAAACATCTCCAAAATCCACAGAGTCATTCTATACCATGCTCAGGGTCAGAGTCAGCGCAACCTACAATTACTGAGTCAAGCCATCTGTTGTTGACCAGAAGTTCCTCTACTGTCTCTCTGCTTCTGTAAATAACAGATAAAGAAACCGCATGGTCCTACTTTTAATAGACTCCATGTCAGAGTTTGGGCTGTCTCTGGGACTCCCCTAAGACAAGCCTCCAGGATCCATCCCCCCACACCCCACCATGCAGCCAAGATGAATGCCCTACTACACCGGTTTACTGTCATTGTCCCCCATTAAGAGGCCTTTCAGTGAGATGACAACGATAAGAGACAGTCTGCTCTGCGCTGAGATCATTCTAAGCCATTCAGACAGCTGTGTTTGGTGAGTCGAGGATGCATAATCCACCACACACATGAATTAGACACAGTCTGGAGGCTGGAGAGGGTTGGAGGGGGCGGTGTGTTGGGACAAGCCTTACTTAATCCCTCTGAGCAGCCAAGGCAGGGCAGCTGGGAGCAGTGTAATATATAAACTCTACTGTAGAAGTATGGTAGTAGGCTAGAGAGTCTGTCTGGGAAGGAGAAGGGTAATGTAAGGACACTCCATGGCACATTTCCACTGAGGATTTACCAAAGTATTTCACCTAAAAGGCTCAGACTTTTCTGTTTCCATCTACGCGGGCCGGCACCCGTCTCTCACTGGCCATGACGACAACCTGCTCTGACTTGGAGCCAAGGCAAGGCCCTGGGTACTTTTCAGCTGTCATTTACATAACAATGGCTAACTGTGAACTTTAACAACTCCTCACAAAGCAACAGTCTTGAATATTTTTTAATTTTTTTTATTTAACCTTTATTTAACCAGGTAAGCCAGTTGAGAACAAGTTCTCATTTACAACTGCGACCCGGCCAAGATAAAGCAAAGCAGTGATGATGCAGAGGTTGTTGATACTGCCCACCACAAGTCTTTAGGAAACACAATAACACTAGCGCCCACATTAACATAAAACACTGGTGATACCCTGGTGTGGGGGTAAGTCTAGATGGAAAAGCACGATACTCATATTAATTAATGGAACAACCTTGACTACACTCCCAAGATGTATATTTCACCAATATTTCAAATGAGGAATATTGTGAAATGTGTAGTGCAAAACTCAAATCAAATCAAATTGTATTTGCCACATGCGCCGAATACAACAGGTGTAGACCTTACAGTGAAATGCTTACGTACAAGCCTTTAACCAACAATGCAGTTAAAAAATAATAATAATAAAGTGTTAAGTAAAAAATAGATAAGTAAAAAATTAAAAATAGCAAATAATTAAAGAACAGCAGTAAAATAAAATAACAGTAGGGAGGCTATATACAGCGGGTACCGGTACAGAGTCAATGTGCAGGGGCACCGGTTAGTCAAGGTAATATGTACATGTGGGTAGAGTTAAAGTGACTATGCATAAATAATAAACAGAGTAGCAGCAGCGTAAAAGAGGGGGTGGGGGGCAATGCAAATAGTCCGGGTAGCCATGATTAGCTGTTCAGGAGTCTTGATAACTTGGCCAGACCAGAAGGGAGAGAACTACTGTAAATCACAGAGACCTTGGGAATAGGGCTCTACAATGACTCTAATAGCGTAGTACTTCAAAGGCTTGAACTCCTCCCTGTCCCGCTGCTGCGCCCAGCCAGTCTCATTCCTTTTGCTGATCCACTGACAGATTCTATGATTGGTCACCTGCAGTTTGGCCTCAAGTTCTCTCCTGATTGGTTATGTGGTCTAGATGCAGCTGTGGATTTCTGATTGGTGCCTAGGATGGATCAGACTGGATATAACCTGGTTTCTGGGAATGTGCTTGGCCATTAGCCACAGACGGACTTACTGAGACAGAAAAACAGGGCTCTCACTTTTGTTGCTATCGCCAAATAGGCTTAGACTAAAATGCTAACAATGTATTCACAGACACACACAAAAAAAACATGAATGAGCTCTTCTCCTTTAGTATGACCTTGTATAGATAGGCACTGTAAGACACCTGCTGCTGATAGTTTACAATGGCTGTTTTTTGTGTGTTTTTTTTTAAACCAGTGAGACTTCTTTTTAGACATGGCTTGCTTCCTGATTTAACATTTTCCTTCATGCAACATTAAATCTGTTTAATACCAAGCTGGGAGAGTACATTTACACCACCTGGCCCTGTCAATACATGTCTACGATAAATGATCCAGTTCCAATTTGGGTTTTGAAGGCGCTTGCATTTCGTAACAGCCTCAGATCAATGCAACATTGTCTAACCTGTCTGAGACAGTTGCAACACAGTCTAGCCTAACCAGTAAGATAACGTTGCAGCAACATAGGCTAACCTGTAACAGACTGGAGGTGTCAGGTGAGGACATGCCTTTAGGGGATTACTGTCTGGTCTGTCTCCTATTTCAAAACACAAAAAGATGCACTTGGGCCGTGAGAAACAGGGGGGAGGGGAGGAGGTGCAGAGGGAAGGGTAGCTGGGACTAGGATGTATGAACTATAAAGACACAGCTGGAAGCGCTGGGCAATACTTTTTAATCACAGTAGACACAACTCCACTTCATTCCTGATCATTCTCAGCTGAGTTGCTCATTAACTTGAATCCCTATTGCAGGTAGATCATTGTAGATTAAGAGGATCCTGAACGACATTTAGCATTGATTTAACACTAACATTGTGCTAGTCCTTGGATAAAATAACTATTATATTACAAGGGCTATTTGGCAAATGGCTGACTTCATAAAACTATTCATACTGTCATTCCAGATCTCCTTGTTTTATAAAATAATGAATGTCTGGCTCTGGAATGAATTCCACTGCAAGGTCAGGCTGACACGTCGCCCTAAAATAGAATCAGGAGGATATTTTCTTTCTATTGCTCTTCATGAGCTGTTTATGAAAAGCACACAGTATGTTGTATGGCTGGAAGCAGAATGAATATGGTCTGTGGAGTTAGTTGATCCACAGCAATCCCACTACTACAGTATATGAGGAGGGTTTTCTCAGTGTTGGAGAGGAGAAGTCAATAGTCATAATGACACATTGGTATGGTATTGACTAAGGCTGTCCATCTATATGCCACATGGAATATGTATGGGCCAATAGCTCAACTTGAAAACCTCTCAAGAGCTTCTTCTCAAAACTAGTCAATTCATATGATGGGGTGAATTGTATGCAAAACCAGAATTCAACCAAAAGATCATAAATACGTTATTAAAAAGGCAAGTCTTCAACTGGTTCAGATGTTTTTTTCATGAGTGAACACTTTAGAAAGTTTGTTTTAATGTATTCAGTCCAAGACTCTTCCACAACCACCAATGATATGTTTCGCCGGAGAGAATGAGAGTAGACTACCGTATCACAGTTTAGGTCATTTTCTATCTACTAACACTAAGGCCACCAGTGGAAACTGTAAACTGTAGTCAATCTTGAGGACAGAACATGAATTTTTAATAGCAAAACAAGTGTGAGAAGTGGTTATGTGGGTGTGAAGTATTAAAGTAGATGGTTACAGAGATACAGACTGACTGTTCCTAAGCAACCTAAATGTGAAAAACACCCACGGGTTGCAACTCCCACTGTTAAAATACATTAGTCAGCCATAAGCAATGGTTATGTTTCACAACAACAGCAACAGATCCAATACCCCATTATCTGTGGCAATAATATTGGCATATAGCCTCAAACTTTTATAAATACAAGCTAATAAAGGTTTCTAGGTTTATAATCTCCGTATGTCATATGGGCACATTAATAGTACTAAACACTTTTCCTACAGAAAACCACACCCCAAAACTGCCTTGGGCCTCTTGACAACTCTTAGTATTCCAGTGACTCAGAAGGAATCATCAACTCCTACATATTTCAGTGAAGGTATTCTGCCTCTAAAAATAATATCCCTGTCTGTCAATAACATTGGAACGGTTCTGAAATGTATATTGATTTATGAAATTCAATGTGTATTCAAAGAAAACGAATCCAAACTTTTGAGTGTTGTACTCTAGTTGCCTGACTGTTGGTTTATCCCCAGCTTCCTGATTAGGTACGTACTCATCCGAGATAACGGACGTACCCAATTTAAAGTGTTTAAATCACCCCCTTCATAGCCACACTTCCTCTCTGGCACTGATGCTGTCTGATTATGGTCACTGTGACTACTGATGAGTCACACTCAGTGGAAGTTAGTCACTCCCTATAGGATCTTCAGGAAACACAGCCTGGCAAAGTCACTCCCAAATGATTCAGTCACAACTATGGAGAAACTACCCAAGGAGGCTGTAATTGAAGTAACTTTATGGCAGAGGGCTTCATTGCTATGACAGTCACAGAGCCATACGGATGGATGAATGAATGAATAAAAATATTCTGTCTGGCAATAACATACCACCACCACCACAAAAGCCCATTGAAAAGTAATGCATGTTCTTACGTCGCTCTTCCTAAACTTCGCTTTAAGGCTCTTCATGTTAGGCCTGGTCCATACAGTTTCCCACTTGTCCAGCTGTGCCTCTGAAACAAACAAAAAAAGATAGTTGCACATTGTATTAAGCCTAACTGCTGAAAACGAACTCTTAATAGTCTCTAAAGTGCAACAGGGAGAGGCAAAATGTGCAAATGTAGCCGTTTTCTCTG
Source organism: Coregonus clupeaformis (assembly GCF_020615455.1). Classification (NCBI taxonomy): domain Eukaryota; kingdom Metazoa; phylum Chordata; class Actinopteri; order Salmoniformes; family Salmonidae; genus Coregonus; species Coregonus clupeaformis. The sequence goes on from NC_059200.1 coordinate 28,307,554, forward strand.
ATTTCATGTTAACTTATTTGAGAGTTAGCGCTTATTATTATGCATGTGTAACTGTGTAATATTAACAATTTGCAATAGAAACGTGTCTTGCACTCATCAGCACAATAGCCTAACCAGCACTAATGAATAAAAACAAACTATGGGACTGAACTTCTAGGCTGATACAAAGTAACGTTATCCATCGCGCGCTCGAGTCCAATGGCATGGTTATAAGTTATTTTGAGGTGGCAACAGTAGCCTGTAGCAATAGATTGCTGTATATAATGGCTACGATTAGTGCACAATGTTCAACGGCAACATATTATTTTTTTATTCCGATACATTTGTATCATTCAACCAAGCTTGCTCGTTAGCGGAAGATAGGAACAGCTAGCACGCTAACAATTCAGTCTAGCATCAACCTTGTAAATACTGTATGAACACACTGCACACTTACCCTTTAAAAGTTGGGACTCACAGTAATAGCCTGTTCGATAGCCTACAGAGTTGACTAAATTGTCAGTCGGTAGAAATATATTAAAATAGAATCGACAAACAGAAAAGGAGTAGCTAGTGTGAACAAATAGCCCGCCTAGATAGGCTATGCTGGCTAGGTTCAGGCTGAATACATTAAAAGTTGGACTATTCAAGTGCCTGTCGCTTTGCTCCGGAGCTAGCTCCCTCTGATTCTTCCCGGAGTTGAAAGGGTGACGTCATTCCTCCCTCGTGACCAAACACTTCTGCATATTCCCAATCATGAATACATTTACATTTTAGTCATTTAGCAGACGCTCTTATCCAGAGCGACTTACAGTTAGTGAGTGCATACATTATTTTATTTTTCATACTGGCCCCCCGTGGGAATTGAACCCACAACCCTGGCGTTGCAAACGCCATGCTCTACCAACTGAGCTACATCCCTGCCGGCCATTCCCTCCCCTACCCTACCCTGGACGACGCAGGGCCAATTATGCGCCGCCCCATGGGCATTTTGTATGCTAAATGTGCAATTTAATTATAGTCTTGTGTTTATTGTAATCTTTGACAACAATTACAACAGTAAAAAGCTGTTTACAACACCAACGTGAGTAGGTAGACAGCAAAAGCACACTACATTTTTGCGGATTCAATTTCTCCTAAAGGCTGCACCCCATAGTAATGTGCAAAAATAGCAACACTACTGTATAAGCTACAAATAGACTTGTAGGGCAGTCAGTGTTTTGCCGTTCTGTCTATTTTTCATATTTCCTTCAATGCAAATATATTCTATCACTGTTAGTTGTTTTACTTCGGAGATGGTTTCTGTCTGCTTTAATGCTCTGTCTATCCCATGTGAACATCTGTGATATCATCAGGCTCTTGTTCTCTCAGCTCAGCAGAATGGTTTACTATACTATACAAACATTTAGAAACCATACATCAGTGCAATTTAGCCTCACCAGATATGTAGGATATTTCATGGCAGACATACAGCATTTGAATCATCTATGATGCCATGTTACAAAGACATTTGGCTGGATTAATGAAACAACAAAAGCTGCCTCATGCAGTGGTAGGCTACATCTGTCCATCTAATCCACATTGCCATAAAGGCTTTCACCAGCCTGGTTAGATTTTAGTCCTACAGTCAGGGCCCCCAGGCATAAGTGACTTAAGCGGTCGCTTATTAGAGCCCCATGCCACTAGGAGGCCCAATACCAATTAAAAAACAAATATATATATATATATATATTCAAAAAAAAGTATTTTAGGAGCTCAGTTGGCTCTCAACTTACTGCTGATATTTAGAACAGTAGAATACACAAGGTGCAAGGTCGAAATTTGGTTGTGCATCAGCAGTCTTTCTCTTTATGTTATGTCAGTCACTGACAGTCACTCAATAAGCTATGTCAGCTAACAATTTTTAGATTGGTAAATTAGTCAAACCAGCTATCTAAACTTGTAGTAATCACGGACAAATACCAACTGGGCACGGAAGGTACGTGCACAGGGGACTTCCAGGTGGCCCCGATTGATTTTGTTAGTCACTCTTGCTCAGATATCATCAACATGGCATAAGTCATGGCAAAATGTGTAGAATTGCAGGAAATTGGCTTTAAAACTGCAACAATTTATCTCCACCCCATGGCAAAATGGGTAGAATTGCAGGAAATTAGCTGTAAAATAGCAATTGTTTTCTCTCTGCCCCATGGCAAAATGAGTAGAATTGCATGAAATGTGTTATAAAATTGCAAAATGATCTCTCTGCCCCATGGCAAAATGAGTAGAATTGCATGAAATGTGTTGTAAAATTGCAAAATGATCTCTCTGCCTCATGGCAAATTGTGTAGAACAGCAGAAAGCTTGCTTTAAAACTGCAATATTTTCTCTACGTCCCATGGCAAAATGTGTAGAATTGCAAGACATTTTCTTTCAAACTAAAAATTTTCTCTCTGTCATCTACAGGGGGGCCACTAAAATGTTTTGCCCGCCAGGTAGAACCCGCTCAGGGCCACCAAAAGGCTAGGGCCGGCCCTGCCTACAATATGTCAACTGGTATACTGGGCTGGAACAAAAACATGCACACCCTATGGGTCCCAATGCAACGACCAGTACTGAAGAACAGCCTCTCCCAGTCTGACCTCAACTTTGCCTCAGCATGTTGGAAATTAAGCTAACTCTACCCTGGAGATTAAAGGAGCATCATTGCTCCAGTCTCATTCATGATGTAATAGCAGTGAAATATCATCCACTGAGGGTTTTATGGCAAGACTTTAGCGATTGATGAAGGGCATGAGCAAAAAGGGATTGAATAGTATTGGTATTTTTTCCTTTCTCTTTAACTGTTAACAGAGATGGGCAATTACTGCACCAAAACCCTCCTTCTATGTGGGCTTTCTAGTCAGGATTGCATAATACCCGGAGTGAGATTGCATCAATGTTGCGCGCTCTGCAGGCTTTACACTGTTGGTGCTGTTACACTGTGGGATGCGCTTTCTATAAATCTGTCCAGTAGATGGTGGTAATGCTCTGTAATTTCCTCTCTACTCATTCATCCTCACTATGGTGCTGAGATCGTGTAGGGGCATGTGGGCTGTAAAGTGCAAGATGCTCTGCTCTAGAGATATATACACTCAGTGGACAGTTTATTAGGTCGGACCCAGTGTGGTCATCTTCTGCAATAACCTATCCGTGACAAGGATCAACCAGTTGTGTGTTGCGAGATGCCAGGGTGCGCACCGCTGTTGTACTGCGCCGATATTTGCCTGTTTGTGGCCCGCCTGTTAGCTTGCATGATTCTTGCCATTCTCCTTCGACTTCTCTCATCAACAAGCTGTTTTCGCCCACAGGATGGCCTCTGACTGGATGTTTTCTGTTCATCGCACCATTCTCGGTAAACCCTAGACACTGTTGTGTGTGAAAAGCCCAGGAGGCCGGACGTTCCTGAGATACTGGAACCGGCACGCTTGGCACCGACGATCATACCACGCTCAAAGTCATTTTGGTCACCCGTTTTGCCCGTTCAATCGAACAGTAACTGAATGCCTCGATGCCTGTCTTCCTGGCTATTAGATGGCCACTCTCTGGCCTCTCTTGGCCTAGAAATGAGATTGCTTGGCTCAGTCATAGTGGGGAGAGACTATAAAGACACTCCTGACTTGTAAAACGACTAACCAAAATCTGAAACTGACCCTTACCTTAACCCTAGCCTTAACCAAACCTTTAACCCTAACCTTAACCCTAAACCTAACCATAAACTTAATTTAATTTGAATCAATTCTGTAATACAGTGTCCTTATAGCCTTTTCAGTCATAGTGGCTGAACCCACCATTAGGATTCTACTCTCAGATTTAATAAACTGTCAGCTCTTTCATGTGCTTCTTGCTCTTACATTGATTGAAGCCTTTTTCCAGAAGCCTTTTCGGCGAGCATTACTTTGACACATGACACATCCACAGAAAAGGATCTCATGACATCACAGTAGTGAGCTCTAAAAAGGGTATTGGCAGATATTTCAACATTTCGTATGTTTATCTTGATTTTTTCCCCCAATTTCCACAGGTGTTTTGGGAATAAGGTTGGTACTAAAAGTCCTGCTGCAATCCTCCAGCAAAGATACTTCTGCTCCCATGAGTCTCTACTATCATTCATATTTTAGTCATTTTCATCCATCCTTAGTCTGATGTTGGTGTTGTAATATCTGGAAATCAAGAACATCATTACATTCATTTTAGAAATAATGGTAGACCGAGAATAGTGTTATTGTTTTATGGATATTGTAAATTATTAAGTGACAGGATCTGTTTTACTGCATAATGAAATATATTTTGCAGACAAACCAAAAGTTAAAAGTTGTTATTGTGCTTGTCCCTGCTGTGGTCTTTGCAGTTCATTCTTGCCCTGTGAATCTTTACATCTTTGCATAATGTCAATGTGTGCTGTACTTACCCAAGCAAATGAATGGCTTCAACAGAGGGCATCCAAAATACAGTGGGGAAAAAAAGTATTTAGTCAGCCACCAATTGTGCAAGTTCTCCCACTTAAAAAGATGAGAGAGGCCTGTAATTTTCATCATAGGTACATGTCAACTATGACAGACAAAAGGAGAAAAAAAAATCCAGAAAATCACATTGTAGGATTTTTAATGAATTTATTTGCAAATTATGGTGGAAAATAAGTATTTGGTCACCTACAAACAAGCAAGAGTTCTGGCTCTCACAGACCTGTAACTTCTTCTTTAAGAGGCTCCTCTGTCCTCCACTCGTTACCTGTATTAATGGCACCTGTTTGAACTTGTTATCAGTATAAAAGACACCTGTCCACAACCTCAAACAGTCACATTCCAAACTCCACTATGGCCAAGACCAAAGAGCTGTCAAAGGACACCAGAAACAAAATTGTAGACCTGCACCAGGATGGGAAGACTGAATCTGCAATAGGTAAGCAGCTTGGTTTGAAGAAATCAACTGTGGGAGCAATTATTAGGAAATGGAAGACATACAAGACCACTGATAATCTCCCTCGATCTGGGGCTCCACGCAAGATCTCACCCCGTGGGGTCAAAATGATCACAAGAACGGTGAGCAAAAATCCCAGAACCACACGGGGGGACCTAGTGAATGACCTGCAGAGAGCTGGGACCAAAGTAATAAAGCCTACCATCAGTAACACACTACGCCGCCAGGGACTCAAATCCTGCAGTGCAAGACGTGTCCCCCTGCTTAAGCCAGTGCATGTCCAGGCCCGTCTGAAGTTTGCTAGAGTGCATTTGGATGATCCAGAAGAGGATTGGGAGAATGTCATATGGTCAGATGAAACCAAAATAGAACTTTTTGGTAAAAACTCAACTCGTCGTGTTTGGAGGACAAAGAATGCTGAGTTGCATCCAAAGAACACCATACCTACTGTGAAGCATGGGGGTGGAAACATCATACTTTGGGGCTGTTTTTCTGCAAAGGGACCAGGACGACTGATCCGTGTAAAGGAAAGAATGAATGGGGCCATGTATTGTGAGATTTTGAGTGAAAACCTCCTTCCATCAGCAAGGGCATTGAAGATGAAACGTGGCTGGGTCTTTCAGCATGACAATGATCCCAAACACACCACCCGGGCAACGAAGGAGTGGCTTCGTAAGAAGCATTTCAAGGTCCTGGAGTGGCCTAGCCAGTTTCCAGATCTCAACCCCATAGAAAATCTTTGGAGGGAGTTGAAAGTCCGTGTTGCCCAGCGACAGCCCCAAAACATCACTGCTCTAGAGGAGATCTGCATGGAGGAATGGGCCAAAATAACAGTGTGTGAAAACCTTGTGAAGACTTACAGAAAACGTTTGACCTGTGTCATTGCCAACAAAGGGTATGTAACAAAGTATTGAGAAACTTTTGTTATTGACCAAATACTTATTTTCCACCATAATTTGCAAATAAATTCATAAAAAATCCTACAATGTGATTTTCTGGATTTTTTTTCTCATTCTGTCTGTCATAGTTGACGTGTACCTATGATGAAAATTACAGGCCTCTCTCATATTTTTAAGTGGGAGAACTTGCACAATTGGTGGCTGACTAAATACTTTTTTTCCCCACTGTATGTGTGATCAAAGGCAGCTACTAGCATGTACTGCCCAGCCCAATTCTTAATGTTTAGCTCACCTCATCCATGTAGCCAACCTAATGTAGCCTACCTAATGTAGCCTACCTAATGTAGCCTACCTAATTCTCAAGTCAGCTTGAGAATGCATTGAAAAGCCCACTGAAAAGCCCCACTCGATTTTTCATTGAAACATGCATCCTCTAGAAAGAAAAAGAAAACTGTCAGGAAAAAGTTGGCACCACTATAGTTGCAATTACTAAACAGAGAGGCAAACAGGTGATGACAATAAAGCATGAATGAAACTGAGGAGCTTAGGAGCTGGACTGTAATTTATTCTCAAACAATCTATGGTCTGACCCATTCCATCCTTACAGTATGCCAACATAGGTGGTGTTTGATGTTTGATGATCTTGTTGATCCAGTCCAGGTGTCTTTTGGAGAAGTGGGAGTACACTCCGGGCTTCTTGGGGTTGCCACAGCCACTTCCACCAGACACCAAGCCTATAAAGGCTATCTTATACTCCAACGGACCACCAGAATCCCCCTGGAAAAGGTCAACACACATTTGACCTTTCATGCACTGATAAGCTAATTCTTGTCGAGGTTATCAATGATGTTAGTTGGACCAGGTAAAGTAGATAGAGCTCATGGCATCTGACTGGTTCAAAAGGTAATTAACCATGGAAAAAATGGCCAACAAAGTGGTAATCAATGGAGTTAGATCTATCAGTTCCCCCACACACCATACATCGCAAGCGTCTGCCTTTGTTGTCTTGACTTTGTTGCTCCTTGCACAGAGCATGTCCTGGGTGATCACATGGTTTGGGTTGTAGAAGCAGTCACAGAGCTCCCTGTACAGTATGTACACTTCTGCCCCCTGCAGTGTGTCTTGTCTGATGTCTTGGGTAGTCTATCTAATTTTACCAGCCCCCACCCTGTCACCTGGCACTGTGTGCCAACAGGGAGGTCTTTGCCAGACTTTGAAAATGCTTTCACTTTCAAGGTCTTGCTGTTTGTCTTGACTTACATCTTCAGCTGTAAGAACAAAAATACCCCCCCTACTGTTTAGCATCAGGTCATTATCTTGTGATGATGACATCCAGACTTTTTTTAAAGGTAATATACTATACCACATCCTCTGTCTGAAATGGGTATTGGTGTATCTTGCGCTACATGATGCAAACGTCCTCATGGCATCTTCAATAAACAAATAAATCTGGACATCAACCTGAATTGAACTATTGATGCCACATTATCTACTAATGAGGCTATAATGTGCCTGCAGTTGCTGTGATTAATTCACCTTGATTAACATGTCATCTGCCTTGGTTTTGTCACTGTAGGTGCCCGGCATATAGTACTCCTCTATGTCCACCCACCGTGTGTCGTTGCTGCTCTTCAGAGAGTGAGCTCCAAGGAGGGCTGTCACTGATTTCTTAGACTCCCCAAAGAAACTGCAATTCAAGACATAGTTTTCATGTTCACACTATACAGTATAATTTCCTCTGAATGGCCATTTCCAAATATTATAATCACACGCAATATAAATAAAAGCAAAAATATATATATTTTTACAGTACGGTGTATACTGTAGATGTCCCTGTGTTCAGTGCTGTGGCAGAATTTGCAGATTATTGTCACGCCGTCATGACAGACTCATGACTAAATAATGCAGTCTGAAGGAGAGAAAAAAACAGTTGGCAGAGTATTTCTGTATTGTATTATTATTATTATTATTATTATTATTATTTTTGTGTACTTTTTGACATTTTTACTACATTTTAGGCGCTAGTGTCAAGGTCTGATGTGGATGCGGTGGTGGAGTCAAGCGCAGGACACAGAGGAATAGTCAAGACGACTTTACTAATACCTCTTAAGGTACACACAAAATAACAGCCTCCAAAAACACAAGAGGTGTAACAAATACGCGAGTGCGTAAATCCCACAAAAGCCAAAGACACAGAGCCTAAACATACAAGACAGGCGGACAATAACACACAAAATGCAAACCTAACACAGGGGAATTTATAGGAGACATAATCAAGACAGAATACGCGACAGGTGCACCAACTAGACATAACCAAACAAACATCGAAAACATCAAGCGGTAGTAGCTAGTACTCCGGGGACGACGAACGCCGAAGCCTGCCCGAGCAAGGAGGAGGAGCAGCCTCAGCGGTCTCTGTGACAGTACCCCCCCCTTGACGCGCGGCTCCAGCCGTGCGCCGACCCCGGCCTCGGGGACGGCCAGGAGGACGCGGAGCAGGGCGCGTAGGATGACTCCGGTGGAACTCCGTCAGGAGGGAGGGATCTAAAATGTCCCTCCTAGGCACCCAGCACCGTTCCTCCAGTCCGTACCCCTCCCACTCCACGAGATACTGCAGATCCCCATCCGATGTCTCGAATCTACGATGGACCGGACTGAGTACGCCGGAGCCCCCTCGATGTCCAGTGGGGGCGGAGGAGTCTCCCGTATCTCACTGTCCTGGAGTGGACCAGCTACCACCGGCCTGAGGAGAGACACATGGAACGAGGGGTTAATGCGATAATCATTAGGCAGTTGTAACCTGTAACAAACCTCGTTCAATCTCCTCAGGACTTTAAATGGCCCCACAAACCGCCGACCCAGCTTCCGGCAGGGCAGGCGAAGGGGCAGGTTTCGAGTCGAGAGCCAGACCCGGTCTCCTGGTGCATACACCGGAGCCTCACTGCGGTGGCGATCGGCGCTCGCCTTTTGCCGCCTGATGGCACGCTGCAAATGAACGTGTGCACCATTCCACGTCTCCTCCGAGCGCCAAAACCACTCGTCCACCGCAGGGGCCTCGATCTGGCTCTGATGCCAAGGTGCCAGAACCGGCTGGTAACCTAACACACACTGGAAAGGTGTCAGGTTAGTAGATGAATGACGGAGGGAGTTCTGGGCTATCTCTGCCCAGGGAATATATCCCGACCACTCCCCCTGCCGGTCCTGGCAATATGATCTCAGAAACCTACCCACATCCTGGTTCACTCTCTCCACCTGCCCATTACTCTCAGGGTGGAAACCCGAGGTAAGGCTAACCGAGACCCCCAATCGTTCCATGAACGCCCTCCAGACTCTAGAGGTGAATTGGGGACCCCGATCAGACACTATATCCTCGGGTACCCCGTAGTGCCGGAAGACGTGGGTAAACAAAGCCTCAGCAGTCTGTAGGGCAGTAGGGAGACCCGGCATTGGGATGAGACGACAGGCTTTAGAGAACCGATCCACAACGACCAGAATGGTGGTATTCCCCTGGTAGGGGGGAAGGTCCGTGACAAAGTCTACCGAGAGGTGAGACCACGGCCGTTGTGGAATGGGTAGGGGTTGTAACTTCCCCCTGGGCAGGTGTCTAGGCGCCTTACACTAGCGCACACCGAGCAGGAGGAGACATAAACCCTCACGTCCCTAGCCAATGTTGGCCACCAGTACTTGTCACTAAGGCAGTGCACTGTCCGGCCGATACCAGGATGTCCAGAGGAGGGTGACGTATGAGCCCAATATATGAGGCGATCACGAATCTCGAGCGGAACGTACGTCCGCCCCACCGGACACTCTGGAGGAGTAGGGTCGGTGCGTAACGCCCGCTCCATCTCCGCATCGACCTCCCACACCACCGGTGCCACCAGACAAGACTCCGGCAGTATGGGCGTGGGCTCAATGGACCTCTCCTCTGCATCATATCGCCGGGACAGGGCGTCTGCCTTACCGTTCTGGGACCCTGGGATGTACGTGAGCTTAAACACAAACCGGGCCAGAAACATGGTCCACCTAGCCTGACGAGGGTTCAGTCTCCTCGCTGCCCGGATGTACTCCAGGTTACGATGGTCAGTCAGAATGAGAAAAGGGTGTTGAGCCCCCTCAAGCCAATGCCTCCACACCTTTAGGGCTTGAACCATGGCGAGCAGCTCCCTGTCCCCCACGTCATAATTACGTTCCGCCGGGCTGAGCTTCTTAGAGTAAAAAGCGCAGGGCCGGAGTTTAGGGGGGGTGCCTGAGCGTTGAGACAGTTCAGCCCCAATACCGACCTCTGACGCGTCCACCTCCACCTGGAACGCTAAAGCGGGATCCGGATGCGCCAGCACCGGAGCAGAGGTGAACAGGTCCTTCAGTTTACTAAATGCCCTGTCCACTTCAGCTGACCACTGCAAACGCACTGGGCCCTCCTTCAGCAGGGAGGTGATGGGAGCTGCCACCTGTCCAAAACCCCGGATAAACCTCCGGTAGTAATTGGCAAAACCCAAAAACTGCTGCACTTCCTTAACCGTGGTTGGAGTCTGCCAATTACGCACGGCTGAAACGTGGTCAATCTCCATCTCCACCCCTGACACGGACATTCGATGGCCCAGGAAGGAGATGGACTCCTGGAAAAACAGACATTTCTCTGCCTTGACATACAAGTCATGCTCCAACAGCCTACCCAACACTTGACGCACCAGGGCTACATGCTCTGCTCGTGTAGTAGAGTAAACTAGTATGTTGTCAATATACACTACTACACCCTGCCCATGCAAATCCCGGAAGATCTCGTCCACAAAGGATTGGAAGACTGAAGGAGCATTCATTAACCTGTATGGCATGACGAGATACTCGTAGTGACCCGAGGTGGTACTAAATGCTGTCTTCCATTCATCTCCCTCCCTAATACGCACCAAGTTGTATGCGCTCCTGAGATCCAGTTTTGTGAAGAAACGCACTCCGTGTAATGATTCCGTCATACTCGCAATCAGAGGGAGTGGATAACTGTATTTCACAGTGATCTGATTGAGACTACGGTAATCAATACACGGGCGCAACCCTCCATCCTTCTTCTTCACAAAAAAGAAACTAGAGGACGCAGGGGAAGTGGAGGGCCGTATGTATCCCTGTCTCAGAGACTCGGCTATGTATGTCTCCATAGCCACCTTCTCCTCTTGAGACAGAGGATACACATGACTACGTGGAAGTGCAGCACCTGCCTGGAGGTCTATCGCACAATCCCCCTGTCTATGAGGTGGCAATCGCGTCGCCCTAGTCTTGCTGAACACTAGTGCCAAATCAAATCAAATCAAATCAAATCAAATTGTATTGGTCACATGCGCCGAATACAACAGGTGCAGACATTACAGTGAAATGCTTACTTACAGCCCTTAACCAACAGTGCATTTATCATCATCAAATCATCATACTCAGGAGGAATGTGCAGTGCCGGCAATTGGTTCGGACTCTCCACCGTGGTCGCCCCTACGGAAACACCTAGACATCGCCCAACACACTGGGCAGACCACTCCTTGAGAGCCCTCTGTTGCCACGAAATGGTGGGGTCATGGGCGATTAACCAAGGAAGCCCCAGCACCACGGGATACGCAGGAGAGTCGATCAGATATAACTGAATGAACTCCTCATGATCCCCCTGCGCCTTCATCTTTAGTGGCGCTGTGACCTCCCTAATCAACCCAGATCCCAACGGACGGCTATCTAAGGCATGAATCTGGAAAGGCACATCTACTGGTCGGAGGGGAATCCCTAACTTAACACAAAAATTACGATCAATAAAATTCCCAGCTGCGCCTGAATCGACTAGCGCCTTATGCTGGGAATGAGATGCAACCTGGGGGAATACTACAGGTATACACATGTGACCAACAGAGAGCTCTGGGTGAGTTGGGCGCCTACTCACCTGAAATGACTCCCCAGTGTGTGACCTGTTGCCTCGATCCCCTGGAGACCCTCCCCAGCACCGAACCGCAGTGTGTCCTCTACGGCCATAGTTGGTGCAGGGGACGGCCTCCCTCCAGATCTCTCTCCTCCTCTCTCTAGCGCCAGCACCCCCGAGCTCCATAGGGCTCGGCTCGGAGGTGCTGGGGGATGGAATGGACGGCCCCAACTCCGGACGTCCGCGGGTGGCCAGCAGGGTATCCAGACGGATTGACATGTCCACCAACTGGTCGAAGGTTAAATTGGTGTCCCTGCAGGCCAACTCTCGTTGAACGTCCTCTCGCAGGCTGCACCGATAGTGGTCGATGAGGGCCCTCTCATTCCACCCCGCATCCGCCGCTAGAGTCCGGAAGTCCAGGGCGAACTCCTGTGCGCTCATCTTCCCCTGTCGGAGGTGGAACAGACGCTCCCCCGCCGCTTTACCCTCTGGGGGATGATCAAAAACAGCCCTGAAGCGGCGGGAGAACTCCGCGTAGCTGATGGTGGCGGCGTCTATTCCCCTCCATTCGGCATTGGCCCACTCCAAAGCCTTGTCGGAGAGACAGGAGATGAGGGCGGAAACGCTCTCGTATCCCGAGGGCGCCGGGTGTATGGTTGCCAGGTAGAGCTCCACCTGAAGGAGGTACCCCTGACACCCGGCTGCGGTGCCATCATATGCCCTCGGGAGCGAGAGCCAAATCCCACTGGACTCCGGAGCTGGTACGATGGGACTGGCCGATGGTGGTGGTACGGTAGGAGGAGGTGTGGGCAAGCCTCCTCTCTCCAATCGGCGCAGGGTGTTCATGACTTCTTGCATGGCGGCGCCGAGTTGCTGGATCATGGCGTCCTGAATGCTGACCCGCTCCTCCAGTGACTCGGTCACCGCCGCTGCTGCTCCTACTGACTCCATAGGTGGTGTGTTATTCTGTCAAGGTCTGATGTGGATGCGGTGGTGGAGTCAAGCGCAGGACACAGAAGAATAGTCAAGACGACTTTACTCAATACCTCTTAAGGTACACACAAAATAACAGCCTCCAAAAACACAAGAGGTGTAACAAATACGCGAGTGCGTAAATCCCACAAAAGCCAAAGACACAGAACCTAAACATACAAGACAGGCGGACAATAACACACAAAATGCAAACCTAACACAGGGGAACTTATAGGAGACATAATCAAGACAGAATACGCGACAGGTGCACCAACTAGACATAACCAAACAAACATCAAAAACATCAAATCAAATCAAATCAAATCAAATTTTATTGGTCACATGCGCCGAATACAACAGGTGCAGACATTACAGTGAAATGCTTACTTACAGCCCTTAACCAACAGTGCATTTATTTTAAACAAAAAAGTAAGAATAAAACAACAACAAAAAAGTGTTGAGAAAAAAAGAGCAGAAGTAAAAATAAAGTGACAGTAGGGAGGCTATATATACACAATAGAATAAAGTGACAGTAGGGAGGCTATATATACAGGGGGGTACCGTGGGAATGAGATGCAACCTGGGGGAATACTACAGGTATACACATGTGACCAACAGAGAGCTCTGGGTGAGTTGGGCGCCTAGCGGTAGTAGCTAGTACTCCGGGGACGACGAACACCGAAGCCTGCCCGAGCAAGGAGGAGGAGCAGCCTCGGCGGTCTCCGTGACAGCTTGTAACACAAGCATTTCGCTGCACCCCCTATAACATCTGCTAAACTATGAAAGCGACCAAAAAACTTTGATTTTATTTAAAGATGAAGGTACAATGTCACATGAGAATTGAAGTGTGAAAGAGAGTGCAGCACAGAGGGACATGATGTGATATAACAGAGACAGGGATCAAGTTGCCATATATGTAATACATACTGTAAAGTTCTAAATCATATTCATGATAACCTTGGGTTGGCATTATGACCAAACTCAATTTAAGTGTAACTGAACTTTATAATCTTTCACCCCAGAGACATTTTTGTAAATGTTTGTATATAACGTACACTTACAGTTTGTGTCACGGTAAAGGCCTTATGTCCCCACAGGTGACAAGGGGCTTATGTAAGTAAGAGTGCCAAAGCCCTTATCCTGGCTCCTGTGATGTGTGACCTTCAATAAGAATTGTGGTAAAAAAAATATATATTTCCTACTAAGCAGAATATAAATTGTTTCGACTGAGTATGTGTTTTCAAAGCAAGCTGGTACAATTGAAGCAAAGTGCCTTATTTTAAGTTGCAATGCCTCAAGAGTATGTGACAGAGGTTGCAGGTGACAGTGACAGAAAAGAAGATTGCTACATGTGAACTATTTTTAGAGGCAATTCTGAAGAGGAGGAGATGGTAAACAATAACAAGCATGCCTTCAAGTGAGCCACTCACATCTACTTCAAACCCTTCTGCTGTGTGTGTGTGTGTGTGTGTGTGTGTGTGTGTGTGTGTGTGTGTGTGTGTGTGTGTGTGTGTGTGTGTGTGTGTGTGTGTGTGTGTGTGTGTGTGTGTGTGTGTGTGTGTGTGTGTGTGTGTGTGTGTAAGAAAGCGAGAGAGATGTGGGGGTCTTGATATGGCCTTTGGACATGTGTTTCTACAATTGAGGAACAGGTATCACGCATGTTTTTCTCTCCAGGCCTAAATCAAAGCTTTTTGTTCAGAGGTGAATATAATCACACTGTGCCACTCAAAGGTTTTACCAGCAAAGCACAGTTCTCTGTATTCCCATAAGTTAACCTTTCGCTTTCTTTCATTTTGAAAACAACTGCTTTCTTCTTCGTTCAACTCTTACTACATTCGGAAAGTATTCAGACCCCTTGACCTTTTCCACATTTTGTTACGTTACAGCCTTATTCTGAAATGGATTAACTAGTTTTTTTCCCTCATCAATCTACACACAATACCCCATAATGACAAAGCAAAACAGGTTTTTAGAAAATTTTGCAAATGTAGAGAAAATACTAAACTGAAATATTACATTTACATAAGTATTCAGACTCTTTACTCAGTACTTCGTTGAAGCACCTTTGGCAGCGTGTACAGCCTTGAGTCTTCTTGGGTATGATGCTACAAGCTTGGCACACCTGTATTTGGGGAGTTTCTGCCGTTCTTCTCTGCAGATCCTCTCAAGATCTGTCAGGTTGGATGGAGAGCGTTGCTGCACAGCTATTTTCAGGTATCTTCAGAGATGTTCAATCGGGTTCAAGTCCGGGCTCTGGCTCGGCCACTCAAGGACATTCAGAGACTTGTCCCGAAGCCACTTCTGCGTTGTCTTGGCTGTGTGCTTAGGGTCGTTGTCCTGTTGGAAGGTGAACCTTCACCCCAACCTGAAGTTCTGAGGTCCTGAGCGCTCTGGAGCAGGTTTTCATCAAGGATCTCTCTGTACTTTGCTCTGTTAATCTTTCCCTCTGCCTTTCCTGGGCCTTTACTAGTCTGGGTGTCAAGGGGTGCTGAAGGTGGGTGTGGTGCATGAATCAAGCGCAGGACGCAGAAGCTCAGTCCAAAAGACTTTAGTGCAATATTCACGTAGAAAATAAGCACAATAAGCCCGAAGGCGAAATAACGGCGCACACAGGCGTCAATCAAACGGCGCACTAACATGTGCGAAAAACCTCTCCAAAACACTGGAGGGAAGTACGTAGCTCCAACACGAAACAGAAGAGCAATCACACACAAAGACAAACACACACAACGAGAACTAAATAGGACACTAACGAGGACTAACAAGACACAGGTGTACAACATCAAGACAAAACCAAACGAACATGAAACATAGATCGGTGGCAGCTAGTACTCCGGGGACGACGACCGCCGAAGCCTGCCCGAACCAGGAGGAGGAGCAGCCTCGGCCGAAACCGTGACAGTACCCCCCTTGACGCGCGGCCCCAGCCGTGCGCCGACCCCGGCCTCGGGGACGACCAGGAGGACGCGGAGCAGGGCGCGCGGGATGGTCCCGGTGGAATTCCGACAGGAGAGATGGGTCTAGGATGTCCCTCCGCGGCACCCAGCACCGCTCCTCCGGGCCGTACCCCTCCCACTCCACGAGATACTGGACACCCCCCATCTGGCGTCTGGAGTCCAAGATGGACCGAACGGTGTACGCCGGAGCCCCCTCGATGTCCAGTGGGGGCGGAGGAGTCTCCCCTATCTCATTGTCCTGGAGTGGACCAGCTACCACCGGCCTGAGAAGAGACACATGGAACGAGGGGTTAATATTCTTATACTCAACAGGTAGATGTAACCTATAACACACCTCGTTCAATCTTCTCAGGACTTTAAAGGGCCCCACAAACCGCCGACCCAGCTTCCGGCAGGGCAGGCGGAGGGGTAGGTTTCTGGTAGAGAGCCAGACTCGATCTCCGGGTGCGTACACCGGCCCCTCACTGCGGTGGAGATCGGCGCTCGCCTTGTGACGAAGGGACGGCCCGCTGCAGGTGGATGTGGGCAGCGTTCCACGTCTCTTCCGAGCGCCTCATCCAATCATCCACCTCAGGGGCCTCGATCTGGCTCTGCTGCCAAGGTGCCAGAACCGGCTGGTAACCTAACACACATTGGAAGGGGGTTAGGTTGGTAGAGGAGTGGCGGAGAGAGTTCTGGGCCATCTCGGCCCAGGGAATGTACCGTGCCCACTCCTCCGGCCGGCCCTGGCAATACGACCTCAGAAACCTACCCACATCCTGGTTGACACGTTCTACCTGCCCGTTACTCTCCGGGTGGTACCCTGAGGTAAGGCTAACCGAGACCCCCAAACGCTCCATGAACGCTCTCCAAACACGGGAGGTAAACTGGGGGCCTCGATCAGACACTATATCCTCGGGTACCCCGTAATGCCGGAAGACGTGGGTAAATAGGGCCTCAGCGGTCTGTAGGGCAGTAGGAAGACCCGACATAGGGAGAAGACGACAGGCCTTAGAGAACCGGTCCACAACGACCAGGATGGTGGTATTCCCCTGAGAGAGGGGAAGGTCTGTCACAAAATCCACCGAGAGGTGGGACCATGGTCGTTGTGGAACGGGCAGGGGTTGTAACTTACCCCTGGGCAGATGTCGGGGCGCCTTACACTGGGCGCACACCGAGCAGGAGGAGAATTAAACCCTCTCATCCCTAGCCAAAGTGGGCCACCAGTATTTAGTGCTAAGGCAATGCACTGTCCGGCCAATACCTGGATGTCCAGAGGAGATGGACGTGTGAGCCCAGTAAATGAGTCGATCCCGAATCTCGAGCGGAACGTACTTCCGACCCTCAGGACACTGTGGAGGGCTGGGGTCGGTACGCAACGCTCGCTCGATTTCGGCATCGACCTCCCACACCACCGGTGCCACAAGGCAAGACTCCGGTAGTATGGGAGTAGGCTCAACGGACCTCTCCTCCGTGTCATACCGCCGGGACAGCGCATCTGCCTTACCATTCTGGGACCCAGGGATGTACGTGATTTTAAATACGAACCTGGTGAGAAACATACTCCATCGAGCCTGGCGAGGGTTCAGTCTCCTCGCTGCCCGGATGTACTCCAGGTTCCGATGGTCAGTCAAAATGAGGAAAGGGTGTTGAGCCCCCTCAAGCCAATGCCTCCACACCTTAAGGGCTTGAACTACAGCTAACAGCTCCCTGTCCCCAACGTCATAGTTACGCTCCGCTGGGCTGAGCTTTTTTGAGTAAAAAGCACAGGGGCGGAGTTTAGGTGGCGTGCCGGACCGTTGAGAGAGAACGGCCCCTATACCAGCCTCAGACGCGTCTACCTCAACCTGAAAGGGTAATGCGGGATCCGGATGCGCCAGCACCGGAGCCGACGTAAACAGGTCCTTCAGTCTCCTAGAGGCCCTGTCCGCATCAGCTGACCACTGCAGGCGCACCGGACCCCCTTTCAGAAGGGACGTGATGGGAGCTGCCACCTGTCCAAAACCCCGGATAAACCTCCGGTAGTAATTCGCAAAGCCCAAGAACTGCTGCACCTCTTTTACAGTGGTTGGAGTTTGCCAATTACGCACAGTGGACACACGATCCACCTCCATTCTCACCCCTGACGCGGACAACCGATAACCCAAAAAGGAGACTGACTCCTGGAAAAACAGACATTTCTCTGCCTTGACACATAGGTCGTGCTCCAACAGCCTCCTCAATACACGACGCACCAGGGTTATATGCTCGGCTCGGGTAGACGAGTACACCAGAATTTCATCAATGTACACGACCACCCCTTGTCCCTGCATATCCCGGAAAATGTCATCTACGAAGGATTGGAAGACTGATGGAGCATTCATCAACCCATATGGCATGACGAGATATTCGAAATGACCTGACGTGGTACTAAACGCTGTCTTCCATTCGTCGCCCTCCCTAATGCGCACCAAGTTATACACGCTCCTGAGATCCAATTTTGTGAAAAACCGCGCTCCATGCAATGACTCTGTCATGGTCGCAATCAGAGGGAGTGGATAACTGTATTTCACAGTAATCTGATTGAGACCACGGTAATCAATGCACGGGCGCAATCCTCCATCTTTCTTCTACACAAAAAAGAAACTCGAGGAGGCGGGAGAAGTGGAGGGCCGAATGTATCCCTGTCTCAAAGATTCGGCTATGTAAGTCTCCATAGCTTTTCTCTCCTCTTGAGACAAAGGATACACGTGGCTCCGTGGGAGCGCTGCTCCTGCCTGGAGATCAATCGCACAATCCCCCTGTCTATGAGGAGGCAACTGCGTCGCCCTAGTTTTACTAAACACGAGAGCTAAATCCCCATATTCAGGCGGGAATGTGCAGTGCGGGCACTTGGTTTGGACTTTCCACCGACGTCGCCCCCCACGGAAACACCCAGACATCGCCCCTTGCACTGAGCAGACCACCCATCGAGAGCCCTCTGTTGCCACGAAATAGCAGGGTTATGGGTGCTTAACCAGGGAATTCCCAGCACCACTGGGTACGCAGGAGAGTCGATCAGATACAGCTGTATAGTCTCTTCATGACCCCCCTGCGCACACATCCTAAGTGGTGCTGTGATCTCCCTAATCAACCCCCGACCCCAACGGGCGGCTATCTAAGGCATGAACGGGAAAAGGTTTGTCAACAGGTAGGAGAGGGATCCCTAAATCTAAACAAAACTTCCGATCAACAAAATTCCCAGCTGCGCCTGAATCTACTAGCGCCTTATGCTGGGAATGAGGTGCAACCTGTGGAAAACACACAGGTATACAAAAGTGCGCAACAGAAAGCTCTGGGTAAGTGGGACGTCTACTCACCTGGGAGGCCCCCAGTGCGTGGCCTGTTGTCTTCTCCCCGGAGAACCCTCCCCAGCACCTGGCCGCAGTGTGCCCTCCACGACCGCACTTGGTGCAGGAGACAGGCCCCCTCGGGCTCCTCCTCCTCCTTTCTCTAGCGCCGGCACCCCCGAGCTCCATAGGGCTCGGCTCGGAGGTGCCGGAGGGCGGAATGGACGGACCCCCCTCGGGACGTCCATGGGTGGCCAGCAGGGTGTCCAGACGGATGGACATATCAACCAACTGGTCGAAGGTGAGATGGGTATCCCTGCAGGCCAAATCACGTTGAACGTCCTCCCGTAGGCTACATCGAAAATGGTCGATGAGGGCCCGTTCATTCCACCCTGCGTCCGCCGCTAGAGTCCCGAACTCTAGAGCAAACGCCTGTGCGCTCCTCCTCCCCTGTCTCAGGTGGACTAGACGCTCCCCGCTCCACGGTCTTGAAGCGGCGGGAGAACTCGGCGTAGGAGATGGTGTTGGCGTCCATCTTCCTCCACTCGGCGTTAGCCCACTCCAACGCTTTGCCCGTGAGACAGGAGATGAGGGCGGAAACGCTCTCGTGTCCCGAGGGCACCGGGTGTACAGTGGCCAGGTAGAGCTCCACCTGTAGGAGGAACACCTGACACCCGGCAGCTGTTCCGTCATACGCCCTCGGGAGCGAGAGCCGAATCCCCCTGGGTTCCGGACCTGGGACTGGTGGACCGGCCGATGGGGTTGGCAGGGTAGGCGGAGGTGTGGTAGGTGGAGGTGTGGGTACCCCGCTGGCCTCCCATCGGTGCAGGGTGTTGATGACGTCCTGTAGAGCGGTCCCCAGTTGTCGTATCTGGTCATCTTGGCCGCGAACATGCTCCTCGAGCGACTCAGGCGTAACTGCAGATCCTGCTGATTCCATTTTTGGTGTGTGATTCTGTCAAGGGGTGCTGAAGGTGGGTGTGGTGCATGAATCAAGCGCAGGACGCAGAAGCTCAGTCCAAAAGACTTTAGTGCAATATTCACGTAGAAAATAAGCACAATAAGCCCGAAGGCGAAATAACGGCGCACACAGGCGTCAATCAAACGGCGCACTAACATGTGCGAAAAACCTCTCCAAAACACTGGAGGGAAGTACGTAGCTCCAACACGAAACAGAAGAGCAATCACACACAAAGACAAACACACACAACGAGAACTAAATAATACACTAACGAGGACTAACAAGACACAGGTGTACAACATCAAGACAAAACCAAACGAACATGAAACATAGATCGGTGGCAGCTAGTACTCCGGGGACGACGACCGCCGAAGCCTGCCCGAACCAGGAGGAGGAGCAGCCTCGGCCGAAACCGTGACACTGGGGGTGTGGGGGAGTTGTTTTAAGATGGTCATACAGTCGTGGTCAAAAGTTTTGAGAATGACACAAATACTAATTTTCACAAAGTCTGCTGCCTCAGTTTTGATGATGGCAATTTGCATATACTCCAGAATGTTATGAAGAGTGATCAGATGAATTGCAATTAATTGCAAAGTCCCTCTTTGCCATGAAAATGTTTCCACTGCATTTCAGCCCTGCCACAAAAGGACCAGCTGCCATCATGTCAGTGATTCTCTCGTTAACACAGGTGAGAATGTTGACGAGGACAAGGCTGGAGATCACTCTGTCATGCTGATTGAATTAGAATAACAGACTGGAAGCTTTAAAAGGAGGGTGGTGCTTGAAATCATTGTTTTCCTCTGTTAACCATGCAGGTAAGCAAGGAAACACGTGCCGTCATTATTGCTTTGCACAAAAATGGCTTCACAGGCAAGGATATTGCTGCTAGTAAGATTGCACCTAAATCAACCATTTATCGGATCATCAAGAACTTCAAGGAGAGAGGTTCAATTGTTGTGAAGAAGGCGTCAGGGCGCCCAAGAAAGTCCAGCAAGTGCCAGGACCGTCTCCTAAAGTTGATTCAGCTGCGGGATCAGGGCACCACCAGTGCAGAGCTTGCTCAGGAATGGCAGCAGGCAGGTGCGAGTGCATCTGCACACACAGTGAGGCGAAGACTTTTGGAGGATGGCCTGGTGTCAAGAAGGGTAACAAAGAAGCCACTTCTCTCCAGGAAAAACATCAGGGACAGACTGATATTCTGCAAAAGGTACAGGGATTGGACTGCTGAGGACTGGGGTAAAGTCATTTTCTCTGATGAATTCCTTTCCGATTGTTGGGGCATCCGGAAAACACCTTGTCCGGAGAAGACAAGATGAGCGCTACCATCAGTCCTGTGTCATGCCAACAGTAAAGCATCCTGAGACCATTAATGTGTGGGGTTGCTTCTCAGCCAAGGGAGTGGGCTCACTCACAATTTTGCCTAAGAACACAGCCATGAATAAAGAATGGTACCAACACATCCTCCGAGAGCAACTTCTCCCAACCATCCAAGAACAGTTTAGTGATGACCAATGCCTTTTCCAGCATGATGGAGCACCTTGCCATAAGGAAAAAGTGATAACTAAGTGGCTCGGGGAACAAAACATCGAAATTTTGGGTCCATGGCCAGGAAACTCCCCAAACCTTAATCCTATTGAGAACTTGTGGTCGATCCTCAAGAGGTGGGTGGACAAACAAAAACCCACAAATTCTGACAAACTCCAAGCATTGATTATGCAAGAATGGGCTGCCATCAGTCAGGATGTGGCCCAGAAGTTAATTGACAGCATGCCAGGGCAGATTGCAGAGGTCTTGAAAAAGAAGGGTCAACATTGCAAATATTGACTCTATGCATAAACTTAATGTAATTGTCAATAAAAGCCTTTGACACTTATGGAATGCTTGTAATTATACTTCAGTATACCATAGTAACATCTGACAAAAATATCTCATAACACTGAAGCAGCGAACTTTGTGAAGACCAATACTTGTGTCATTCTCAAAACTTTTGACCATGACTGTACATAACATGAATCATTTAGCCTTCAGGTATAATTTTTTTGTATAAAAAATGATTTAAGAAAATATTGAAGACAGTCAAAGAATTAATCATAAGGAATAAGGTTTTGAAGTGTCTGTCCTATATTTAAGAGATATAAGAAAGCTCAGGAAATATTTGGGTTTTCTTGGACACATATTTAACCCGTTATTTTTGTTGGCATAAAACGACCTCCATATTTCCATTCGTTTGTATGGGTTACCTTGAGATGGAGAACAGCATCGTGTTCGTGAGAGTCTCCCCTTTCCATAGTGGGGTCATATTAGTTTGTAGCTCAAAGGTTTCGGACACTACAGACAGAAGTTGCCACATCAGCTTTACCGACTTCAGACAAGTCCCGTGACACTTGTTGGGGTCATAGAGTAGGGCGACCTGCCTTGTAAAACAGATGAGGATAAAGAGAAGGATTGTTTTACTATCTCACTGCATCAAATCAATCAAAGCATGGCTCTCTCACACAACTGCGGATCATGTGGCAGTGGAATTGAAGGCACAAACTTAAGTTTACCTTATATTGAAGTTTTGCAGGTGATATGGAGCTCTCCAGGATGAATGGCAGAGTAATACAATTATGGGTCTATGATATAATGCATGAGCTGAAATGGTTTATGACTCCCTTGTCGTTCCATTAAAGATTTACTGCAGTGGGGAGAAGAGGAGATTTGGATAGATCCATTTGATTTGGATAGATCCATTGTCGCTCATGTAAGCAAACTGCCTGAAACCAGCATTGCGGACAGCACGATTTTATGCATGATGTTTTACTTATAAAAACGAATTTTTTATTTATTTTTTATTCAAAACTTGATAATGGATACATGTACGAAAACACTTTTACTTTTATGTCAGTTGTTATCTGGGATCGTGTTTCGACCATTTCAAAGTGGATTTGACATCAAGCAGGTGTGTGTGTCAGCAAGAAGCAACAAGAACACTACCCCCATAGCATTGTGAGAGAGACCAAGCTGCAGCAGGTGCGTCTCAACACGCATAACATCCGAGGCAACTGGCAGGACATGAGATGGATTTTCTGAGCGGCAGCAGTGCGGGACTGAGGTCAAAGATGCAGGGGGAACAAACTGAGGAAGGTTCTGAATTATATCCTGTTGCTGACTTGAACTTCTCTTTCATGCTTAACGAAACAAATCAGTCCTTTGGAGAGTACTTGTCTGATTTGGAGAAAAATGATTTAGTTGGGGATGGATCCGCCGTCCTGAGAATAATAATCTCTGTGATTTACTCTGTGGTCTGTATCTTGGGGTTGATAGGAAATATCCTTGTCTTATACCTCATGAAGTCTAAATGGAAGAAATCGTCCATTAACCTTTTCGTGACGAGTTTAGCGGTGACTGATTTCCAGTTTGTATTAACTCTTCCTTTTTGGGCAGTGGAGAACGCTTTGGACTTCACCTGGCTTTTTGGAAAAGCCATGTGCAAGATAGTGTCTTACGTGACAGCGATGAATATGTACGCAAGTGTCTTTTTCCTGACTGCTATGAGTGTGGCACGGTACTGGTCGGTTGCATCTGCTCTCAAGAGCAGGCGGCGCAGTCCGCGCTGCTGCTCCGCGCGCTTTATGAGCATTGTCATATGGGTTGCTGCTATATCCGCAGCTTTGCCCCATGCGGTGTTCTCCACAACCGCGACTGTCTCCAACGAGGAACTGTGCCTTGTTAAATTTCCAGACACTGTTGACGCACAATTCTGGCTTGGACTTTACCATAGCCAAAAAGTACTGATCGGGTTTCTAATACCGCTGGGGATCATCTCCGTCTGCTACCTGCTGCTTTTGCGCTTCATCACATCCAAGAATGTGAACACCTCCAGCGCAAAGAGACGCTCCAAAGTGACTAAATCTGTGACTATAGTGGTTCTGTCATTCTTCCTCTGTTGGTTGCCGAACCAGGCACTAACGGCATGGGGGATTCTCATAAAACTCAACTTTGTGCATTTCAGTCGGGAATATTACACCACCCAGGTATATGTATTCCCAGTGTCTGTCTGTTTGGCGCACTCTAACAGCTGTCTAAACCCCATATTGTATTGTCTAATGAGAAGAGAGTTCAGAAAGGCTTTGAAAAAACTTTTTTGGCAAATAACTTCTCCATCGGTGACCAACATGAGACCATTTACGGCGACGACCAAGCCGGAGCAAGACGAGCATGGACATGCGTTGGTACGGTTAAGTCCGGCAGAGCCAGCTTTGGTTTTCTATCCACCTGGTGTTGTCATTTACAATGGGAGAAACGATATGCTCCCGAAAAGTACGTAGCCTGTCTTAATACATGTAGCCTACCAAGCTGTCTATGTGGCCAAGTCGATTTCGAATAAATGAATTTCAACAGAATGTATGTTTGTTTGTTTGTATGTATTATTGTGTTGATCGATTTAATTATTAATTAAATATGTATACTGTATATGTATTTATTTATTTCTAGCACCATTATTACCACTATATTTGTCAATTTTACGCATCAGTGAGAAGTGGCATGCCCTGGACTGATTGAAGCCTAAACTTGTCTAGACAGATTCAGAAACGTGTTGTAGAGACCTTTTCCAATGTCACTCATCGTGTTACAACTGAATAAAGGCATTTCACTCTTCGAAATGTATTTCATAGATGCACATCATTCATGTATAAAACCAGCCAGTCGGTTAATCTTACGTAAATTCTGGCCTTTAATGTATATGTGTGACACATCAAAATAAAGACCTGGATTATCTTGACATACACAGTTTGATAGATTAAAACTCTGATGTGGTAAATAAATCCTACACATGCTCCTGAGTTTTACATGACTTGCACTGCCTTTTTAGAAATACTGTGACATATCTAACCTGTAGGGAATGTATTCAGTTGTGCAAAATCTATTTAGTTATGCGAAGACCTTATAAGTCAGTAATTGAAGTGGAAACAAACAAACAGTGGGCTATCATAGTCTCTTCTCTCCTCTCACATTTATTTGAATGTCCTATCCTTCAATGTCTTTCAGAGTTCAATTTAGAGGTGCAGTGTGTGAGATAGTTATTTCACATCACTTGTAAGCATCACTATTTTAAGAGCATACACCAGCAGTTAGTCCTTTATTCTGAGCTAATTGCTTCTAGGAAAAATGGGCATGACAGTGTGCAGTGGTGATCTGTAAAGTTGCTTATGAAAGGTGGGGGGTTGACAGACACCTAGTCACTCTGCACCAACTCTAAAGAGCACTGCAAGGGGCACATCATTGATAATAACCCTCTGAGCAGACCACATTACATATTGCACCTCTGTGCATGCATACCACATGGTAAACTGCACAATACATGCTTCTGTGCAAATCTCTTTCAGAAGAGTCAAACTTCTTAATTTTTATTAATTCAATTTCGATTGATGTGCTTGGCAGAATTCATCTGGAGCCACTTGGCTCACAGTTTAGACTTTGATAGATGGATTGATGTTGGAGAGTAGTCTGGATAAAAGCCTCGCCTAATGGCACAACATTAGTATGACTCATCTGTTTTTACCAACATCGTTTTGAGAACATCTACACTGGTATAGCAAATGGGGAAGAGAGGGAAGTGGAATGGAAAGCATTGAGCTGCACACAGTTTGTTCTGCCTTTCTCAGTAACATATATAACGCAGCTTTTGAATCCATTTACAAAACCCTTCAAAGGATTTACAGAACAGAGGGAGACCAGGTAAAAGGGTCTTAGTAAATATCTTTATTCAAATAGGTTATTCCACGTATCTGATGAAGAGGGCGATGAACAGACAGCCAAGTAGAGACATTGTTGATGCGGAGAGGACCACCACAATCACACTTCCTGCCATGTTGACCAATGCCCCCAGTCCCGCCCCTACGATGATCTGAGCCAGCTGCACCATACACGTGAGCGCTGCACAATCCACGCCAGTGCCTCGATCCTGTCCAGCAGGATTACCTGTCCCCAGCTTCCTCTGTACCTGGTGGGAGGATGGGAGACGTTACATTTGTATCAGTATAATGTCATAAGAGGAAAGAATTCATTTGAGAAATTCCATAACAAACACTCTCACACTCAAGTGTGCACACAGATATACGCGCGCACACACACACACGCACGCGCACACACACACAACTAAATGTATTCAGGACAAATTTATTCACAGTTCACGCTTTATAAAATATGATGTGAAAAGCATGTGGTGAAACTGAAGGTAATGGGACCTGTAGTGACACAATACCAGATTAAGAGTGGCTGGGGAAGAGTCTTGTGAACATGCCTGGTAAGCAGAATTACAAGCAATGCCTCAACACCACATCAATAAACTAGTTAACACAAATCCCCTTTGTGTCCTGCTCTATAGGGAGTAAATAGATTGATAACACAATAGACTACTAGGAAATGGAGCTGAAACAAGATGAGATGTTTGGTTTGATATACAGTGGGGAGAACAAGTATTTGATACACTGCCGATTTTGCAGGTTTTCCTACTTACAAAGTATGTAGACGTCTGTAATTTTTATCATAGGTACACTTCAACTGTGAGAGACATAATCTAAAACAAAAATCCAGAAAATCACATTGTATGATTTTTAAGTAATTAATTTGTATTTTATTGCATGACATAAGTATTTGATCACCTACCAACCAGTAAGAATTCCGGCTCTCACAGACCTGTTAGTTTTTCTTTAAGAAGCCCTCCTGTTCTCCACTCATTACCTGTGTTAACTGCACCTGTTTGAACTCTTTACCT
Source organism: Coregonus clupeaformis (assembly GCF_020615455.1). Taxonomy (NCBI): domain Eukaryota; kingdom Metazoa; phylum Chordata; class Actinopteri; order Salmoniformes; family Salmonidae; genus Coregonus; species Coregonus clupeaformis. The sequence continues at coordinate 28,334,194 of NC_059200.1, forward strand.
GTATAAAAGACACCTGTCCACACACTCAATCAAACAGACTCCAACCTCTCCACAATGGCCAAGACCAGAGAGCTGTGTAAGGACATCAGGGATAAAATTGTAGACCTGCACAAGGCTGGGATGGGCTACAGGACAATAGGCAAGCAGCTTGGTGAGAAGGCAACAACTGTTGGTGCAATTATTAGAAAATGGAAGAAGTTCAAGATGACAGTCAATCACACTCGGTCTGGGGCTCCATGCAAGATCTCACCTCGTGGGGCATCAATGATCATGAGGAAGGTGAGGGATCAGCCCAGAACTACATGGCAGGACCTGGTCAATGACCTGAAGAGAGCTGGGACCACAGTCTCAAAGAAAACCATTAGTAACACACTACGCCGTCATGGATTAAAATCCTGCAGCGCACGCAAGGTCCCCCTGCTCAAGCCAGCGCATGTCCAGGCCCGTCTGAAGTTTGCCAATGACCATCTGGATGGAATGGGAGAAGGTCATGTGGTCTGATGAGACAAAAATAGAGCTTTTTGGTCTAAACTCCACTCGCCGTGTTTGGAGGAAGAAGAAGGATGAGGACAACCCCAAGAACACCATCCCAACCGTGAAGCATGGAGGTGGAAACATCATTCTTTGGGGATGCTTTTCTGCAAAGGGGACAGGAAGACTGCACCGTATTGAGGGGCGGATGGATGCGGCCATGTATCGCGAGATCTTGACCAACAACCTCCTTCCCTCAGTAAGAGCATTGAAGATGGGTCGTGGCTGGGTCTTCCAGCATGACAACGACCCGAAACACACAGCCAGGGCAACTAAGGAGTGGCTCCGTAAGAGGCATCTCAAGGTCCTGGAGTGGCCTAGCCAGTCTCCAGACCTGAACCCAATAGAAAATCTTTGGGAGGGAGCTGAAAGTCCGTATTGCCCAGCGACATCCCCGAAACCTGAAGGATCTGGAGAAGGTCTGTATGGAGGAGTGGGCCAAAATCCCTGCTGCAGTGTGTGCAAACCTGGTCAAGACCTACAGGAAACGTATGATCTCTGTAATTGCAAACAAAGGTTTCTGTACCAAATATTAAGTTCTGCTTTTCTGATGTATCAAATACTTATGTCATGCAATAAAATGCAAATTAATTACTTAAAAATCATACAATGTGATTTTCTGGATTTTTGTTTTAGATTCCGTCTCTCACAGTTGAAGTGTACCTATGATAAAAATTACAGACCTCTACGTGCTTTGTAAGTAGGAAAACCTGCAAAATCGGCAGTGTATCAAATACTTGTTCTCCCCACTGTAAATCAGTGTAATAGACTATAATCTATCAGTTGGAAAAGTGGAAAACAGGCACATTAACAAATGTTTGCTCTATGATAGTGAAATGGAGGAAAAGTACAAGGGTGGGAAAAACTTTTGCTTTGTCACTTGTGGACTTTCTTGGAATCGTTCCATCTGTTTTATTATGCAGTATTAGTATTTCCCAATTCATGGTGAAAGCGGCGATTTAGGGATTATCTCTACTGAAATTAATCAGCCTTGTGCATTGGCAGACTGGACTAATCAAATCAAATCAAATTTTATTGGTCACATGCGCCGAATACAACAGGTGCAGACATTACAGTGAAATGCTTACTTACAGCCCTTAACCAACAGTGCATTTATTTTAAACAAAAAAAGTAAGAATAAAACAACAACAAAAAAGTGTTGAGAAAAAAAGAGCAGAAGTAAAATAAAGTGACAGTAGGGAGGCTATATATACAGTAAAATAAAGTGACAGTAGGGAGGCTATATATACAGGGGGGTACCGTTGCATAGTCAATGTGCGGGGGCACCGGCTAGTTGAGGTAGTTGAGGTAATATGTACATGTGGGTAGAGTTAAAGTGACTATGCATAAATACTTAACAGAGTAGCAGCAGCGTAAAAAGGATGGGGTGGGGGGGCAGTGCAAATATTCCGGGTAGCCATGATTAGCTGTTCAGGAGTCTTATGGCTTGGGGGTAAAAGCTGTTGAGAAGTCTTTCTTTTGGACCTAGACTTGGCACTCCGGTACCGCTTGCCGTGCGGTAGCAGAGAGAACAGTCTATGACTAGGGTGGCTGGAGTCTTTGACAATTTTGAGGGCCTTTTTTGAGGGACTTTATTGCTGTACATTATGTTCTCAGGTGGATAATATGGATAATATAGTATATGGATAAAATAGTAGACATCTATAAACTCAGGACAGTTTTGATCCCAATCTGAATTTGATCCAAATAATTTAGATTGATTATGCTAATTATATCTAAATGAAAATGGCAAAGTAGGATTTGTAATTTTATGAAAAACCATGGAGTGCTGTCCAGAGATGTCCTTACTGAAGGTGACAGGAAGGGTTGAATATAAAGTAAAGTGCAGATTGGCTAAACTTAATCTCATTAATCACTTTTTCCATCCAAATCCAAACCTTTCCCTATTTACATCCTGAAAGGCTGTGTTCACTTTTAAGCCAAAACACTAATAGGAAAGCACTATGTCTTAGCGAGGCCTGTTTCGCATCTGGGTAATTCCATGTCATTTCAGCAAGCCATGACACCCAGCATTTCAGATTGTTCTGAAATCATTTCTGTAGTTAGAAACAGATAATATTAGCATTTCTGCAACGTTCTTTTGTTGAAATATAATATAAAATATAATTGGCCATTTTAATACGATTCATATAACATTCAATAAATATACATATCATTGATTTGGGCCAAACCTTTTTCTAACAATGAGTAAGACATGAGGAATCCAAACAAATGATCAAAAATATAAACACAACATGTTACAAATTTTAAAGATTTTACTGAGTTACATACAGTTCATATACACTAATAGGAAAGCACTATGTCTTAGCGAGGCCTGTTTCGCATCTGGGTAGTTCCATGTCATTTCAGCAAGCCATGACACCCAGCATTTCAGATTGTTCTGAAATCAGTTCTGTAGTTAGAAACAGATAAGATTAGCATTTCTCCAACATTCTTTTGTTGAAATATAATATAAAATATAATTGGCCATTTTAATACGATTCATATAACATTCAATAAATATACCTATCATCGATTTGGGCCAAACTTTTTTCTAACAATGAGTAAGACATGAGGAATCCAAACAAATGTTCAAAAATATAAACACAACATGTTACAATTTTAAAGATTTCACTGAGTTACATGCAGTTCATATACAGCACCAGTCAAACTTTTGGACACTTCTACTCATTCAAGGGTTTTAATTTATTTTTTACTATTTTCTACATTGTAGAATAATAGTGAAGACATCAAAATTATGAAATAACACATATGGAATCATGTAGTAACAAAAAAGTATCAAACAAATCAAAATATATTTTATATTTGAAATTCTTCAAATAGCCACCCTTTGCCTTGATGACAGCTTTGCACACTCTTGGCATTCTCTCAACCAGCTTCACCTGGAATGCTCTTCCAACAGTATTGAAGGAGTTCCCACATATGCTGAGCACTTATTGGCTGCTTTTCCTTCACTCTGCGGTCCAACTCATCCCAAACCATCTCAATTGGGTTGAGGTCAGGGGATTGTGGAGGCCAGGTCATCTGATGCAGCACTCCATCACTCTCCTTCTTGGTCAAATAGTCCATACACAGCCTGGAGGTGTGTTGAGTCATTGTCCTGTTGAAAAACAAATGATAGTCCCACTAAGCGCAAACCAGATGGGATCGCGTATCGCTGCAGAATGCTGTGGTAGCCATGCTGGTTAAGTGTGCCAGACAGTGTCACCAGCAAAGCACCCCAACACATTTAACATTTAAGTCATTTAGCAGACGCTCTTATCCAGAGCGACTTACAAATTGGTGCATTCAATTTAGGATAGCCAGTGGGACAACCACCCTTTTTTTGTGGGGAGGTGGAAGGATTACTGTTATACTATTCCAGGTATTCCTGGAAGAGGTAGTGTTTCAAGTGTCTCCGGAAGGTGGTCAGTGACTCCGCTGTCCTGGCATCGTGCCTCCTCCATGCTTCATGGTGGGAACCAAACATGCGGAGATCATCCGTTCACCTACTCTGCATCTCACAAAGACAAGGCGGTTGGAACCAAAAAGAGCAAATCTGGACTCATTTCTTGGCCCAAGCAAGTCTCTTCTTATTATTGGTGTCCTTTAGTAGTGGTTTCTTTGCAGCAATTCGATCATGAAGGCACTGATTTACTCAGTCTCCTCTGAACAGTTGATGTTGAGATGTGTCTGTTACCTGAACTCTGTGAAGCATTTATTTGGGCTGCAATTGCTGAGGCTGGTAACTCTAATGAACTTATCCTCTGCAGCAGAGGTAACTCTGGGTCTTCCTTTCCTGTGACGGTCTTCATGAGAGCCAGTTTCATCATAGCGCTTGATGGTTTTTGCGACTGCACTTGAAGAAACTTTCAAAGTTCTTGAACATTTCCGGACTGACTGACCATCATGTTTTAAAGTACTGATGGCCTGTCGTTTGTCTTTGCTTATTTGAGCTGTTCTTGCAATAATATGGACTTGGCCTTTTACCAAATAAGGCTATCTTCTGTATACCACCCCTACCTTGTAACAACACAACTGATTGGCTCAAACGCATTAAGGAGGAAAGAAATTCCACAAATTAACTTTTAACAAGGCACACCTGTTAATTGAAATGCATTCCAGGTGACTACCTCATGAAGCTGGTTGAGAGAATGCCAAGAGTGTGCAAAGCTGTCATCAAGGCAAAGGGTGGCTACTTTGAAGAATCTCAAATATAAAATATATTTTGATTTGTTTAAACACTTTCTTGGTTACTACATGATTCCATAAGTGTTATTTAATAGTTGTGATGTCTTCACTATTATTCTACAATGTAGAAAATAGTAAAAAATAAAGAAAAACCCTGGAATGAGTAGGTGTGTCCAAACTTTTGACTGCTACTGTAAGGAAATCAGTCAACTGAAATATATTCACTAGGCCCTAATCAATGGATTTCACATGACTGGGAAAACCAGTCAGTATCTGGTGTGACCACCATTTGCCTCATGCAGTGCGACACATTTCCGTCGCATAGAGTTGATCAGGCTGTTGATTGTGTCCTGTGGAATGTTGTCCCACTCCTCTTCAATGGCTGTGTGAAGTTGCTGGATATTGGCAGGAACTTGAACATGCTGTCGTACACGCCGATCCAGAGCATCCCAAACATGCTCAATGGGTGACATGTCTGATTAGTATGCAGGCCATGGAAGAACTGGGACATTTTCAGCTTCCAGGAATTGTGTACAGATCCTTGCGACATGGGGCTGTGCATTATCATGCTGAAACATGAGGTGATGGCGGCAGATGAATGGCACGACAATGGGCCTCAGGATCTCGTCACAGTATCTCTGTGCATTGAAATTGCCATCGATAAAATGCAATTGTGTTCGTTGTCTGTAGCTTATGGCTGCCCATAACATAACCCCACCGCCACCAAGGAGGAACTCTGTTCACAACTTTGACATCAGCAAACCGCTCGCCCACACGATGCCATACACGTGGTCTGCGGTTGTGAGGCCGGTTGGCCGTACTGACGAATTCTCTAAAACGAAGTTGGAGGTCGCTTAAATTCTCTGACAACAGCTCTGGTGGACATTCCTTTAGTCAGCATGCCAATTGTGTGCTCCCTCAAACCTTGAGACATCTGTGGCATTGTGTTGTGTGACAAAACTGCACATTTTAGAGTGGCCTTTTATTGTCCCCAGCACAAGGTGCACCTATGTAATGATCATGCTGTTTAATTAGCTTCTTGATATGTCACACCTGTCAGGTGGATGGATTATCTTGGCAAAGGGGAAATGCTCATTAACAGGGATGTAAACAAATTTGTGCACAAAATTTGAGAGAAATAAGCTTTTTGTGCATATAGAACATTTCTGGAATCTTTTATTTCATCTCATAAAACATGGAACCAAGACTTTACATGTTGCGTTTATATTTTTGTTCAGTGTAGTATTAGTTCTCTATGTCTGACAAGTAGTATGGAGCTGCGTCTCGGAGTATTGTTTCTTCATCCTATGTAATGTATTCTCAGTGAATTGGGGGATGTTTTTTTCCTCTGTTCAGAGAAATTAGTCATTGAAGTTGTTAGGTTTATGTCCCATCCTACATCCTGATATTAGGGATAGTTCACCCAAATTACAAAATTACATATTAGTTTCCTTATGTGGCACAAATCCAATGCAAGTGAATGACCACGTACAGGGAGGAGGTGAGGGCTCTGGGAGTGTGGTGCCAGGAAAATAACTTCTCACTCAACGTCAACAAAACAAAGGAGATGATCGTGGACTTCAGGAAACAGCAGAGGGTGCACCCCCCATCCACATCGACGGGACCGCATTGGAGACGGTGGAAAGCTTCAAGTTCCTTGGCATACACATCACTGACAAACTGAAATGGTCCACCCACGCAGACAGTGTGGTGAAGAAGGCGCAACAGAGCCTCTTCAACCACAGGAGGCTGAAGAAATTTGGCTTGGCACCTAAAACCCTCACAAACTTTTACAGATGCACAATTGAGAGCATCCTGTCGGGCTGAATCACCGCCTGGTACGGCAATTGCACCGCCCGCAACCGCAGGGCTCTCCAGAGGGTGGTGCGGTCTGCCGAACGCATTACCGGGGGCAAACTACCTGCCCTCCAAGACACATACAGCACCCGATGTCACAGGAAGGCCAAAAAGATCATCAAGGACATCAACCACCTGAGCCACTGCCTGTTCATCCCGCTATCATCCAGAAGGCGAGGTCAGTACAGGTGCATCAAAGCTGGGACAGAGAGAATGAAAAACTGCTTCTATCTCAAGGCCATCAGACTGTTAAATAGCCATCACTAGCACATTAGAGGCTGCTGCTGCCTATTGAAATCACTGGCCACTTTAAGAAATGGAACACTAGTCACTTTAATAATGTTTACATATCTTGCACTACTCATCTCATATGTATATACTGTATTCTATTCTATAATATTCTACTGTATCTTAGTCCATGTCGCTCTGTCATTGCTTGTCCATATATGTATATATTCTTAAATTCCATTCCTTACTAGATGTGTGTGTATTGGGTATATGTTGTGAAATTGTTAGATATTACTTGTTAGATATTACTGCACTGTTGGAGCTAGAATTACAAGCATTTCGCTATACCCGCAATAACATCTGCTAAACACGTGATTGTGACAAATAACATTTGATTTGATTTGGTACTTACTGTATATTATCATTTTCGCGCTTCATATCCAAATCATCTATAAGTGACATAATTGAGTTACACAATACATTTTTAATACTTTATGACTTTATGATGATTTGGATATGAAGCATGAAAATTGTAATATATGTACAATTGACTTGGATAGGATTTGTGAAAGAAATTAGCATTTGAAACAGTGGCCAACAAAACCAAAGCATGGGTTTTTCACCTAATAGAGGGCACAGCACCATCTAGTGGTCAGAACCTGGTAATATCAGGATGTAGGGTGTGACACAAACCTAACATCTTCAATGACTAATTTCTCTGAACAGGAAAAAAAAAACATCACCAAATTCACTGAGAATACATTACATAGGGTGAACAAACAATACTTTGAGCTGCATCTCCATACTACTTGTCAGACATAGAGAACTGATACTACATACTCGTTGTTAGGGTGGGATTGGCATGGGGTGTCTGTGGGTGGCTTTTGACAATTTATTGGGATTCCTAACTCATTGTTAGAAAAATCTGTCCAAATCGGATGTTAGGTGCTATAAATTAAAATGGCCAATTTGGGTGCAATCAATTAGCTTAATTTCTCAGAGATCGAATCATTTTTAGTAGCTACCACAGCCAGTTCAACTCTACCTCTAGCTATGTGTCAGGTAGCAGTATCTAACAGCTGTTGTGTGTATGGAAATGTTTTGTAGCCTTTTTGTCCCATTTCTACAGAAGGCAATTAACTTGGGTCACACTAGACCTGAATCAAACGATGAAACCAGCAGCCAATCGATTGAAGACCAATATTCTGACTTTTCTTGACAGCGCAATGTGAGTTTTTATTAAAATCAGTATAGCAATGCAACGTTATTGATCTGTCAGTTTCCGTAGCTAATTCCCTACTTTTCACACTGACACGGTATAAACAACTCTACAGGCTACACTGTCATGGTGCACAGTCAGTACACAACACTATTACCATCATGTCTTAGCAGGATCAGATGGTGACAAGTGTCCCAGCAAGGTCAGACAGCCAAGGAAGACCAGTCAACGGAGCCCAAGTGAATTTTTCAGTATTTTATAACAATCAATGAATGTACAAAGTTCCTTCTTGAGTTGATGAGTAGGCTACAGTCTGGGATCTGGGAATAATGGTTATTTCAATTATTAAACCATTGATTCTATTCTTGTATAATGTAATGTATACAGTGCATTTGGAAAGAATTCAGACCTCTTGACTTTTTCCACATTTTGTTACGTTACAGACTTATTCAAAAATGGATTAAATAAATAAATAAATAAATACAAATCCTCATCAATCTACACACAATTCCCCATAATGACAAAGCGAAAACAGGGTTTTTGGAATTTTTTGCAAAGAACAAAAAAACAGAAATACCTTATTTACAAAGTATTCAGACCCTTTGCTATGAGACTCAAAATTGAGCTCAGGTGCATCGAGTTTCCATTGATCATCCTTGAGATGATTCTACAAGTTGATTGGAGTCCACCTGTGGTAAATTCAATTGATTGGACATGATTTGGAAAGGCACACACCTGTCTATATAAGGTCCCACAGTTGACAGTGCATGTCAGAGCAAAAACCAAGCCATGAGGTCGAAGGAATTGTCCGTAGAGCTCTGAGACTGGATTGTGTCGAGACACAGATCTGGAGAAGGGTACCAAAAAATGTATGCAGCATTGAAGGTCCCCAAGAACACAGTGGCCTCCATCATTCTTAAATGGAAGAAGTTTGGAACCACCAAGACTCTTCCTAGAGCTGGCCGCATGGTCAATCGGGGGAGAAGGGCCTTGGTCAGGGAGGTGCCAAAGAACCCGATGGTCACTCTGACAGAGCTCCAGAGTTCCTCTGTGGAGATGGGAGAACCTTCCAGAAGGACAACCATCTCTGCAGCACTCCACCAATCAGGCCTTTATGGTAGAGTGGCCAGACGGAAGCCCCTCCTCAGTAAAAGGCACATGACAGCCCGCTTGGAGTTTGCCAAAAGGTACCTAAAGGACTCTCAGACCATGAGAAGCAAGATTCTCTGGTCTGATAAAACCAAGATTGAACTCTTTGGCCTGAATGCCAAGCGTGACGTCTGGAGGAAACCTGGCACCATCCCTATGGTGAAGCATGGTGGTGGCAGCATCATGCTGTGGGGATGTTTCAGCATCAGGGGAGACTAGTCAGGATCGAGGGAAAGATGAACGGAGCAAAGTGCAGAGAGATCCTTGATGAAAACCTGCTCCAGAGTGCTCAGGACCTCAGACTGGGGCGAACGTTCACCTTCCAACAGGACAACGACCCTAAGCACACAGCCAAGACAACGCAGGAGTGGCTTCGAGACAAGTCTCTGAATGTCCTTGAGTGGCCCAGCCAGAGTCCGGACTTGAACCCGATTGAACATCTCTGGAGAGATCTGAAATACAGATGTGCCAAGCTTGTAGCGTCATACCCAAGAAGACTCTAGGCTGTAATCGCTGCCGAAGGTGCTTCAACAAAGTACTTAGTAAAGGGTCTGAATACTTATGTAAATGTGATATCAATTTTTTATTTGTAATACATTTGCTAACATTTCTAACAACCTATTTTCACTTTGTCATTATGGGGTACTGTGTGTAGATTGATGTGGATTATTGTATTTTTTTATCCATTTTAAAATAAGGCTGTAACGTTACAAAATGTGGGAAAAGTCAAGGGGTCTGAGTACTTTCTGAATGCACTGTAATCATATGTGTTGGGCACAGAGATGAGGTAGTCATTCAAAAATCATGTTAAACACTATTATTGCACACAGCCCTAACCATAACCCCATGCAACTTATTGTGACTTTTTAAGCACATTTTTACTCCTTGACTTGTTGAGGCTTGCCATAACAAAGGGGTTGAATACTTATTGACTCAATACATTTCAGCGTTTCATTTGTAATTAATTAGTAAATAATTTGAAAAACATAATTTCGCTTCGATATTATGGGGTATTGTGTGTCGTCGAGTGACAGAAAAAATCTATATTTAATCAACTTTAAATTCAGGCTGTAACACAACAAAATATTTAAAAAAGTAAAGGGGTGCGAGTACTTTCGGAAGGCACTGTGAAACTCACTTAGATAATACCTTTGACAATACAGTAGTAGCAATACATGATTATAACATTATAGAAAAGACAGAAATTACAATGGGTATGGTGCTGCGGTTTATATTCAGAGTCGTATTCCTGTAATGCTTAGAGAGGATCTCATGTCAAATGCTGTTGAAGTAATATGGCTACAGGTTCACCTGCCTCACCTAAAGCCTATTGTTGTGGGAATCTGCTTGTCACGGTTTCGGCCGAGGCTGCTCCTCCTCCTGGTTCGGGCAGGCTTCGGCGGTCGTCGTCCCCGGAGTACTAGCTGCCACCGATCTATGTTTCATGTTCGTTTGGTTTTGTCTTGATGTTGTACACCTGTTTCTAGTTAGTCTTCATTAGTGTCCTATTTAGTTCTCGTTGTGTGTGTCAGGTGTTGTGTGTGATTGCGCTTCTGTTTCGTGTTGGAGCTACTATTTCCCTCCAGTGTTTTGGAGTGGTTACTTTGCACATGTTTGTGCGCAGTTTGTTTTGTCGCCTGTGTGCGCCGTGTATTCGCCTTCGGGCTTATTGTGCTTTTTTCTTTTGTGAATATTGCACTAAAGCCTTTGGACTGAGCCTCTGCGTCCTGCGCCTGATTCATACACCACACCCACCTTCAGCACCCCATGACAGAATCACACACCATAATGGAATCAGCAGGATCGGCAGAGACGCCTGTGTCGCTCGAGGAGCATATCCGTGGGCAAGATGGCCAGATAAGACAACTGGAGACCGCTCTACAGGAGGTAATCTACACCTTGCACCGATGGGAGGCCAGCAGGGTACCCCCACCTCCACCTACCCTGCCCACCCCATCGGTCGGTCCACCAGTCCTAGGTTCGGAACCCAGGGGGATTCGGCTCTCGCTCCCAAGGGCGTATGACGGAACAGCTGCCGGGTGTCAGGGGTTCCTCCTGCAGGTGGAGCTCTACCTGGCCACTGTACACCCGGTGCCCTCGGGACACGAGAGCGTTTCCGCCCTCATCTCCTGTCTCACGGGCAAGGCATTGGAGTGGGCTAACGCCGAGTGGAGGAGGATGGACGCCAACACCATCACCTACGCCGAGTTCTCCCGCCGCTTCAAGGCCGTGTTCGACCATCCACCTGAGGGCAAAGCGGCGGGGGAGCGTCTAGTCCATTTGAGACAGGGGAGGAGGAGCGCTCAGGCGTTCACTCTAGAGTACCGGACTCTAGCGGCGGATGCAGGGTGGAATGAACGGGCTCTCATCGACCATTTTCGATGTAGCCTACGAGAGGACGTTCAACGTGAGTTGGCCTGCAGGGATACCCATCTTACCTTCGACCAGTTGGTCGATATGTCCATCCGTCTGGACACCCTGCTGGCCACCCGTGGACATCCCGAGGGGAGTCCGTCCATTCCGCCCTCCGGCACCTCCGAGCCGAGCCCTATGGAGCTCGGGGGTGCCGGCGCCAGAGAACGGAGTAGGAGGAGCCCGAGGGGGCCTGTCTCCTGCACCAAGTGCGGTCGTGGAGGGCACACTGCGGCCAGGTGCTGGGGAGGGTTCTCCGGGGGAGAAGACAACAGGCCACGCACTGGGGGGGCCTCCCAGGTGAGTAGACGTCCCACTTACCCAGAGCTTTCTGTTGCGCACTTTTGTATACCTGTTTGTTTTCCACAGGTTGCACCTCATTCCCAGCATAAGGCGCTAGTAGATTCAGGCGCAGCTGGGAATTTTGTTGATCGGAAGTTTTGTTTTGAGTTAGGGATCCCTCTCCTACCTGTTGACAAACCTTTTCCCGTTCATGCCTTAGATAGCCGCCCGTTGGGGTCGGGGTTGATCAGGGAGATCACAGCGCCACTTCGGATGTGTGCGCAGGGGGGTCATGAGGAGACTATACAGCTGTATCTGATCGACTCTCCTGCGTACCCAGTGGTGCTGGGGATTCCTGGTTAACACCCATAACCCTGCTATTTCGTGGCAACAGAGGGCTCTCGATGGGTGGTCTGCTCAGTGCGAGGGGCGATGTCTGGGTGTTTCCGTGGGGGGCGACTTCGGTGGAAAGTCCAAACCAAGTGCCCGCACTGCACATTCCGCCTGAATATGGGGATTTAGCTCTCGTGTTTAGCAAAACTAGGGCGACGCAGTTGCCTCCTCATAGACAGGGGATTGTGCGATTGATCTCCAGGCAGGAGCAGCGCTCCCACGGAGCCATGTGTATCCTTTGTCTCAGGAGGAGAGAAAAGCTATGGAGACTTACATAGCCAAATCTTTGAGACAGGGATACATTCGGCCCTCCACTTCTCCCGCCTCCTCGAGCTTCTTTTTTGTGAAAAAGAAAGATGGAGGGTTGCGCCCGTGCATTGATTACCGTGGTCTCAATCAGATTACTGTGAAATAAAGTTATCCACTCCCTCTGATTGCGACCATGACAAAGTCATTGCATGGAGCGCGGTTTTTCACAAAACTGGATCTCAGGAGCGCGTATAACTTGGTGCGCATTAGGGAGGGTGACGAATGGAAGACAGCGTTTAGTACCACGTCAGGTCATTTCGAATATCTCGTCATGCCATATGGGTTGATGAATGCTCCATCAGTCTTCCAATCCTTCGTAGATTACATTTTCCGGGATATGCAGGGACAAGGGGTGGTCGTGTACATTGATGCCATTCTGGTGTACTCGTCTACCCGAGCCGAGCATATAACCCTGGTGCGTCGTGTATTGAGGAGGCTGTTGGAGCACGACCTATATGTCAAGGCAGAGAAATGTCTGTTTTTCCAGGAGTCGGTCTCCCTTTTTGGGTTATCGGTTGTCCGCGTCAGGGGTGAGAATGGAGGTGGATCGTGTGTCCGCTGTGCGTAATTGGCAAACCCCAACTACTGTAAAAGAGGTGCAGCAGTTTTTGGGCTTTGCGAATTACTACCGGAGGTTTATCCGGGGTTTTGGACAGGTGGCAGCTCCCATCACGTCCCTTCTGAAGGGGGGTCCGGTGCGCCTGCAGTGGTCAGCCGATGCGGACAGGGCCTTTAGGAGACTGAAGGACCTGTTTACGTCGGCTCCGGTGCTGGCGCATCCGGATCCCGCATTACCCTTTCAGGTTGAGGTAGACGCGTCTGAGGCTGGTATAGGGGCCGTTCTCTCTCAACGGTCCGGCACGCCACCTAAACTCTGCCCATGTGCTTTTTACTCAAAGAAGCTCAGCCCGGCGGAGCGTAACTATGACGTTGGGGACAGGGAGCTGTTAGCTGTAGTTCAAGCCCTTAAGGTGTGGAGGCATTGGCTTGAGGGGGCTCAACACCCTTTCCTCATTTTGACTGACCATCGGAACCTGGAGTACATCCGGGCAGCGAGGAGACTGAACCCTCGCCAGGCTCGATGGAGTATGTTTCTCACCAGGTTCGTATTTAAAATCACGTACATCCCTGGGTCCCAGAATGGTAAGGCGGATGCGCTGTCCCGGCGGTATGACACGGAGGAGAGGTCTGTTGAGCCCACTCCCATACTACCGGAGTCTTGCCTTGTGGCACCGGTGGTGTGGGAGGTCGATGCTGAAATCGAGCGAGCGTTGCGTACCGACCCCAGCCCTCCACAGTGTCCTGAGGGTCGGAAGTACGTTCCGCTCGAGATTCGGGATCGACTCATTTACTGGGCTCACACGTCACCCTCCTCTGGACATCCGGGTATTGGCCGGACAGTGCATTGCCTTAGCACTAAATACTGGTGGCCCACTTTGGCTAGGGATGTGAGGGTTTATGTCTCCTCCTGCTCGGTGTGCGCCCAGTGTAAGGCGCCCCGACATCTGCCCAGGGGTAAGTTACAACCCCTGCCCGTTCCACAACGACCATGGTCCCACCTCTCGGTGGATTTTGTGACAGACCTTCCCCTCTCTCAGGGGAATACCACCATCCTGGTCGTTGTGGACCGGTTCTCTAAGGCCTGTCATCTTCTCCCTATGTCGGGTCTTCCTACTGCCCTACAGACCGCTGAGGCCCTATTTACCCACGTCTTCCGGCATTACGGGGTACCCGAGGATATAGTGTCTGATCGAGGCCCCCAGTTTACCTCCCGTGTTTGGAGAGCGTTCATGGAGCGTTTGGGGGTCTCGGTTAGCCTTACCTCAGGGTACCACCCGGAGAGTAACGGGCAGGTGGAACGTGTCAACCAGGATGTGGGTAGGTTTCTGAGGTCGTATTGCCAGGGCCGGCCGGAGGAGTGGGCACGGTACATTCCCTGGGCCGAGATGGCCCAGAACTCTCTCCGCCACTCCTCTACCAACCTAACCCCCTTCCAATGTGTGTTAGGTTACCAGCCGGTTCTGGCACCTTGGCAGCAGAGCCAGATCGAGGCCCCTGCGGTGGATGATTGGATGAGGCGCTCGGAAGAGACGTGGAACGCTGCCCACGTCCACCTGCAGCGGGCCGTCCTTCGTCACAAGGCGAGCGCCGATCTCCACCGCAGTGAGGGGCCGGTGTACGCACCCGGAGATCGAGTCTGGCTCTCTACCAGAAACCTACCCCTCCGCCTGCCCTGCCGGAAGCTGGGACGGCGGTTTGTGGGGCCCTTTAAAGTCCTGAGAAGATTGAACGAGGTGTGTTATAGGTTACATCTACCTGTTGAGTATAAGAATATTAACCCCTCGTTCCATGTGTCTCTTCTCAGGCCGGTGGTAGCTGGTCCACCCAGGACAATGGGATAGGGGAGACTCCTCCGCCCCCACTGGACATCGAGGGGGCTCCGGCGTACACCGTTCGGTCCATCTTGGACTCTAGACGCCGGATGGGGGGTCTCCAGTATCTCGTGGAGTGGGAGGGGTACGGCCCGGAGGAGCGGTGCTGGGTGCCGCGGATGGACATCCTAGACCCATCTCTCCTGTCGGAGTTCCACCGGGACCATCCCGCGCGCCCTGCTCCGCGTCCTCCTGGTCGTCCCCGAGGCCGGGGTCGGCGCACGGCTGGAGCCGCGCGTCAAGGGGGGGGGGGGTACTGTCACGGTTTCGGCCGAGGCTGCTCCTCCTCCTGGTTCGGGCAGGCTTCGGCGGTCGTCGTCCCCGGAGTACTAGCTGCCACCGATCTATGTTTCATGTTCGTTTGGTTTTGTCTTGATGTTGTACACCTGTTTCTAGTTAGTCTTCATTAGTGTCCTATTTAGTTCTCGTTGTGTGTGTCAGGTGTTGTGTGTGATTGCGCTTCTGTTTCGTGTTGGAGCTACTATTTCCCTCCAGTGTTTTGGAGTGGTTACTTTGCACATGTTTGTGCGCCGTTTGTTTTGTCGCCTGTGTGCGCCGTGTATTCGCCTTCGGGCTTATTGTGCTTTTGTCTTTTGTGAATATTGCACTAAAGCCTTTGGACTGAGCCTCTGCGTCCTGCGCCTGATTCATACACCACACCCACCTTCAGCACCCCATGACACTGCTATAGACCACCAATAACTAACAGTCAGTATCTGGATAATATGTGTGAAATACTTGATAATGTATGTGATATCAACAGAGAGGTATATTTTCTGGGTGACCTAAATATTGACTGGCTTTCATCAAGTTGCCAACTCAAGAAAAAGCTTCAAACTGTAACCAGTGCCTACAACCTGGTTTAGGTTGTCAGTCAACCTACCAGGGTATTTACAAACAGCACAGGAATGAAATCACATCTTTACTAATGCTGCAGAAATCTGCTCTAAAGCAGTATCCACATCCATCGGATGTAGAGATTATAATATAGTAGTTCCAAAGGCTGGACCTAATACAGTGTATAAGAGGTCATACAATAAGGTTTGTAGTGATTCCTATGTTAAAGATGTAAATAATATATATTTCCTGGTCTGGGGTGTGTAATGAGGAGCAACCAGACGCTGCACTTAACGCATTTATGAAATTGCTTATTCCAGTTACTAATAAGCATGCACCCATTAAGAAAATGACTGTAAAAACGTAAATCCCAGTGGATTGATGAGGAATTGAAAAAATGTATGGTTGAGAGGGATGAGGCAAAAGGAATGGCAAATAAGTCTGACTGCACAGCCGATTGGCAAACGTACTGTAAATTGAGAAATGTTGTGACTAAACTGAACAAAAAGGAGAAGAAACTGTAAATAATGATAGTAAAAAGCATTGGAGCGCCTTAAATGAAATTTTGGGCAAAAAGGCGAACTCTGCTCCATCATTCATTGAATCAGATGGTTAATTCATCACAAAACCCACTGATATTGCCAACTACTTCAATTATTTTTTCATTGGCAAGATTAGCAAATTTAGGCATGACACACCAACAACAAATTCTGAACCTACACATCCATGCATAACTGATCAAGTTATGAAAGACAAGCATTGTCATTTTGAATTCCATAAAGTGAGTGTGGAAGAGGTGAATTATTATTTTTTGTCTATCAACAATGACAAGCCACCTGGGTCTGACAACTTGGATGGAAAATGATAGAGGGTGATATTGCCACTCCAATTTGCCATCTCTTCAATCTAAGCCTAAAGGAAAGTGTGTGCCCTCAGGCCTGGAGGTAGGCAAAAGGAATTCCGTTACCCAAGAATAGCAAAGCACCCTTTACTGGCTCAAACAGCCGACCAATCAGCCTGTTACCAACCCTTAGAAAAATTCAGGAAAAATTTGTATTTCAAATCAGATGTTATTGTGGGTGTAGCAAAATACGTGTGCTTCTAGCTCCGACAGTGCAGAAATATCTAACAAGTAATATCTAACAATTTCACAACATATACCCAATACACACAAATCTAAGTAAGGAATGGAATTTAAGAATATATACATACAGTGAGGGAAAAAAGTATTTGATCCCCTGCTGATTTTGTACATTTGCCCACTGACAAAGAAATGATCAGTCTATAATTTTAATGGTAGGTTTATTTGAACAGTGAGAGACAAAATAACAACAAAAGAATCCAGAAAAACGCATGTCAAAAATGCTATAAATTGATTTGCATTTTAATGAGGGAAATAAGTATTTGACCCCCTCTCAATCAGAAAGATTTCTGGCTCCCGGGTGTCTTTTATACAGGTAACGAGCTGAGATTAGGAGCACACTCTTAAAGGGAGTGCTCCTAATCTCAGCTTGTTACCTGTATAAAAGACACCTGTCCACAGAAGCAATCAATCAATCAGATTCCAAACTCTCCACCATGGCCAAGACCAAAGACCTCTCCAAGAATGTCAGGGACAAGATTGTAGACCTACACAAGGCTGGAATGGGCTACAAGACCATCGCCAAGCAGCTTGGTGAGAATGTGACAACAGTTGGTGCGATTATTCTCAAATGGAAGAAAAACAAAATAACTGTCAATCTCCCTCGGCCTGGGGCTCCATGCAAGATCTCACCTCGTGGAGTTGCAATGATCATGAGAACGGTGAGGAATCAGCCCAGAACTACACGGGAGGATCTTGTCAATGATCTCAAGGCAGCTGGGACCATAGTCACCAAGAAAACGATTGGTAACACACTACACCGTGAAGGACTGAAATCCTGCAGCGCCCGCAAGGTCTCCCTGCTCAAGAAAGCACATATACAGGCCCATCTGAAGTTTGCCAATTATCATCTGAATGATTCAGAGGAGAACTGGGTGAAAGTGTTGTGGTCAGATGAGACCAAAATTGAGCTCTTTGGCATGAACTCAACTCGCCGTGTTTGGAGGAGGAGGAATGCTGCCTATGACCCCAAGAACACCATCCCCACCGTCAAACATGGAGGTGGAAACATTATGCTTTGATGGTGTTTTTCTGCTAAGGGGACAGGACAACTTCACCGCATCAAAGGGACGACGGACGGGTCATGTACAGTCAAATCTTGGGTGAGAACCTCCTTCCCTCAGCCAGGGCATTGAAAATGGGTTGTGGATGGGTATTCCAGCATGACAATGACCCAAAACACACGGCCAAGGCAACAAAGGAGTGGCTCAAGAAGAAACACATTAAGGTCCTGGAGTGGCCTAGCCAGTCTCCAGACCTTAATCCCATAGAAAATCCCTCCTGAGATGTGTGCAAACCTGGTGGCCAACTACAAGAAACGTCTGACCTCTGTGATTGCCAACAAGGGTTTTGCCACCAAGTACTAAGTCATGTTTTGCAGAGGGGTCAAATACTTATTTCCCTCATTAAAATGCAAATCAATTTATAAAAATTTTTGACATGTGTTTTTCTGGATTTTTTGTTGTTGTTATTCTGTCTCTCACTGTTCAAATAAACCTACCATTAAAATTATAGACTGATCATGTCTTTGTTATTGGGCAAACGTACAAAATCAGCAGGGGATCAAATACTTTTTTCCCTCACTGTATATGGACAAGCAATGACAGAGCGGCATGGACTAAGATACAGTAGAATATTATAGAATACAATATTTACATATGAGATGAGTAGTGCAAGATATGTAAATATTATTAAAGTGACTAGTGTTCCATTTCTTAAAGTGGCCAGTGATTTCAATAGGCAGCAGCAGCCTCTAATGTGCTAGTGATGGCTATTTAACAGTCAGATGGCCTTGAGATAGAAGCTGTTTTTCATTCTCTCGGTCCCAGCTTTGATGAACCTGTACTGACCTCGCCTTCTAGATGATAGCGGGGTGAATAGGCAGTGGCTCGGGTGGTTGATGTCCTTGATGATCTTTTTGGCCTTCCTGTGACATCGGGTGCTGTAGATGTCCTGGGGGCGGGTAGTTTGCCCCCGGTAATGCGTTCGGCAGACCGCACCACCCTCTGGAGAGCCCTGCGGTTGCAGGCGGTGCAGTTGCCATACCAGGCGGTGATACAGCCCGACAGGATGCTCTCAATTGTGCATCTGTTTGTGAGGGTTTTAGGTGCCAAGCCAAATTTCTTCAGCCTCCTGAGGTTGAAGAGGCTCTGTTCCCCTTCTTCACCACACTGTCTGCGTGGGTGGACCATTTCAGTTTGTCAGTGATGTGTACGCCAAGGAACTTGAAGCTTTCCACCTTCTACACTGTGGTCCCGTCGATGTGGATAGGGGGTGCACCCTCTGCTGTTTCCTGAAGTCCACGATCATCTCCTTTGTTTTCTTGATGTTGAGTGAGAGGTTATTTTCCTGGCACCACACTCCCAGAGCCCTCATCTCCTCCCTGTAGGCTGTCTCGTCATTGTTGGTAATCAAGCCTACTACTGTTGTGTCGTCTGCAAACTTGATGATTGAGTTGGAGGCGTGCTTGGCCACGCAGTCATGGGTGAACAGGGAGTACAGGAGGGGGCTGAGCACGCACCCTTGTGGGGCCCCAGTGTTGAGGATCAGCGAAGTGGAGATGTTGTTTCCTACCTTCACCACCTGGGGGCGGCCCATCAGGAAGTCCAGGACCCAGTTGCACAGGGCAGGGTTCAGACCCAGGACCTCGAGCTTAATGATGAGCTTGGAGGGCACTATGGTGTTGAATGCTGAGCTATAGTCAATGAACAGCATTGTTACATAGGTATTCCCCAGATGGCATAGGGCAGTGTGCAGTGTGATGGCGATTGCATCGTCTGTGGATCTATTGGGGTGGTAAGCAAATTGAAGTGGGTCTAGGGTGACAGGTAAGGTAGAGGTGATATGATCCTTGACTAGTCTCTCAAAGCACTTCATGATGACAGAGGTGAGTGCTACGGGGCGATAGTCATTTAGTTTAGTTACCTTTGCTTTCTTGGGTACAGGAACAATGGTGGCCATCTTGAAGCATGTGGGGACAGCAGACTGGGATAGGGAGAGATTGAATATGTACCAGCCAGCTGGTCTGTGCATGCTCTGAGGACGCGGCTAGGGATGCTGTCTGGGCCGGCAGCCTTGCGGGGGTTAACGTGCTTAAATGTCTTACTCACGTCGGCCACGGAGAAGGAGAGCCCACAGTCCTTGGTAGTGGGCCGCGTTGGTGGCACTGTGTTATCCTCAAAGCGGGCGAAGGTGTTGTTTAGCTTGTCTGGAAGCGACACGTCGGTGTCGGCGACGTGGCTGCTTTTCCTTTTGTAGTCCATGATTGTCTGTAGACCCTGCCACATACGTCTCGTGTCTGAGCCGTTGAATTGCGACTCCACTTTGTCTCTATACTGATGTTTTGCCAGTTTAATGGCCTTGCGGAGTGAGTAGCTACACTGTTTTGTTTGTAATCTGCCGTATTCCCAGTCACCTTACCATGGTTAAATGCAGTGGTTCGCGCTTTCAGTTTTGCGCGAATGCTGCCATCTATCCACGGTTTCTGGTTAGGGTAGGTTTTAATAGTCACAGTGGGCACAACATCTCCTATACACTTCCTGATAAACTCAGTCACCGTTTCAGTGTATTAGTCTGAATTATTTCCGTAAACTACCCGCAATCTACCCGGAACATATCCCAGTCCACGTGATCAAAACAATCTTGAAGCGTGGATTCCGATAGAACGCTATTTCATAGTAAACAAATTAACAACAGATTTTTCAGCACACTTATAGGGAAGGGCATTCAACTACGGAACACACATGACTGATGATTGTCTGGGAGAAATTGAGCTGTTTTGTTAGACATTTGTTGACATTATCGATCATAGCATGCTGCTGGAAAAACTTGTGTGTTATGGCTTCACATCCCCTGCTATATTGTGGACAGAGAGTTAACTGTCTAACAGAATACAGAGAGTGTTCTTTAGTGGAAGCCTCTCCAACATAATCCAGGTAGTCACGCATTCCCCAGGGCAGTTGTCTAGGCCCTTTACTTTTTTCAATCTTTAATAATAACCTGCCACTGGCTGATTAAAGAATGACTCAACACTATACACGTCAGCTACCACAGCAAGGAAATCACTTAACAAAGAGCTGCAGTCAGTTTCAGAAAGGGTGGCAAGAAATAAGTTGGTCCTAAATATTTCAAAAACTAAAAGCATTGTATTTGAGGACAAATCATTCACTAAACCCTAAACCTCAACTAAATCTTGGAATCAATAATGTGGAAATTGAGCAAGTTGAGGAGACTAAACTGCTTGGTGTAACGCTGAATTGTAAACTGTTATGGTTAAAACATATTGATGCAACAGTAGCTAAGATGGGTAGAGGTCTGTCCGTAATAAAGCGCTGCTCTGCTCTCTTGACATCGCTATCAACAAAACAAGTCCTACAGACCCTAGTTTTGTTGCACCTGGACTCCTGTCTAGTCATTTGGTAAAGTGCCACAAAGAGGGACATAGGCAAATTACAATTAGCCCAGAACAGAGCAGCACAGCTGGTCCATAAATGTACACTGAGAGCTAACATGAATAATATGCATGTCAATCTCTCCTGGCTCAAAGTGGAGGAGAGATTGACTTCATCACTGCTTGTATTTGTGAGAGGTATTGACATTACATTTACATTTTAGTCATGAAGAAAAGAAAAAGGGGAGTTCTCCTCTGTGATAAATTACATGTTGTAAACGCAAATCTAAAAGGGCAGCTGCGCATAGGGTTGCAAAATTCCTGGAACTTGCAAATAATTCCATGGTTTCCCAGTGGCAATCCTGGTTGGAGGCTTTTGGATGTCCTGCTTATTCCTTTCTGATTCTGGGAATCCTCCAACAGGGATTTCGGCAAAACCAGGAATTTATTGAAAGTTCTCTGAATTTTGTAACCCTAGCTCTGAATCACTCCATATACAGTGCCTTCAGGAAAGTCTTCAGACCCCTTGACTTTTTCAACATTGTTACGTTACAGCCTTATTCTAAATTTTTACACAAATCTACACACAATACCCCATAATGACAAAGCAAAAACAGGTTTGTAGACATTTTTGCAAATGTATTAAACATTTTAAACCGAAATATTACATTTACATAAGTATTCAGACCTTTTACTCAGTCCTTTGCTGAAGCACCTTTGGCAGTGATTATAGCATCGAGTCTTCTTGGGTATGACGCTACAAGCTTGGCACACCTGTATTTGGGGAGTTTCCCCCATTCTTCTCTGCAGATGCTCTCAAGCTCTGTCAGGTTGGATGGGGAGCGTTGCTGCACAGCTATTTTCAGGTCTCTCCAGAGATGTTCGATCGGGTTCAAGTCCGGGCTCTGGCTGGGCCACTTTAGGACATTCAGAGACTTGTCCCGAAGTCACTCCTGCGTTGTCTTGCCTGTGTGCTTAGGGTCATTGTCCTGTTGGAAGGTGAACCTTCGCCCCAGTCTGATGTCCTGAGTGTTCTGGAGCAGGTTTTCATCAAAAATCTCTCTCCTGACTAGTCTCCCAGTCCCTGCCACCGAAAAACATCCCCACAGCATGATGCTGCCACCACCATGGTTCACCGTAGGGATGGTGCCAGGTTTCCTCCAGACGTGACGCTTGGCATTCAGGCCAAAGAGTTCAATCTTGGTTTCATCAGACCAGAGAATCTTGTTTCTCATGGTCTGACAGTCTTTAAGTGCCTTTTGGCAAACTCCAAGCGGGCTGTCATGTGCCTTTTACTGAAGAGTGGCTTCCGTCTGGCCTGATTGGTGGAGTGCTGCAGAGATGGTTGTCCTTCTGGAAGGTTCTCCCATCTCCACAGAGGAACTCTAGAGCTCTGTCAGAGTGACCATCGGGTTGTTGGTCACCTCCCTGAACAAGGCCCTTCTCTCCCGTTTACTCAGTTTGGCTGGGCGGCCAGCTCTAGGAAGAGTCTTGGTGGTTCCAAACTTCTTCCATTTAAGAATGATGGAGGCCAGTGTTCTTGGGGATCTTTAATGTTGCAGAACTTTTTTCATACCCTTCCCCAGATCTGTGCCTCGACACAATCCTGTCTCTGAGCTTGGTTTTTGATCTGACATGTACTGTCAACTGTGGGTTTGTATTTATTTAATCCATTTTAGAATAAGGCTGTAACGTAACAAAATGTGGAAAAAGTCAAGGGGGTTGAATACTTCCCGAAGGTACTGTATGAGCTACAGACAGGTGGTGGATGAGGTTCGCAACCTCTACACATTATTATATTTTAACGTAAGCTGCTACAGCCTCAGAATGCACAATCCACTATCAGTTCCATAATAACTATCTGGAGGTGAGAGAGTAGCCTGGTCCCATATCTGTTTGTGCAGTCTTGCCAACTCCTATGGTCATTGAGGATGGACAAACACATGTGGGACCAGGCTATGAGAGAGAGGGTACTGACCTCCTCCTCCCGATGGTACTCTGAGATGAGGTTGAAGGGGATGGTGTACAAGGTACTGGACATGACTCCGAAGACACTGCACAGGATGAGGGTGGTGGTGATGTTGGGGAACAGGCCGATCAGACTGGTGCCCAGGCCAAACACGAAGTATCCCACAAAGTAGAGTCCCTTCAGACCGATGAAGGGCAGCAACAGCCTCTGGACATCTGGAGACACATCAGACGGAGGGAGGGAGGGAGGTTTCAGCTTTACACAGTATGTGGACTGGTACTGCCAAGTAATACTTTTTTTTACAGTATATACTACTGTATAAGAACACGCAACATGTCCAAGAAGACTGCAGGTGTAACTAAATATAGAAGTGATTTCTTACTCGAGGGCACAATGAAAATTCAAACTGCCTGGGATATGAATAAGCCATTTCTTATCACTCCATGTTGCCATACCTATTGTAGCAAACTGTTGCCATAGTGCTCCTTGTTACTTTGCTTACCTTGTGGCAAACATTTGAATGACACTGAATAAACAAACACAGCATCATTGGTAATTCAGTTACATGGAATGACGACGGCACCATGGAAATAGCCTGTTGTTCTGCTTAGTGACATTGGATCTTATGCATGCAAATGTATGTCACTATTCTCCATAGACAGAAGATCAATTTGGTTTGTTCGCCACGCTCTACTTTCAGTGATTGGAGTTTAAACTATAAGACAAGGCAGTCTTACTTAATGAAATCCATTACCAAACAATAATCAAATTATAAGCATCTGCTATGCACTTTTGCAGAGTGAGTGATTTAATATGTTCTGTGCTGTGATTTAGGGTATTCACACAACATATACCACAGTCGCCAAGCTCGGACTTCTGTGGAAAGTTCCCTGTGTTTTGGGCGGACATGGGCAGACAAGATATGAACTCATAAGCTTTAGAAAGAGGAGTGAAGCATACAGTAAGACTCTTTACAACAAAATAAAAATTTGCAAAGGAAATTAGCTATGGCTCTTTTGTGGACATTGGGTGACTACACATATACCCTTAAGCTAAATCACATGTTGCAGACATTGGATGACTCCAATTACATTTACGTTTTAGTCATTTAGTAGACATGCTTATCCAGAGAGACATACAGGAGCAATTAAGGTTAAGTGCCTTACTCAAGGGCACAGCTGCAGATTTTTTACCTAGTCAGCTTAGGGATTCAAACCAGCAACCTTTCGGTTACTGGCCCAATGCTCTTAACCGCTAGGCTACCTGTCAATAATGTCTTACTTATGTATGCTGCGACACGACTTACAGGAGTAGAGAGCAGAGGAGACGGCGTTGATACAGAGACCCCAGCATCCAATCTCCACCCCCCTCTCATACCGCTCATAGGCTGTAGAGTTATGGTCCGCATACGGGTTGCCCTTATACACAATCTGTCAACACACACAATCAACTCAACCATTATTACACACACACTTTATGACCAAGTATGATGATTATGATAATTATGATAATTACATGCACAATGGAGACAAAGTCACCACCACAGCTGAATATGAATTGAACTGGTTATTTACAATAAATGTGGTGTTTGATTGAATATGTCTCTCCAATCTCCACCCACTCCACTGACATATAAAAGTGGTGGTATGGTTGTTGAGGGTTAAGATAAAGCTAGCGCCTGCATGAAGTGATGGAGGATGATGCATTTATCTTATAGTGCATGTGCTGCACAGTAGCTTGTAACAGTTAACAAGCTCCATCCCATTTGTTATTATAGCTGCCAAAGCCTGTGTCAACGTCATAAACTGCATCTGCCACTGCTCTCTATTGATACAGTCAAAGCACGGTTTGTTTAAGTCTGACCTGCTGCTTTGTTTGCCTCAGTCTACCTTCAACCATTAATTCACCACGACCACCATGACCATCGTGTCACTGCAGCCTGCGTAAGAGCAGTCATCAGCATGCAGATCAGATCAGACGTGATCACCATAAAGCCTGTCTGTCAATGTCTTCATTACAGAGCAATTAATAGTTGGGCACACAGAACCAAATCAGCCAAGGCTGTGACGAGAGACTACCCACCAATCAGGGCATGTCGTGATGGTGCTAAATCAATAGACAGGAAGCATTTTAATGAACACAGCGATGAACCTCTATCACATAACGTTAAAGACGACAGAAAGATAATTTGTTTTCATAGGTTAAAAATATTAGAATGTAAATTGAGTGAAAACATTAAAGTTCTCTTATGGCCATCTGTCAAATAAGGGTAATCATTAGTAGTACATGAGTGATATAATTTGTTTGTCCTTTAAATGGCAGCTACATAGACCCACTAACTAATTCCTTTCATCCTACGCTCTCACTATCTCACTCTCCGTCTCTCGCTCTCTCTTCTCACCTGTCCCATGAAGTCTGTGAAGAAGAGCATGTTGCAGAGGAAGGCGGTCCATCCCAGCAGGTGAGTGACACAGAGACAGCGGTAATGACTGGGCATGTTAATCATGGCCAGGAGACACGACTTCAGAGTCATCCTCTTCTGCTGCAGGCAGACACAGAATAGAGACACACACAAGGCAGATCATTAGATCATGAGACGTCAGAGGGACTCACACGGGAACAGCAGGGGGTCAGTGAAAATCAAGTCAAGAACAAAGGGAATTAAAAAAGAACCAGGAACTGTAAGGTGTCAAATAAGAATAAAGAAGTCAGATGAAAGCTACTAGCTAATGACAGATACACTAGCCTTATGCTGTAAAAATTATGTTTTAACAAGTCACGAACAGCGGGAATTAAACAAATTAAATGTTTAAAGAAATGGGTGAGAAAAACAACAACAATGTGCTCTCTCTTTAATCTTGTTCTGGTTTAATATACTGTAGTTATGTGCTCTGTAGGATTCAAAGCTTTTTCTATTGCTTAAGTGTACATAGAGTGGCATGACAGCATACATTTATTCAAATCATCATCCCAAAATACATTCCCCATAAAACTTTTCTAGGAATGCTTCTGCAAAATCAAAAAGGAATATGAAAATATATATGGTTGCACCAAAGTACACTGTCTGACTACTGTGATAATGGAGGACCCTGCCTGCTAGAATAGTCTCCTCTAGCAAGGATACACGGTAATTATTTCCTGCCTCGTTTCATAGAATTTTGAATTACTTCTGCAAAGTAAGTCATCATTAATTTCCAGCCATAGTTACACACTGGGCATAAAATACCCATCATCATTAAATTACCATTGTTAAATGCTATGGTGCTGAATTGAATTGTTGAATGCTAGTCTGAGTTTCAATGCATCTCTTTCAGAGCACTGGTTTGAATGGCTGTCTGAGCCTTAGAGATCATATCATTCATTTAATTCCAGGGTGTGAGCTACCTATACCTATAGTACAGTATAATGACCGTTTCAATGACTTTATCTGTGTGTCTGGGGTAACATTACAACCTTTTAGTGGCTGTTTTACAACCTGACCATGCCTGATGACTGCCTGGTCTCATCAACATCAAGGTAACCATGCAAGTAATCCAGCTGCCACCGGTAACTAAGAAGACCAGTTTCCTCCATTAACACTGGGTTTGGGAACAGACAGACACAACTCATTGTTTCTTGCTTCTTTAAATAACTACATGACCCTTGTCCTCTAACAATCCTCCCATCTCCAATCTATAATAATAATATGCCATTTAGCAGACGCTTTTATCCAAAGCGACTTATAGTCATTTGTGCATACATTTTTACGTATGGGTTGTCCCGGGGATCGAACCCACTACCCTGGCGTTACAAGCGCCATGCTCTACCAATTGCGCTACAGAGGACCAATCTCCACCTCTCCTCTTCTCTATCCACTCTATCCACTCTCCTCTATTCACACCACATATGGAAATTAATTATATAACTTGAAATACCGTAAAATTCAAATGATGCGGTTACTGTGACAATGGCTGGGGAGTGGTCATCACTGCCACACACCAGAGCTAATTTCAATGCTACACATGTAGGATCTTAATTTGACCTGTATTGTAACAGCAAAAGAATCCTGCAGCAACAGGATTTTAACATTTAGTCCATAATGTTGCTTGATCATTTGTTAGGCTATTAGCTGGTCAAAATGAGTCTACATGAAAAGTGGAAAACTGTTAATATAACCAACCGTGTGTTAGTGCCAGTGGTGATTTTAGATTGTAAATTTTTTTGTTGTTGATGCATGCTAGCAAAGCCACTACACAACACAACACTAAACAATACATTCATTTAGGGCCTACATAAAGCTGTCTCAACAGCAGAGCTTTCTTTTCAGCACCATGGAGTGAATCCTTACCACTGCTACACCTGGCAGCGAAACAGTTCATTCAGCCTCATTTACTGCCTTTTAAAAAAACATAGCTGATATGGCTGACTTGCTTAAACAAATGTGGTTTCTACTGACAATTGAGATATACAGTGGGGAAAAAAAGTATTTAGTCAGCCACCAATTGTGCAAGTTCTCCCACTTAAAAAGATGAGAGAGGCCTGTAATTTTCATCATAGGTACACGTCAACTATGACAGACAAATTGAGGAAAAAAAATTATGGTGGAAATAAGTATTTGGTCACCTACAAACAAGCAAGATTTCTGGCTCTCACAGACCTGTAACTTCTTCTTTAAGAGGCTCCTCTGTCCTCCACTCATTACCTTTATTAATGGCACCTGTTTGAACTTGTTATCAGTATAAAAGACACCTGTCCACAACCTCAAACAGTCACACTCCAAACTCCACTATGGCCAAGACCAAAGAGCTGTCAAAGGACACCAGAAACAAAATTGTAGACCTGCACCAGGCTGGGAAGACTGAATCTGCAATAGGTAAGCAGCTTGGTTTGAAGAAATCAACTGTGGGAGCAATTATTAGGAAATGGAAGACATACAAGACCACTGATAATCTCCCTCGATCTGGGGCTCCACGCAAGATCTCACCCCGTGGGGTCAAAATGATCACAAGAACGGTGAGCAAAAATCCCACAACCACACGGGGGACCTAGTGAATGACCTGCAGAGAGCTGGGACCAAAGTAACAAAGCCTACCATCAGTAACACACTACGCCGCCAGGGACTCAAATCCTGCAGTGCCAGATGTGTCCCCCTGCTTAAGCCAGTACATGTCCAGGCCCGTCTGAAGTTTGCTAGAGTGCATTTGGATGATCCAGAAGAGGATTGGGAGAATGTCATATGGTCAGATGAAACCAAAATAGAACTTTTTTGGTAAAAACTCAACTCGTCGTGTTTGGAGGACAAAGAATGCTGAGTTGCATCCAAAGAACACCATACCTACTGTGAAGCATGGGGGTGGAAACATCATGCTTTGGGGGTGTTTTTCTGCAAAGGGACCAGGACGACTGATCCGTGTAAAGGAAAGAATGAATGGGGCCATGTATCGTGAGATTTTGAGTGAAAACCTCCTTCCATCAGCAAGGGCATTGAAGATGAAACGTGGCTGGGTCTTTCAGCATGACAATGATCCCAAACACACCGCCCGGGCAACGAAGGAGTGGCTTCGTAAGAAGCATTTCAAGGTCCTGGAGTGGCCTAGCCAGTCTCCAGATCTCAACCCCATAGAAAATCTTTGGAGGGAGTTGAAAGTCTGTGTTGCCCAGCGACAGCCCCAAAACATCACTGCTCTAGAGGAGATCTGCATGGAGGAATGGGCCAAAATACCAGCAACAGTGTGTGAAAACCTTGTGAAGACTTACAGAAAACGTTTGACCTGTGTCATTACCAACAAAGGGTATATAACAAAGTATTGAGAAACTTTTGTTATTGACCAAATACTTATTTTCCACCATAATTTGTAAATAAATTCATTAAAAATCCTACAATGTGATTTTCTGGATATTTTTTTCTCATTTTGTCTGTCATAGTTGACGTGTACCTATGATGAAAATTACAGGCCTCTCTCATCTTTTTAAGTGGGAGAACTTGCACAATTGGTGGCTGACTAAATACTTTTTTCCCCCACTGTACAAACTATGGGATAAGGGGATGACAAGCGGATAAGAGGTAATCCGTAATTTTGATAAAGACATTAATGAGCGAGTTAGGACGGACGTAGTCAATATAACTATTTGTTCAGCACTTTGAAAAGTGCAGTGACAGAATTCAGAACATGGGCCGTTCTTACAGTGTTCTCCCTGTACACCAAGTCAGAACCGTAGGATAAATGAAGGGGGCATATAAGCAGACAATGAAAGTTCTCACAATACGATGATTACATTTCTCTAAAACAGGCTATAGGCTAAATGTGCATCACCAAGTCAGAACAGTAGGCTAAGTTATGAGGGAGAAATGGACCAAATTATTAGGGTGAGGCACATGGGCTACTAATACTTTACTACACAACATACACTTACAGTGAGGGAAAAAAGTATTTGATCCCCTGCTGATTTTGTATGTTTGTCCACTGACAAAGACATGATCAGTCTATAATTGTAATGGTAGGTTTATTTGAACAGTGAGAGACAGAATAACAACAAAAAAATCCAGAAAAACGCATATCAAAAATCGTATTAATTGATTTGCATTTTAATGAGGGAAATAAGTATTTGACCCCTCTGCAAAACATGACTTAGTACTTGGTGGCAAAACCCTTGTTGGCAATCACAGAGGTCAGACGTTTCTTGTAGTTGGCCACCAGGTTTGCACACATCTCAGGAGGGATTTTGTCCCACTCTTCTTTGCAGATCTTCTCCAAGTCATTAAGGGTTCGAGCCTGACGTTTGGCAACTCGAACCTTCAGCTCCCTCCACCGATTTTCTATGGGATTAAGGTCTGGAGACTGGCTAGGCCACTCCAGGACCTTAATGTGCTTCTTCTTGAGCCACTCCTTTGTTGCCTTGGCCGTGTGTTTTGGGTCATTGTCATGCTGGAATATCCATCCACGACCCATTTTCAATGCCCTGGCTGAGGGAAGGAGGTTCTCGCCCAAGGATTGACGGTACATGGCCCCGTCCATCGTCCCTTTGATGCGGTGAAGATGTCATGTCCCCTTAGCAGAAAAACACCCCCAAAGCATAATGTTTCCACCTCCACGGTGGGAATGGTGTTCCTGGGGTCATAGGCAGCATTCCTCCTCCTCCAAACATGGCGAGTTGAGTTGATGCCAAAGAGCTCGATTTTAGTCTCATCTGACGACAACACTTTCACCCAGTTCTCCTCAGAATCATTCAGATGTTAATTGGCAAACTTCAACTTGGTGACTATGGTCCCAGTTGCCTTCCCAGTTGCCTTGAGATCATTGACAAGATCCTTCCGTGTAGTTCTGGGCTGATTCCTCACAGTTCTCATGATCATTGCAACTCCATGAGGTGAGATCTAGCATGGAGCCCCAGGCCGAGGGAGATTGACAGTCCTTTTGTGTTTCTTCCATTTGCGAATAATCGCACCAACTGTTGTCACCTTCTCACCAAGCTGCTTGGCGATGGTCTTGTAGCCCATTCCAGCCTTGTGTAGGTCTACAATCTTGTCCCTGACGTCCTTGGACAGCTCTTTGGTCTTGGCCATGGTGGAGAGTTTGGAATCTGATTGATTGATTGCTTCTGTGGACAGGTGTTTTTTATACAGGTAACAAGCTGAGATTAGGAGCACTCCCTTTAAGAGTGTGCTCCTAATCTCAGCTCGTTACCTGTATAAAAGACACCTGGGAGCCAGAAATCTTTCTGATTGAGAGGAGGTCAAATACTTATTTCCCTAATTAAAATGCTAATCAATTTATAACATTTTTGACGTGTGTTTTTCTGGATTTTGTTGTTGTTATTCTGTCTCTCACTGTTCAAATAAACCTACCATTAAAATTATAGACTGATCATTTCTTTGTCAGTGGGCAAATGTACAAAATCAGCAGGGGATCAAATACTTTTTTCCCTCACCGTATATTGGTTCATGACTTCCCTGAAAAGTTGCTTTTCGTGGGGGCTGTTTGATGCTAATGCAGTACGCCACATGATGTTTTTGTGCTGGTCAAGGGCAGTCAAGTCTGGGGTGAACCAGGAGCTATATCTGTGCTTAGTTCTGGATTTTTTGAATGGGGCATGCTTATTTAAGATGGAGAGGAAAGCACTTTTAAAGAACAACCAGGCATCCGCTACTGACGGAATGAGGTCAATATCCTTCCAGGATATCCAGGCCAGGTGCCCGCTGAAGTGTTTTAGGGAGCGTTTGACAGTGATGAGGGGTGGTCGTTTGACCGCGGACCCATTACGGACGCAGGCAATGAGGCAGTGATTGCTGAGATCCTGGTTGAAGACAGCAGAGGTGTATTTAGAGGGTAAATTAGTCAGGATGATATCTATGAGGGTGCCCATGTTTACGGATTTAGGGTTGTAACTGATAGGTTCCTTGATAATTTGTGTGAGATTGAGGGCATCTAGTTTAGATTGTAGGACGGCCAGGGTGTTAAGCATATCCCAGTTTAGGTCACCAGCAGTACGAACTCTGAGGATAGATGGGGGGCAATAAATTCACATATGGTGTCCAGGTCACAGCTGGGGGCTGAGTGGGGTCTGTAGCAAGCGGCAACAGTGAGAGACTTATTTCTGGAAAGGTGGATTTTTAGAAGTAGAAGCTCAAACTGTTTGGGCACAGACCTGGATAGTATGATAGAGCTCTGCAGGCTCTATCTACAGTAGATTGCAACTCCGCCCCCTTTGGCAGTTCTATCTAGACGGAAAATGTTGTAGTTGGGGATGAAAATTTCAGAGTTTTTGGTGGCCTTCCTAAGCCAGGATTCAGACACTGCTAGAACTTCAGGGTTGGTGGAGTGTGCTAACGCAGTGAATAACTCAAACTTAGGGAGGAGGCTTCTGATGTTAACATGCAAGAAACCAAGGCTTTTACGCTTACAAAAGTCAACAAATGATAGCGCCTGGGGAGTAGGAGTGATACTGGGGGCTACAGGGCCTGAGTTAACCTCTACATCACCAGAGGAACAGAGGAGGTGGATCTTCGTGGGTGTCGCAACGGGAAGCCTGTTGAAACCACATCAGACGATTACGTTGGCAGACCAGTCGTGATGGATTGGCGGGGCTCCGTGTCGACACTAGGAGGTCCCGTCCGGTTGACAGAGAGGTAGATAGCCGGGAGATGGGCCTGGCTCGAGGCTAGCTCAAGGCTAACTGGTGCTTGTTTCGGGGCAGTGGTGATTAGCCAACAACAACATCCATTCGGTTGCAGCTAGCTAGTTGCGATGATCCGGTGTTAAAGGTCCAGTGATTCAGTGATTCCAGCAGAAAATTTGATATGTTCTGGGTCGATAGCGCGCTGTGCAGACTGGCTGATAATTGTCCAGGCTAGAGCTGGCTGGTAGGTTGTGCAGACCACGGACAATGGTGAAAACCACTAACGGTGGCTAACAGCAAGTAGCGAGCAAGTAGCTAGTTAGCTGGATAGCTGGCTAGTTTCAGATGGAGGTTCTTGATAAAAAGGTATGAGAAATAATAGAATCCGTTCCACATTGGTTGAGGAGAGTTGCAGGAAAGTATATTTAGTTGAAGGATGAAAAGTGAGATTGAGAAATATATACGAAAAAGACAAAAAAAACGGGCTATTTACCCGAGCACACTACAGAATACACGACCGCACTGCTATGCCATCTTGGAAATATAAACTAAGAGGTTTTCTACGTAAGTCATTCAGATGACAATAGGCTACGCCCGTACCGCTTGTCATGTGAATCCGGTACTGTAATATTAAATACTTTGAACCAACTCTCCATCTAAGTGTTTAACTATTCTCTTGCATACTGAATTACTCGATACCAGAAAACTCATCATAACACTTAGCTACAGTATACATATCTCCCTGGCATATTACATGATTTATGCAGCAGCATACAATACATTTTTGGACTCACCTTGTTGTGCTGTGCTCACTTGAACAGGAAGGTGACACGGCGGTCCTTGCGGGCAAATTTTGTCATCAAACTTTGTTCTCAAAGTCTGGCATTCTCTGGATTTATGGTGCTTTCAAGACAACAGGGAACTCGGAAAAAAACAAGGTTGAATCATGACTTCAGTGATGTTCAGGTCGGGGCTCTAGAAAGCGGCCCGCGTTCCCGACTTAGAATTCCAAGTTGGATGACCATTCAAAACGTATTTTCCCCAGTCGGAGATAGTTTTTTTCAGAGTTCCCAGTTGTCTTGAACTCAATGAAGTCTGAGATTTCCCATTTCCAAGTTTCTAGTTGTTTTGAACGCAGCAGAAGTCATGCTGGATTGACAGCATGGCCAATGTATTTAACCTTTCCTGGTCTATGGTGTTGAATGTTTATCCTTTTAAGCTTGGGAAAGAGACCCTTAAAACCAGACTTGGACCAGACACTCACTCCACTGAATAGCAGGCTAGTGTTTGCTTTGCAACGCATGCAGTTACCCACTGATTCCTTCCAAACCACTCATTGTTGAATTTGCGATTTCCAACTTGATGTGTAATGTTTATGTTCAATGGCCGATGAGCACCGATACATTTTATTTATAATTTCTATAATAAAAAAAAAAGGATTTGCCAGTAGACTGTCGACGTGATTCATGATGATGACTGCTTGTCTAGCTTGCTAGCTAAGATTTTGAAAGTATGATGCTGACATGATCAGTCCAATCAAAGCTATGGTAGATATATCGTGATTTGATGTAATTTTATCTGTGGCCAATGACCTAAGGCCTTCTTGGATGGGCACTTATAATGTAACTATGGCAGCACCCAAGGGGCTTGAATTTTCGAGCTATCCCCGTAGATTTTGCGGTGAGAGTGTCCCCATGAGTGATAGAACACTGAGCCAATCACAGCGCAACTAGAGAACATTACCAACCCCTACGCTCTGTATTTTTCACTGGCTGCCCCACCACCACAGAAAGCACTGAGCTAGGCTGAAACACCTGCATCTTGGAGCTGCCTTACCCAAGAAAGCAAAAAAGAGACCATGTTTGTATGCGGCTTTATTAATTCAATGCTATTTTTTTTTTTTTTACATTGTTTGCAAACTGATATGTGACACGTATTAATGCCAAAATAACATGCCCCACCTGCCCTGAATGACGGGTCACCACTGGTTAGTGTGGGTTTTCAGTGAATTTATGTAAATTATGAAGCTCATCAGCATTTCCTGCATTTCCTCAGCACCAAAGGAGTGTTCAAATTAAGATCCTACATACACTACCGGTCAAATGTTTTAGAACACCTATTCAAGGGTTTTTCTTTATTTTTACTATTTTCTACATTGTAGAAAAATAATGAAGACATCAAAACTATTAATTAACATATATGGAATAATGTAGTAACCCAAAAAGTGTTAAACAAATCAAAATATATTTTATATTTGAGATTCTTCAAATAGCCACCCTTTGCCTTGATGACAGCTTTGCACACTCTTGGCATTCTCTCAACCAGCTTCACCTGGAATGGTTTTCCAACAGTCTTGAAGGAGTTACGACATATGCTGAGCACTTGTTGGCTGCTTTTCCTTCACTCTGTGGTCCAACTCATCCCAAACCATCTCAATTTGGTTGAGGTCGGGGGATTGTGGAGGCCAGGTCATCTAAGCAGCACTCCATCACTCTCCTTCTTGGTAAAATAGCCATAACACAGCCTGGAGGTTTCTTTAACTCACATCGTAGTTCTGGTATGTTTTTTTGTTGTTGTATTATTTTACTCTATTTTCTATTATTATCTATATTATTATTATCATTGCATTGTTGGGAAAGAGTTCAAGGTAAGAATTTCACTGTACTGTTTTACACCCCTTGTATCCTGTGCACATGGCGAATAAACTTTGAAACTTGAAATTTAGTGAGACTACTGTCACAAAACACCAAGGTCCCACTGTACTTTGTAAATAGTTAGTAAGGCATATCTCCTCTGGGGTAAATCAAGAGCTTTTACCCAAGGAGATACTCAAGAGGTAGTCAAACTCTTTTTAATATAACATTTAATAGAAGTGCCAATAGATATGAACATAAAACACAAACTCACAGCATGTATACTATACACTGGGTGTACATCAAGATTACTCTAGTGTGATCATATTCTTCTTAATAAACACTGATGGCATTAAACACAGATGTCTTTCAAAGGATTTTACATTTCTTCAGTGTGTGTAGTTTCATAGACAAATCGCTTTGTTGTGTTGCCTCTATAATACAGTATTCATGGTTGCACGTTTCGTCACAATATTGTTTTGAACAGTCATTTCAGGACTGATGCCCAGCTGATAATTCTACTCAATGCAGTCTCAATGGGTGCTGATTAAGATTTTGTCTAAAGTGCATTACAGTGGCTTGGAAACACGAGGATATTTAAAAAGGCAAATAATTAGTAGGATAAGCTTTTGTTATCATTGTGATTTCGCCAGATTGACTTTAGATGCAGTATACCTTTATCTATCTAGCTAAGATTGAGGGGAGAGCACAGATATTTATGCTAGCTAACTTTAACATTGTTAACTATTTCTGATTAACTTTGCTGGATACAAAATTTGCCATCTCTCTAAAGTAAACTTTTATTTTTTTACAGTGTAGAAAATGTCAGCCACACTAGACTCCTTCCTGTGTCTATGACATACCTCTTTGTTAGGTTGTTTGGAGCTGGATGTGACTGAATTGGCCTCCATCAGGGCAGAGAATGAACGAGGCTGGAGGTCTGGCTCCAACTCTTTGGACATGGAATCATGCAGGGATCCATAGCCACCACTGCTACAGTGTGTGATGAGGAGGAGGAGGGCATTAGGGGGTAACGAGTCCAAACTACCATCCTTGGACAGGGGTATCTCTGGGATGCTGAAGAGATGCACGATGAGGAACACCGTCCAGGTCAGAGCAGAGAAGAAGTAGATGACCTGGTACTCTGACCCCAGCAGTCGGCCCAGGGACGAGTGACCCCAGTCCATGGCTCCCACGAGGTACCCAAAGGCACCCCCCAGCCCTGCAACAGACACAATACAGATTGGTTATCAGGTCAGGTGATGGGGGCCCTAGGCCACTGGTCATAGCACAGGTCCTGTGTGGCTCAGTTGGTAGAGCATGGCGCGATTCCCACGGGGGACCAGTATGAAAATGTATGCACTCACTACTGTAAGTTGCTCTGGATAAGAGTGTCTGCTAAATTATGTAAATATAGCAATCATCAGATAGTATACACACTATCTTCATGGAAAATTTCAAAACCACCTCAGGCAAATGTTTTTAAATACAGTACAATTCCTGGATTGCATATGATATGATCATCTGCAAAAAGATTTGCCTGTGGTGGTTGTGTATTTTACCATGAATACAATGTGTGCTGTATTAAATACATAAAGTGTCTGATTTATAAAAGAATTGTCACGATCGTCGGATATAGAGGACCAAGGCGCAGCGTGGAAGGTGAACATACTTATTTATTAAATGATACACGAACAAAACAACAACTCGATACGTGACGTCCACCGGTGCAAAAACACAAACCAACACGGAACAAGATCCCACAAACACTGTGGGAAAACCACCTGACTAAATATGGTTCCCAATCAGAGACAACCAGCAACAGCTGATACTCGTTGCCTCTGATTGAGAACCACTCTGGCCAACATAGATATACAAAAACTAGACTAGACACAACGAGCACAAAACATAAACTCTACACACCCTGGCTCAACTTAAAAGAGTCCCTAGAGCCATGGCGTGACAAGAATGCTGAATACAAAGCTCATATCACAATGCAATGTTGAGGCTGGGTGATCTCAGAGAACCTGGGAGTAATGATAAATATGTTTTGTCACGTAGTAAGTAAGATCCTGCACACAGATAAGTGGCTTGTTCTGTCAAACATATCCCAATAATCTGGACATATGTTCCCTCAATTCTTACCCTACATTGAGAAACCTGTAAATCAAACGTTCTCATAAATTGTGCAGCACTTTTGAGTATATCAAACTGGGATTTGATGTCAAGTGTCTGCCTGCATTAAGTCTGGACATACAGTATGTTCCCTAAATTCTAAATCCTGCATCCTACAATGAGAAACCTGCTTGCAGCTGAAACATTCTCAGAAATTATGCATTGAGTTTGAGTACCTCAAATGTCACTGCCCTACTCCCTGACTATAATATCAAAAAGCCTCTCTAGAGCCATATATAGAGAACGATATGGTAGGCTATATCTGTATGTAAGGTAAATACAGTGGGGAAAAAAGTATTTAGTCAGCCACAAATTGTGCAAGTTCTCCCACTTAAAAAGATGAGAGAGGCCTGTAATTTTCATTATCGGTATACGTCAACTATGACAGACAAATTCAGATTTTTTTTCTCCAGAAAATCACATTGTAGGATTTTTAATGAATTTATTTGCAAATTATGGTGGAAAATAAGTATTTGGTCACCTACAAACAAGCAAGATTTCTGGCTCTCACAGACCTGTAACTTCTTCTTTAAGAGGCTCCTCTGTCCTCCACTCGTTACCTGTATTAATGGCACCTGTTTGAACTTGTTATCAGTATAAAAGACACCTGTCCACAACCTCAAACAGTCACACTCCAAACTCCACTATGGCCAAGACCAAAGAGCTGTCAAAGGACACCAGAAATAAAATTGTAGACCTGCACCAGGCTGGGAAGACTGAATCTGCAATAGGTAAGCAGCTTGGTTTGAAGAAATCAACTGTGGGAGCAATTATTAGGAAATGGAAGACATACAAGACGACTGATAATTTCCCTCGATCTGGGGCTCCACGCAAGATCTCACCCCGTGGGGTCAAAATGATCACAAGAACGGTGAGCAAAAATCCCAGAACCACACGGGGGGACCTAGTGAATGACCTGCAGAGAGCTGGGACCAAAGTAACAAAGCCTACCATCAGTAACACACTACGCCGCCAGGGACTCAAATCCTGCAGTGCCAGACGTGTCCCCCTGCTTAAGCCAGTACATGTCCAGGCCCGTCTGAAGTTTGCTAGAGTGCATTTGGATGATCCAGAAGAGGATTGGGAGAATGTCATATGGTCAGATGAAACCAAAATATAACTTTTTGGTAAAAACTCAACTTGTCGTGTTTGGAGGACAAAGAATGCTGAGTTGCATCCAAAGAACACCATACCTACTGTGAAGCATGGGGGTGGAAACATCATGCTTTGGGGCTGTTTTTCTGCAAAGGGACCAGGACGACTGATCCGTGTAAAGGAAAGAATGAATGGGGCCATGTATCGTGAGATTTTGAGTGAAAACCTTATTCCATCAGCAAGGGCATTGAAGATGAAACGTGGCTGGGTCTTTCAGCATGACAATGATCCCAAACACACCGCCTGGGCAACGAAGGAGTGGCTTCGTAAGAAGCATTTCAAGGTCCTGGAGTGGCCTAGCCAGTCTCCAGATCTCAACCCCATAGAAAATCTTTGGAGGGAGTTGAAAGTCCGTGTTGCCCAGCGACAGCCCCAAAACATCACTGCTCTAGAGGAGATCTGCATGGAGGAATGGGCCAAAATACCAGCAACAGTGTGTGAAAACCTTGTGAAGACTTACAGAAAACGTTTGACCTGTGTCATTGCCAACAAAGGGTATATAACAAAGTATTGAGAAACTTTTGTTATTGACCAAATACTTATTTTCGACCATAATTTGCAAATAAATTCATTAAATATCCTACAATGTGATTTTCTGGAATTTTTTTCTCATTTTGTCTGTCATAGTTGACGTGTACCTATGATGAAAATTACAGGCCTGTCACGATCGTCGGTAAGAGAGGAGGACCAAGGCGCAGCGTGATTGTCACGGTTTCGGCCGAGGCTGCCTCTCTCCCTTGTTCGGGCAGGCTTCGGCGTTCGTTGTCTCCGGAATACTAGCTGCCACCGTTGTATGTTTCATGTTCGTTTGCTTTTGTCTGTTTGTTGTCACACCTGTTCTCGTTTAGCCTATTAGTGTTCTATAAGTTTCTCGTTGTGTTTGTCTCGTGTTGTGTGGTATTGATTTTGTCAGTCGTGTATTTCGCTCGGTTGAGCTTCCCTCCACTGCGCTGGAGTAATTACGCACCTGTTTTGTGTGCTGTTGTTTTGTTTCGCCTTCGTGCGTATTTCGCCTTCGGGCAAGAGTTGTCAGATTGCCGTGTTTGGCATTACTAAAGTCTGTTGGACTATCCGTCTGTGTCCTGCGTTTGATTCCACCACTGCACCCACCTACAGCACGCGTTGACAGAATACCACACCTACAATGGAATCAGCAGGAGCCGCAGCAGCCCAGGCGACGCTGGAGGACAGGGTCCGGGAACAAGGGACCAGATCCTGCAGATGGGGACCGCACTGCAGGAGGTGATCACCACCATCCGAGGCTGGGGGACGCCTCCACCGCCACCCTCCCTGCCAGCACCATCGGCCAGTCAGCCTATTCCCGCACCAGAACCCCGAGGAGTCCGACTCTCGCTCCCGAGGGCTTACGATGGGACCGCGGCCGGGTGCC
Source organism: Coregonus clupeaformis (assembly GCF_020615455.1). NCBI lineage: Eukaryota > Metazoa > Chordata > Actinopteri > Salmoniformes > Salmonidae > Coregonus > Coregonus clupeaformis. Next base: position 28,373,983 of record NC_059200.1, read on the forward strand.
AGGGTTTCCTTCTCCATGTGGAGCTGTACCTGGCCACCGTGCACCCGGCGCCTTCGGGACATAAGAGCGTGTCCGCCCTGATCTCCTGCCTGTCCGGGAAGGCGTTGGAATGGGCCAACGCGGAGTGGAGGAGGATCGACGCGGACACCATAACTTACGACGAGTTCTCCCGCCGCTTCAAGGCGGTGTTTGACCATCCCCCGGAGGGGAAAGCGGCGGGGGAGCGTCTGGTCTTCCTCCGGCAGGGGAGGAGGAGTGCTCAGGAGTTCGCCCTCGAATTCCGTACTCTAGCGGCAGATGCAGGGTGGAATGATCGGGCCCTCGTCGATCACTACAGGTGTAGTCTACGAGAGGACGTCCGTCGGGAGCTGGCCTGTAGGGACACCAGCCTCACGTTCGACCAGTTGGTCGACATGTCCATCAGGCTGGATAACCTGCTAGCTACCCGCGGACGTTCCGAGGGGGGTCCGTCCATTTCACCCTCCAGCGCCTCCGAGCCGTGCCCCATGGAGCTCGGGGGCGCTGGCGCTAGAGAGAGGAGGGGTCGGCTTACTAGGGGGTCCATCCCCTGCACCAACTGTGATCGGGGAGGACACACCGCGGCTAGGTGCTGGGGATGGCCTCCTAGGGGAGAGGACGACAGGTCCCGCACTGGGGATTCCCTCCAGGTGAGTAGGCGCCCCACTCACCCAGAGCTCTCTGTTGCACATTTTTGTATACCTGTGCGTTTTCCACAGGTAGCACCTCATTCCCAGCATAAGGCGCTGGTAGATTCAGGCGCGGCTGGGAATTTTATTGATAAGAAGTTTTGTTTAGCTTTAGGGATTCCCCTTCTTCCTGTTGATGTCCCTTCCCCGTTCATGCCCTAGATAGCCGTCCGTTGGGTGCGGGCTTGATCAGGGAGGTCACTGCGCCACTTAGGATGTGTGCGCAGGGGGGTCATCAGGAGATGATTCAGCTATTTCTGATTGACTCTCCTGCGTATCCGGTGGTGCTGGGCATGCCCTGGTTGAGTACCCATAACCCATCCATTTCGTGGCAGGAGAGGGCTCTGATGGAGTGGTCTGCCCGGTGTGTGGGTAGATGTTTAGGCGTTTCCGTAGGGGCTACCTCGGTGGAGAGTCCAAACCAGGTGCCCGCATTGCACGTTCCCCCTGAGTATGGGGATTTGGCTATTGCGTTTAGTAAGTCGAGGGCGACGCAGTTGCCGCCCCATAGGCAGGGAGATTGTGCGATAGACCTCCAGGCAGGAGCTGCGCTCCCACGGAGCCATGTGTATCCTCTGTCTCAAGAGGAGAAGAAAGCTATGGAGACTTACATAGACGAATCTCTGAGACAAGGATACATACGGCCTTCCACTTCCCCTGCGTCCTCGAGTTTCTTTTTGTGAAGAAGAAGGATGGTGGTTTGCGCCCGTGCATCGATTACCGTGGTCTCAATCAGATTACGGTGAAGTACAGTTATCCACTCCCGCTGATTGCGACCATGACTGAGTCATTGCATGGGGCGCGTTTCTTCACTAAATTAGATCTCAGGAGCGCGTACAACTTGGTGCGCATCAGGGAGGGCGATGAATGGAAGACAGCCTTTAGTACCACCTCGGGCCATTACGAGTATCTGGTCATGCCATACGGGTTGATGAACGCTCCGTCAGTTTTCCAATCATTCGTGGATGAGATCTTCAGGGACATGCAGGGGCAGGGGGTGGTTGTGTACATAGATGACATTCTCGTGTACTCGCCTACCCGTGTCGAGCATGTGGCCCTGGTGCGCAGAGTGTTGCGGAGGCTGGTGGAGCACGACCTGTATGTTAAGGCAGAGAAGTGTCTGTTTTTCCAGGAGTCGGTCTCCCTTTTTGGGGTATCAGTTGTCTGCGTCAGGGGTGAAGATGGAGGTAGACCGGGTGTCGGCCGTGCGTAATTGGCAAACACCAACCACTGTGAAGGAGGTGCAGCAGATTTTGGGGTTTGCGAATTACTACCGGAGGTTTATCCGGGGGTTTTGGACAGGTGGCAGCTCCCATCACGTCTCTTTTGAAGGGGGGTCCGGTGCGTCTGCAGTGGTCGGCCGAGGCGGACAGGGCGTTTGGGAGGCTGAAGGACCTGTTTACCTCGGCCCCGGTGCTGGCGCATCCGGATCCCTCTTTGCCGTTCCAGGTAGAGGTGGACGCGTCAGAGGCCGGTCTAGGAGCCGTGCTTTCACAACGGTCTGGCGCGCCACCCAAACTCCGCCCCTGTGCCTTTTATTCTAAGAAGCTCAGTCCGGCGGAGCGGAACTATGACGTAGGGGACAGGGAGCTGTTAGCCGTGGTACAGGCCCTAAAGGTGTGGAGGCACTGGCTTGAGGGGGCTCAACACCCTTTCCTCATTTTGACGGACCACCGTAACCTGGAGTACATCCGGGCAGCGAGGAGGCTGAACCCTCGCCAGGCAAGATGGAATATGTTCTTGACCAGGTTTACTTTTAAGATCACGTACAGTGGGGAAAAAAAGTATTAAGTCAGCCACCAATTGTGCATGTTGTCCCACTTAAAAAGATGAGCGAGGCCTGTAATTTTCATCATAGGTACACGTCAACTATGACAGACAAATTGAGGAAAAAAAATCCAGAAAATCACATTGTAGGATTTTTAATGAATTTATTTGCAAATTATGGTGGAAAATAAGTATTTGGTCACCTACAAACAAGCAAGATTTCTGGCTCTCACAGACCTGTAACTTCTTCTTTAAGAGGCTCCTCTGTCCTCCACTCGTTACCTGTATTAATGGCACCTGTTTGAACTTGTTATCAGTATAAAAAACACCTGTCCACAACCTCAAACAGTCACACTCCAAACTCCACTATGGCCAAGACCAAAGAGCTGTCAAAGGACACCAGAAACAAAATTGTAGACCTGCACCAGGCTGGGAAGACTGAATCTGCAATAGGTAAGCAGCTTGGTTTGAAGAAATCAACTGTGGGAGCAATTATTAGGAAATGGAAGACATACAAGACCACTGATAATCTCCCTCGATCTGGGGCTCCACACAAGATCTCACCCCGTGGGGTCAAAATGATCACAAGAACGGTGAGCAAAAATCCCAGAACCACACGGGGGGACCTAGTGAATGACCTGCAGAGAGCTGGGACCAAAATAACAAAGCCTACCATCAGTAACACACTACGCCGCCAGGGACTCAAATCCTGCAGTGCCAGACGTGTCCCCCTGCTTAAGCCAGTACATGTCCAGGCCCGTCTGAAGTTTGCTAGAGTGCATTTGGATGATCCAGAAGAGGATTGGGAGAATGTCATATGGTCAGATGAAACCAAAATATAACTTTTTGGTAAAAACTCAACTCGTCGTGTTTGGAGGACAAAGAATGTTGAGTTGCATCCAAAGAACACCATACCTACTGTGAAGCATGGGGATGGAAACATCATGCTTTGGGGCTGTTTTTCTGCAAAGGGACCAGGACGACTGATCCGTGTAAAGGAAATAATGAATGGGGCCATGTATCATGAGATTTTGAGTGAAAACCTCCTTCCATCAGCAAGGGTATTGAAGATGAAACGTGGCTGGGTCTTTCAGCATGACAATGATCCCAAACACAACGCCCGGGCAACGAAGGAGTGGCTTCGTAAGAAGCATTTCAAGGTCCTGGAGTGGCCTAGCCAGTCTCCAGATCTCAACCCCATAGAAAATCTTTGGAGGGAGTTGAAAGTCTGTGTTGCCCAGCGACAGCCCCAAAACATCACTGCTCTAGAGGAGATCTGCATGGAGGAATGGGCCAAAATACCAGCAACAGTGTGTGAAAACCTTGTGAAGACTTACAGAAAACGTTTGACCTGTGTCATTGTCAACAAAGGGTATATAACAAAGTATTGAGAAACTTTTGTTATTGACCAAATACTTATTTTCCACCATAATTTGCAAATAAATTCATTAAAAATCCTACAATGTGATTTTCTGGAGAAAAAAAATCTCATTTCGTCTGTCATAGTTGACGTGTACCTATGATGAAAATTACAGGCCTCTCTCATCTTTTTAAGTGGGAGAACTTGCACAATTGGTGGCTGACTAAATACTATTTTTCCCCACTGTACATCCCTGGGTCGCAGAACGGTAAGGCAGATGCGCTGTCTCGGCGGTATGACACGGAGGAGAGGTCCGTGGAGCCCACTCCCATACTGCCGGAGTCGTGTCTGGTGGCACCGGTAGTGTGGGAGGTCGATGCTGAACTCGAGCGGGCGTTACGCACCGACCCTAGTCCACCGCAATGCCCTGAGGGTCGGAAGTACGTTCCGCTCGAGGTTCGGGATCGATTGATCTATTGGGCTCACACGTCACCCTCCTCTGGACATCCTGGTATTGGCCGGACAGTGCACTGTCTTAGTGCCAAGTACTGGTGGCCCACGTTGGCGAAGGATGTGAGGGTTTATGTTTCCTCCTGCTCGGTGTGCGCCCAGTGTAAGGCGCCTAGACATCTGCCTAGGGGTAAGTTACTACCCCTGCCTGTTCCACAACGACCATGGTCTCACCTTTCGGTGGATTTCCTAACTGACCTTCCTCCGTCACAGGGGAACACCACTATACTGGTCGTTGTGGACCGGTTTTCTAAGGCCTGTCGTTTGCTCCCCATGCCGGGCCTTCCTACTGCCCTGCAAACCGCCGAAGCACTATTCACCCATGTGTTCCGGCACTACGGGGTACCCGAGGATATTGTGTCTGATCGGGGTCCCCAATTTACCTCCAGGGTCTGGAGAGCCTTTATGGAGCGGTTGGGGGTCTCGGTGAGCCTCACCTCGGGTTACCACCCGGAGAGTAATGGGCAGGTGGAACGTGTGAACCAGGATGTGGGTAGGTTTCTTAGAACATACTGCCAGGACCGGCCGGAGGAGTGGGCAAGGTACGTTCCCTGGGCCGAAATGGCCCAGAATTCCCTACGCCATTCCTCCACTAACCTGACCCCTTTCCAATGTGTGTTAGGGTACCAGCCGGTTCTGGCACCTTGGCAGCAGAGCCAGATCGAGGCTCCTGCGGTGGATGAGTGGGCGCGGCGCTCGGAGGAGACATGGAACGCTGCACACGTCCACCTGCAGCGGGCCCTCCGACGTCATAAGGCGAGCGCCGATCTCCACCGCAGTGAGGGACCGGTGTACGCACCTGGTGATCGAGTCTGGCTCTCTACCAGAAACCTGCCCCTCCGCCTGCCCTGTCGGAAACTGGGTCGGCGGTTTGTAGGGCCCTTTAAAGTCCTGGGAAGGTTGAACGAGGTGTGTTACAAATTACAACTGCCTGTTGAATATAAAAGTATTAACCCCTCGTTCCATGTGTCCCTTCTCAGGCCGGTGGTAGCTGGCCCACTCCAAGAAAGTGAGATCAGGGAGACTCCTCCGCCCCCATTGGACATCGAGGGGCACCGGCGTACACTGTGAGGTCCATCTTGGATTCGAGACGTCGGATGGGGGTCTCCAGTATCTAGTGGAGTGGGAGGGGTACGGTCCGGAGGAGCGGTGCTGGGTGCCGAGGAGAGACATTTTGGACCCGTCTCTCCTGACGGAATTCCATCGTGGGCACCCGACGCACCCTGCTCCGCGTCCTCCGGGTCGCCCCCGAGGCCGGAGTCGGCGCACGTCTGGAGCCGCGTCAAGGGGGGGTACTGTCACGGTTTCGGCCGAGGCTGCCTCTCTCCCTTGTTCGGGCAGGCTTCGGCGTTCGTTGTCTCCGGAATACTAGCTGCCACCGTTGTATGTTTCATGTTCGTTTGCTTTTGTCTGTTTGTTGTCACACCTGTTCTCGTTTAGCCTATCAGTGTTCTATAAGTTTCTCGTTGTGTTTGTCTCGTGTTGTGTGGTATTGATTTTGTCAGTCGTGTATTTCGCTCGGTTGAGCTTCCCTCCACTGCGCTGGAGTAATTACGCACCTGTTTTGTGCGCTGTTGTTTTGTTTCGCCTTCGTGCGTATTTCGCCTTCGGGCAAGAGTTGTCCGATTGCCGTGTTTGGCATTACTAAAGTCTGTTGGACTATCCGTCTGTGTCCTGCGTTTGATTCCACCACTGCACCCACCTACAGCACGCGTTGACAGTGATGAACGAACATATTTATTTATATAATGAATGCACGAACAAAACAACAAAACGAAAACGTGACGTCCTACGGTAAACACAACCCAAACGGAACAAGATCCCACAAACACTAAGGGAAAACAGACTGTTTAAATGTGGTTCCCAATCAGAGACAACCAGCCACAGCTGACACTCGTTGCCTCTGATTGAGAACCACACTGGCCAACATAGAAATAGAACACATAGACCTACAACACAGAACTAGAATACATAGAATCTACACACCCTGGCTCAACATATAGAGTCCCCAGAGCCAGGGTGTGACAGTACCCCCCCCCCAAAGGCGCGGACTGCGACCGCGCCTCAACATAGACAAACCAGGGGATGGCTGGGTGGGCATTCCTCCTCGGAGGCGGTTCCGGCTCCGGGCTTGACCACCACCCTTCAATACTCCCCCCGTAGCGCCCCTGGTCCGGTCTGGCCCCGCTGGCTGGAGCTGGACTGGACATCGTAGGAGCGGATTGCTTCAGCTCCGGTGTGGAGCAGCTGACCGGTACCTGACCAGGCACCGGTGACCCAGGCACGGGTTGTGCCGGACTGACGACGCACACCCCTGGCTTGGTGCGTGGAGCAGGAATGGGCCGGACCGGACTGACGACACACACCCCTGGCTTGGTGCGTGGAGCAGGAACGGACCGGACCGGACTGACGATGTGCACCCTTGGCTTGGTGCGTGGAGCAGGAACGGGCCGGACCAGGCTGACGATGCGCACCCCTGGTTTGGTGCGTGGAGCAGCAACGGGCCTTACCGGGCTGACGACTCGCACCCTGGCTTGGTGCGAGTGGCAGGAACAGGCCGGGCCGGGCTGACGACTCGCACCCCTGGCTTGGTGCGAGTGGCAGGAACAGGCCGGGCCGGGCTGGCGACGCGCACCGTAGGCTTGGTGCGAGTGGCAGGAACAGGCCGGGCCGGGCTGGCGACGCGCACCGTAGGCTTGGTGCGAGTGGCAGGAACAGGCCGGGCCGGGCTGGCGACGCGCACCGTAGGCTTGGTGCGAGTGGCAGGAACAGGCCGGGCCGGGCTGGCGACGCGCACCGTAGGCTTGGTGCGAGTGGCAGGAACAGGCCGGGCCGGGCTGGCGACGTGCACCGTAGGCTTGGTGCGGGGAGCAGGAACGGGCCTTACCAGGCTGACGACTCGCACCCCTGGCTTGGTGCGAGTGGCAGGAACAGGCCGGGCCGGGCTGGCGACGCGCACCATAGGCTTGGTGCGAGTGGCAGGAACAGGCCGGGCCGGGCTGGCGACGCGCACCGTAGGCTTGGTGCGAGTGGCAGGAACAGGCCGGGCCGGGCTGGCGATGCGCACCGTAGGCTTGGTGCGAGTGGCAGGAACAGGCCAGGCCGGGCCGGGCTGGCGACGCACACCGTAGGCTTGGTGCGGGGAGCAGGAACAGGCCGGGCTGGGCTGGGCTGGCGACGCGCACCGTAGGCTTGGTGCGAGGGGCAGGAACAGGCCGGGCCGGGCTGGCGACGCGCACCGTAGGCTTGGTGCGAGTGGCAGGAACAGGCCGGGCCGGGCTGGCGACGCACACCGTAGGCTTGGTGCGAGGAGCAGGAACAGGCCGGGCCAGGCTGGCGACGCACACCATAGGCTTGGTGCGAGGAGCAGGAACAGGCCGGGCCGGGCTGGCGACGCACACCTTAGGCTTGGTGCGAGGAAGAGGAACAGGCCGGGCCGGGCTGGCGACGCGCACCATCCACTTAGTGCGGGAAGAAGGAACGGGCCGGACCGGACTGGTGACGCACACCACTTGCTTGGTGTGAGGAGCGGGACTGGGTTTCGTCATAACCCTCCGCTCCCTCAGCTGCCTACCGAGTTCCTCTCGCCGTGCCTCAATTCTCACCTTCTCCCTTATCGCCTCCAATAGCTCCACCCTCTGCACCACTAACTCCTGTTTCCTCTGCGCCAATAGCCCCCTTAACCTGGTGGCCTCCTCACCTAACCTCCTACTACGCCCTGTAGCTGCCTCCTGCTGCCCCGTCGCCCATGCCGTATGCCCCCCCCTAAATTTTTTTTGGGGTTGCCTCTCGTCCGTCCGACGACGACATTGTTGACGCCGTTGCTCCTCTCTCCGTCGCGCCTCTACCGTCTCACTCCATGGACGGCGATCCATCCCGGCCTGGATTTCCTCCCAGGTCCAGGACCCCTGCCCGTCCAAGATCTGCTCCCACGTCCAGGCTGCCTGCTCCTGGACACGCTGCTTGGTCCTGGTATGGTGGGATCTTCTGTCACGATCGTCGGTAAGAGAGGAGGACCAAGGCGCAGCGTGATGAACGAACATATTTATTTATATAATGAATGCACGAACAAAACAACAAAACGAAAACGTGACGTCCTACGGTAAACACAACCCAAACGGAACAAGATCCCACAAACACTAAGGGAAAACAGACTGTTTAAATGTGGTTCCCAATCAGAGACAACCAGCCACAGCTGACACTCGTTGCCTCTGATTGAGAACCACACTGGCCAACATAGAAATAGAACACATAGACCTACAACACAGAACTAGAATACATAGAATCTACACACCCTGGCTCAACATATAGAGTCCCCAGAGCCAGGGTGTGACAAGGCCTCTCTCATCTTTTTAAGTGGGAGAACTTGCACAATTGGTGGCTGACTAAATACTTTTTCCCCCACTGTATATAGTATCTATGGCCCCCTCTAGGGAACGTTCAATACATTCCCTGGTTCCCAGAAATCCTGGATGGAGAATTCTGGATTTCCAGTTTATTCACTTCTGATTCCGGAAAACTTCCAACCGGGATTTCAGGAAAACCATGGAATTTATTGAACGTTCCCGGGATTTTGCAACCCTTTCCCCCACCTTCCATTATGGTAAACAGTATGGTATTGCATAGAATCTAGTACAACTTGATCAATTTTGTATCCATTCATAGAAGCAGATTAGAAAAAGTCACATCTGCATTACCGTAAAACTTCAATGAAACGCAGTCTCTCAAATAACCGGGCAACAGCACACATTTCAGCAAATAATTGCCTGTTTCAAATAAACACTGGGTCTAAATGAATTGTATACAAAGGTTACCATTAATTACCATGAATTGTTTGAGGTTTTATGTTTCATTTGTTACATTAAATAATTGAGTAATGACAACAACAAAAAAATTGTGGCAATCATCCGTTTTTATCACCAGTAAGAAACTGCTAGCCAATGGCTGCTAACAGCTGAGAACTGCTAACTAACTGGCAAGAATAAAAACAGTCAACAACTTCGGGAGTACAGACCCTTATAAATCGGCCGAAAATGCACAGTCAAAGAGGAGAATAATTAGTCTGTCAAGGAAAAGTTTTTTTTCTCTCAAAATAGAGGTATACTAAGGCAAAATACACAGTGTGTGAATGATAACACAGTGCAGAAAATGAAGAAATTGATTAAAATGCTGGAAGTGAATGCTGGAATTTAACTATTATGTATGCAAATGAGCAAAAGCTGTGTGCATTAAGGAAATAGACGCCTGGTTCATATAAAAGCATGTCTCTAAGCGCCTGTTGTGTTCAGTGATTTAAGAAAAACGCTTGGGCTATTAATTGAAGTTTTACAGTATTCTAATTTGATGGTTGGAGATAGAGTGAGTTAAAATTAATGGATATAAAACCAAAGACCATAAAGTCCATTAACGTTCCACTACACTACTTGTATTTGTGAGAGGTATTGACATGTTGAAAGCACCGAGCTGTCTGTTTAAACGACTAGCACACAGCTCAGACACCCATGCATACCCCACAAGGCATGCCACCAGAGGGCTCTTCACAGTCCCAAAGTCCAGAACAGACTATGGGAGGCACACAATACTACATAGAGCCATGACTATATGGAACTCTATTCCACATTAGGTAACTGATGCAAGCAGTAGAATCAGATTTAAAAAAAACAGATACAAATACACCTTATGGAACAGTAGGGACAGTGAAGCAACACAAACAGACACAGACACATGCATACACACACATAACACACACTATACACACAAGTACACATGAATTCTGTGTTGTAGATATGTGGTAGTGGGGTATGGGCCTGTTATGAATGTATTGTAATGTTTTAAAAATTGTATAACTGCCTTCATTTTGCCGGACCCCAGGAAGAGTATGTGGAATTTGTATTTGTATTTATTATGCATTGCCATTAGCTGCTGGCAGCAGCTAATGGGGATGCTTAATAAATACAAATACAAATTCCACATGCTCAGACAGAATACATTTCACTAATCTCTAAAAACATCTAAAGATGTAAACAACTCTAGTTCTAAAATAATAATCAATAGATACTTCAAAGCTCTTGGACAACACAATACGAAATATTTTGTGGTTTCTGTATTTGTATATTTCCACGCATTTATCCAATAATTGACTCGAGTTAGTCACCTCTAAATTCACAGGTTAATAAAGTTTTGTGAGTTGTGAGGGTAGTCAAAAGCAAGTTCAAGGCATATTTTTTGTTCAGGCTGTGTGACTGCAAAGCTAATGAACAGCACAAAAGACAAATATCATTACATCCAACCTCTCTGTATAAAGAAAACACACACACAATCTTGCGCAGCTAACCTTGTGGGGACATACAATTCAGTCCCATTCAAAATCCTATTTTCCCTAAACCTAAACCTAACCCTAACCCGTACCCTTACCTTCACCCTAACCCTAACCCTAACCCAAAAACCTAACCCTAGCTCCTAACCCTAACACTAATCCTAACCTTAACCCCCTAGAAATAGCATTTGACCTTGTGGGGACCAACAAAATGTCCCCAGTTGGTCAAATTTTTCTTGGTTTACTATTCTTGTGGGGACTTCTGGTTCCCACAAGTATAGTTAAACACGTCCACATACACACACACACACACACACACATTCCTCCACACACCAGAGCTACGGTGACTAGCAGGTCATGTGCCTCCCTTCTCTCTCAGTTCCAACCCATGACTGAGTATCTGCTGGATTAGGGCCTACTGTACACACTCACACCACACTGTGCCGGCTTCCTTGCCATCAACTGAGTCCACTTACTCACTTGCCAATACACTCAAATACCTACTCACATGCTTGTTCCCTCACTCAATCAGTGACTGACTGACTGGGCGAGCTCTGAGGGCCGTCTGCATGTTACTATGGTAGAGAAATTAACATCAATTCTCTGACAACAGCTTTGGTGGATATTCCTGCAGTCAGCATGCCAATTGCATGCTCCCTCAAAACTTGAGAGATCTGTGGCATTGTGTTATGTGACAAAACTGCACATTTTAGAATGGCCTTTTATTATCCCCAGCACAATGTGCACCTGTGTAATGATCATGCTGTTTAATCAGCTTCTTGATATACCACTCCTGTCAGGTGGATGGATTATCTTGGCAAAGGAGAAATGCTCACTAACAGGGATGTAAACAAATGTGTGTGCAAAATCTGAGAGAAATAAGCTTTTTGTGCATATGGAAAATTTCTGGTCTCTTTTATTTCAGCTCATGAAAAATGTGACCAGCACTTTACATGTTGCGTTTATATTTTTGTTCAGTGTATATTTAATCTGTACATGTCATAGGTTCTTATTGCTATGTTCGTACATACCAGACAGCATAACTGTCAAAGCCAATCAACCCAACACTAAGTTCTGACAAAGTGAGAGGGAGGCTACTGCATGTCATCAGCCATTGCTTACCAGTGAGAAGGGCGTGGTAGTGCAGTCCTCTTTCTTTGTCTATGTACGAGCAGACATCAAAGAGGTAGGCCTTGACTGGCCCATCGATGAAGTCTGCTGCAAAGTCAAATAGCACCACTCCAAACATGACTATGACGATGGCCCATATCCTCTTCAATGACCTATCCTGTACTAACGCTGCAAAAGAGGAGAAAGACAGGAGTTTACCTCTTTATCTCAAGATATGGTTTCGGTCTATGTCACAGATTCTTTACTCATTAATACCACTTTCAATAACTGAGATACTTTTGAATGCTCTTTGTGTTCGTTCTTTGTTGGGGTATTGTAGCTGAATAATTTCAATTTGCCTTAGGAGGTACATCTTTCCCTTAGTAATTACTTTGAAGACACACACTGGCCCAGCTGACATTTACAGATGTGATGAGACATACAAAACATTCGGATCACCTTCCGAATATTAAGTTGCACTCCCTTTTGCCCTCAGATCAATTTGTCGGGGCATGGACTCCACAAGGTGTCGAAAACATGCTGGCCCTTGTTGACTCCAATGCTTCCCACAGTTGTGTCAAGTTGGCTGGATGTCCTTTGGGTGGTGGACCATTCTTGATACACACGGGAAACAGTTGAGCGTGAACAACGCAGCAGGGTTGCAGTTCTTGACACACTCAAACCGGTGTGCCTGGCACCTACTACGATATCCCATTCAAAGGCACTTAAATATTTTGTGAAGCCCATTCACCCTCTGAATGGCACATATACACAATCCATGTCTTAATTGTCTCAAGGCTTAAAAATCCTTCTTTAATCTGTCTCCTCCCCTTCATCTACACTGATTGAAGTGGATTTAACCAGTGACATCAATAAGGGATCATAGCTTTCACCTGGATTCACCGGGTCAGTCTATGTCATGGAAAGTGCATGTGTTCCTAATGTTTTGTACACTCAGTGTATATTACAGGGCTTCGGAGGTAAACAGGGAGTCAGTGGATTTGTTAACACCTTGATATCAGGTAAACACATTTGATCATCATGATACTTACTGTTTCATCAAGAGCATGATGGGGGCTAATACAACCATTAATTCACCACATGTAGAAGTTTGTTTTGAAACCACATACATTTTGTTCCAACACAATGCAAGGGCCGTTTTAAAATCCAAACTCCATTAGAAATGGTTTTCAATTTGCATTTCAAAAAAGAAACTCAATCTGAAATACACCACATTGCCAGCATGGCTCTGTCTGGCTAGAAAAACAACTCCTATTCAAATATTCGTTTTAGTCGTCACAATAGTTATCTAGTGTCCATGCTCATCAACAATAGATACTATAGAGAATCAGATTGTCATAATCATGTTGTGCACAGTGGGGCACAAATAAACTGAATTATGTCCTTTATCTTGAGAGAGAAACAAGTGCCTGACAGATTGCAATGGCATTAAAACCTACACAGCGGTATTGAAGTTTTGGTGATTACAAATCACATTGCAAATCCCAGTTGGATGTTGTGTTGCAGTCTTGTTAGGAATGTCGGATGCATTGTGGCCTAGGTTTTGATCTCAGAGAAATACAATACATTTTATCAAAGCTTAGTTTCATCCACTGTAGGAAAATCACAATATACTGTACTGTAGCTAACACACAGGTTGTGCATTATGATTCTATCACAGATCCCCATTTTACTATTTACTACAGTGTTGAAGAACGGTCCTTGCTATCTGGGATCATTGGTACGTCCCTACCCCATTTAAATTGGTACGTCCCTACCCCATTTACGTTCAAATTTGAAATGGTTATGGTAAGTGTTAAGAATAGGGAAAGGGTACAGATAGGGACGTCCCTAGGGTTAGGGTAAGGAAATCCCAAGGATCCCGAATAGCACTAACTGTTGAAGAATGGAGATAATCATCTTAACAAAAGTACTGTAAATGGTCACACTTTGTATTGTACAGTATTATTACAGAGAAGGTGAAATTTGGCATAACTGAAAACTATTTTGAGGATATCAACCAACAATGTAGGCATTCACTGAAAACAAAAAGGTTAGGTTGTCAGATCTACAGTTGAAGTCGGAAGTTTACATACACCTTAGTCAAATACATTTTAACTCAGTTTTACACAATTCCTGACATTTAATCCTAGTAACAATTCCCTGTTTTTGTCACGCCCTGGCTCTGGGACTCTGTTATGTTGAGCCAGGGTGGGTTGTTTCTATGTGTTTTGTGTGCTAGGTTGTTTATCTAGTTCATTTGTTTCTATGTTGGCCGGTGTGGTTCTCAATCAGAGGCAACATGAATCAGCTGTTGCTTGTTGTCTCTGATTGGGAACCATACTTAGGTAGCCTGTTTTGCCACAGTGTTTGTGGGATCTTGTTTCGTGTTTGGTTAGTGTCTATTGCCAAGGACGTCACGTATCGTTTTGTTGTTTTGTTTGTGTGATCATTAAAAATAAAAGTATGTTAGTATTCCACGCTGCGCCTTGGTCCACTTCCTCCAGCGATCGTGACAGAAGATCCCACCATAACTGGACCAAGCAGCGTGTCCAGGAGCCAATGCCAGAGAGGGCTCTAAAGGATATCAACCTCAACTGGGTCAAGCCGCGGGAGGAGGAGAGAGGCTGGACTTGGGAGCAGAGGAGCGAGAGTCTGGCGAGAGCCATGGAGGCCTGGCCCACGGGGAGGAGAGATGGCCAGAAATTTTTTAGGGGGGGGCTCACGCCGTGGACGACGGGGCAGCAGGAGGCCGGGATAGAGTGGTTCAGCGGGTTGGCAAAGGAGGCCGCCAGGTTACGGGAGTCACTGGTCACCAGGGGGAAGGAGAATGTAGAGGCACGGCGAGAGGTACTGGGGTGTGTCCCCAGTACGGTCCGGCTTGTTCCTGTCCCTCGCACCGAGCCTGTGGTGCGCGTCGCCAGCCCGGTCCGGCATATTCCTGCCCCTCGCACCAAGCCTGTGGTGCGCGTCGCCAGCCCGGTCCGGCCTGTTCCTGCCCCTCGCACCAAGCCAGTGGTGCGCGTCGCCAGCCCGGTCCGGCCCGTTCCTGCTTCCCGCACCAAGCCAGTGGTGCGCGTCGTCAGCCCGTTTTGGTCCGTTCCTGCTCCCCGCACCAAGCCAGTGGTGCGCTTCGTCAGCCCGGTTCGGCCCGTCCCTGCTCCCCGCACCAAGCCTGTGGTGCGCGTCGTCAGCCCGGTCCGGCCTGTTCCTGCTCCCCGCACCAAGCCAATGGTGCGCGTCGTCAGCCCGGTCCGGCCTGTTCCTGCTCCCCGCACCAAGCCTGTGGTGCGCATCGTCAGTCCGGCATAGCCCGTGCCTGGGTCACCGGTGCCTGGTCAGGTACCGGTTAGCTGCCCCACATCGGAGCCTGAGCGATCCGCTCCACCGATGTCCAGTCCAGATCCAGCCAGCAGGGCCAGACCGGACCAGGGGCGCTATGGGGGGTTTGTTGGAGGGTGGGGGTCAAGCCCGGAGCCGGAACCGCCTCCGAGGAGGAATGCCCACCCGGCCCTCCCCTGTTCGGTGTTTGTTTGGCGCGGTCGCAGTCCGCGCCTTTGGGGGGGGGGGGGGGGTACTGTCACGCCCTGGCTCTGGGACTCTGTTATGTTGAGCCAGGGTGGGTTGTTTCTATGTGTTTTGTGTGCTAGGTTGTTTATCTAGTTCATTTGTTTCTATGTTGGCCGGTGTGGTTCTCAATCAGAGGCAACATGAATCAGCTGTTGCTTGTTGTCTCTGATTGGGAACCATACTTAGGTAGCCTGTTTTGCCACAGTGTTTGTGGGATCTTGTTCCGTGTTTGGTTAGTGTCTATTGCCAAGGATGTCACGTATCGTTTTGTTCGTGTGATCATTAAAAATAAAAGTATGTTCGCATTCCACGCTGCGCCTTGGTCCTCTGTGTTCGACGATCGTGACAGTTTTATGTCAGTTAGGATCACCACTTTATTTTAAGAATGTGAAATGTCAGAATAATAGTAGAGAGTTTGACTTACTTCAGCTTTTATTTCTTTCATCACATTCCCAGTGGGTCAGAAGTTTACATACACTCAATTAGTATTTGGTAGCATTGCCTTTAAATTGTTTAACTTGGGTCAAATGTTTCGGGTAGTCTTCCACAAGCTTCCCACAATAAGTTGGGTGAATTTTGGCCCATTCCTCCTGACAGAGCTGGTGTAACAGTCAGGCTTGTAGGCCTCCTTGCTCGCACACGCTTTTTCAGTTCTGCCCACAAATGTTCTATAGGATTGAGGCCAGGGCTTTGTGATGGCCACTCCAATACCTTGACTTTGTTGTCCTTAAGCCATTTTGCCACAACTTTGGAAGTATTCTTGGGGTCATTGTCCATTTGGAAGACCCATTTGCGACCAAGCTTTAACTTCCTGACTGATGTCTTGAGATGTTGCTTCAACATATCCACATAATTTTCCTTCCTCATGATACCATCTATTTTGTGAAGTGCACCAGTCCCTCCTGCAGCAAAGCACCCCCACAGCGTGATGCTGCCACCCCCGTGCTTCACGGTTGGGATTGTGTTCTTCGGCTTGCAAGGTACCCCCTTTTTCCTCCAAACATAACGATGGGCATTATGGCCAAACAGTTCTATTTTTGTCGATATAGGACTCGTTTTACTGTGGATATAGATACTTTTGTACCTGTTCCCTCTAGCATCTTCACAAGGTCCTTTGCTGTTGTTCTGGGATTGATTTGCACTTTTCGCACCAAAGTACGTTAATCTCTAGGAGACAGAACGCGTCTCCTTCCTGAGAGGTATGACGGCTGCGTGGTCCCATGGTGTTTATACTTGCGTACTATTGTTTGTACAAATGAACGTGGTACCTTCAGGCATTTGGAAATTGCTCCCAAGTATGAACCAGACCTGTGGAGGTCTTGGCTGATTTCTTTTGATTTTCCCATGATGTCAAGCAAAGAGGCACTGAGTTTGAAGGTAGGCCTTGAAATACATCCACAGGTACACCTCCAATTGACTCAAATGATGTCAATTAGCCTATAAGAAGCTTCTAAAGCCATGACATCATTTTCTGGAATTTTCCAAGCTGTTTAAAGGCACAGTCAACTTCGTGTATGTAAACTTCTGACCCACTGGAATTGTGATACAGTGAATTTTAAGTGAAATAATCTGTCTTTAAACAATTGTTGGAAAAATTACTTGTGTCATGCACAAAGTAGATGTCCTAACCGACTTGCCAAAACTATAGTTTGTTAACAAGAAATTTGTGGAGTGGTTGAAAAACGAGTTTTAATGACTCCAACCTAAGTGTATGTAAACTTCCGACTTCAATTGTACGTACAATACTGTTGCAAAAGGAAATCCAATCCCTTACAGAGTGAATGCATTTCCAGTAGTATTCTACTTTAGTTTATGCATTTAAATCCACAAGAACAGCTCAAGTATTTAAAAGTATGACATATGTATTTGACCCAGGTCTTACCAGCTTACCATTCACCCCAATAAATGAAACAACCTCTTTTCAGGAAGTGGAAATTCAGTCTGTCTACATGGACGTGAAAATTAACAACAGTATATATACAGTTTCTGAAAAGTGGTATGGGCCAAACATGTGCGTCTCAGTATTCGCAGAGGTGTAAAGATATGCCATCTCTTGCATTCCTGTTCTTTGCAGGTGTTGAGAGACTCCAATTCCTCTCAGGATTTTGTCCACAACTCAGTGAGGTGGTTTCTATAATTGCTATTGTTCAAGGTTGCTATTGAGCTTTCTGGAATAATTGCTGAACATCTTGTGCAATCAACTTGATGAAGGGAAACAGCCCAGTGGAAATAACAGGCACATTTCACCTTCTGTCTAGACACACTGAGGAAACCCTCTCATTACTGGTTATGAAACACAAACTGCCAGACAAACAGCACAGGCACAGGCAAAATCCTAGCGGAAAACCGGGTAAATTCTGCTTTCCAACAAAACGCATCATACGGGGATGATTTCTGTATTTTTTAAGTTACATACTGTATCTTGACAACTTGATTGCTGACAAGCAAAACATTTTGGGACTATGACAACAATGGACTAATGAAACAAATACCTAAAATATCGTTTTTGGGTGGAATTTTCATTTAAACAAAATATTTTTCTCTGAGCAAATGTATTAGTATAAAATAATATAATTTCTCAATTTTTTTTTTGCATACAATATAGCTCAGTATTTGTATTATTTATTTCATACACAGTATTTTTTGCTCAACTTAATCAAGGGTGCCAATAATTTCAGATGTGACTGTACATTTTCTATCAACATTGAAACAGCCCATTAAGCGAAAGTTTAAATTAAATATATTACGTATGTTACAGGGACAAAAAGTTATTTGAGATAGACATGGAAATATGAGCCCTAAAAGTATTTTGGTTTCTCATACCCAAGCTGCCCAACTCCATAACAACTATTAACAAAGACTAGTTCTAGAACAGTATGCCTGATAGCCATGGGCTCTCACCTGATACGACTGCATCTCCATTGAGAAACAAGGTTAGGCCCATCAGCATCATAATCCCCAGTGAGAGTATGTAGGGCCTCCGTCGGCCCCACGAGGACCTGCAGTAGTCGCTGGCCGAGCCGATGATGGGCTGCAGAAGAAAGCCCAGGATAGGGCTGATCAGCCACACAAGGCTGTACAAACTCTGAGGGAGTCCCACACTGAGCAGCACCGGCGTGACGAAGGCCGCCTCCACTGCATAGCAAAATTCCCTTCCAAACATCACCATGCCATGCAGCAGCAGCCTGCCCCGAGAGCGCCTGGGAGGCTCCACCACCCCAAATACAACGGGCTCCATACTGTCCAAGTAGTCCTCCTTCGTAGACTCTCCAGAGTCCACACTCTCCACTGAGTAATGGTCCAGACCTGTGGTGCGTGTCCCGGGCTCCGGGAGCCTGCATGGCTGGGGTTGGTCCTCTGTGAGCAGGGTCATATCTACTGGGGGAGACTGAGGGTGGATGGGCGTAGCTCTCAGCCTCCTGTCAATGACAAACAGCCCAATCTCTGCTTCTCTGCTCCAGCTAGCTAATCCTCTACTGCATAGTTGAGCAATGAGACTAAGTAGCCACAAGTCCTGAGGTGAGGAGAGGAAAAGAGAGGTTGACCAGAGGAAGTGGGGAGGAGAGGGGGTGTGGCTGTTCGTTCAAACTTAGATGAATGAAGTGTTTAACTTTTTTTTTTTTACCACGTGACTAGGATTGTGGCTTTTAACCCAGCCTCACAACACTACATTCCTTTCCTTCAAAATGATTCCTGGAATAATTTAGAGTTCCATGAAATTATCAGTTGATAATGGATTACCAGAAAGTCAGTTATCCTAAAAGAGAAATGTACAACTCTGCAAAAGCACGTTACATTGCATGTAAATCTGAATCCTTGCTTGCCTCTTTTTATGCAGTTCACTCACAAGGGCTCTTTTGTGGTCTCCTGGTGCTCTGCTTGTGTGCACATTAGGTTTATCAAATGATGTAGCATGTGATCCCTTGTTGTAACCCCTTTGATGGAGGAGTGGAGGGGGGATGGAGGAGGATGGCCAGCCAACGTATTAACAGTATACAATTCCTCGAAGAGAAGCCGTCCACACGTGACTATGACGAACACATACCCGTACCATTACACTGGATGCCCAAGACAAGGTTGTACCCTCTGCAGTTGAACATGTTTATTTCCTCTATGTATTATCATTCAGTTTCTAATACGTCATAATACTGTATTTCTCATGACACTAGCTAGCTCGTCCTGCCACAGTCATGTGAGACATTGAGGCAATTCCCAGAGTTTCTCATGGGAGCCCTGCCCGCCACCCTTCTCCCGCCCTCCTGCCGCCCCCGTCAGAGAACCCTGAGGAGGCGTCAGAGCGGCTCAACCCAGGAGGCAGTCAGATGCTTAGAGTCAGACAGATTAAAAGGCCACATTCTCACCAGACCTTGAGTCCTAGGGTCACTAACGTAGACACATTGTGTTCCAGAGTTAAACATACCAATGAGTGAGGCCTACATACGATCACTTGTTTGAGGGGACAATCGATAGAGTACTTTGAGTGGAGGAAGTGAACATTCTTAACTAACCATGAGGGACCACATTGATGAGTTATGCTAGAGGCATTTGAAACAGTAGAATTGTGAACTGTACTTCAAAACACAACCTCTACGGTCCTTTACTTGCCTTTATGGATGAATGAACATTCATATAAAGGTGGTCCATCAGGTCATTGTCTTGTGTCAGATACAGTAAGAGACGAACGATGCGTAGGAGTGACACCACCCGTCGGAAGACAATGCCATCAGGCTAGATAAATGATGCTAGTTGCATTTGAAACTGATATTGTGTACACACACACAATCTCTATGGTCATTTACTTTCCTTTATGCCCTGTTTGGCATGTCAAAACTGATAATGTACAGAAAAAATAAAATGTATTTATGGTCAGAATTTACTCTGTAGTTTTAGAGTTAGATTACATGTAATGGTTTATAAGGTGGAAAGGCAAAGCAGTGGTAATCTTAATAGTAGTAGTTACATTATCCTCTATGAAGGACATGCTCAAAGCAGGAATGTGAAATGGGATTCTGGCATTCCGACAGGTGGCTCCTTTTTTTTTTAACCTTTATTTAACTAGGCAAGTCAGTTAAGAACAAATTCTTATTTACAATGACGGCCTACACTGGCCAAACCCGGACGACACTGGGCCAATTGTGCGCCGTCCTATGGGACTCCCAATCACGGCCGGTTGTGATACAGCCTGGAATTGAACCAGGGGGTCTGTAGTGACGTCTCAAGCACTGAGATGCAGTGCCTTAGACCGGTGCGCCACTCGGGAGCCCAGGAAGTATAATTTTAAAAAAATGGGGGAAATTAAAACAGGTGCCCATCCATTGTAGATGAAAATCCTTAGTATATTATCGGTTTACAATATTGATTGTTATATAGTTTATGCATGTAGCAAATTATATTCTGACTTAAAGCTCTGTATCTATAGTTTGGGGTGATACTTATATTATCAAATAGCATTCTAGGCTTCAGAACATCATGCATTACATAGTTCTAACAGTAGTACTACAAAATTAAATAAGGAAGAAACATAACCTTAAAGAATTTTAATACAACTTGTCAAAGAATATTATTAATAAGGAGCCCATTCACCTTTCAAAAATTCTAGATAAAATACAGGCAGCTCAGTCAAAAGCTGAGAAACCTTTTTAAAAATAGAATTACAAAGACCATTCAGAGGCACATTGACACAATCATGTAGAATCATCATTAACCTTAGGTAAATGTTATGACTAATATGAAAGAGAACTTACAGTCACGGGTCATCACTCTGTCCTCCTCCTTCTGCTCTCCCTTCGTCTCGTAATGACATATTGCCATTGCTATTTAGCTATTAACATAACTACAATTTAAATGGTACAGTACAAACCCTTAATGAGTCAACAGGGCTTGCAGTAGATGGAAGATGTTTTGCAGTCAAATGAATTAACTACTGAAGCAATTAGAAGAACACTATTACTACAAACATCTGTGAGCTAAATACAACAATAACAATTATATGAATTAATTGCATTTGCAGTGTGATTCATCCAAGGGATCCAAGTACTTCATGCTTGAATAGTACCCATACCAGCGACGCATGGCACACTACAGTTGAAGTCGGAAGTTTACATACACCTCAGCCAAATACATTTTAACTCAGTTTCAAAATTCCTGACATTTAATCCTAGTAGAAATTCCCTGTTTTAGGACAGTTAGGATCACCACTTTATTTTAAGAATGTGAAATGTCAGAATAATAGTATAGAGAATTATTTCTTTTAGTTTTTCTTTCTTTCATCACATTCCCAGTGGGTCAGAAGTTTACATACACTCAATTAGTATTTGGTAGCATTGCCTTTAAATTGTTTAACTTGGGTCAAACGTTTCGGGTAGTCTTCCACAAGCTTCCCACAATAAGTTGGGTGAATTTTGGCCCATTCCTCCTGACAGAGCTGGTGTAACTGAGTCAGGTTTGTAAGCCTCCTTGCTCGCACACGCTTTTTCAGTTCTGCCCACAAATGTTCTATAGGATTGAGGTCAGGGCTTTGTGATGGCCACTCCAATACCTTGACTTTGTTGCCCTTAAGCTATTTTACCACAACTTTGGAAGTATGCTTGGGGTCATTGTCCATTTGGAAGACCCATTTGCGACCAAGCTTTAACTTCCTGACTGATGTCTTGAGATGTGGCTTCAATATATCCACATAGTTTTCCATCCTCATGATGCCATCTATTTTGTGAAGTGCACCAGTCCCTCCTGCAGCAAAGCACCCACACAGCATGATGGTGCCACCCCGTGCTTCATGGTTGGGATGGTGTTCTTCGGCTTGCAAGCTGCCCCCTTTTTCCTCCAAACATAACGATGGTCATTATGGCCAAACAGTTCTATTTTTGTTTCATCAGACCAGAGGACATTTCTCCAAAATGTACGATCTTTGTCCCCATGTGCAGTTGCAAACCGTAGTCTGTCTTTTTTATGGCGGTTTTGGAGCAGTGGCTTCTTCCTTGCTGAGCGGCCTTTCAGGTTATGTCGATATAGGACTGGTTTTACTGTGGATATAGATATTGTTGTACCTGTTTCCTCCAGCATCTTCACAAGGTCCTTTGCTGTTCTTCTGGGATTGATTTGCACTTTTCGCACCAAAGTACGTTCATCTCTAGGAGACAGAACGCATCTCCTTCCTGAGAGGTATGACAGCTGCGTGGTCCCATGGTGTTTACACTTGCGTACTATTGTTTGTACAGATGAACGTGGTACCTTCAGGCATTTGGAAATTGCTCCCAAGGATGAACCAGACTTGTGGAGGTCTACAATTGTTTTTCTGAGGTCTTGGCTGATTTCTTTTGATTTTCCCATGATGTCAAGCAAAGAGGCACTGAGTTTGAAGGTAGGCCTTGAATTACATCCACAGGTACACCTCCAATTGACTCAAATGATGTCAATTAGCCTATCAGAAGCTTCTAAAGCCATGACATCATTTTCTGGAATTTTCCAAGATGTTTAAAGGCACAGTCAATTTAGTGTCTATAAACTTCTGATCCACTGGAATTGTGATACAGTGAGTTATAAGTGAAATAATCTGTCTGTGAACAATTTGTTGGAAAAATTACTTGTGTCATGCACAAAGTAGATGTCCTAACTGACTTGCCAAAACTCTAGTTTGTTAACAAGAAATTTGTGGAGTGGTTGAAAAACAAGTTTTAATGATTCCAACCTAAGTGTATGTAAACCTCCGATTTCAACTGTAGGCAGGGGTTAGTAGGGGTGCCAGACAGGTGCGGAGCTCGGGGTCACCTCTCCCTGGGCATCCCTGTGGAAGGAGGCCCTCTCCTGGTTATGGTGGTGAGAGATCACCTCATTCATAGAGAGAACGGGAGTCACACAGACATTCGTCCCGTCAAACACACGACCCCACTCCTCCTGGGTCTTAGTGGCAAACTACTTAGTGAAGATCTGCCTCAGCTCTGGCCAATCAGAGAAGCTCATCTGGGGAGGAAAATTGACAGCATCCAATCCCAGGCCTAGAAAAAGTGATATGCAAATGATAAGATATTATAAGTTTTTTTAATTATATGAGAAAAAAATATTCCATTTTATTTGGAACGGCAAGCCAGACAAAATTAAACGGGCCTATTTATATAATGAATATGAATTCGGAGGACAAAAATGATTAAATATTAAAGCATTAGACCTATCACTAAAAGCTTCAGTCATACAAAAGTTATACTTAAATCCGAACTGGTTCTCTAGCAAATTAGTAAGATTGTCTCACACAATGTTCAAGAATGGCCTTTTTCCCTTTATTCAGATTACAACCTCTCACTTTCAGTTATTTGATAAGGAAATAATCTCCCAAATATCACTATTCCTAAAACAAGCCATAGAAAGTTGGTTGCAATTTCAATTTAATCCTCCAGAAACGACAGAACAAATAATGCAACAAATATTGTGGTTAAACTCAAATATACTAATTGATAAAACAAACTATTTTTTTTTACAAAATGTTTAAAAAAGGTATAATCTTCGTAAATGATATTATCAGTAGGACTGGTGGAGTTATGTCGCACATGCAGCTAACAAAAACATATGGAAATGTCTGCTCTACCCAAAATTACAACCAAATAATTGCAGCATTACCGCAAAAATGGAAAAGGAAAGTGGAAGGGGGAAAAAGTAAGGAACTTGTCTGTCAGCCTTGCATTAAATAATATAATTGGTTTAAAAAAATTGTGATAAAAGTATACCAGTTTCATTTAAGGACCAAAGGATTGACAGCCGTCCCATATAGATTGCAAAATAGTTGGGAAGAGATTTTTGACGTACCGATTCCATGGCATAGTGTTTATGAATTGATACGCAAAACGACGCCGGATTCCAAACTTAGAATTTTTCAATTTAAATTATTATATAAAATTCTTGCTACCAATATAATGTTATTTATATGGGGATACAATCTTCCCAGCTCTGCAGATTTTGCTGTGAAGAGACAGAATCATTAGATCATTTGTTTTGGTACTGTCCATTTGTAGCTTGTTTTTGGACACAGGTCCAGGAATGGCTAAAGGATTGCAATATTTACCTGGAGCAAACCCTGCAGATAGCACTACTGGGTGATCTGAAAAGTCATAGTCAATCGATCAATAATATAATAATACTTTTAGCAAAAATGTTTATTTTCAATTTACGATCTGTAGAAACAATGAGAATAGAAAGGTTCAGAACTTTTTAAAAACATCACAGTACAGTTGAAAAATATATGGCAAATAGAAATCCAATATGGATGGTGTTAAGAGATAGATGGGAGGTGTTGACTGGAGCTCTCCGAGTTGGGCATCTTCGGCGCTGCTCACTCTTGGATTGCGTCCTACCTGACAGGTCGCTCCTACCAGGTGGCGTGGCGAGAATCTGTCTCCGCACCACGTGCTCTCACCACTGGTGTCCCCCAGGGCTCAGTTCTAGGCCCTCTCCTATTCTCTCTATACACCAAGTCACTTGGCTCTGTCATATCCTCACATGGTCTCTCCTATCATTGCTACGCAGACGACACACAATTATTTTTCTCCTTTCCCCCTTCTGATAACCAGGTGGCAAATTGCATCTCTGCATGTCTGGCAGACATATCAGTGTGGATGTCGGATCACCACCTCAAGCTGAACCTCGGAAAGACGGAGCTGCTCTTCCTCCCGGGGAAGGACTGCCCGCTCCATGATCTCGCCATCACGGTTGACAACTCCATTGTGTCCTCCTCCCAGAGTGCAAAGAACCTTGGCGTGACCCTGGACAACACCCTGTCGTTCTCCGCTAACATCAAAGCGGTGACCCGATCCTGCAGGTTCATGCTCTACAACATTCGCAGAGTACGACCCTACCTTACACAGCAAGCGGCACAGGTCCTAATCCAGGCACATGTCATCTCCCGTCTGGATTACTGCAACTCGCTGTTGGCTGGGCTCCCTGCCTGTGCCATTAAACCCCTACAACTTATCCAGAATGCAGCAGCCTGTCTGGTGTTCGACCTTCCCAAGTTCTCTCATGTCACCCCGCTCCTCCGCACACTACACTGGCTTCCAGTTGAGGCTCGCATCTACTACAAGACCATGGTGCTTGCCTACGGAGCTGTGAGGGGAACGGCACCTCCTTACCATCAGGCTCTGATCAGACCCTACACCCAAACGAGGGCACTACGTTTATCCACCTCTGGCCTGCTAGCTCCCCTACCTCTACGAAAGCACAGTTCCCGCTCAGCCCAGTCAAAGCTATTTGCTGCTCTGGCACCCCAATGGTGGAACAAGCTCCCCCACGACGCTAGGACAGCGGAGTCACTGACCACCTTACGGAGACACTTGAAACCCTACATCTTTAAGGAATACCTGGAATAGTATAAAGTAATCCTTCTACCCCCCCCTCCCCCAACCCCCCCATAAAAAGAAAAACAAAAGGTGGTTGTCCCACTGGCTATCATAAGTTGAATGCACCAATTTGTAAGTCGCTCTGGATAAGAGCGTCTGCTAAATGATGTAAATGTAAAATGTAAATAACAACAAGATAACTAATGTAAAGCATACTATGTCCATAATAAGTATATAGGTTATAGGTTGAGAGCTTTTGTGAAAGAGCACAGTTAGAAAAATATGGCATATAGAAGCAAACCAGATGGACATCATGAAAATGATCGGAGGAAGTTCAGGAGTAAAAACAATCAAAATATAATTATTGTAGAATTTGACTCTGTCCATAAAATGTATATAGTATGTATGGGCTGGAAGTAGAGGCCTAAGCGTTGTTGTTCACAAGTTTACTCCAATTGGGGAAGGGGTGGTGGGGTTGGAAAGTAATGAAGTGAAAATTAATTTAAAAAAGGATATGTGTGTGTATGGATGTATGTATACAGTGGGGAGAACAATTATTAGATACACTGCCGATTTTGCAGGTTTTCCTACTTACAAAGCATGTAGAGGTCTGTAATTTTTATCATAGGTACACTTCAACTGTGAGAGACAGAATCTAAAACAAAAATCCAGACAATCACATTGTTTGATTTTTAAGTAATTCATTTGCATTTTATTGCATGACATAAGTATTTGATCACCTACCAACCAGTAAGAATTCCGGCTCTCACAGACCTGTTAGTTTTTCTTTAAGAAGCCCTCCTGTTCTCCACTCATTACCTGTATTAACTGCACCTGTTTGAACTCGTTACCTGTATAAAAGTCACCTGTCCACACACTCAATCAAACAGACTCCAACCTCTCCACAATGGCCAAGACCAGAGAGCTGTGTAAGGACATCAGGGATACAATTGTAGACCTGCACAAGGCTGGGATGGGCTACAGAACAATAGGCAAGCAGTTTGGTGAGTAGGCAACAACTGTTGCCGCAATTATTAGAAAATGGAAGAAGTTCAAGATGATGGTCAATCACCCTCGGTCTGGGGCTCCATGCAAGATCTCACCTTGTGGGGCATCAATTATCATGAGGAAGGTGAGGGATCAGCCCAGAACTACACGGCAGGACCTGGTCAATGACCTGAAGAGAGCTGGGACCACAGTCTCAAAGAAAACCATTAGTAACACACTACGCCGTCATGGATTAAAATCCTGCAGCGCACGCAAGGTCCCCCTGCTCAAGCCAGCGCATGTCCAGGCCCGTCTGAAGTTTGCCAATGACCATCTGGATGATCCAGAGGAGGAATGGGAGAAGGTCATGTGGTCTGATGAGACAAAAATAGAGCTTTTTGGTCTAAACTCCACTCGCCGTGTTTGGAGGAAGAAGAAGGATGAGTACAACCCCAAGAACACCATCCCAACCGTGAAGCATGGAGGTGAAAACATCATTCTTTGGGGATGCTTTTCTGCAAAGGGGACAGGACGGCTGCACCGTATTGAGGGGAGGATGGATGGGGCCCTGTATCGCGAGATCTTGGCCAACAACCTCCTTCCCTCAGTAAAAGCATTGAAGATGGGTCGTGGCTGGGTCTTCCAGCATGACAACGACCCGAAACACACAGCCAGGGCAACTAAGGAGTGGCTCCGTAAGAAGCATCTCAAGGTCCTGGAGTGGCCTAGCCAGTCTCCAGACCTGAACCCAATAGACAATCTTTGGAGGGAGCTGAAAGTCCGTATTGCCCAGCGACAGCCCCAAAACCTGAAGGATCTGGAGAAGGTTTGTATGGAGGAGTGGGCCAAAATCCCTGCTGCAGTGTGTGCAAACCTGGTCAAGACCTACAGGAAACGTATGATCTCTCTAATTGCAAACAAAGGTTTCTGTACCAAATATTAAGTTCTGCTTTTCTGATGTATCAAATAATTATGTCATGCAATAAAATGCAAATTAATTACTTAAAAATCATACAATGTGATTTTCTGGATTTTTGTTTTAGATTCCGTCTCTCACAGTTGAAGTGTAAAATTACAGACCTCTACATGCTTTGTAAGTAGGAAAACCTGCAAAATCGGCAGTGTATCAAATACTTGTTCTCCCCACTGTGTGTGTGTGTGTGTGTGTGTGTGTGTGTGTGTTATACATATATATATATATATATATATATATGACACCCTTGCAGTAGAGGAAAGAGAAGTAATATCTATTCAAACTATACTGAACAAAAATATAAACCCAACATGTAAAGTGTTGGTCCCATGTTTCATGAGCTGTAATAAAATATCCCAGAAATGTTCCATATACAGAAAAAGCTTACATCTCTCATATTTTGTGTACAAAATGCTTTACATCCCTGTTAGTGAGCATTTCTCCTTTGTCAAGATAATCCATCCACCTGACAGGTGTGGCATATCAAGAAACTGATTAAACAGCATGATCATTACACAGGTGCACCTTGTGCTGGGGCTAATAAAAGGCCACTATAAAATGTGCAGTTTTGTCACACAACACAATGCCACAGATGTCTCAAGTTTTGAGGGAGCGTGCATTTGGCATGCTGACTGCACCCAAGCTTTTTCCAGAGAATTTAGTGTTAATTTCTCTACCATAAGCAGCCTCCAACATCGTTTTAGAGAATTTGGCAGTACGTCCAACCGGTCTCACAACAGCAGACCACGTGTAACCACACCAGTCCAGGACCTCCACATCCGGCTTCTTCACCTGCAGGATCGTCTGAGACCAGCCACCCGTACAGCTGATTAAACTGAGGAGTATTTCTGCCTGTAATAAAGCCCTTTTTTGGGGAAATACTCATTCTGATTGGCTGGGCCTGGCTCCCCAGTGGCTGGGCCTGCCTCCCAAGTGGGTGGGCCTATGCCCTCCCAGGCCCAGACATGGCTGCGCCCCTGCCCAGTCATGTGAAATCCATAGATTAGGGCCTAATTTATTTATTTCAATTGACGGATTTCCTTATATGAACTGTAACTCAGTAAAATCTTTAAAATTGTTGCGTTTATATTTTTGTTCAGTATAGGTAATGAAAAAGCACCCATCAATGTTTGACATTAGAAAGGTTAATCATTGACATTCCTTTTATCAGGGTGAAAAATAATGGCGTGTCACTCAAGCTGTCTGAGAAAGACACACTTCATTATTTTAGAGTTGAGAGACATCCTTAAAAAAATATTAATGAGTTAATCAAGAGGTATTAATCTGTCTAGTTAATGAAAATAATGAAATGAAAATTGATGTTCACAGCTGCAAGACTGTTTGCGTACTTGAAAAACAATGCTGTGATTGTTGTTTGCACTACGGGATCATGCGTTTGCGCATTGTGTGTGTGTAATATGCGTTAGTGCTCAGTATGCCAGGGGAGGGAAGATGGGATCATCTGCAGAGAGATGCTGATAAGCCTGGACAGTTGGGAGAAACGGTGAAGGAGAAAGACAAGCAGGAGATTAAAATGTTTTATGACAATCTGTGAAAGTGAAGTTGAACAAAACTGAGCATGTATGAGTTGGTTTTAGAACTGTTTCTCAATAGTCCCGACAGCAATGTACACTGCTCGAAAAAATAAAGGGAAGACTTAAACAACACAATGTAACTCCAAGTCAATCACACTTCTGTGAAATCAAACTGTCCACTTAGGAAGAAACACTGATTGACAATACATTTCACATGCTGTTGTGCAAATGGAATAGACAACAGGTGGAAATTATAGGCAATTAGCAAGACACCCCCAATAAAGAAGTGGTTCTGCAGGTGGTGACCACAGACCACTTCTCAGTTCCTATGCTTCCTGGCTGATGTTTTGGTCACTTTTGAATGCTGGTGGTGCTTTCACTCTAGTGGTAGCATGAGACGGAGTCTACAACCCACACAAGTGGCTCAGGTAGTGCAGCTCATCCAGGATGGCACATCAATGCGAGCTGTGGCAAGAAGGTTTGCTGTGTCTGTCAGCGTAGTGTCCAGAGCATGGAGGCGCTACCAGGAGACAGGCCAGTACATCAGGAGACGTGGAGGAGGCCGTAGGAGGGCAACAACTCAGCAGCAGGACCGCTACCTCCGCCTTTGTGCAAGGAGGAGTAGGAGGAGCACTGCCAGAGCCCTGCAAAATGACCTCCAACAGGCCACAAATGTACATGTGTCTGCTCAAACGGTCAGAAACAGACTCCATGAGGGTGGTATGAGGGCCCGACGTCCACAGGTGGGGGTTGTGCTTACAGCCAACACCGTGCAGAACGTTTGGCATTTGCCAGAGAACACAAAGATTGGCAAATTCGCCACTGGCGCCCTGTGCTCTTCACAGATGAAAGCAGGTTCACACTGAGCATGTGACAGACGCGACAGAGTCTGGAGACGCCGTGGAGAACGTTCTGCTGCCTGCAACATCCTCCAGCATGACCGGTTTGGCGGTGGGTCAGTCATGGTGTGGGGTGGCATTTCTTTGGGGGGCCGCACAGCCCTCCATGTGCTCGCCAGAGGTAGCCTGACTGCCATTAGGTACCGAGATGAGATCCTCAGACCCCTTGTGAGACCATATGCTGGTTGCGGTTGGCCCTGGGTTCCTCCTAATGCAAGACAATGCTAGACCTCATGTGGCTGGAGTGTGTCAGCAGTTCCTGCAAGAGGAAGGCATTGATGCTATGGACTGGCCCGCCCGTTCCCCAGACCTGAATCCAATTGAGCACATCTGGGACATCATGTCTCACTCCATCCACCAACGCCACAGTCTGCACCACAGACTGTCCAGGAGTTGGCGGATGCTTTAGTCCAGGTCTGGGAGGAGATCCCTCAGGAGACCATCCGCCACCTCATCAGGAGCATGCCCAGGCATTGTAGGGAGGTCATACAGGCACGTGGAGGCCACACACACTACTGAGCCTAATTTTGACTTGTTTTAAGGACATTACATCAAAGTTGGATCAGCCTGTAGTGTGGTTTTCCACTTTAATTTTGAGGGTGACTCCAAATCCAGACCTCCATGGGTTGATAAATTTGATTTCCATTGATAATTTTTGTGTGATTTTGTTGTCAGCACATTCAACTATGTAAAGAAAAAAGTATTTAATAAGATTATTTCATTCATTCAGATCTAGGATGTGTTGTTTAAGTGTTCCCTTTATTTTTTTGAGCAGTGTATTTCCCATCCGAGGTCAGGTACGTGTCATTGAATGGAGCTCTACTGTCCAGCATGTTCTCCCCACGTAAGTTGTTCCACATACCAATACTACGAGATTTCCACACGAACGAGCCAACATATGCAGCTCCTTCTACCTGTAAATCAGAGCGAGGTGTAGGGAAGAGAGAGATCAGAAATATATTCTGTTTGAACCATTTGCATGCAAACTGCAACCAATTTTGGTTCTATATAGAACTTTAAGGGGTGCTATATATGAAGCAAGCATAGAACCCTTTTTTACAAAGAGTGTATGATAAAGCTGCTTGCTCAGGCTTCCTGGGGGACACCAGACTTGTCAATGTGAGTAATCACTGACAATCATGAAGTACAAGATCGACTGCCAAGATAAACCTCGGTTAATCTGCAAATGACTGTCCAATGAACGTGACATGGGAAACTGATATACGAGTGTCACTGCATGGACTATCAAAAGAGAACGTTGTCTCTGTGTGAATTTGTGGTTTCAAGTGACCAACTTGTTTTATAATATTACCTCAACTGAACTGTAGTCCTCGATTGCAATATTTGAGTAATAACCTATGGAAATAAAGCGCACCAAAACACCTATTCACCCCAGCTTGAACAAAAAAAGGTAATCAACGGTGACTATCTAGGAAAATAATAATAATATATAATAACAATAAATGCCATTTAGCAGATGGTTTTATTCAAAGCGACTTACAGTCATGCGTGCATACAAGCGCCCTGCTCTACCAACTGAACTACAAAGGCACTGTGTTTGCATTGAGTTTTATTCACAGGAACAAACAGGCTTACATTTCGGCGTAGGATGCCTTCATCAGAGCCTTGGGTAGGAAAAGGTGGGAGGCACCTTTATAGCCTTGCACTAAATCGCTCTGGATAAGTGTCTGATTAATTACTAAAATGTAAAATACATTTGTCACCTGAGTTACTTAAAAGGCTCAATGCAGCAGTTTTGATATAAATATCAGATCATTTTATGGGTGACAATTAAGTACCTTACTGGAATGGATTACCATTAAAATGGGGAAAACAATATCATTTCAAGCAAGAATTTTGCTAGGACTGAGTGGGAGTGGTCTAAGTTGGGAGGGAACAACTGAAACTAGCTGTTACTGGCAGTGAGGTTTGGAACTCTATGTTATTGGTCTATTTACCAATTTATTTTACATTTACATTTAAGTCATTTAGCAGACGCTCTTATCCAGAGCGACTTACAGGAGCAATTAGGGTTAAGTGCCTTGCTCAAGGGCACATTTACGTCATTTAGCAGACGCTCTAGTCCAGAGCGACTCACAAATTGATGCATTCACCCTATAGCCAGTGGGATAACCACTTTACAAATTTTTTTTTTGGGGGGAGAAGGATTACTTTATCCTATCCCAGGTATTCCTTAAAGAGGTGGGGTTTCAAATGTCTCCGGAAGGTGGTGAGCGACTCCGCTGTGTGTGTGTGTGGGGGGGGTAGAAGGATTACTTTATCCTATCCCAGGTATTCCTTAAAGAGGTTGGGTTTCAAATGTCTCCGGAAGGTGGTGAGTGACTCCGCTGTCCTGGCGTCGTGAGGGAGCTTGTTCCACCATTGGGGTGCCAGAGCAGCGAACAGTTTTGACTGGGCTGAGCGGGAACTATGCTTCCGCAGAGGAAGGGGAGCCAGCAGGCCAGAGGTGGATGAACGCAATGCCCTCGTTTGGGTGTAGGGACTGATCAGAGCCCGAAGGTACAGAGGTGCCGTTCCCTCGCTGCTCCAAAGGCAAGCACCATGGTCTTGTAACGGATGCGAGCTTCAACTGGAAGCCAGTGGAGTGTGCGGAGGAGGGGGGTGACGTGAGAGAACTTGGGAAGGTTGAACACCAGACGGGCTGCGGCATTCTGGATGAGTTGTAGGGGTTTAATGGCACATGCAGGGAGGCCAGCCAACAGCGAGTTGCAGTAATCCAGACGGGAAATGACAAGTGCCTGGATTAGGACCTGTGCCGCTTCCTGTGTGAGGCAGGGTCGTACTCTCCGAATGTTGTAGAGCATGAACCTGCAGGAGCGGGTCACCGCCTTGATGTTAGCGGAGAACGACAGGGTGTTGTCCAGGGTCACGCCAAGGCTCTTCACACTCTGGGAGGAGGACACAACGGAGTTGTCAACCGTGATGGCGAGATCATGGAACGGGCAGTCCTTCCCCGGGAGGAAGAGCAGCTCCGTCTTGCCAGGGGTTCAGCTTGAGGTGGTGATCCGTCATCCATACTGATATGTCTGCCAGACATGCAGAGATGCGATTCGCCACCTGGTTATCAGAAGGGGGAAAGGAGAAGATTAGTTGTGTATCGTCAGCGTAGCAATGATAGGAGAGGCCGTGTGAGGATATGACAGAGCCAAGTGACTTGGTGTATAGGGAGAAAAGGAGAGGGCCTAGAACTGAGCCCTGGGGGACACCAGTGGTGAGAGCACGTGGTGCGGAGACAGCTTCTCGCCACGCCACTTGGTAGGAGCGACCGGTCAGGTAGGACGCAATCCAGGAGTGAGCCGCGCCGGAGATGCCCAGCTCGGAGAGGGTGGAGAGGAGGATCTGATGGTTCACAGTATCAAAGGCAGCAGACAGGTCTAGAAGGACAAGAGCAGAGGAGAGAGAGTTAGCTTTAGCAGTGCGGGAGAGCCTCCGTGACACAGAGAAGAGCAGTCTCAGTTGAATGACCAGTCCTGAAACCTGATTGGTTAGGATCAAGAAGGTCATTCTGAGAGAGATAGCAAGAGAGTTGGCTAAAGACGGCACGCTCAATAGTTTTGGAAAGAAAAGAAAGAAGGGATACTGGTCTGTAGTTGTTGACATCAGTGGGGTCGAGTGTTGGTTTTATCGCATGGTGACGTCACAACGGAAAGCCAAAACTCCCGCCCATGCAAACCTGCTGATTAGAAGGTCCTGTGTATTTCCAACCAGCAACTATTAGGATATAACACTGCAAAAAAAAAAAAAAAACATTTACAGTATTAATTTCATCAACTGTTGCACAATATGATATAAAACACAGGAAAAACAGAATTTTGACTGCACTGGGCCTTTAACAATAGGCACATCCCACTGCGCACAGATGCCAATTAAACGTCTATTCCACGTTGGTTCAATGTAATTTCATTGAAATTATGTGGAAACAACATTGATTCAACCAGTGTGTGCCCAGTGGTATCTCAATAGGTGGCCCAGGTATCCTCTTGACATAGCACATGTGGGGGGGGGGTGGGTCTTTCCTCTTTTGTTCTCTATTGCTCCTCTATTGTTCCTCAGGTAAGGGGGGAGGCCGATGACATCACAAATCCCCATCAGACCAACACCTTGAACAACCTACTCCTTGAAGTTTGCAGTTGTGTCTAAAAAAAACAACACTATTTTGCTCAAAACATATATTTTTAGTGTGTGTACTCTACTGTATTTACACTTGGGATATTGCTTAAATAAATTTAAAAAATCACATTTGATTGGTCAGATACACATATTTAGCAGATGTTATTGCGGGTGTAGGTAAATGCTTGTGTTCCTAGCTCAAGCTGTGCGATAATATCTAACAATTTATAACAATACACACAGATCTAAAACTAAAAGAATGTAATTAAGAAATATATAAATATTAGGACGAGCAATGTTGGATTCTGGTGTATTAATATATATCTGATGGGATGTATAGACATTAAAGACATTATGGACAGTACGTGGATATAATATTTAGTATATCTGTAGAATATGTAGGATAGAATAGTAATGTATATATACACATAGAGCAATAGTTTAATAGGATGGCCTTGACTAAAATACAGTAAATAGATATGAAATGAGTAAAACAGTATGTAAACATTATTAAAGTGACCAGTGATTCCATGTCTATGTACAGTGAGGGAAAAAATTATTTGATCCCCTGCTGATTTTGTACGTTTGCCCACTGACAAAGAAATGATCAGTCTATAATTTTAATGGTAGGTTTATTTGAACAGTGAGACACAGAATAACAACAAAGAAATCCAGAAAAACGCATGTCAAAAATGTTATAAATTGATTTGCATTTTAATGAGGGAAATAAGTATTTGACCCCCTCTCAATCAGAAAGATTTCTGGCTCCCAGGTGTCTTTTATACAGGTAACGAGCAGAGATTAAGAGCACACTCTTAAAGGGAGTGCTCCTAATCTCAGCTTGTTACCTGTATAAAAAGACACCTGTCCACAGAAGCAATCAATCAATCAGATTCCAAAGTCTCCACCATGGCCAAGACCAAAGAGCTCTCCAAGGATATAAGGGACAAAGGATCTTGTCAGTTATCTCAAGGCAGCTGGGACCATAGTCACCAAGAAAACAATTGGTAACACACTACGCCGTGAAGGACTGAAATCCTGCAGCGCCCGCAAGGTCCCCCTGCTCAAGAAAGCACATATACATGCCCGTCTGAAGTTTGCCAATGAACATCTGAATGATTCAGAGGAGAACTGGGTGAAAGTGTTGTGGTCAGATGAGACCAAAATCAAGCTCTTTGGCATCAACTCAACTCAACGTGTTTGGAGGACGAGGAATGCTGCCTATGACCCCAAGAACACCATCCCCACCGTCAAACATGGAGGTGGAAACATTATGCTTTTGGGGTGTTTTTCTGCTAAGGGGACAGGACAACTTCACCGCATCAAAGGGACGATGGACGGGGCCATGTACCGTCAAATCTTGGGTGAGAACCTCCTTCCCTCAGCCAGGGCATTGAAAATGGGTTGTGGATGGGTATTCCAGCATGACAATGACCCAAAACACACAGCCAAGGCAACAAAGGAGTGGCTCAAGAAGAAGCACATTAAGGTCCTGGAGTGGCCTAGCCAGTCTCCAGACCTTAATCCCATAGAAAATCTGTGGAGGGAGCCTCGAAAACTTAATGACTTGGAGAAGATCTGTAAAGAGGAGTGGGACAAAATCCCTCCTGAGATGTTTGCAAACCTGGTGGCCAACTACAAGAAACGTCTGACCTCTGTGATTGCCAACAAGGGTTTTGCCACCAAGTACTAAGTAATGTTTTGCAGAGGGGTCAAATACTTATTTCCCTCATTAAAATGCAAATCAATTTATAAAATTTTTTAACATGCGTTTTCTGGATTTTTTTGTTGTTATTCTGTCTCTCACTGTTCAAATAAACCTACCATTAAATTTATAGACTGATCATTTCTTTGTCAGTGGGCAAACGTACAAAATCAGCAGGGGATCAAATACTTTTTTCCCCTCACTGTACATAGGGCAGCAGCCTCTAAGGTGCAGGGTTGAGTAACCGGGTAGTAGCCGGCTAGTGACAGTGACTAAGTTCAGGGCAGGAAACTGTGTGAAGGCTGGCTAGTGATGGCTATTTAACAGTCCAATGGCCTTTTCAGTCTCTCGGTCCCAGCTTTGATGCACCTGTACTGACCTCGCCCTCTGGATGATAGCAGGGTGAAAAGGCCGTGGCTCGGGTGGTTGATGTCCTTGATGATCTTGTTGGCCTTCCTGTGACATCAGGTGCTGTAGGTGTCCTGGAGGGCAAGCAGTGTGCCCCCGGTGATGCGTTGGGCAGACCGCTCCACCCTCTGGAGAGCCCTGCAGTTGCGTGCGGTGCAGTTGTCGTACCAGGCAGTGATACAGTCCAACAGTATGCTCTCAATGGTGCATCTGCAAAAGTTTGTGAGGGTCTTAGGGGCCAAGCCAAATTTCTTCAGCCTCCTGAGGTTGAAGAGGCGCTATTTCGCCTTCTTCACCACACTGTCTGTGTGGGTGGACCATTTCAGATTGTCAGTGATGTGTACGCTGAAGAACTTGAAGCTTTTCACCTTCTCTTCTGCAGCCCCGTCGATGGGGGCCTGCTCCCTCTGCGGTCTCCTGAAGTCATGGCTCTCTCCGGATATACTGTCTCCTGAAGTCCAGATACTGTACATCACCACCTTTCGTCTTCCTGGAGAGTTCTTTGTTCCTGTCTGCGAGATGTACTGAGAACCCAGCTTGCTGTATGGACGGGGACAGTATATCCGGAGAGAGCCATGATTCCGTGAAAGAGTATGTTACAGTCCCTAATTTCTCTCTGGAAGGACATCCTCACCCTGAGCTCGTCTACTTTATTGTCCAGGGACTGAACATTAGCAAGTAATATACTCAGAAGCGGTGGATGGTGTGCATGCCTCCTGAGTCGGACTAGAAGTCCACTCCGAATACCTCTTCTCCACCGGCGGCGTCTTGGAGCAGCCTCTGGGATAAGTTCAATTGCCTTGGGGGGTACGAACAAATGATCCAATTCGGGAAAGTCGTATTTCTGGTCGGAATGCTGGTGAGTTACCGCCGCTCTGATATCCAAAAGTTATTTCCGGTTGTATGTAATAACACAACAAATGTTCTGGGCTAATAATGTAAGAAATAAAAAAAAATACTGCAATGTTGCTTAGGAGCTAGCAGAGCTTCCATGTGTGTCGGTGCCATCTTCTTCATTACGTATGAAGGCGTCCTACGCCGAAACGTAAGCCTGTTTTTTTGTCCCGTAAATAAAACTCAGATCAATGCAGGCACAGAGTGCTCCTTTCCTTTCTTTTCCTGGATAGTCACCCGTTGAAGTGAAGGGTAAGGAATGTTTTATGAATGAGTAATTAACCAAAATGCTTAATCTGACAAAAAGACAGAATTAACACAAGTTTAGAGTTTGCTTCTTCAATGTAACTAGTATACTGCGGATCCTAATGCAATAGAGCCACTGGCCCTAGCCTAGAATAAGTAACCATTATAGGAAATAAAGCCATCTCAGTTGTGAAATCAGTTTGGGAAGACACTTTATGTCTGCATTAAAAAAATATCATTGCATTAAGGATTTCAACAATCACAGCTGTGCTCATATTTTCATGGTTTTGATTGGCTGTGGCGTTAGGTAAAGGACATCTTCTAAGATGATTACCATTAAACAAAATGTCAGAGCTAATTGCCTTGCAGACCAACTATAAAGATATGACTGTCATGGCCCCTCGCTGAGGCAGTTATCAGCAGATTACATGTACTTCTTACTGACAAAACAGCAGTCATCTACATCACAGGCATGAATATGAAGTAGCCGGCTGCATACCTATGGTTTGTATACCTACAGATGTAGTCTACATTAAAAATTATCTCGGTGAGATTGGAATGGTAAAGACACAATGTGGTTATTAAACACTTGTAACTGGGAGCTACAATATTATGATTCTTCCCGTAACATTTGGAGATCTCTTCAATCCACAGTATTAACCTTAAAATTGTGATCTCCATCTTTGGAAAAGTGCCCACAATCCCTTGAGGAAAAATAAAGTACAAGCCTTAAGCAAAACATAATGTTGTTTACAGCTATCAAGGAGGGGGAGGTTAATATATTCATTGAAAAATAAAAAATGGGGCTTCAGGCGGCATGGCGTCTAGGGCTCTAATAACACATAAATTATGTCACAGTGAGAGGCGGCAAAAGTCAATAAAACCAAACCTTGAGCACATCCTACATCCCACCTAATCTCCATACTGAACTTGAATGTTCTTTAAAGACATGCTCCGGTACTTTGGCAACTAAGAAAGTATTTTTGAAACCTCCCGCTTTGGGCTGGATGTCTCAATATGTAGTTCATACATGCATTATCTATGAGCAGAATTAATGACTTACCTCAATAAGCCATGAAATCCCTAGTTTAAAAGCAACTGTTTTCTTGAAACTGTGCCACGCTATCTTCCCTACAGTGCCTTGCAAAAGTTTTCATCCCCCTTGGCATTTTCCTATTTTGTTGCATTACAACCTGTAATTGAAATTGATTTTTATTTGGATTTCATGTAATGGACATACACAAAATAGTCAAAATTGGTGAAGTGAAATAAAAAAAATTACTTGTTTCAAAAAAGTCATAAAAAATAAAATCACAGAAAAGTGGTGCGTGCATATGTATTCACCCCCTTTGCTATGAAGCCCCCAAATAAGATCTGGTGCAACCAATTACCTTCAGAAGTCACATAATTAGTTAAATAAAGTCCACCTGTGTGCAATATAAGTGTCACATGATCTCTGTGTGTATATATATATATATATATATATATATATATATATATATATACACATACACATACATACATATACACACACACACACATACACACCTGTTCTTAAAGGCCCCAGAGTCTGCAACATCACTAAGCAAGGGGCACCACCAAGCAAGCGGCACCATGAAGACCAAGGATCTCTCCAAACAGGTCAGGGACAAAGTTGTGGAGAAGTACAGATCAGGGTTGGGTTCAAAAAAAAATATCTGAAACTTTGAACACAGAGCACCATTAAATCCATTATAAAAAAATGGAAAGAATATGGCACAACAACAAACCTGCCAAGAGAGGGCCGCCCACCAAAACTAATGGACCAGGCAAGGAGGGCATTAATCAGAGAGGCAACAAAGAGACCAAAGATAACCCTGAAGGAGCTGCAAAGCTCCACAGCGGAGATTGGAGTATCTGTCCATAGGACCACTTTAAGCCGTACACTCCACAGAGCTGGGCTTTACAGAAGAGTGGCCAGAAAAAAGCTTTGCTTAAAGAAAAAAATAAGCAAACAAGTTTGGTGTTTGCTAAAAGGCATGTGGGAGACTCCACAAACATATGGAACAAGGTACTCTGCCAGATGAGACTAAAATTTCGCTTTTTGGCCATCAAGGAAAACACTATGTCTGGCACAAACCCAACACCTCTCATCACCCCGAGAACACCATCCCCACAGTGAAGCATGGTGGTGGCAGCATCATGCTGTGGGGATGTTTTTCATCAGCAGGGACTGGGAAACTGGTCAGAATTTAAGGAATGATGGATGGCGCTAAATACAGGGACATTCTTGAGGGAAACCTGTTTCAGTCTTCCAGAGATTTGGGACTGGGACGGAGGTTCACCTTCCAGCAGGACAATGACCCTAAGCATACTGCTAAACAACACTTGAGTGGTTTATGGGGAAACATTTCAATGTCTTGGAATGGCCTAGTCAAAGCGCAGACCTCAATCCAATGGAGAATCTGTGGTATGACTTAAAGATTGCTGTACACCAGCGGAACCCATACAACTTGAAGGAGCTGGAGCAGTTTTGCCTTGAAGAAGGGGCAAAAATCCCAGTGGCTAGATGTGCCAAGCTTATAGAGACATACCCCAAAAGACTTGCAGCTGTAATTGCTGCGAAACGTGGCTCTACAAAGTATTGACTTTGGGGGGGTGAATAGTTCTGCATGCTCAAGTTTTCAGTTTTTTTGTCTTATTTCTTTTGTTTGTTTCAGAATAAAATATATTTTTGCATCTTCAAAGTGGTAGGCATGTTGTGTAAATCAAATGATACAAACCCCCCAAAAATCCATTTTAATTCCAGGTTGTAAGGCAACAAAATAGGAAAAATGCCAAGGGGGGTGAATACTTTCGCAAGCCACTTTATATGTCCCACCACGTGGGCCAGCACCCTAGCAATGCGAGTTCTAGACAATGAGCTTCAGCCCCTCGCATTTGAGTGACAGCTAGCAAGAGACCTGCCCAGCATTATCCAATGAGGTTGCAGGGCGGACCCAACGGCTCAGGGTACACAGCAAAGGGCACGAGAGAGAGAGAGAGCAATGACCTGGTGCACATACCTGCACATATGTGACCTACTACGCAATTTTCGGGGACCACTTTTGGCTCGTGGGCACTACTTTCAGAACTAATGGCTAAAAAGTATACAAAAGTACCGGAGAATCTCTTTAAAATGCACATGCTACTGTACATGTGAGTGCTTAAAAATATCACAGTATTGTTTACTTTTTCGGTTGTGTTTATGGGGCTATGTTGGTTCAATGACGGAATTGATTTGTGATTTTACATTGTGGAGAGGGATTGTACTTAGCTCACCACAAGCCGTGCTGATTGTGTTGTGGTTGTGATTTCCGTGTCTGAGCAGTGTTCAGGTTACAGGAGCAGAGAAACGTTTGGACGTTTCTGTTGTTGTTGAGGGCCCTGGTTCTGTTTTCTGCTGTTAAATATACATGATATCCTACGGCATTCTTTAGGCAAAAAACAATATGCTGCAACGTACAAACCAGTATGTCTACCATCTTATGATATACACTGTACAGACATACCTGGAGCTACAGAGCACTATTTCACAATTGTCTTTAGAGAGGATTTACTTTAGGTGTACATACAGTTGAAGTCGGAAGTTTACATACACTTAGGTTGGAGTCATTAAAACTCGTTTTTCAACCACTCCACAAATTTCTTGTTAACAAACTATAGTTTTGGAAAGTTGGTTAGGACATCTACTTTGTGCATGACACAAGTAATTTTTCCAACAATTGTTTACGGACAGATTATTTCACTTATAATTCACTGTATCACAATTGCAGTGGGTCAGAAGTTTACATACACTAAGTTGACTGTGCCTTTAAACATCTTGGAAAATACCAGAAAATGATGTTATGGCTTTAGAAGCTTCTGATAGGCTAATTGACATAATTTGAGTCAATTGGAGATGTACCTGTGGATGTATTTCAAGGCCTACCTTCAAACTCAGTTCCTCTTTGCTTGACATCATGGGAAAATCAAAAGAAATCAGCCAAGACCTCAGAAAAACAATTGTAGACCTCCACAAGTCTGGTTCATCCTTGGGAGCAATTTCCAAATGCCTGAAGGTACCACGTTCATCTGTACAACAAGAGTACGCAAGTATAAACACCATGGGACCACGCAGCCATCATACCGCTCAGGAAGGAGACTCGTTCTGTCTCCTAGAGATGAACGTACTTTGGTGCGAAAAGTGCAAATAAATCCCAGAACAACAGCAAAGGACCTTGTGAAGATGCTGGAGGAAACAGGTACAAAAGTATCTATATCCACAGTAAAACCAGTCCTATATCGACATAACCTGAAAGGCCGCTCAGCAAGGAAGAAGCCACTGCTCCAAAACTGCCATAAAAAAGCCAGACTATGGTTTGCAACTGCACATGGGGACAAATATCGTACTTTTTGGAGAAATGTCCTCTGGTCTGATGAAACAAAAATAGAACTGTTTGGCCATAATGCCCATTGTTATGTTTGGAGGAAAAAGGGGGATTCTTGCAAGCCGAAGAACACCATCCCAACTGTGAAGCACGGGGTGGCAGCATCATGCTGTGGGGGTGCTTTGCTGCAGGAGGGACTGGTGCACTTCACAAAATAGATGGCATCATGAGGAAGGAAAATTATGTGGATATATTGAAGCCACATCTCAAGACATCAGTCAGGAAGTTAAAGCTTGGTTGCAAATGGGTCTTCCACATGGACAACAACCCCAAGCATACTTCCAAAGTTGTGGCAAAAAGGACAACAAAGTCAAGGTACTGGAGTGGCCATCGCAAAGCCCTGACCTCAATCCTATAGAGAATTTGTGGGCAGAACTGAAAAAGCGTGTGCGAGCAAGGAGGCCTACAAACCTGACTCAGTTACACCAGCTCTGTCAGGAGGAATGGGCCAAAATCCACCCAACTTATTGTGTGAAGCTTGTGGAAGGCTACCCGAAATGTTTGACCCAAGTTAAACAATTTAAAGGCAATGCTACCAAATACTAATTGAGTGTATGTAAACTTCTGACCCACTGGGAATGTGATGAAAGAAATAAAAAGCTGAAAGAAATAATTCTCTCCACTATTATTCTGACATTTCACATTCTTAAAATAAAGTGGTGATCCTAACTGACCTAAGACAGGGAATCTTTACTAGGATTAAATGTCAGGAATTGTGAAAAACTGAGTTTAAATGTATTTGGCTAAGGTGTATGTTAACTTCCAACTTCAACTGTAGAACAGCACTGTGGGTGTAGAAGTAGACTGAGGGTCTCGATTTGCTCAGACCTCAACTGGGCTGATCTCGTTCTCACCA
Organism: Coregonus clupeaformis; assembly: GCF_020615455.1. Classification (NCBI taxonomy): domain Eukaryota; kingdom Metazoa; phylum Chordata; class Actinopteri; order Salmoniformes; family Salmonidae; genus Coregonus; species Coregonus clupeaformis. Next base: position 28,416,727 of record NC_059200.1, read on the forward strand.
TGCTGGTATTAATGACCTGGTCCTCTCCAGCAGGGCCAGGATCACCCCGAAGGCACACGTCAGAACCCCGCCCGCACGTTAAATTAAGAAAAATGACTATAGTATGTAGCAATTAAAGTAACAAGATTTGAAGTTTTCATCTTAAATCAGCCATAACCCGCCTTGTGACAGGGGGAATGGACACTGTGTGCAACAGGGAGGGGCAATTGAATGCAAGCTTTACAAAAAAAATGTATTGTTAAATAATTTCTAACCTATCTATGGGTAACAGGGTTGACGTGTTATGCTCGACCCGCTCAGTTTTCCACCACAAAACACAAGAAAATGTACCCCAAAAAGTAGAACCAGCTCACCTGCTTTTACACTATGAGTTGACTATTAGATGTTCAATGAGTCCATTTTTTCATTGTTTCTTTCGCAAAAAAATATTTAAAAAATGAATAATTTCACCATATTAAAACGAGAGTTCAGTTCACTTGACAGGGTTGACCTTAAAATAAGGGGAAATGTAAATGAACCACTAATCACGTGAAATAAATAATAATCTTCGGAAATGACTTTGTCAAAGCAACTAAGGCTTTACAACCATGGTGAAATTACATTTTTGGGTTAAGTGGGCTAAAATCTGATTTATTGAATTTTCCCTGTGTTCTATATTAAAGGGCACTTCATTACCCCTTGACTTATTCCACATTTTATTGTGTTACAGCTCGAATTAAAAATGGATTTAAAAGATTTTTTTCCTCAACCATCTATACACAATACCCAATAATGACAAAAGAGAAAACATGTTTTTAGAAATGTTTGCAAATTTTTTGAAAATGAAATACAGAAATATCTATTCACACCCCTGAGTAAATACTTTGTAGACGCACCTTTGGCAGAAGAGCTTTCCACACCTGGATGGTGCAACATTTGCCCATTATTATTTTCAAAATTCTTCAAGCTCTGTCAAATTGGTTGTTGATCATTGCTAGACAACCATTTTCAGGTCTTGCCATATGTTTTCAAGTAGATTTAAGTCAAAACTGTAACTCGGCCACTCAGGAACATTCACTGTCTTCTTGGTAAGCAACTCCAGTGTAGATTTGGCCTTATGTTTTAGGTCATTGTCCTGCTGAAAGCTGAATTCATCTCCCAGTGTCTGGTGGAAAGCAGACAAACAGGTTTTCCTCTAGGATTTTGCTTGTGCTTAGCTCCATTCGGTTTCTTTTTTATCCTGAAACACTCCCCAGTCTTTAACAATTACAAGCATACCCATAACATGATGCAGCCACCACTATGCTTGAAAATATAGAGAGCGGTACTCAGTTGTAAATTGACTTTGGGTCCTTGAAAAGCGCTAAATAAGTCCCATGTATTATTATTATTAAGTAATGCGCAATTTATAGTCCCATGTATTGTTATTATTATTATTATTATTATTATTATTATTATTATTATTATTAAGTAATGCGCTATATAAGTCCCATGTATTATTATTAAAGTAATGTGTTGCATTAGATTTGTCCCAAACATAACACTTTGTATTCAGGACCAAAAGTGAATTGCTTTGCCACATTTTTTGCAGTATTACTTTAGTGCCTTTAGTGCCAAACAGGATGCATGTTTTCCCTCTGTCATTTAGGTTAGTATTGTGGAGTAACTACAATGTTGTTGATCCATCCTCAGTTTTCTCCTATCACAGCCATTAAACTCTGTACATGTTTTTAAGTCACCATTGGCCTCATGTTGAAATCCCTGAGCGGTTTCCTTCCTCTCCGGCAACTGAGTTAGGAAGGGCGCCTGTATCTTTGTAGTGACCGGGTGTATTGATACACCATCCAAAGTGTAATTAATAACTTCACCATGCTCAAAGGGATATTCAATGCCTGCTTTTTGAATTTTTACCCATCTACCAATAGGTGCCCTTCTTCACGATGCATTGGAAAACCTCCCTGGTCGTTGTGGTTGAAATTCACTGCTCGACTGAGGGACCTGTTAAGTGAATTTCTATCCCAAATGTTTCAAAAATGAACTTATTACTCAGTCTGTATCCCAGAGGTTGTAAATCTCTAATAATCAGACCAAGTAGCCCAGCATACAATCATCAGGCTTTATTCATTGAGAATTCTAAAACAAAATGGTGGTACAATCCTTTTATACACATAAGTCATACGAAAAATCCTGTCCCCCCCACTAAACATTTTATTTTTTAATATTTAAATAAAATCTCGATTTAATCAATTTTAAATTCAGGCTGTAACAACAAAATGTGGAAAAAGTCAAGGGGTGTGAATACTTTCTGAAGGCACTGTAGCAGGCTTTTAAAATGTAATATTGGTACACAATTTCTACTTAAAATATCAAAGGGATGCAAAGAGGCACTCTATTCGTGGAACGACCCAGATGGTTGCCATCGAGACTATTCAATTATTGTAGAGCTATCAATCGTCAATGGTCTGTTTTTCCTATATCGGATTTTCAACTGAATCTGTTCTACATACAGTGGGGAAAAAAAGTATTTAGTCAGCCACCAATTGTGCAAGTTCTCCCACTTAAAAAGATGAGAGAGGCCTGTAATTTTCATCATAGGTACACATCAACTATGACAGACAAATTGTGGAGAAAAAAATCCAGAAAACCACATTGTAGGATATTTAATGAATTTATTTGCAAATTATGGTGGAAAATAAGTATTTGGTCACCTACAAACAAGCAAGATTTCTGGCTCTCACAGACCTGTAACTTCTTCTTTAAGAGGCTCCTCTGTCCTCCACTCGTTACCTGTATTAATGGCACCTGTTTGAACTTGTTATCAGTATAAAAGACACCTGTCCACAACCTCAAACAGTCACACTCCAAACCACACGGGGGGACCTAGTGAATGACCTGCAAAGAGCTGGGACCAAAGTAACAAAGCCTACCATCAGTAACACACTACGCCGCCAGGGGACTCAAATCCTGCAGTGCCAGACGTGTCCCCCTGCTTAAGCCAGTACATGTCCAGGCCCGTCTGAAGTTTGCTAGAGTGCATTTGGATGATCCAGAAGAGGATTGGGAGAATGTCATATGGTCAGATGAAACCAAAATAGAACTTTTTGGTAAAAACTCAACTCGTCGTGTTTGGAGGACAAAGAATGCTGAGTTGCATCCAAAGAACACCATACCTACTGTGAAGCATGGGGGTGGAAACATCATGCTTTGGGGCTGTTTTTCTGCAAAGGGACCAGGACGACTGATCCGTGTAAAGGAAAGAATGAATGGGGCCATGTATCGTGAGATTTTGAGTGAAAAACCTCCTTCCATCAGCAAGGGCATTGAAGATGAAACGTGGCTGGGTCTTTCAGCATGACAATGATCCCAAACACACCGCCCAGGCAACGAAGGAGTGGCTTCATAAGAAGCATTTCAAGGTCCTGGAGTGGCCTAGCCAGTCTCCAGATCTCAACCCCATAGAAAATCTTTGGAGGGAGTTGAAAGTCCGTGTTGCCCAGCGACAGCCCCAAAACATCACTGCTCTAGAAGAGATCTGCATGGAGGAATGGGCCAAAATACCAGCAACAGTGTGTGAAAACCTTGTGAAGACTTACAGAAAACGTTTGACCTGTGTCATTGCCAACAAAGGGTCTCCGTGCTGCTGTGCTGTTTGTTGCTACTTGGCTACCTGCCAAACTATTCACGTTTTACTTTTAATAAACGTTTAATCAATCTCTGTGTTCAACAAATTTACCAACTTTTTAGTTTTGTCCTCACTCATCTTTTTTCGTTAAACTTTTTCACCCCAGACGTTTTATCCCGAGACAGAAGAGTCATTTTCCTGTGCGTTTTAGCTGCCAATTTTACTTTATTTTCCTTTTTTCCATCGCAACTTTTTTCCCTTATTCAACTTTTTCACTCCGGACGCTTTATCTGGACATGGTTCGTCAACATCTTCAACAGCCGAAGCTAAGTAGTAACATTAACATGATGTCTTCTAATTGCAGTCGCTGTACTCATAATATACAGGAGAACGATCGCCTTACGGCGAGAATAGCTGTGCTACAAGCCCAGCTTCAGACGCAATCGTTAGGCAAGGGTAATTTCAGTGTAGGAAAGGAAGAAACAGCGTCTGTGCCACCAGTAAGTATAGACAGTAACGTTAGTATAAATCCCCCCGCACAGTCCCCGCAGCCGGACAACTTTCTCATGGCTTCTGGAGGGAAATACTGTTGGAATGCTCAACCGGTGTCGCTCATTCAGCCGACAGAAACCTTCAACCGGTTTTCCCCATTATGTAGCGAGTCGGAGTCTGAGTCTGAGTCTTCTCTTGTCTCTACTCCTCCCGTTACGGGGTCTGAGACGCCGAAGGCTCCCACCATTAGCTCTGACAAATTGAAAACCCTAGTCATTGGCGACTCCATTACCCGCAGTATTAGACTTAAAACAAATCACCCAGCGATCATACACTGTTTACCAGGGGGCAGGGCTACCGACGTTAAGGCTAATCTAAAGATGGTGCTGGCTAAAGCTAAAACTGGCGAGTGTAGAGAGTATAGAGATATTGTTATCCACGTCGGCACCAACGATGTTAGGATGAAACAGTCAGAGGTCACCAAGTGCAACATAGCTTCAGCTTGTAAATCAGCTAGAAAGATGTGTCGGCATCGAGTAATTGTCTCTGGCCCCCTCCCAGTTAGGGGAAGTGACGAGCTCTACAGCAGAGTCTCAGCACTCAATCGCTGGTTGAAAACTGTTTTCTGCCCCTCCCAAAAGATAACATTTGTGGATAATTGGCCCTCTTTCTGGGACTCACCCACAAACAGGACCAAGCCTGACCTGCTGAGGAGTGACGGACTCCATCCTAGCTGGAGGGGGTGCTCTCCTCTTATCTACCAACATAGATAGGGCTCTAACTCCTCTAGCCCCACAGTGAAATAGGGTGCAGGCCAGGCAGCAGGCTGTTAGCCAACCTGCCAGCTTAGTGGAGTCTGCCAATAGCATAGTCAGTGTAGTCAGCTCAGCCATACCCATTGAGACTGTGTCTGTGCCTCGACCTAGGTTGGGCAAAACTAAACATGGCGGTGTTCACCCTAGCAATCTTATTAGGATAAAGACCTCCTCCATTCCTGCCATTATTGAAAGAGATTGTGATACCTCACATCTCAAAATAGGGTTACTTAATGTTAGATCCCTCACTTCAAAGGCAGTCATAGTCAATGAACTAATCACTGATCATAATCTTGATGTGATTGGCCTGACTGAAACATGGCTTAAGCCTGATGAATTTGCTGTGTTAAATGAGGCCTCACCTCCTGGTTACACTAGTGACCATATTCCCCGTGCATCCCGCAAAGGCGGAGGTGTTGCTAACATTTACGATAGCAAATTTCAATTTAAAAAAAAAAAAAAATGGCGTTTTCATCTTTTGAGCTTCTAGTCATGAAATCTATGCAGCCTACTCAATCACTTTTTATAGCTACTGTTTACAGGCCTCCTGGGCCATATACAGCGTTCCTCTCTGAGTTTCCTGAATTCCTATCAGACCTTGTAGTCATAGCAGATCATATTCTAATTTTTGGTGATTTTAATATTCACATGGAGAAGTCCACAGACCCACTCCAAAAGTCTTTCGGAGCCATCATCGACTCAGTGGGTTTTGGCCAACATGTCTCTGGA